>NC_064626.1:563617866-564242866 GCF_023864275.1 Schistocerca cancellata
AGCAAGGCCCAAAGTACAAAAACACCCAACACCACATCTAAAACGAAAACAAATGAAACAAACAAAAAAATAGGGTAAACGTACACTGCAAGGAAAAGTAGAAGAAGGTATTAAAACCATAGAGCAAATTATCTGGGCTGGCTGATCACAATAATAAAAGTGGATGAGCCAACCACTCTGCCACACTTTAAAATGTCCATCTCAAAAAGACAAGGAGAGATGAAGACATGTAGGGAAAAGACGACCATCAAGACAAACAAATGCAAATAAAGTGAGACAGATTTGAAATGGAAGGAGGACTGGTGACCTCAGAGAGAAGGCTAAATGCTCACCAAATAAATCTGCTATTGAGACATTGTCGCCCAACACCAAAGGTAGGGTGCTGGGAAGGTTAAAAGTCCGCCACAGAGCTGCTAAAAGTAGGCAGTCCAGCAAGATGTGGACGACAGTCATATGTGAGCCACAGTGACACAGGAGTGGGTCCTCGCAAAGGAGGATGTAGCCATGTGTTAGCCACATATGGCCAGTGCGGAGCTGGCAGAGAACCACAGAGTCCCTGTGAGAGGCTCGCATGGATGTCTTCCACACATTTGTAGTCTCCTTAAGGGCACGCAGTTTGTTGTGCATACTGAGATTATGCCATTAAGTCTCCACAAGCTGAAAAACCTGGCAGCATAATAATGATCGCAGGTCAGTTACAGGGCTGCTGATCTCCAGAAGCGGTTTCCGTGGATCCTGTTTGGCCAGGCTGTTGGCAAGTACATTGCCTGGGATTCTGACGTGGTCTGGGGTCCACATAAACACCACGGGATGACTGGACTGTACCAGGGCATAGATGGACTGCTGACGGTCACTACCAAAGGATGGCCGGGGGTAGCACTAGTCGATAAGTTGTAGGCAGCTCAAGGAGTCAGTACAGAGAAGAAACGACTCGCCAGGGAATGAGCAGATTCACTCAAGAGCACGAGAAATGGCTGCCAGCTCTGCAAACACTGAAGCCATCTAGCTAGGAGTGCTGTTCAATATGTCTTCCATGAACATACGTGAAGCCAACGTGACCATCATCCATCGAACCATCAGCCATCGAGCCAACTACTTCATGGGCCCAGTATATGGCAAGAAACGAGAGGAAGTGACAGCGGAAAGCCACAGGGTTAACTAAGTCCTTAGGACCATGGGAAAGGACCAGGTGAAGCTTCAGCCTAGGTGTACATCTGGCAATGGCAAGGCCTCCATTGCAGACAGAACAGATCGGACATGAACAACAATTGTAAGTCCTGACCTGGACCTCTGATGTGGGAGATGAACTGCCATGGATGGGACAAGGAGATGGTAATTTGGATGCTCAGGAGAACTACCTATGTGTGCAACGTAACTGGTGAGCAGTTGTTTACGCCTAACGTTCAATGGAGGGACTCTGGCCTCCACCAGGATGCTGGTCACCAGACTCGTCCTAAAAGTTCCTGTTGCCAGTCTGATACCACAGAGGTACACTGGGTCGAGTAAACACAATACTGAGGGCGCTGCCGAACAATAAACCCGACTCCCATAGTCAAGGTAGGATTGGACAAGGGCTCTGTAGAGCTGCAGCAGAATAGAGCAATCTGCACCCCAGTTGGTGTTGCTCATGCAGCAGAGGGTGTTTAGGTGCTGCCAGCACTTCTGCTTCAGCCGACTAAGATGAGCAAGCCACATCAATCAGATGTTGAAAACCAGTCCTAAGAATCGATATGTCTCCACTACAGTGAGTGGATCATCATTAAGGTAAAGTTCTGGTTCAGGATTAACAGTACGATGCAGACAGAAGTGCATGACAACTTCGCAGTTGAAAACTGGAAGCTGTGGGATAGAGTCCATGACTGCACCTTGTGGATGGCTCCCTGTAGGCACTGCTCAGCAACACCAGTACTGGAGGAGCAGTACGAAATGCAGAAGTCAGCTGCATACGGAGAAGGTGAGACAGACGGCCCAACAGGTGCTGATAGACTTCAATGGCCACTAAAAACAGAGATACACTCAATACAGAGCCCTGCAGGACCCCATTCTCCTGGGTATGGGGGAACTATGGGAGGCATCAACTTGGACACGGAAAGTACGGAGCGATAGGAAATTTTGGATAAAAATTTGGAGCGGGTCCCAGAGACCTCACTTATATAATGTGGCAAGGAAATGATGTCACCAGGTCATGTCTTAAGGTTTTGGTAAATCAAAAAAGATGGTAACCAGATGTTGGCATCTGGAAAAGGCTGTTTGGATGACAGACTCGAGGAAAACTAGATAATCAGGGGTAGAGCGACCCTGGCAGGAACCGCTCTGGCATGGAGCCAGTAGGCTATGTGACTCCAGGACCCAACAACTGCTGACTTACCATATGTTCTAACAGCTTACAAAGAATGTTGGTGGGGCTGATGGGCCAATAGTTATGCACATCAAATTGGTTTTTACCGGATTTGAGCACTGGAATGAATGTGCTCTCTCTCCATTGGGATGGAAAGACGCCATCGCACCAGATCCAGTTGATGATGAGGAGATGTCACTTTTCATCAGATGAGAGATGTTTAATCAACACCTGTTGGGGTCTGGTACCCACAAACACATCTGATCTTCATCCAGACTTGGGAAAGTGATGTATGGCACACAATGGTGGAGACTTACCTCTCCCAACAATCCCGTTTCCATCTTTTTATAAGCTGCCGAACGCTGGCACGGAGCCGTTTAAAAGCTATTAGAAGCTCTACAGAAGGGTGCCTCTTATGTCATTGTAGAGCTTGATGATGCCCTTTAATGGCCTCAGCAATTTCCGGCAACCACCAAGGTACTGACTTTCGCCAGGGCACCCTAAAGAACAAAGGATCACATGTTCCGCTGCAGAAATGATTGTTCTAGTGACCTGCTCAACTACCACTTCGATGGTACCACATATGGGAGACAACAAAGGTGAAAGCTTCCCAGTCTGCCTTGTTTAAAGCCCATCTTGGTAGATGCCTGGGGGAATGGCAGTGGGGGGAGTGACAGGAAGATGGGAAAGTGGTCACTACCACACAAGTCGTCATGAGCTCTCCAGTGGACAGAAGGGAGAAGTCTTGGGCTGCAGAGGGATACATCAACAGCAAAGTAAGTGCCATGAGCTAGACTGAAATGTGTGGGGGCCCCAGTATTTAAGAGACAGAGATTGAGTTGAGATAGTGAAGTTTCGACAGCCCTACCTTGGCCAGTAAGCACAGTGCCACCCCACAAGGGGTTACGGGCGTTAAAATTTCCCGAAAGTAAGAAAGGTTTAGGGAGTTGATCAATCAGTGCAGCCAATGTGTTCAGGGGTAATGCACCATCTGGAGGAAGATATACATTGCAGACAGTTATTTCCTGCTTCATCCTCATCCTGACAGCCACAGCTTCAAGAGGGGTTTGAAGGGGTACAGGTTCACTGCATACTGAGTTTAGGACATAGACACAAACTTCACCCGACATTCTATTATAGCCGCTACATTTCTAGCAATATCCCTATAACCACAAAGGGCAGAGGTCCGCATTGCTGGGAACCAGGTTTCCTGGGGGATGCAAGAAGCAGGTGTAAAGCTTAACAGCTGCCGTAGCTCAGCCAGGTGGTGGAAAAACTGCAGCAATTCCACTGGAGGATGACACTATCATGAGGCTGGGAAGGCATGAAGCACGCACATCTGCAGGTTATGCCTCAGGGTCACCTGCTGCCACGGACCGAGTATTTGTATCCATTCTTATTGTGGATGAGGCATCAGTGAGATCCAGGTCTTCAGGGGGCATTGAGATCTCCATCTCATCCACAGGTGCAGAGCTGGTAGGGAGTGGTGGTGTTGGAGCCACCAGATGGGGAGTGACAGAAACAGGAATATAACCCAGCCAGTCACAAGCAAGTAACACCTGGGATTGGACTGGGGATGCTGTCTGAATCAAGACTGCACCGCTTCTCATCTCTGACAGCACTGTCACTTCCCCAAACTTATCCTCAAGGTGTTGAGCAAAAAATTGTGGCTTCATAGGTAGAAACGAGTCCCCATCCATTCTACTACAGACTAAATACCAAGGCCAATATGGCTCTCTTCTTTCTGTAGCCCTATATACCTCCCATGGGGTAGCGAGGGAGGGAAACGATTTAGGTTCATATCTGTCAGCATTGTAATCGACCTTGCCCTTCTTAGAGACTGCAGGCTGGCTACCGTGCTGGATATTGGGCACAGAGAAATCCAATATTGTCAGGAGGCAATGGAAGAAGGTGACGTATCCCAGAAAGTGTCCTAGCCCAAATAGTTGAATTGCAGGTGGAGATGCAAAGCCATGACAAGAGGTTCAGGAGATCGAATCTAAGGACAGTATGGATAACTCGTGCACCACGTAAGGCATCCTTTGCCATAAGGCCCGCACTTCTGTAGAATTTGGGAAGTGGCAGGTCGAACCATAAAATGGGACCTGAACTTATAGGGCTGAAAAGTGAGAGAATCCTTTTAGTTGCCTCTTATGACAGGCAGGGATACCTTGGGCCTGTTCTACCCCCCAGACCCGCAGGGGGGAAACAATGTTGTTTAGTCTAATCTATTACCACTAGAAGTGGCTGCTAACTACAGAGGGCCAATTCTTGTTTGAGGTTTTAGAGGTCTGCTATCTGTAATGCCTTTCGTTTTATTTTATTATAAGACTCAGCATGGTGTGGCATGAAACAGAGGTGAGTCTGTTCAGCTCCGTGTTTCTGCTGGACAAAGGTGGTAGGGTAGGAAGAGGACAACAATGCTGTCGCAATATCGCAAGGTTTTCTATGAGGACCAATGGATCAGTGCACAAAGCACCTTGGAGGTTCAGATCCTGGATTGCGGATTGTTGCTGGCAGCCCAGAAGGCTACAGAGCTTGATCCAACCTGCGATAAAGAGGCATACGTCCCCAGGGAGAAAACATAGCACTCCCAGCATTCCTTTTTACTATGCTTAATAAAGTAAAGAGCCTTAGCACAGAAATGATTAAAAGTGAGGAGGTTGTTCTGTGAAGGGTGTCGCTTAAATCACTGCAGCGACTGTGACATCCTTGGTTCACTACAGTACCGGTCGACGATGAGGGGGACATGTGGATAGGGGGACAACGGTGCCAGTGGCATGAAAAATAGTGGCAGAGATGCCTTGCATGACTACATCAATGGAATTCAAGAGAGAGGCATCAAAGTTCACAGCAGACATCTATAAAGGCCAACTGGCCATGCGGAATGCCCAGCATAGGGGCCTGCCTGGCTGGCAGCAGCAGCGGAACGATAGAACCACCAGAAAGTGGTCACTGTCAAAAGGACATCATGGGATGACTCATGTTGGGAAGCCACAAGGGCAGGGGAGGAGATGGTAGCAGAGAAGGTGCCATGAGTGGCACTGAAGTTGGTAGGGGAACCATCATTGAGGAGAAACAAATCGAGGTCTGTCATAAGTTGGTCAATTATTATACCTGTACCTGTTGAAGTGACACTCCTCCACAGGCACTGAAGTCCCCAAGGAGGAGAAATGGAGGTGGGAATTACTGGATTAAGGTAGACAGTGCAACATAAGGAAGTGGCCTACCTGGAGGGAGGTAGACATTGCAAATGGTGACTGCCAGAGTCATTTGCACTCAAACCACTATTGCTTCCAAAATGGTACTTATGGGGATCCAGTCACTAATGATATTGGAGCGAACCAAAGTTCAGACCCCCAGATGCTACCCCAGGGACAGCACAGTTCTAACCAAACGCCCTATAACCACGAAATGTTGGAGAGTGGTCATCACAGAAATGCATTTCTTGAAGAACAAGACCGAATGCAGAATAGGAGGGGACAAGACATTGCCTTTCCAGAATGTGATGATAGTATCTGTTGCAATTCCACTGGATGATCATGTGGCAAGAGGCAAGACACGAGGTCATGGGAACTGCAGGGGAGGGGGAGGTGAGAGAGGGTAAGGGTAATGACGAGGGGGGGAGGAGGAGAAATTGAAGTAACAGAGGCAAATGAAGATAGTGACACTGGATCGAGTCTCTTATACTTTTGGTGAGCCTCAGCGTAAGACAGGCGAACCAGGGACTTGTATTCTTGGATCTGTTTTTCTCTCTTGTAAGCTGGGCAATCCGGTGAGCAAAGGGAGTGGCAGTCAACACAATTGACACACAGAGGTGGCAGAACACAGGAGCTTCCCTCATGGAGTGGGTGGCCACAGTCAACACACAAAGGGTCTGCTGTACAATGGGAAAACAATGCAAGCACCAAAAGCACCACACAGGTGGAGGGACGTACGGCTTCACAGCACATCTGTAGCACATAACCTTGACCTTCTGCGGGAGGGCAACCCCATCGAAAGCCGGAATGAAGGCACCAGTATTGGTGTGGTTGTCTTTCTGACCTTCCTGCAGACATTGAACAAAATAAGTGCCACACCACTCCACATTATCCCTGAGTTCATCAGTTTGCAGGATGAAAAATTACTCCCTAGACCATATTCAGAGACTGATGAGGAGTAATAGACACCAGGACATTGCCAAGATGATCACAGGCACAAAGAGCTGCAGATTCGGTGGCAGAAGCAGCTTTGATTAACAGGGAGCCTCACTGCATCTTACTAAGAGACTTCATTTCATCAAACTTTTCCTCGATATTTTCCATGAAAAACAATGGCTTTATGGAGGTGAATGTGTCACCATCCATCCAAGTACTGATGAGGTAGTGGGGAAAGGGCCTCATCCCAAGATAGTGAGCCTGGTTCTCCTCCCATGGTGTAGCCAGGGAAGGGAAGGTTGCCAGGTCATATGAAGCTGCATTCAATGATCCTTCACCAGTGAAAGAGAGAGCCATTTGAGAACCGCCAGATTTTTGCAGCTTGATACGCTTCATGTGCCAAGCATCTGCCCTGATACCACCCACTCTGACCAGGGGATCTCCCTGTGGGCACCACCCAGCCACAGCAAGAGCCATCTGGAGTTCCGATGCCCCAAGAAGATAAGCAACCACTTCTTGGCATACATGGGCAGGGAACAGCTCAGGTATCAGTAGTGTGATCCGTATGTTGTCAGGGGGCTCAGCCATATGGGTACATAACAGCCCCATCACATGGACTGACTAAACATGCTGGTGACCTATCAGGGTGGAAGGGGGCTACAGTGGGGAAGGGAGAGAGGAATCCACACTGTAGATGTTAGGGAGGGAGTTCTTCCCCATATGGCTCACATTAAACAGAAATTTTGAAGTGGAAGTCAAACCTGAAGTGGGGACCTAAACGCCAAAAAGGATGAAAGAACAGGCAAAAGGAACAAAATTGCAATCAATACAGGAAACCAGGTGGGTAGCCAGGTTGACATAAATCAGAACACGGAGAGGGAAAGGAGGTGGCAATGAGGAAGGAGTGACGATAGGAAGGGAGGGCAGGGAGAAGTGAATGCAGCCAGGAAAGGAAGAATTGGCTGCAATAGCTCGGGACCCGATGTACGCCGCACATGAACTCACAAAAGAATCATGAGCCCCCTGGTGGGAAGTTATTTTTAAGTGCTATAATGGATTAAAATGCCAGTGGATTTTAACTGGATTAAATAATACCTACTATGGATTCAGGAAAAATAAATGTACTGAGGATGCTGTTAATGAGATGACACAATTAGGATATGCTGCTGACAGAACATGCATTAGATATAATGATAGACCAACTGAAGTGCTGTTAGGTAACTTACAGTACCCTTCATTCTGTAGAAGACTAAGCTAAACGGGCCACCAAAAAATGCTATACTACTGTCAACTGGGTTATTCCAAAGACTGGTAAGTGATGCTGTCAAGTCCTACATCGAATGTTACAAACATATTATTAAAAGACACTCTCAGGGCACTGTTTGAAATTGGCAAATCAGGAAATGTCCCCTAGTCGAATATACAGTTGGTTGGTTGGTTTTGGGGAAGGAGACCAGACAGCGAGGTCATCGGTCTCACCGGATTAGGGAAGAATGGGGAAGGAAGTTGGCCGTGCCCTTTGAAAGAAATATACAGTTAGGCAGGCATTAAGGGTAAAGCTTTATGACAGGATCAGACTGTAAGAGGGCACTGAGACCTTAAATCTTGTAGCTGATGTTTCAGAAAAAGCAAGGCATGACTGTAGCCAATGAACACCACTCCCAAGACGAGCAAGGCCTACATATCATCTAATCAATTAGAACAAAGCCAGATAGCTCTAGAATATCTTGGTCCAGTAATGGAAGAGGTTAGGGAGATGGCCATGGCATGCCTTAGAAGGCCAGAAGAATCAATGAAATATAAGTGGTGCATTCTGACCCATTTCTATGCTGTCTGGAGGCAGCAAAATATTGCTGTACTTCTCCATCTACATCTATACTTTACAAACCTCTGTGAGGTGCATGGCAGAGGTTACATCCCAATATACCATTTATTAGAGTATCTTCCTGTTCAATTCACATCTGGCATGTTGGAAGAAAGACTGATTGAATGCCTCTGTGCATGCAGTAATTATTCTTATCTTATCCTCACGATCCCTATGTGAGTGATACTTAGGGGGGTTGTTTTATATCCCTAGAGTAATCATTTAAAACTGGTTCTTTAAACTTTGTTAATAGACTATTTGAGATAGATGTAAACTATCTTCAAGAGTCTTCTAGTTCAGTTCCTTCAGAATATCTGTGACACTCTCTCATGGATTAAATGAAACTGTAACAACTCATGCTGCCCTTCTGTCTACACATCCAAGTCCTATCTGGTAGAGGTCTTATACACTTGAGCAATATTCTAGAACTGGTTACAAAAGTGATTCATAAGTAATCTCTTATTGACTGACTGCACCTTCCCAGTGTTCTACTAATAAACTGAGGTCTGCTTTAGCCATGACTGAACCTATGTGATCATTTCATTTCATGTTCCTCTAAAGTATTACACCCAGGTGTTTGTATGAGATGGGCGATTCCAACAGTGACTCATTGAAATTATAGTCACAAATTACTAGTTTTTTTTTCTTCCATTTTGTGAACTGCAAAAGTTTACATTTCTGAAGATATAGAGCAAGTTGTCAATCTCTGCACCATGTTTAAATCTTATCAAGGCCTGACTGAATGTTTACGCAGCTTCTCTTGGATATTACTTCATTATATGTAACTCCATCATCTACAAAAAAAAAAAAACCTGATTTTACTATTAACATTGTCTGCAAGGTCATTAATATATAACATGAACAGTAAGGGTCACCCACTTTTCCCTGAGGTATTCAAGGTAGCATATTAGGACCAATACTGTTCCTGATATACATCAATGACTTTCCCAGTAGTAATACTAGAGAAGGAAAGTTGCTACTCACCATATAGCAGAGATGCTGAGTTATGATTGGCACCACAAAAAAGATTCACAGAATTAAAGAGGCATTTGTCAGCAGTAGACGCGCGCACACACACACACACACACACACACACACACACACACACAGAGAGAGAGAGTTTGGTTTCAGCTCTCTGACAAAGGCCTTAATGGCTGAAAGCTTTATTGTGTGAATCTTTTTGTTGTGCCTAACGCGACTCAGCATCTCATATATATGGTGAGTAGCAACTTTCCTTCTCTAGTATTGTTACATTCCGTCCTGGATTTTCCATTGTTCGACTTTCCCAGTAGTGTTACTCATGGTGAAAAAAAAATCCTCTTTGCTGATGACAGCAATATTATAGTCACTGAGAAAACAAGAGAACTCCTTGCTGAGAAAGCAAATGAAACTCAATGAAATTCATGATTGGACAGTAAGCAATAATGTAACATTGAACATAAAGAAAACTAATGCCATGAATTTCAGTTTGAAGAGGAAAAGTGACAATGTTAAATTAAATGTAGATGGCATCTCTATAGACTGTGTAGCTGTAACTAATGCAAAATTTCTAGGAATGAATACTGATTCTCAGTTGAAGTGGTGTGAACACATAAAGGTACTTGCAAACAGAATGTCATCAGAATGTTATGCCCTTACAATCCTATCATCAGTGTGTAACATGCAGTGTCTTTTAGTTACATATTATTCACATGTACACTCAATTCTTGACTAAGGCATCCCTTTTTGGGGAACAAATGCACAAAATATGAACACAATTTTCAAACTCCAGAAAAGAGCCATAAGAATAATAACCAAAAATACTAGTTGAGCTCATTGTAAAGATCTGTTCAGAACACTAGGGATTTTAACTGCTCCACATGAATACATTTACCAGTCAGTTGTACACATCAAAAATAACATTGGTAATTACTGCACTAACAGCTCTGTCCGTGAACATGCAACAAGAGAGACTCAACATACATTTACCAAGAAAAAATAAACATAAAACTCAAAACAGCATTTTCTACCAAGGAATAAAACTGTACAATAAATTACCAGAAGAGATTAAAGAAATTGCAAAAATACACTTATTTAAAAAGGCAGCTAAAAAGAACCTGTTATGCAAAAATTTTTATACATTGAAGGATTACTTAGCTAAAACAGAGTAGCGGTATGATAAAAAAATGTTATACAAATAATCATAACAGTAATGATTATAAAATATCCAACATTCCACATTACACCTTCACTTTGTTTTTTCCCTTCCTTCCCTTCCTTCCCCCCCTTCCTCTTTTCCCTTCGTCTTTTCCTTTCTAGAAATACTTACCCCAAGCTATGCATAGCACAATACTAATACCTCTTCGTCTTTCTGGGCTCAACATCTCACTCATTACTGAGGGATGCCGATTCAGTTTTGCAGGATAGCAATGGGAAATTGAGGTACAGAAAATGGCCCAGTATGTGTGTGTGTGTGTGTGTGTGTGTGTGTGTGTGTGTGTGTGTGTGTGTGTGTGTGTGTGTGTCCGTCCATACTACAGTAAATAGAAATAGTGAAGCTCCAGACAGAAGTGTGCTATTTAACTGTTCTCTGAAAGCCAGAGACCCTAACAATCATACGAAATCTTAGTATTGGTAGCAGTCAGTATTAGTACTAACTGCTGAAGAAAAATCTAGCTGCTGATAATACTAATAGGGGCTCTTATAATTGTAATATTTTAGTAGCATTAGAAATATTGTCATTATGCTGTTGTGAGAGAATTGATAGTAGTAAGTATTAAGATAACTTCAGAATTAATCAAGGTAATTTGGAATAACAGATACCTAAGACGCTTTCACACCACCACCACCACCACCACCACCACCACCACCACCACTTTCTCCAGCTCAGCTCATAGAGGCCTTCAGTGTACTCTGGACTTAACAGTGAAATTTCCAATGCCCTTTTGTCGTAGATGCCCTTTTATCATAGATGCCCTTTGTTTTTAATTTCACCATAGGTTGTTTTGATTTATCTACATGATGTGTCAGTCCTTCCAACAATCACTTCTTTCTCAATTTCTTACTTTTTTTCCCCCTCCAACCATCTCACCTTGGCTTTCCTGCACTTCCTATTTATGAGGGTTGGAACTTCAATAGTGGCAATTATTTATTTACAGCTCATACAAAATAGATACGTATTTCAAAGTTTTACTTACCTTCAAAGTAGTCACAAGCATTGTGTATAACCCGTCGCCATCAATATGGAAATCATAGGGTACTCTTAGCAGTGCCAGTTGTGTTGACTGTTCAAGCAGTATGGTCTATTGCCCGACGAATTTGTAGCAGTTCTGAAGCGAATGCAGTGAAGTGCTTCCTTCAGTTTAGAAATTGTTACGAGAGCTTAAGTCAGGAGAGTGCAGTAGGTGGTATAGCACTTAGCAGCCCCATCAGTCTTACAAATCAGTAACAGCTTGCACTGTACATGCCTGAGCTTTGTCCTGCAAAATGATGGTCAGATCCTGCAGAAAGTGTCATCACTTCTGTCTCTAAGCTGGTCGTAGGTTGTATACCGAAAATGAAGAGCATAGAGACAAAAGTGATGACACTTTCTGCAGAACCTGACCATCACTTTGCAGGACAATGCTCAAGCACGTACAGTGCAAGCTGTTACTGATTTGTAAGACTGATGGGGCTGCTAAGTGCTATACCACCTACTGCACTCCCCTGACTTAAGCCCTTGCGAGTTCAACTTTATTTCTAAACTGAAGGAAACACTTCACGGCATTCGCTTTAGAACTGCTACAAATTTGTCGGGCAATAGACCGCGCCACTCAAACTGTCAACACAACTGGCACTACTAAGAGTATCCTAAGACTTCCACATCGCTGGCAACTGGTTATACACAATGCTGGTAACTACTTTGAAGGTCAGTAAAACTTTGAAACAGGTATCTATTTTGTATGAGCTGTAAATAAATAATTGCCACTATTAAAGCTCCAACCCTCATTTCATTCCCTACTGCATTCCTGTACTACCTTTAACATATTTTTAGATACGTCTCATCGATCAATTTAAATATTTCTTGTGTTAGCCAAGGTTTCTTCACACTTACCTGACTTGTACTTATGTCTGTCCAACTTTTGTGATTGCCCTTTCAAAGAGATGTCCACTCCTCTTCAACTGAAATGCCTATTGTGGTTTCCATTATCACAGTACTTAGAGCCTCAGAGAACTTACAATGCATTTCATCATACTTCAGCATTCAGTATACCATTTCTTTGCACACATTTCCTGGATGAGGCTCTTGACTTTCAGTGTACTTTTTGTTAACTGCTAAATTGTGATCCGAGTCTGTATCTGCTCCTGGGTATATCTTACAATCCAGTATCAAATTCAGAAATTTCTGAATGACCATGAGGCATCCTAGCTGGAGTCTTACCACATCTCCAGGCCTTTTGCAAACATACCACTTCCTCTTGTGATTTTTGGACAGAGTATTCGCTATTACCAGCTTAAATTTATTGCAGACCTCAATTAGTGTGTCTTCCATCTCATTAAGTCTTCCTTGTATTCCTTCCCCTACTACTGTGTTCCTATTCCCCATGGTAAAGAGTTACTATGTAGCACAAAAGTCAGACTACATATGTAAGGTCCCGCCACCCACTAATTCTAGAATGTTTGTCACTGAACAACACAGACACATCTTAATTTCCAATAATCATTGCCTTACTGTAATAAAATCTGAATATACAATCAAGCTTTGAATAGACTAGTTAGTGATGACCAGATTTTGATAGAGAGAGAGAGAGAGAGAGAGAGAGAGAGAGAGAGAGAGAGAGAGAGAGAGTGTATAATTATGTCATACTGATTATCAGACTCATATTTCAAGTAACTTAACATTAACTTTTTCCTGGGTGCTTGATCAACATTTCCACCCACTTTACAACTATTTAACATTTCTACTACAGTCTGGCTTATTCTGCAAGGCCACTATACTGTTGTCAGTATCATATGCACCATTTCCTCACCTCTTACATTGTTTCACTTAGTTTCATTGCTTATTTCATACAGTTACCTTACATTACCTTTAAATTTTGACTACTTGTCATCACAGTAAAATGATCTAAACTCTTTATATTTCTCTCTTCATCCATTTCATTACAGAATTCCTAACTTGAACTTCATGTCTCGCATGACTCTGATAATAGAGCTCACTGATGAATCCCATTTCTGATCTCCTTGCCTAAAGTTTATTTTCACACAAGATGGCTTTATCATTTCAGTTACAGCTATTCACACATACTAAACAAATAATTCTTGTCTATCACAATTTTTTGTCATTTACAGTAACAAACATCACTTATATAGAAACGTATCTTACCTGTTCCACATATTCTGGTGTTAATGGTAAGAAGTAAACCTTATCTGCCAGACCTTTTGATGTCTGCACTGTAGCAATGTTAGGATTTATTAGTACAGTCTGTATGCCTTCTTCTTTGAGTGCTTTTATTGCCTGTGAGCCTGAATAATCAAATTCACCGGCTTGTCCAATAGACAGACCACCTGATCCAAGAATAAGCACTTTTCTAGGGTGCAATACAGATGGTGCAGTTGTAATATGACGCCGTAGCTGCTGAGACAGAATGCCTTTTAAATCTGGTGCACCACCATCTTTACAAATCTTCACAGCTTCTAGAAAAGCATCAAAAAGGCACTCCAAATCTTGTGGTCCTGGGCTGTGCTCAGGGTGGAATTGTACACTGAAAATATGCAACATTTGATAAAACAATGTTTTGATCTGGAAAATATTGTCATGTGCTGAAAGGATGCAAGATAAAAATTATCAATTTGTGGCAGCATTTTTTAAAATGTTATCCAGTGTTTTTGTTGCATACCTAAAGAATGGGAGTGATTCATGAATTAGACCTTCATTTGTATTATCATTTGTATTTGTGAACAGTGGAAGCCATCCCTCTGCAAGATTTTCCACATTTATTGCAAATCCATGATTCTGTGAAGTCATAAAGCATAAACCTGTTCCATGATGCGTACAAGGCTGGTTGTGTCCCCTGTTCCCATACCTGAAAACGGAATTTTTTTACAGTGACAATTTACAGAATGCTTGTTTACATGCAACTTTTTACAATTTGAAAAATTACAATGAAACACTTTTCTCAAACAGTGACATAGCATACAAATTCACTGATTCTTTGAAACAACAATTTTCACAACACTGATTTTTGCACTTCTTCAAACTATAGTCTATGTAACCTTTATTCAGGTCATACTTATGTCTCCACTCCCCACGGCACATTATGTTGTAGGGCAGAGGGTACATCATATAATCGTCTACTACTGTCACTTTCCCCCTTCTCTATCACAGTCTTGAACGGTCCACAGGAAGGTTGATTGTTGATAAACCTAAAAGAGTACAAATCTCTGTAATTCTGCCTTCATTGCCTTTTGCAAGATAACTGGAAGAGGGAGTAATATACTGATTGACTCTTCTAGGAATGTATCCCCTTGGAATTTTAAGAGTAAATAAACCACACTGTGATGCAGTGTGCCTCTCTTGCAGTGTCTGATACTGGAATTGGCTGAGGATCTCTGTGACACTTTCACATTTACTACATAAATGCACTGCTCTTCTTTCAGTGTTGTCTATTTCCTCTACCAGTCTTGGTATGGATCCCACACAAGCAATATTTAGCTACTGCTCTTATGATATTTTTTTAAGTTACCTCTTTTTGTAGATCAATTACACTTTCCGAGGTTCTCCCAATGAAAGTCAGTGCAACATCTGTCTTACCTGTGATTAGATTTACATAGTTGTTCCACTTGCAATCACTCTATATGCATACTCTAAACTAGTTTATGTTTGTGATTGCAGCAAGTGATGTTTCTGTGATTGACTATTTATGTGCAAAATGTAACATCTGATTACAATGAGGGTCAACTGCCAATCCCCGCACTAAGCATTGATCCTCTGCATGTCTTCCTGCATTTTGCCACAATTTTCTAGCATTGCAAAGTCCATGGATATAACAGCATCATCCACGGAAAGCTTCATGGAACTTCTGACATCCACTATGTCATTTCTATACAGTGTTGTAGGGGCTGCCCTCTGTCGAGCTGGAAACCCCTACTAATCCATCACATTGCAGACTGAGGACCTGTGAAGTGTCATTAGATGCAATAAAGTAACATTCAAAGTTTCTCCATTTATTACTGAGAATACATATCATTGCTGCTTTTCCCATGGTGACTAGTGCCTATGTAATGTAGAGTAGGAACCACTAAATTCAGTAGTGGACTCGTGGCTGCCAAAGACACTACATCAGCTTTTAATGGAGGTTTATGACACCCTGATGCAGTGGTTCTGATGCCCGCTAGCGAGCTAGGCATGCGCTGGTCAGTAGCTTGGCTTGGAGATATCAGTGCCTACACCATTTTGCGGAATACTCAATCCCTCCCAGATTACTGCTCGTGTTGTCCTCTCAAATGGAGTGCAATGTTGTATGCAATGTAGTTGCACTGAACAATGAACCTGGCACAACAGTATGGTAGGCCTCCAGACCAGTGTGACACTGGAGTTGTGTCTGTAGACCCTCTGATTATCCTTAAGGGTTGACTGCTGTGCTAATGTCAGTACTGATGGATTAGCAAGCATGGCTTCTGAATGCTGATCATCTCTTAGGCCAGCAAGAGCAAGACCAGCACTAGAACAACCTCTCTCAAATTATTTTACCATACCATAACCAAGAATTGAGTGTAAACAACAAGAATGCGATCAATCCAACTGATCGAGTGCCGAAAGTTAGTGGTGATGGAGTATTTACGTCACTGAGGAGAGGCTCTGCTCTATGTTGTCATTTATAATGAGTGAATTGAGTTTGCACTTTCATAGTCATCAGTGGTCTTCAGTTTTGCTACATATTCTTAACAGATTTGTTACAGGGTCTTTACTGTTTAGTCAAATTCCTGCTTGGCGTTGTTGCATCCTATCTAGTGTCGCTCATGTTACGTTATGGGAGTATTGAAGGCGATTCATTCTTCACTGTTGTGACCATTTTCTGTTGGGTTGCTTACAGTCTCTTTTAAGATTGTTGAGATGGCTGTCTTCCTGACTCAGTAATGGTGTTAAAATGTCTAAGCTTCCCAGCTGGTGATATATCTGCACGACTGAGTAACGCCAGCTGTTCAAACTTAGAAAAAGTTTTGCTCTCAGTTTCATTACTAATTTTGTCATGTAACAGTATATTATGAAAATTAATGGTCCTGTAACACTGTCTTGGAGTATTTGGGTCTTAAGATTTCTCTCCATTAAGAATGATATGCTGTGTTCTGTTTGCCAGGGACTCTTCAACCCCAGCATTTATCCAGTTTAATACACTGTACAGTCTTATTTTGTTCATTAGCTGGCAGTGTGGAACTGTATCAAATGCCTTCTCAAAGTCAATAAACAGTATCAATGTGCGCTATGGAACCAACTGGTTTCCAAATCTCACAGGCAGAGTGACAATTTGAAGAAGGAACTACATTATGATCACCCTCAGTTAAATAACTTGGAAGTAAGATGTTTAGTATTTCAGCATCCACTTGGATGCCATTACTGTCTCTGAGTGTCCACACAGCTGGCTTTGATCCATTTATTGATACAACATTAGGTGAGAACTTCAATAATTTGTCAGATCGGTAGATAGAATCTTACTTTCAAAATTATTGAATGATTCACTCATGGTTTCTCCTTGTGTTTCATTTGTCTTTGTCCAGATTTTGTCTGTCTGCAATGCTTTTGTGACTTAAATCAGCAATGAAGCTCTCTTTGCTTTCAGAACAGTTTTCTAACACTGCTGTTTAATGAGGGCAGGTGTTTCATACTATTCACAGCTATGCACAGCCTATAGTTATCTAAGGCATATTGTGCAATATTGTTCAACTTTGCCCATTAATGCTCAACATTTTCAGTTCTGGAAATGCATTTTCCATGTCAACCACTGAAGTAATCGGAATGAGTTTTGTTGCTCCTAGCAAGCAGAAGTAAGTTCCACTTTCTTTTCATTCCTGTTTGCAACCATATTTAGTGACGTTGTTGTCCTAGTAAGCGGAAAGAATTTCCTACATTTCTTTACATTCCCGTTTGCAACCATATTTAGTGATGCTATAACAGCCTTACAATCACAGATCCCCTGTTCTACAACCACTGAGTCCACGAGTTTAGGCCTGATGACAACCAGCATAACTGATGCTACTATTATGAGTGTTCTCTGATTAATGTTCAAGGTAAGTTTTGGATAATGTATTTAGTACAAATTCATATGATTCCTTATCACTGCTGCCTGCTTCAATTAGTTTGTAGTTTTTCTAAGCTGGAATCTCCCCCTAATATTATTACATAACCACGAACTGTGTATGTGCAGTCTTGTCCCAACACTAGCTCAAATATTCCACCACTACTGCCCATGAGCTGGGTGGGGGTCGACTATAGAAGGACTATTATCATGTTCGAGCCACCTTCATATTTGTAATCTATTCTAACCTCACTAGATGTTATCATATTATTTACAGCTCTAAACACACCTCCACCACCAGCATTCAACCTGATTTTAAGCCTTCCACTTGGCTCCAAACCAGAGTACCGTATTTGGTTCTGGAGCTGCTGCTGCGAAACTTCTGCTCTGCCTCCACTCCACTCAGGAAGCTAGCTGTCTTCAATAAAGCAGCCAGCTGCCTGGATGAACTCAGAACCCAGGCAGAGCCATCATTTGTGCCAATGTGAACAAGTGCATTTAGTCACTGCCAGCAGTGTCTCCTCTATGTACCTGATGTGAAACCTTGGCAATCAGAGACAGTGGATACTAGCATTTCTTCCCAATTTGCCTGGTATTTGCATGTGGTCTCCATCACATACCTTGCATTGGTACTCTGAATGACCAAGAATCCCATCTGCTGTGCTTGTCCAGACCTCATCAGGCTGGTGTGGGAGAATCTGAGGGTGTTGTGACATCAGGGATACCAGATGACACTTAGGCTCCAGAGATGCCAGCCCATGCCAGCATCCTGAAACGTATCTACAGAGGCCAACACAGCTTCCAGCTCTTTCTGGACAGTGGCCAATCCCCCTGCATCCATACTTAGCAGCCTGTTAATATCTGTACTTGATCAATGGATGCCTGTACCACAGTGAACATAAAACTTACCCAGGCAGCCACTAGATGCAGTCTAAGAACTGTTGCTACATTTCTTCTGATGATCACTATGCTGTAAAGATAAATCTTGCAACACAAATGCTCAAAAAAACACAGAAGTGCTAGAATATGTTGACTGACTAGTCAACATAGTTAAGTACACGTGTACTACTCACTTCTTCACAGAAGAACTTTAGAATAACAAATCACTCACTCACTCATTCACTTACATTTGGAGGAGGAAGGGGAGTGTAGCAGCTGAATGTCTCATACTCTTCCCCTTCTTGGCTACACTATTATTAATACGCGTCTCTGTAGAGTTGAAAAAATTATTCATACAACTAAAGTAGCCTTTTAACAATAAATAATATTTCATGTTATTGTTTCATTACAAATGGTCCACCATCTGTCACTCTCAGCAAATTGTTCAGTGAAGTGTCATCTTTATGGAAATTAGCAAGACATAATCCAGTCAAACAAGATCAACTCACATTATATTTGTTTAATAACTTAATTTTCTCAATAAGTACACTACTGTCACTCAAACAGAATGCACATCACTGGACTAATATTTGTTTATGATGTTGAACAATATTAAAACTTACTTCATTTTGTATGCTTTGCATCCTGCAGCAAGTGATAACAGCTGGTGACCCAAGCAAATACCAAAGATTGGCTTTATTTTATCCTGCTTCATTATCTTCTGTATGTTTTCTATGGTTTCTTTGCACATTTCTGGATCTCCTGGTCCATTGCTTAGGAAAAGACCATCATATTTCTCAACATCTAGTGGATGGTTCCATGGAACTAAATCCACCCTGACTCCTCTCTTTAACAGACACCTTAATTGGTTGTATTTTAAACCACAATCCACAGCACATATTGTCACTGGTGCTGAAGCACTGAAGGTCATTACTTTCTGTAAAAGACAAACACTGCTGCCAAATAAGAATATTAATACATATACAGTATGCTACATGTACAAGGCATTTGATTTACTGACAACACTGATGTAACACACAAATAGTTCACAGTACCTCAATAGAAACCTCATTCACAAGGTTTCTTTTATTGGGATCCTCAAACAACACAGCTGAAGGAACAGAGGACGGTGGCACTCCCATCACAATCTTTCCTAAAAGTGATCCTTTTTCTCTAATCTTTTTGGTCAATTCTCTTGTATCAATGCCACAAATGCCAGGCACTCCATGCTCATGCATCCACTGTGATAGTGTCCTAACTTGACGCCAATGGCTGGGAGTTTCACAGAGCTCTCCAACAACCAATCCTGTTGCCCATATACGTCTCGACTCAAACCACCTGCAGATATGAGACTGTGAGGGCAGGTCACATGGAAACTTAACTGATACATTATGTTTGTAGGTATAAAAAAATATGTAAAATTTCTAAAATAAAAGTAACTGCAATCTCTATCGTTACAGTTTTATCTCTCACTTACTGGGGAAGATCAAATTCATCTTTACTCTCATCTGTTACTCCATAGTTGCCAATCAAAGGATATGTAAGAACTAG
Source organism: Schistocerca cancellata (assembly GCF_023864275.1). Taxonomy (NCBI): domain Eukaryota; kingdom Metazoa; phylum Arthropoda; class Insecta; order Orthoptera; family Acrididae; genus Schistocerca; species Schistocerca cancellata. The sequence goes on from NC_064626.1 coordinate 563,637,886, forward strand.
GATTTGTGCATGGTATGATGGATCTGTAAGGGATTCCTGGTATCCAACCATTCCAGTCTGAAACACTAAGAAGACAATTTAAAGCTATTATTAGTGAGGATTCATAACATCAAATAATAAATTCAAAGTAAGTTTAGATTTTTCCACTTATGGAGGAAGGATACATTAGTGTATAATTTTTATAATCTTTTCTTGTTTAAAAGCATAAAAAATAGTAACTTAAGAGAATAATTCTGCTCTATCACACTTATATTGGCTGAGCCAAATTGTTTTCTTAAACTGTTAAATTACAGCTGTGGTCTTTCTTCCATTATCTATGGATGAAATTAAAATACAGAAGTGGAACTACTGCTACTAACTAATTACTACTAAAGTAACTAAAAGAGACAGGGAAATGTCCAGAATTTTATTAACTTCTTAAATGAGTGTTACAACAGAAACAGAACAACTCAGTGTTACTTTGACTTTTAGCTGATAGTTGGTCAATTGGGGAAGAGGAGGGCAAACAGCAAGGTCATCAGTCTCCTATCGTAAGGTGGCAGAAAGCATGGCAGGAACAATACAAACAGCACAGCCCAGTCAAGAAGAAAGGAAAATAGGCAAACAAAGAGGGAAAATAATAAATTTTATATAACAAGTTATGCTGCTATGGATATTATTTTTTTATTTGAACTATATGCATATTTCAGCTGTACACCCATCATCAGGTTATGTTTTCAAATCCTGACTTCCATGCAATATTGTAGATTATGTTGCTGTCTATTTGTTTACTGCCTATATTGTTATGGTGTTACTTTTGTAGTAATCAGTTGTGTTTTTCAGTATGTTCTGATGCTTCACTAATAATGGTCAGAAATAAACTTAGCAACCAGCTGAAATTTCACGACAGTAATTATGTCAGATGATCAGCGATATCATCTGAAATAGTTGCTGTCACGAAATTTCATCTGGATATTAAGTTTATTTCTGACCTTTATGAATGAAGTGTTGGAACATGCCGGAACACACAACTGATTGCTTCGAAAATAACAACGAAACAATATAGTTAGTAAACAAATACACAGGAACAGAATCAATGATACTGCATGGAAGTGAGGACTTACAAACAACCTGATGATTGCTACATAGCTGAAATAGACTTATAGTCGAAGTAAAACAATACCCATAGCAGTGTAACTGGTTATATAAAATTTATTATGTCGTTGGAAGATGTGTTATGCAGTAGGCCCAGAAGATTACAAAGAGGTAACAGGAATGTCAGGGCAGCAGGAAGAGGAAAGAACAGGAGAGGATGGAGGGAATCGGGGAGAACAGTGTGCCCCAGAAATGCTTGGCACGGTAGGGCAGCAGCAATGCCATTGGCTCATCCCAGTTCCCACACCATATCATGATCAAGAGAACCAAGGTGATGTAGAGGCAGGACCAAAGCCTCCATAACAAACACCAATGCTAACTGAAGAATTCCAATACCAGAGGAAAATTCAAGGACTTAAACTCGAGAGGGCAAACCAGTTTCACGAAGAAAACTGAAAACAGATTTAACCATGTATGGGTTGTCTGCTACACCCAGGACAAGGAAGGTGGAGGGCATATTTAGTGCGAAGGTCCAAAAGGTGGGGGTAGTCCAGTAAAATGTGGACCACCATGTGCGGGGATGGGGGGGCTTCAACTACAGAATGGAGGGGGGCAGGCCTCATTGTGGAGTAAAAAACCATGGGCCAACCTAATATGGCTGATACGAAGATTCCCATAGGGAGAGGTGGAGGGAAGAATGCCACATAGTAGGAGTCTCTTTGATTGTGTGACAGTGGGGTAGCCTCCCAAGAGTTGGCCCATGACTAAGGAAAAATGGATTTGCTGTGAAGCCACAAATCCACACCCAACAGTATCATGGGGAATGGGGGGTAGATGGCTCCTCTCCCAGCCCGATGATCAGCAAGTTAATTACCCGGGATCCCTATGTGGCCGGGAACCCACAGGAAATCAACAAAACAAGCAGCATTGTCAAAATTGGCGAGAAGATTATGGATAGCAGAGACCAAGGGGCAGTGGGAAACACAGTGAGTGATAGCCTGAAGGCCACTCATTGAGTCTATACACAAAAAAACTTGAGTGAGGGAGGACTGTTTAATAAAACAGAGGCCACCATAGATGGCCATCAATTCTGCAGTAAATACCCCAAACTTGGCAAGCAAGAGATGGTGTTTGATGCTAACAGAGGACGTGAAGGCATATCCCAAATAATTGCGGATTTAAAGCCATCAGTGTAAGAAACAATAGCATCCTGAAACTCCTGTGAGTGTGTTCAGAATAAAGAATGGAATGCCATGGGGGCAATGTAGGGTTTTGGACCTGAAGAGATCCATATGAATCCAAGACTGAGAAACAACTAACCCGGGAGGGGGGGGGGGGGGCAGAGGAGAGAATGGTTGGGAGAAGAGGACAATGAGGGGAGATGGAAATCACAGTCAAGAGAAGCGAGGCAGAATCCACCCATTAAACCCTCTCGAGCCCTAAGCTTTGAAAATAATAGAATAGGAGGGATGATCAGGGGAAGGGCGGATAGTGACAGCATAGGAACTGGGACCTCCGAACCAAAAGGGGAGGGATCCCAGCATCTGGAAGACTGTCAACAGGTCTAGTTTGAAAGGCAATGGTGGCTAGATTGATGATGATGGTGAAGCAGGTCAAAGAAGAGCAGTGTGGAAGGGGCAGCTGAACCATAAACTTGAAATCCATATTCGAGACGAGACAGGAGTAATGCCCAGTAAAGGCAAAAGAGAGACAAATGATCTGCACTACAAGAGGTGTGGGCAAGAAAGCTAAGAACATTGAGTTTACAAAAACATTCAACCTTCAGGTGACTGATACAGGACAACCAGTTAGGGGAGGGGGGCAAAAGATCAAAGGCAAACAAAGTGCTACATGTGACACTGTAATTGGTAGGGAAACCATCATTAAGAAGACACAGGTCTTGGTCTGCAAGAAACTTATCAATGAGGAGCCCCTGATTAGATGAAAAAGCACTGCTCCACAAAGGTTGATGGGCACTAAAATCCCCAAGGAGAAGGGAGGGAGGGGAGAGTTGCTGAAGGAGGCCAGTTAGGGCACCAGGTGAAGGTGGCCTGTCAGGAAGGAGATGGAGATTGCCAACCACCACTGGGTCAACACCCATCACAAAAAAATATGGGATGACTTCCCTAAATAAGAGGTCAAGCTCAGGTTGCGAGGATGATGGAAGATGTCAACATCTCTGGGGGCAGTGGAGGGGGCCTTGTTCTGGGACTCCTCCTCCTCCTCCTCCTCCTCCTCCTCCTCCTCCTCGAGCAGACTTCAAGATCCAGAACTGAAAGGCAGCAGGTACCTTGGGGTGTACAGACTGAGTTCCATGGCCAAGTTGTGGTAGCAGGCCTCTGACTTGAGAGATGGCAAGGAAGAGGGGTCCTGAGAGTGAATCCTCACCACCAGTGGGTGCAGAAGAAGAGGGACACTTTATCTGGAGAGGGGGAGCAGCACCCTGAGGGGAGGGCTTGGGAACTGCAGGGGAGGAGGATGGGTCTGGTGTAAGGAAGAGAAAGGAGGAGGAAAGCAAGTAACAGAGGAAAAGGTAGAAGTTACTGACACAGAGTGAGGTCTGCTATATTTCTGACAAGACACAGTCAAAAATCAAACAATGGAAAATCCAGGATGGAATGTAACAATATTATGACAAAGTAAGTTGCTAGTCACTGTATAGTGGAGATGCCGAGTCGCCGATAGGGGGGGGGGGGGGGGGGGGGGGGGGGGGGGGGAATTAAAACTTTTTGTACAGTAAAATGTGGACCACCATGTGCGGGGATGGGGGAGCTTCAACTACAGAATGGAGGGGGGGAGGCCTTATTGTGGAGTAAAAAACCATGGGCCAACCTAATATGGCTGATACGAAGATTCCCATAGGGAGAGGTGGAGGGAAGAATGCCACATAGTAGAAGTCTCTTTGATTGTGTGACAGTGGGGTAGCCTCCCAAGAGTTGGCCCATGACTAAGGGCAGATAGTGACGGCATAGTTAGTGTGTGTGTGTGTGTGTGTGTGTGTGTGTGTGTGTGTGTGTGTGTGTGTGTGTGTGTGTGTGTGTGTGTTTGGTGATGAAGGCCAAAGGTCAAAAGCTTCAGTTCTTTGTTGTGCCTATCTGCGACTCAGCATTTCCACTATATGGAGAGTAGCAACTTCCCTCCTCATAATATTGTTCACAGGACTTGGTATAAGATTAACAATCCAGGTACTTATACTCCTGTATCTTCTTTTCCTTCTTATATGCCACGCAATCTGGTGAGCAGAGAGAGTGATGGTCATGACAATTAATACACTCAGGTGGCACAACACAGTGACTCCCCTAATGGAGTGGGTGCCACATAGAGGGTCCACCATACATTGGTAAGAAATGTGCCCGAAACACATGTAAAGAAAGCACTTCAGAGGCAGTGGTGGTGAGGGGGGGGGGGGGGAGTACCAGTAACACACAACCTTGCAACCTTGACCTTCTCTGGGAGGGTATCTCCCTCCATAGCCAGAATAAAGGTGCCGGTATCAGTGTCATTGTCCTTATCACCTTCCTGCACACACCAAATAAAATCAATGCCCCAACATTCCAGACTGGTCAGGATATTCTCATCAGTTTGAAGTATGAGGTCCCTATGAAAAATGACTACCTTATCCATATTCAAAGACTATTAAGGAGTAATGGACACCGGGATGTCGTCAAGGTGAGTACAAGCACGAAGGCCTGCAGATTGGGCGGCAGAGAAAGTTTTTATAAGCAGTAATCCTGACCCCATCTTACTCATAAGCTCCACTTTACTTCACCAACCTTGCCTTCAATATTTTCCACAGAAAATAATGGCTCTAAGGCAGTGAACGTGTCCCTACCTGTCCTAGTATAGACCAAGTAGTGGGGATAGTGTTTCACCTCAAGCTGGTGGGCTTAGCCCTTCTCTCAGGGGGTAGCCAGGGAAGGGTAGTCCACAGGATCATAAGAAGCAGCATTCAATGATCTATTACCAAACTGAAGAGATGGCCATAGAAGAATGGCCAGTTTTTTGGAGCTTGATACATTTCATACGCAAAGCATCTGCCCTGATATTGCCCAGTGCTACCAGGGCTCTCCCCATTAGCACCACCCAGCCACAGCAAGGGCATCTGGCATGGCAGCCATTACCTGAAAAACTGATGCTCCAGAATGACAAGTAACCATTCCTAGGCATACATTGTGAGGCAACAGCTTAGGTATCAGAAGTGCAATCTCTGTGTTGTCAAAGTGCTTAGCCAGATGGGTACATAACAGCCTCATCATGCAGACTGGCTTCATGTGCTGGTCACCTAGCAGGACTAAGGTGGGGAAGGAAGAGGGGAGAGGAATCTGCACCATGAACACTAAGGATGGAGTTCTTCCCCAGATGGCACAAACAACAGAGAGAAACTTTAGAAGTGGAGGTCAAACCCCAAAGTGGGACCAAAAGCAACAAAAAGGATGGATGAAAAAGAAAAGAAAAGGGCAAAAAAATTTCAACATGCAGGGGAGGGGAGAGCGAGGACGGGGAGGAGGGAAGGGCATGGGGAAGGAAATTCAGCCTGGAAAGAAAAAATTATATGCAATAGTTCGGGGCCTGTGTGTCACACATGAAGGCATGAAAGAACTTTGAGTCCCCTGGGGGCTGTGGCTGGAAAAAAAAACTGGAAACCATAATGACCAATCTCTCACAGTAGTCATACACCTGACTCATTACATGCATACAACATAAAACAAAGCTCTTCATTTCAAATGCGTAACTCCTAAAGAAACTGTAAAAATCATAGAATTACTTAGAAGCTCCCACCCCATGAGTATGGTGGTGTATAAATTATCATCTTTTTTTTATTTTTTATTTTTTTTTGTTTTGGTTTTAGGGCGCAAAACTGCTATGGTCATTAGCGCCCAGTCCATGACTTAGGAAACAGTAAAAAACCAGAAATGGAAACCAGCAGCAATGGGAACGAAAGTCATAAAATTGGAGAAACTAAAAGCAGAAGGAAGGCTTAAAAATCCACTACAGAAAGGGGTTGGTTGTCCCCAAAAAAAGCTTCAAATGACTGACGTCATTTCACTGGCACTGATAAACTTGAGAACGCGATCGGCTGAGCGCGTGCCATCTGCTAAAATCGACAATATATCAGGCGACAGCTGTAGATGGGAGCATAACGGATTAAAATAGGGGCACTCAATTAAAAGGTGTCTTACCGCCCACAGCTGAGAGCAGTGGGGACAGAGTGGGGGAGGATCGCCGCTTAAAAGATGTTGATGGCTAAAAAAGACAGTGCCCTATCCAGAGTCTAGTTAAAATTACCTCCTCCCGACGACGTGTTCAGGAGGAAGAGGTCCAAGCACAGGGAAGAGCTTTCACGTCTCGCAATTTATTATGGGGAAGTGTCGACCAATGTGCGTGCCATAAAAGAACAACACGACGACATAAAATGCTCCGTAGATCGGCGAAGGGAATCGATTGAATAGCTGGCTGAAGAAGAGAGGCTGCAGCCTTACCTGCTATATTGGCCGCCTCATTTCCACAGATACCAAGGTGTCCCGGGAGCCAGAGGAACGCCACCGAGACGCCCACCAGGTGGAGCAAGCGCAGACAGTCCTGAATACGGTGGACCAGAGGGTGCACAGGGTAAAGAGCTTGGAGACTGAGGAGAGAGCTGAGAGCTGAGAGAATCTGAGCAGATAACGTACTGTATCCGCTGATGGCAGCGGATGTAGTGGACAGCCTGGAGAACAGCGTAAAGCTCCGCAGTATAAACCGAACACTGGTCGGGAAGCCGAAAGTGATTTGGGGTGTCGCCAACAATATAGGCACTCCCTACACCTAACGATGTTTTTGAGCCATCGGTGTAAATAAATGTGGCTTCCGTCATTTGTGCACATAGAGCAGCGAATGCCCGACGATAAACAAGTGAAGGGGTACCATCCTTGGGAAATCGACAAAGGTCACGTCTCCAGACGTAGGCACAAACCATACTCCCACAGGGGGAGAAAGAGAAGGAAAGAGCCAGAGGTGAGGGGAGGAGGGGCGAAGATGGGGGAGAGGGAAGGATGCGGAAAAGGAAGGTATGCAGCCCGGAAAGGAAGGAGGGCCACATTAGCTCGGGGTCCCGTGCTCGCTATGCACGTATCCACAAAGGATTTGTGGACCCCCTGGGGGTAATTATCATCTTAAAATTGTGTAGATTTAATCTCTCACTGTACAATATGTGTAACCAATCAAGGATAACTGGTGTACTTCCCAAAAGAGTAAATAATGTGGTAGTGATGCCAGTCAACAAAATTATACAGAGGCATGTAATATCTATCTATAAACCGATCACTATCTGCTGCCAGTGTTGAGGCATTTGAGGGAATTTGCGTATTAGGGCTTATAGCCACACTATACAAAACAGTTCACTGACACATTCAAAGTCTTGCTTTCATAAGGGGTTCTTCACAGGAAGAGCTATATTTGGCTTAATGGACAAAATTTTGAGTGAGCTAACTTTCAGAAAGTATCCATTGGGGATCTTCTGTGGCCTTGCTAAGGACAACTGTACATATTATACCATTTATTAAAAAGTTTCTACACTATGGCATGGAAGATGAACCACTGGTTCAGCTAGAATCTTTCATGCTCAACAGGCAGAATTATATCTTCTATGCTAATTATCTACCAACTGTGATTAAAGTAACAGAAAACAAATAGTACATAGTGATGTTTTCTGGTGATACAAGAACTGTGATCAAAGGGTCCAACTCCACAACGCAGACACTAACCATGAATACAAATGTTTCACAGCAAATAGCTTACGCCTCAATTCTTCAAAATTAATATAATGCAATTTTACACAACAAACAAAACCTACAAGTTCTTGAAATGGATACTAAGAATCAGAAAATTAATGAAGCCTCATACATAATATTCCTAGACATCAAAATAGGCCAACAGTTAAGATGGCATGAGCAAATTGATCAGCTGCTCATGAATCAGCTTAGCATGCTTTGCACTTCCTATGTTATTATCTTCTGGAGAAACTTTGCTGGAGCTGAAAAAGTTTTAAAATTTTGAAAATGAGAAGTGAGATTAATATATAGGGTTATTAAAAGAATATCCTGTAGGGATCTCATCAAACGTCTCAGGATACTTACAGTTGCAGGTTAATATATACTGATCAGCTGGAACATTATGACCACTGATCTACTATTGATATAAACCTGTCCAGGCAATAGCAGTGTCACCTGGTGAGGAATTACTTAGACTCATGTACAGTGCATATAGTATCAGTGGGCGTGCAGTGTATTTGTAAAATGTGGAAGGTGGGCGATCTATTTGAGTTTGACGAAGGGCAGATTGTGATGGCCCAGAGGCTCAGCACAAACATTCTGGAAACTGCGCAACTTTTAAGGTATTTGAGTGTCTTCAACATGTAGTGAAACAAAGGTGAAACTACATCCAGGCATCACTGAGTTGGGCAGCCACCACTTGTGACAGATGTCAGATGATGTAGGCTGGGCAGACTGGTAAAACAGGACAGGCAGCAAACTGTGGTGGAACTAACATCAAACTTTAATTTTGGGCAGAGAACAAGTGTGATTGAAGACACATTACACTGAACTTTCCTAATGATGAGTGTCTGCAGCTGACAACCCATGCATTTGCCAATGTTAATACCATGACATGGCAGCTACAACTGAAATGGCACATGACTATTGACTCTGGGCAGTGGTATGAGGTGGTGCATTGCATGGTCTGATGAATCCCAATACCTCCTCCATGATGTCAATGGGAGGGCACAAATCAGTCATCTTCCAGGGTAATAGCTCCTCGACATCTGTACTGCAGGACGGACACTGGCTGGTGGCGGCTCCATTATGCTCTGAGGAACATTCATGGGGGCATGCATGGGTCCAGCAGAGCTTGTGCAAGGTGCAATGACAACCAAGGCATATTGTATACTGGTTGCAGGCCATGTACACTCTTCATGACGATCACGTTTCCTGAAAGCAGTGGCAGTTTTCAAGAAGGTAATTCACTGTGTCGTAAGACCAGAAGTGTGATGGATTGGTTCAAGAAATGCAGTGTCAAGTTCCAATTGATGTGCTGACCCCCCCCCCCCCCCCCCAACTCGCAAGAACTGAACCCTATTGAACACATCTGGGATGTGATTGAACATGGCATCAGAGCTCATCAACCCCCTTCCTCGGAATTTATGGGAATTAGATAATGTGTATACAAATGTCATGTCAACTCCCTCCAGTGACCTGCCAGGTCATCCTTGGTTCCATGCCACAACACGTCACCACTGTTGCCCGTGCTGAAGGTGGGTATACTGGCTATTAGGTAGGTGCTCATAATGTTCTGCTTGATCAGTGTACATATTCCCTGATGATGCAGGTAGTCAGAAGAGAACAGCCATGCTCCTATTGTCTACCAGATGGTGAGCCAAGCACCACTAGAGACCACAGGCAGCACAGACCTATTATCTTATGCAAGGTACAATCGAAAACAAGCCCAGCTGTATCCTGAAGCCGACTGGTATTTAGGGCTGTGCTCAGCCAGACTTAACTAGTTCACTGAGTGAGTTTTCCTATGCCAGGTGCTGATTCCAAAGGATTCCTTCAATCAGGATTCTCACTTAAGCCTCACCTCTATGTTGTCACTTCGTTTCACATCTGCCCTCAACCCCTGGAGCTGTCAGATGTGGACTTCTAGTGTTTGATGTCTCCTTACTGAAGAAAATGGGATCTGCCATTGTGATAGACTTGTGGACTTCTGAATTTATTCCTGTTCAACTTTCAAATGGCTACACAATGGACTTAAGACAGTTTTGCTACCTGCAGGTCTGACTTTTATAAGGTGTGTGTTTAATGAACTTAGATGCAGTGACAATCTGACCAGCCTTCAGCCACCAGAAGTGTTGTTGTTCAGGTTCAAGAAGTGACTGACTATGTTTTGTCTCAATCCACATTCAAGTAGATGTATTATTGATCTCTGATAAATAAACTTGCTCAATCATTGCTACCTGGACATTTTTTGTGCCATCATCAGTGGATATATCATGTTTTTATGTTATTTATCAAAACTTACATAGTAAGTCCCTTCTACAATTCCTAGAAGCCTGCAATAACACTTATTGAATATCGTTTACAGTACAATCACCCTGCACTAAAGGTCATCCTCCATCAGGCCTCTACCTACCCTTCATCATGCCTTGAAGGGAGGAGTATCCTCTTCACGTATTTATCTCTAAGCGGTATTCTTCTGCTCACCTAATCTATGAAATGCCATTATGTACCCTTTGATAATGCAATTTCAGCAGCTGAATATTCCACAGTACATAATTTTTCGGACAGTGGCAAAGATCTCAGTAAGGAATTAACTGCCATCATAACAATTTACAACACAGTAAGACTAGCAGTATCTGTCTCTATCTGCTATAAAATAAAGGCCAAGCACTGTGAGGGTGAAATTCACGGGCAGATTGAAATTGTATACCAGATCATGACTAAATTGGATATTTGCCAGTCGGAGAATGCTCTCAGGGACTGAACTATCTGGGCATGCCTCATGACCCATTTCATAGCTCCACTCTGTCATCAGTACCCTTCCATTTCCCTACATACTGTCATTGTCACTGTGATGGAGGCACTGCTGCTACCACACACAACTGTTTGTAGGTGGACAATGTAGAGAGAGTTTCATATTCATAAAGAATTTTGATTGGCCACAGCAACAGTGGGCCTGCCATTTCTTTACTGAGGATTAGACAAATCCTAAGACAAGTTAAATTACTGCCCAATAACTAAATGTGCTACATTTGAGAAACATGAAGTTGATTAAGCTACTGACCAACTGAGGACCTCGAGAGCAAGTCGGAACATTGATAAAAAAAAAAAAAAAAACCACCAACCTACACAAATTAAATAACTGAAGGGCTACAGAATAATTGTACTCAACTCCAGATGTAATTGAAGATTTAAGAAAATATCAACCTGCTGTTATGTTATGTTTCCAATCATACTGTTATCATTGGAGGTGACAGTAGATTGGGATAATTACAGTTTTTGTAAGTGGTGCGAGTAACAAGACACCCTGTGAAACTTAGGGAAATGTCTTCTCTCAAAACTATTTGGAATAGGTATTTCAGAATCCTAGTCAGGACGGAAATCCATACATGATGGAATTAATTAGATCCAACTTCTTTCAGGATGGAACTGGCAGCATCAGTGACCAAGAGGTAATTGTAGCAGCACTGATTACCAGAGTACAAAGACCTACCAAAAAAGCACAAATATTTGTATGTGCAGCAAACAAGGAGGCAGTAGTGTCATATCTCAAGGAAAAACTTTGCCTATTTAGCTCTGGACAGGAGCATGTAGATGAACTGTGGCTGACAAAAGGAACCTTCATAGTATAGTCTGTGAAGAAATTATAATAGCTATTACTGCACGATAAGTGTAAACAGCAGCAAAGGGTTATAGACAGAGACATGTTAAATTAAATGCATTTCCTCAAATGTTTCTCAAATATGAAAATTATCTTCTGTCTAAAGTAGAGCACAATCAGTTCTTTTTTGCAGGTGATACTAGTATTGTAATCAATCCAAGCATACACACAATTACTGATAAACTTACTAAATTGGATGGATAAAAAATCTACTCACCAAGTGGCGACAGAACACACACATGAAAGACTGACATGAAAGACTGTTGTGGCTGGCAAGAAAGACTCTTTCTTTCTCATTCGGTATGGCAAGTCTCCCCCTGATGCAGGGTTCTGGTGACTTTCCCAACATATAACCTTTTTCCTAGACCTCTCCAGTCCTTTTCCTTCACCCTTCTTCCTTCCCCTTCAACCCTTCTGCCTGAAGAAAGAGCAACTTGCTCTAAAAGGTTGCCAATCACAACAGTCTTTTACATGTAAGTTCTGCTGCCACTTGGCGAGTAGATTTTTTATCTATCCAATTAAATAATTTTATCAAGCATACTCACAGCAACAGAAGAAATGGTAAACCATCTACACAACAGTGTCACTGACTGGTTTTATGTGAATGGTCTCACACTCAGTTTTAAAAAGACACAACATATTCAGTTCTATACATCTAGGGGTACTACACCGGTGATAAGTGCAACACTTGGTGAGGAAATAATAGAGTGGGAATTTCAAAATTCTTAGGTGTCGATACTGGCGAGATTTTAAACTGGAAATAGCACATTTTGCAACTCCTAAGACAACATGGATCATCCACATTTGCACTTAATAAGAATCATTGCAAATCTTGGGGGGAGAGATATCTGTAGGGTAACATATTTTGCAATTTTCATTTAATAATGTCACAGGAAATAATGTTCTAGGTAACTCATCTTTAAGGAAGAAAGTCTTCATTGCTCAAAATGTACTGCAAGAATCTTGTAAATGCATGTTTAAGGAGCTGGGCCTTCTGATTAGCACTTCACAGTATATTTATTACCTCATGAAGTTCGTTTTCAATAAGTCACTGTAGTACAAAAGAACGACAATGTTCACAAATCAAAAAAAGTTTTGCATCACTCCGGTCCCCAGAACTCCTGAAGATAGATGTTGACTGTGGATATTGTATCACAGACACAGTCCCGTTGACTGTTCAGAGATGTCACTAAACCCGCCCAAAGATGTAAACAACCCTGCATGAGGAGTGCCTATTAGACGGAGAGGGTACAACAGCCGATCAGTTCCAGTCATTCCACCAGGAAGGAGGTCCACGGCTCTTGAAGTCTGTAGTTCAACCACGCCTAGACAGTCAATATTGCAAGTCCATCACGTCCGCAGTGTTACTTTGTGCCAGGAAGGGCATTCAACAAGGGAAGTGTCCAGGTGTCTCTGAGGGGGGAGTCATTCCAGATGTGGAAAGGGTCCTTCCGGATGCCATGAAGGGTACAGGGTGCACCCATCTGCAGGTGGTCGCTCATGTCGGCACCAATGATGTGTGTCGCTATGGATCGGAGGAAATCCTCTCTGGCTTCCGGCGGCTATCTGATTTGGTGAACACTGCCAGTCTCGCTAGCGGGATGAAAGCGGAGCTCACCATCTGCAGCATTGTCGACAGGACTGACTGCGGACCTTTGGTACAGAGCCGAGTGGAGGGTCTGAATCAGAGGCTGAGACGGTTCTGCGACCATGTGGGCTGCAGATTCCTCGACTTGCGCCATAGGGTGGTGGGGTTTCGGGTTCCGCTGGATAGGTCAGGAGTCCACTACACGCAACAAGTGGCTACACGGGTAGCAGGGGTTGTGTGGCGTGGGCTGGGCGGTTTTTTAGGTTAGATGGCCTTGGGCAAGTACAGAAAGGGCAACAGCCTCAACGGGTGCGGGGCAAAGTCAGGACATGCGGGGACCAAGCAGCGATCGGTATTGTAATTGTAAACTGTCGAAGCTGCATTGGTAAAGTATCTGAACTTCAAGCGCTGATAGAAAGCACCGAAGCTGAAATCGTTATAGGTACAGAAAGCTGGCTGAAGCCAGAGATAAATTCTGCCGAAATTTTTACAAAGGTACAGACGGTGTTTAGAAAGGATAGATTGCATGCAACCGGTGGTGGAGTGTTTGTCGCTGTTAGTAGTAGTTTATCCTGTAGTGAAGTAGAAGTGGATAGTTCCTGTGAATTATTATGGGTGGAGGTTACACTCAACAACCGAGCTAGGTTAATAATTGGCTCCTTTTACCAACCTCCCGACTCAGCAGCATTAGTGGCAGAACAACTGAGAGAAAATTTGGAATACATTTCACATAAATTTTCTCAGCATGTTATAGTCTTAGGTGGAGATTTCAATTTACCAGATATAGAATGGGACACTCAGATGTTTAGGACGGGTGGTAGGGACAGAGCATCGAGTGACATTATACTGAGTGCACTATATGAAAATTACCTCGAGCAATTAAACAGAGAACCGACTTGTGGAGATGACATCTTGGACCTACTGATAACAAACAGACCCGAACTTTTCGACTCTGTAAGCGCAGAACAGGGAATCAGTGATCATAAGGCCGTTGCAGCATCCCTGAATATGGAAGTAAATAGGAATATAAAAAAGGGAGGAAGGTTTATCTGTTTAGCAAGAGTAATAGAAGGCAGATTTCAGACTGCCTAACAGATCAAAACGAAAATTTCTGTTCCGACACTGACAATGTTGAGTGTTTATGGAAAAAGTTCAAGGCAATCGTAAAATGCGTTTTAGACAGGTACGTGCCGAAATAAAACTGTGAGGGACGGGAAAAACCCACCGTGGTACAACAACAAAGTTAGGAAACTACTGCGAAAGCAAAGAGAGCTTCACTCAAAGTTTAAACGCAGCCAAAACCTCCCAGACAAACAGAAGCTAAACGATGTCAAAGTTAGCGTAAGGAGGGCTATGCGTGAAGCGTTCAGTGAATTGGAAAGTAAAATTCTATGTACCGACTTGACAGAAAATCCTAGGAAGTTCTGGTCTTGCGTTAAATCAGTAAGTGGATCGAAACAGCATATCCACACTCCGGAATGATGAAGGCATTGAAACAGAGGATGACACGCGTAAAGATGAAATACTAAACACCTTTTTCCAAAGCTGTTTCACAGAGGAAGACCGCACTGCAGTTTCTTCTCTAGATCCTCGCACAAACGAAAAAATGGCTGACATCGAAATAAGTGTCCAAGGAATAGAAAAGCAACTGGAATCACTCAACAGAGGAAAGTCCACTGGACCTGACGGGATACCAATTCGATTCTACACAGAGTACGCGAAAGAACTTGCCCCCCTTCTAACAGCCGTGTACCGCAAGTCTCTAGAGGAACGGAAGGTTCCAAATGATTGGAAAAGAGCACAGGTAGTCCCAGTCTTCAAGAAGGGTCGTCGAGCAGATGCGCAAAACTATGGACCTATATCTCTGACGTCGATCTGTTGTAGAATTTTAGAACATGTTTTTTGCTCGAGTATCATGTCGTTTTTGGAAACCCAGAATCTACTATGTAGGAATCAACATGGATCCCGGAAACAGCGATCGTGTGAGACCCAACTCGTTTTATTTGTTCATGAGACCCAGAAAATATTAGATACAGGCTCCCAGGTAGATGCTATTTTCCTTGACTTCCGAAAGGCGTTCGATACAGTTCCGCACTGTCGCCTGATAAACTAAGAGCCTACGGAATATCAGACCAGCTGTGTGGCTGGATTGAGGAGTTTTTAGCGAACAGAACACAGCATGTTGTTATCAATGGAGAGACGTCTACAGACAAAGTAACCTCTGGCGTGCCACAGGGGAGTGTTATGGGACCATTGCTTTTCACAATATATATAAATGACCTAGTAGATAGTGTCGGAAGTTCCATGCGGCTTTTCGCTGATGATGCTGTAATATACAGAGAAGTTGCAGCATTAGAAAACTGTAGCGAAATGCAGGATGATCTGCAGCGGATAGGCACTTGGCGCAGGGAGTGGCAACTGACCCTTAACATAGACAAATGTAATGTATTGCGAATACATAGAAAGAAGGATCCTTTATTGTATGATTATATGATAGCAGAACAAACACTGGTGGCAGTTACTTCTCTAAAATATCTGGGAGTATGCGTACGGAATGATTTGAAGTGGAATAATCATATAAAATTAATTGTTGGTAGGGCGGGTACCAGGTTGAGATTCATTGGGAGAGTCCTTAGAAAATGTAGTCCATCAACAAAGGAGGTGGCTTACAAAACACTCGTTTGACCTATACTTGAGTATTGCGCATCAGTGTGGGATACGTACCATATCGGGTTGACGGAGGAGATAGAGAAGATCCAAAGAAGAGCGGCGCGTTTCGTCACAGGGTTATTTGGTAACCGTGATAGCGTTACGGAGATGTTTAACAAACTCAAGTGGCAGACTCTGCAAGAGAGGCGCTCTGCATCGCGGTGTAGCTTGCTCGCCAGGTTTCGAGAGGGTGCGTTTCTGGATGAGGTATCGAATATATTGCTTCCCCCTACTTATACCTCCCGAGGAGATCACGAATGTAAAATTAGAGAGATTAGAGCGCGCACGGAGGCTTTCAGACAGTCGTTCTTCCCGCGAACCATACGCGACTGGAACAGGAAAGGGAGGTAATGACAGTGGCACGTAAAGTGCCCTCCGCCACACACCGTTGGATGGCTTGCGGAGTATAAATGTAGATGTAGATGTAGTGAACCAAAGCCATGTTGTTCGGACATGGAGGAGATACAGAGAGACAGGAACTGTCAATGACATGCCTTGCTCAGGCCGCCCAAGGGATACTACTGCAATGGATGACCACTACCTACGGATTATGGCTTGGAGGAACTCTGACAGCAACGCCACCATGTTGAATAACGCTTTTTGTGAACACACAGGACGTCTTGTTATGACTCAAACTGTGTGCAATAGGGTCCATGATGTGCAACTTCACCCCCGACATCCATGGTTAGGTCCATCTTAGCAATCACGACTCCATGCAGCACACTACAGATGGACCCAACAACATACCGAAAGGACAGCTCAGAATTGGCATCATGTGCTCTTCACTGATAAGTGTCGCATGTGCCTTCAACAAGATAATCGTCTGAGACATGTTTGGAGGCAACCTGGTCATGCTGAACGCCTTAGATACACTGTCTGGCGGGTGAAGCAAGGTGGAGGTTCCCTGCTGTGATGATGATGTTTGGTTTGTGGGGCGCTCAACTGCGTGGTTATCAGCGCCCGTACAATTTCCCAACCTTTGCTCAGTCCAATTTCGCCACTGTCCTGGATGATGATGAAATGATGAGGACAACACAAACACCCAGTCATCTCGAGGCAGGTGAAAATCCCTGACCCCGCCGGGAATCGAACCCGGGACCCCATGGTCGGGAAGCGAGAACGCTACCGCGAGACCACGAGCGGCGGACGGAGGTTCCCTGCTGTTTTGGGGTGGCATTATGTGGGACCAACATGCACCGCTGGTGATCATTGAAGGAACCATAAAGGCTGTACGATACGTGAATGCCATCCTCCGACATAGTGCAACCTTATCGGAAGCATTTTGGCAAGGCATTCATCTTCATGGATGACAATTCGCACCCCCATCATGCACATCTTGTGAATGATTTCCTTCAGGAGAACGACATTGCTTGACTAGAGTGGCCAGCATTTTCTCCAGACATGAACGCTATCAAACATGCCTGGGATAGATTGAAAAGGGCTGTTTATGGATTATGTCACCCACCAACCATTCTGAGGGATCTAAGCTGAATCGCTGTTGAGAAGTGGGACAACCTGGACCAACAGTGCCTTGATGAACTTGTTGATAGTATGCCACGACGAATAAAGGCATGCATCAATGCAAGAGGATGTGCTACTGGATATGTACAACAATCTGGACCACCACCTCTGAAGGTCTCACTGTATGGTGGTACAACATGCAATGTGTGGTTTTCATGAGCAATATAATGGGTGGAAATGATGCTTATGTTGATATCTATTCCAATTTTCTGTATAGGTTCCGGAACTCTCAGAACCAAGGTGATGCATAACTTATTTTGATGTATGTACATAATTACAATACAATGAGGAAAAATGGCATTCATTACTCCAAATTAAGGATATCTTTAGCACTGGAGGTGTGCACAATGATCTATTTTTGATTGCTTACCAAGTTACATAAAATGTTTAAAAAAACACAGTAAAATTTGAAAACAAACTGAAAATTTCTTCCTGACAATTCCTCCTATTACAGTGAAAAATTCTATTATTGTAAGAGGTCGCGGGCAGGAATTACTAAGTCACATCTGTATATTTAAAATAAACTTATAAATATTCAGCATACATCACTATGAGCAAATCAATTTGCGATGTGAATGTAAAATGACTTGTTCCACATCATTACCAATTATTGTGCAAAATGATCCTTTGATCATGAAACTAACCAACAAACTCCCTAGTAAAAGCTTGTTTTGTAACAAAAGGAAGCGGGGCTACCTATCACGAAGATTGCATGCTGTATACATATATTGAACTAGCCCTTCAAACCAGTTAAATAAGAAGAAATATCTCAAAAGGTATGGTTCTGTAAAGAGAACGACTTTGCTTATCTCTAGTGTTGATGCTTCATACATAAAAAGAAACTAAACGTGTATGGGCCGAAACAGTATTCCATTTGGTTAATGGGATTTAATACACAAGAATACAGAAGCACTTACGGTAAAATGAAACACATAAAAAGAACGATGATCCCGTCACCTCTTGGTAAGTTTTCAAAGTGGTGTGGAAACTGATAAGTTGCTTTAGATATAAAGAAGTGTAGAACTGTACCCTCCAGAAAACGTTGAAAAGGGATATGAAATGGAATGATTACATAGGTTCAGTCGTAGGAAAAGCAGGTAGTAAATTTTGTTCATTAAGAAGATACTACGAAAATGCATTCTACTTACAACTTCGACATTTCTTACATTCGTACGACCCGTCCTATAATGTTAGTCAAATGTGTGGTACATACCCGCCAACTCTCCCGTTTTGAGCGGGATACTCCCAACTTTCCAGTTCTCGTGCCTCACGATTATTCCATTATTCCTCCCGATTTTTAACTAATAACACTCATACCTGAATTACTTGTTTTGAAAACCCGCCGTTTCAATTTTATGGCAAATGATCGGAAGCCTTCGCTCATTAGTTGTTTTTAAACGTATCTAAGTTTACAGAAATCAGGAAGTCGCGCGCGATCTGTATATAGACTTATTTTTCCTCTTTCCCTCACATTTTGTAGAATGTATACTCTTATTGTTCAGAGTTGTTATCTGTTTGGACTTGTGTTTGTATGTTGCTTTGTGTTCAAGTGACGTCGCTTATTATTTAAAGTTTTTATATCGGTTTAAATCTCTGGTGTGGATGATTTGAGTGTTATGGTATCTTGTTACGTGAATACCTGCAAGGTTTTATTTTTATGTGAGCGGTTATTTCAAGTGTATCTTATTCGTCGTAATCTTAGTACTCTGATTCAGGGTGCTCGGCTAGTGTGTGTTTATTAATGCGGACACACTTTTGCGACCATCTTAGTTTTTTTATTTGAAACAGACAACCGTACCAACCTATTGTACCGATACCTGGGCTACGCTGTAGCTAAGGGGTATGAAATCAAGTTTTGGGTAGTTCAATTGTTTTCGTGTCTGTACTTATAGCCATTGTCTACCTTTGTAGCGTCATAGTGAAAGACTATCAACAGGTGTCTCTGAATTATACTGAGAATGATCCGCAATTTTTATTTTTTGTACCTCCTGATTTTTAAAACAGTTACCCTACTTTTGGTTTTTACAGGTTGGCAGGAATGCAAATAAGGTAGATACTGAATTTACACAAAAGAGGCCAGCATGAAGAATGACAGGTTTGTTCTACCCATGGGAGAGCGTACGGAGATTCTGAAAAACATGACTTGCAGATGCATGAAGATAGATGAAACCTACGCCGTTTACGGCTACTTACAGAGCTTAAGAAGCTAACTGTAAGTGATGCATCTAGGACACAAAAAAAACCTCGCTATCGCTCCTATAGGAGACGGGAAGAAATGCAGTCATTCTTTCTGCGCTCCATGTGTGAATGGAACGAGAGAAATCCGTAATAACTGTTAAAGTGGGTACTTTTGCATAGTATAGATGTGTATGTCGACAGCGAAATAAATGAAGCAAAACAAATCGTTCAAACGGCTCTGAGCACTATGGGACGTAACATCTCAGGCCATCAGTCCCCTAGAACTTAGAACTACTTAAACCTAACTAATCTAAGGACACCACACACAGCCATGCCCGAGGCAGGATTCGAACCTGCGACCGCAACGGTCGCGCGGTTCCAGACTGAAGCGCGTAGAACCACTCTCCCATAGCGGCCGGCTGAAGCAAAACATTCACACAACACGTGAAAACTTTTATTCTGTTGTACAGTTATGCTGATATAAAAAGTGCTGTATTACTATATTACTGCAGCCTTTACGAGCGTTTCTGCCTGCGCTCTCTCTCTCTCTCTCTCTCTCTCTCTCTCTCTCTCTCTCTCTCTCTCTGAGGGTACACCAGTACACGAACAGTTTATGTTCTCACCTCGAAATTCTACAGGTATTTGCATAACATTCAGAAAACTTTTGTACAGTACATATTGGAAGTGCCACGGGTCGTAACGTGAAATGTCTGTCTCTTCATGACTTGCGTACGCTAGGAAATGAACAGCCAAATATTGGTGACAAGAAAGGACAAATTTTATTGCTGTCCGCTTCACTGGCAGCAATTAAAGCTGCCCTGTCATGCCTAACCATTCGCACGAAAATCGCCACATATTTCGCAAAGAAGCAAAATATTTATTTCATCCTTTCGTGTCTGTTCTCTTAGTATCTCTAGAGGGCTTGATCATTGATGCGCCATAAACTGGCATTTAATTGTAATGCTGATGTGTTTGTGATAAATCTTCAATGCATAGTTACCCTGAAATAGCGTATGTTAGTTATAACACAAAACATCTAAATACGCCAGAGTCAATACGGCATCTGCCGCATCAAATTAAGCGTAATTTGGAGTCAGTACTTTTGGTGTAATTCTGCTTTTAACGTGTACTCCATTCGCCTTCCGACGAAACAATTTTGCACCATGGGTTTGCCGATCAGAGCCTTCTCCAGAGCTCATTTACGCCAGTTGTTCACCAGCAGCAGATGTGTTGTCATCGTCGGGCATGCAGTGTCCTCGCAGACAGCCTTTGTTTCCGTGCAATTTCGTACGCTACTTTTGTTCTGGCGAGTGATGGAAATAATCAGAACAACGAAATGGAAGCCATGTGTACAAGTATGGTCGTCGCTACCGGGTGAACGGAAAATGTGGTGAGTGTATGAGCTGGTTGTGAGTGAATTCCCAAGTGCTGATACCGTTTAAAAATTGCAAATGGCAGAACCACAGCCGAATAGCAACGTTCTTGCCCACCTGACAAGCTGATGTGCAGGTTAAGTAACGATTGCGTAACTGCAGGAAAAAGGGCAAAAAGAAAAAAAAAAAAAAAAAACAGTGGCCGTTTTCGAAATTTATAAAGGCCAGTTTCGATATTTGAAATCTCAAACTAAGATTTCGTCGCAAAAATGCCAAATTATGAAACTTTAAGACTGCATTGTGTAAAGCAAGAAGGGAAGCTATTGGGACGACACAGGACCCTGACCGCTCAGAGGCTCAACTGGGCGAAGACACATTGAAATCAACTGAAGGTAATAGTTTTGTAAATTACGATGGGTCTGTTCCCGACAAAGGAATCTTGCTGCTCAGTTATGAAGTGGAGAAAATTGTTTGTGAAAAAGGAACTGTTCTTACGACAGGACCAAGTTAAAAAAAAATGGTTCAAATGGCTCTGAGCACTATGGGACTTAACATCTGTGGTCATCAGTCCCCTAGAACTTAGAACTACTTAAACCTAACTAACGTAAGGACATCACACACATCCATGCCCGAGACAGGATTCGAACCTGCGACCGTAGCAGTCCCGCGGTTCCGGACTGAGCGCCTAGAACCGCTAGACCACCGCGGCCGGCACAGGACCAAGTCACACAACTGTACGTATTAACATCGGAGACACAGAAGAAGAGATGGATGTATTTCCTGTTGTATTTGCTTTGCTCCCAGACAGACGTGAAAATACAAATGAACTTTTTACTGGACTGAAGTACGAGATGCCTGGGTGGTCACCGAAAACTGCAGTGCTAGACCTTGAAATGTGTACAGTTAAAATTATAAACATGTTGTTCCCCAAAACATCACTTTCCCGTTTCAATTTCACTTCAACTAATGTCTGTGGAAGAAAGTACAAGAATTGGGGTTACTGGAGACTTCAGGGATGGAGAGTAGTCCAGATTGTTTCTTCGGGTGTGTGCTGCAGTGGCTCACCTTCCACCGAAGAGTTGATAAAAGTGTGTACTGTAATGATGGAGGAAATGACCAGTGGAGGGGAGGTCACGATATTCGCAGATTGTATGATCGACGAATGGTTGGAAAATTCTAGCGTAACAGTTGAAATATAGAACGTTTTTAACCAGTGGCACAGGACAATGGATACTGTTGAAGGCTGACATAGGAAACTAAAGTCAAATCAAAAATGTGCAAACGAAGGGGAGACCGGGGTACATTTATGCAGAGTAATTTTCTCAGGTACCACGTTTACTAGGGCGTTACCGACAAGGAAAGGTTAGTACTGTTATCTACTGAGGAGTCTTACAAATTTCACAGCACTAGTCTTGATGCGAAATATGTATTTGTGTTTCTATGCAACGTGTGTAAATTTCGCTAAATATCGAAGCTCCTAGACTCTAGAGAGTGTACCTTTTAGAAATGAGAATAGATAAATATATGTTCATTCGGCTAGCCGCGCGGTCTAACGCACTGCTTCCCGGGCGGGAAGGCGTGCCGGTCCCCGGCCTGTGGATGATTTTTAAGGCGGTTTTCCATCTGCCTCGGCGAATGCGGTCTGTTTCCCCTTATTCCGCCTCAGTTACACTATGTCTGCGACTGCTGCGCAAACACTGTCTCCACGTACGCTTACACCATAATAACTCTACCACGCAGACATTTGGGGTCACACTCGTCTGGTATGAGACGTTCCCGGGAGTGGGGGCGGGGAGTCCACTGGGACCGAACCGCACAGTAACCCTGGGTTCGATGTGGGGCGGTGGTGTGGTGAGTGGACTGCTGTAGTCTATTGTGGGGTTGTGAACCACTGAGGGCTACGGCGGGGACTCCGTTTCTAGGTCCCCAGTTCAAAACATACATACATACATACATACACACATACATATGTTCATTTACAGGTGATCATTTTATTTTATGAGGTGGTTGTTGTTGTTGTGGTCTTCAGTCCAAAGACCTGTTCGATGCAGCTGTCCACGAAACTCTGTCCTGTGCGTGCCTCTACATCTCTGAATAACTACTGTAACCCAATTGAATCTGCTTACTGTATTCATGTCTTTGTTTCCCCATACGTAGCTTCTATTCTCTTTTTGTCTAAACTGTTGATCGTCCGCCGGCCGTAGTGGTGAAGCGGTTCTATGCGCTTCAGTCCGAAACCTCGCGACTGTTACGGTCGCAGGTTCGAATCCTGCCTCGGGCATGGATGTGTGTGATGTCCTTAATTAGTTCTAAGTAGGGGACATGACCTCAGATGTTAAGTTCCATAGTGCTCAGAGCCATTTTTTTGTTGTTGTTGATCGTCCATGTTTCACTTCCATAAATTACAAAACTCCATACAAATACCTCCAGAAAAGACTTCCTAATCCTTGACTCTATATTCAATGTTAATAAATTTCTCTTCTTTAGAAATGCTTTTCTTGCCACTGCCAGTCTACATTTTATATCCTGTCTTCTTTGGCCATCAACAGTTATTTTGCTGCCCAAATAGCAAAAATCATCCACTACTTAAATGCCTCGTTTCCTTATCTAATTCCATTATCATCCCCTGATTTAATTAGACTACATTTTATTATCCTTGTTTTTCTTCTGTTGATATTCCTTTTTTATCTTCCTTTCAAGATCCTAACATCAGCATAGTTTGGAAGCCTGAAACTGACTACTGTAGTTCCGAAACTAATTCAGACATAGCAATGGGGCACAGTTATGCAGTTTTGTTGGGGAACGTTTACATACTACTCTAAATTCCAATCCTAATCGATATCCCACATAAAGGAAATTTTAGGACGACAGCAGTTGTAAAAACAGTCTGAAAAAATAAAGGCACGTGACAATAAAAGGTAGATATACCTAAAAAGGTATCTGAACCTCATCAATCTCAAGCATAAAAAAATTAATTTTATGAGAGCAAGGACTGATGCGGACGAGAAATTGCTGAAAGCCAGAACAAGGAAGAATGGTTCAAATGGCTCTGAGCACTATGGGACTCAACTTCTGAGGTCATTAGTCCCCTAGAACTTAGAACTAGTTAAACCTAACTAACCTAAGGACATCACAAACATCCTTGCCCGAGGCAGGATTTGAACCTGCGACCGTAGCGGTCTCGCGGTTCCAGACTGCAGCGCCTAGAACCGCACGGCCACTTCGGCCGGCCAAGGAAGAATGTCGATAAGCCTACTTCTGATATCATTAGTGTTCTGCCCCAGGCTGGTTTTCACTTGGTAACCATCCATGGTCTTCTGTCTCCTGCCATCCTCTTCAGGTCCGCATAATTTCCGCTTCCCTGATGTCTTTCATCTCTTATCTCCTCCTTCCTCTCACAAACTGGACCTTCGTGAATTGTCTGTTAGCAAGCACTCCCATGTCAACAAATGTTTCATTCAGCTGTTCTGCCTTTCTCTTATAACTTGCAGCAGTCTGTTAAAACGGATCGAAATTGACTTTGTATTGACTGCTTGAAAAACCAGTCAAAAGGAAATCAAGAATAGGTCCAGCGCCTTATATGTAAAATATGGGCTCACAACGATTGTGTCACAGGAAACATTTTTGCGTGCATAAATTGCAACTCTGACAATGCTGGTGAATAGGCCATTAATTAACATTCAAACTTCTATGTCGGCCATATTGTGCTAAAAGATCGAAGTTCGCCAAAAAATTTGTTGACTACCTGTAAAATTTTTGTATTTTACCATGTTGATTGGTACAAGCAAGCCTGTAATTTTGTTTACCGCCAATGTAACTCATTTTGAATATTTATTAGTGTGATTTGTTTACTCATTATATGTTTTGTGATATGTGTAAATGTCCCCTCATACGTGCATAAACTTGCCTCTTACCCAGGGCATACGCAATTGACTTTAGCCTGGTGATAAGTTCCTATGGCACAAACTGCTGAGGTCATCGGTCCTTTGGCTTACGCACTGCTTAATCTAACTTAATCTAACTTTAACTTGCGCTAAGGACAACACACACACACACACACACACACACACACACACACACACACACACACACACACACACACACACACACACACACAAGGGAGGACTAACTTCCGACGGGAGGAGCCGTGCGAACCGTGGCAAGGCGCCTTAGATCGCGCATCCAGGGTGTTACTCAGGTGACCAGTGTACACGCATTCTCCGGTAACTAAAGATTTAACTGTCTTCAACTAAAAGGTTGGTTCACATGTGAAGTGCTTTACTAGACATGGTCCTTTTGGACAGGGTACATACATATTCCTCCGACTTTTGCACCGTCTTGCCCAGTTAGTTAGGGTATCTACAATTTAATGCATGGGGCAACTTCGCGTTTTGTCAGAAATAAAAGCAGAAATAAGTAACAAAAATCTCTTGGAGCAGAAGGCTGGATTTGTAGTCTGACATTCACGTGTTTTCAAGTCACAAAGTCGCGCACAACCTCTGGAAACTACTTTTCAACGTCGATGTTTTCACACTTACGAATCATCATTGGAGGCTATATTGACGGGGCTATCGCACACGAAGGCTGAACACCACGCATTAAGAAATGTAACCTGTTCAAGGTCTGCACCTACCGAGCACATGGGAGAATTTATATGCTGATTGTTTTACTTTTACTTATACACATCCTTATACACGTACTCGGCGAGTCGAATAAACAGAATCAGTGTACAAAGCTATCTTCGTCAGTCTGAAATCAAGGCCGGTGTTATTCCCACCAGTTTTTCTAATCCGTAAGATCCAACTTACGTTAATTTCCAACGCCTGAAACTTACCAGAATTACAGAAAGAATATGAAGTGGAAGGAGTTAACTGATAATCATTATGGGAAAAAAAAAATCAGTGGCCGCTGCAAGACATGTTGCCTTCGTTTTAAATTTCGGTTCACCATTACTTCCTGAATCCATTAAAGCTGAATTTATTTGCCTCACACTAAGCTCTTATCTACTAAATCCAATTCTAAGGCTACACCACAACAACACGTAAACCGTAAAGTGAAGACGATCTGGGGGCGATGCGTGAAATATGCCCATGAAGCCGAAACATCTTGTAGATCTGCAGATATGTGCATAAAATGCTCAACTGCGCAACTTTAAGGAATAGGAATTGGCCTTCGCACACGGAAGAGGAGAAAATCCTAGTAATAGAACTAACAAATTCCACGTGTTGAATCCTAAAAGAAATGTAAGGTTCTGCCATGTCTTAGTTTCGCAGCGTCTACTGTATCAGCTTTAAGGAAGGCAATAGCCGAAGTCAGTATCTCCAAACAGACTTAAGTAACAGAAAGCTCCAGGAATAGCTGCCCTTGATGTGCTTGTGTTACAGCACGCACGACAGTGGATATACAACATTTTCCAAACCAGAACTGGGAGATTTGGCTAGCGATGTACATAAAGTAGCCTGAATGATGCAAACTGGTGTTTAAAGGAAAATCACTTTTCACTCTCAACCCAAGTCTCGAGAAAGAAAACCAAAGATCTCGGAAACGAACAAGCCACAGACAAAGAAAGCAACCAACTCGTCAGACCATTACCAGTCATACCCGAATGGGAAGTCTCCATCACGGACCTTGAGATGAGAGCTGATAAGCAAGTAAGTTCTCAATCTTAAAAAAAAAAAAAAAAAAAAGAAAGAAAGAAATAACTCTGATTAATAGCTACAATATTACACCGGAATGTGAACTATTTTCGAGCTCATTACGAGGAAGTTAAGTTACTGGCAGATGGGAAGCCACAGTGCCTATTCTTGCAGGGAACTCATTTTAAGCCACCGGACACACCTGTGATCGCTGTTACAGCCTTCACAGTAAGCACGGGCCCAGAGCTAATGGAGGAGTGGCAGCGTTTGTTCAGGGATTCTATTATTCCTTACATTCTCTCATTGTTAGCCAAGAAGCAGTAATGGCAGTAATCTATATGCCATCTAAAATTACTTTTAGTTCCTTTTAATTTTGACCATAAAACACACTTGGCTTAGCTCCTTTTTAACATCTCCTCGATAAGATTCCCTGGTCTTTTCTTCTCTTCGGAGACTTCAGTACTCTTAGCGCTATAGCTACCAATGGGCCGTCTAATCGAGACTTCTACAGAAGTAGTTCTGTGTCCTGAATACAGCGAAATCAACACACCTTATCGTGGTAGCAAAATCGTCCTCGCTAATTTATTTATCATTTATCGACATCTTGTGTCTGAGCCCCGCAGCTGCGATATATTTGACGAAATACATCGTTGAACCATGCTCTATATTAAAACATTACTTTAAGCACTGCTATTTTCCAATGTATCTACTACCTACTACCACTACCACGACAGAGGAACACCATGGGTGCTAAAGGCACACATTAGTACACCCTGAACTCAAATCCCTCTATTTATCCAACTACTGGAAACTTACCACGACATGCAGATTAAATACCAGCAAACTCCAAGATGGACAGTTGCACAGTCACTCAACGAACCTTATGGTGTCTCAAGTTGATCTAATACCGCGACTCTACAATGGATACACAGGAAAAAGCGCCAACTAAAACCGTCACAGGCATCAGCAGACGTCTAGGTATTTGTACCAAAATGCCCACATTAAATAACATCACACGTGCCACTTCATTATGGAATACAAGGCCAAGATCGTCGAGTGACTCGATAACAGGTGAAAGACATAACTGAAGTCAGAACAAAAGTTTCACCCTCAGAGGAAAATGCCTTGTAATATCATACATTAGATCCACAAGGCGTCGAAGCGCCACATGAACTGAAGAACTGACCTGTGAAGCTGGAAAAACTGGCAAGGCAGCTCAGTATTTTATCCTACTCGACTTCCCCCATAAAGCTGTATCCAAAACAACCTATGAATGAACCATATCTTTATGCAATGACACGAAAAATCAGTCACCGTATGATGCAACTAAAGGTCAAGATTGGTTGGTTGGCGCGAGGCGCTTTAATGGCCTCAGCAGCAAGATCGTAGGTCTCTCGATCCAAGAGTGGTGCATCCAGAAATAGAGGCGTCCACCGAGAACGTTATTTAATCTAATCGGGAGATTCATAACAGTAAAAGAGAAAAGGCTGAAATCGTAACGGGCATCTTTTGCACCGTCAACTGTAAAAGCAGGATGAGAGAAATAGGGAATTCAGATGGTGAACACCCCCGGGGGCTCTTTTGCGACAGCTAACATACCACCACAGCTGTCCCAAACCTTATCCATTACAGTCAAGGCTACCCACTATTCTGCGAAGTGCAACACTCAATGAAAAAAAATTGGGTGCGGCAGAAAGGATACAAAACGAATCTAATAACTATTAGAACAGAGTAAAAAAGGGATGAAAGGTTACCCTGGTGAAGGTGGAGTAGCGGATATCCCTGACCCAGCATATAGTGAGAGACGCCTCAGTACAACCACCCTAACCCTGCTCTGTAATTAGATTAAAACCTTATAATTGAGTACAAAAACCCGTTTCACGGAGAAAACAGAACAAGTTCAACCATCCATGAGTCATCCGCCAATATTATAGAGGCAATGAGTCCAGTAGTCCATACTTAGCACCGAGGACCAAAAGGAAGGGGTACTTCACTAAGATGTGAACTACAGCGTGTAAAGCTCCGGAGGCACAACTTGGGGGTGACTCATTACACAAAGAATCTACAGGTTAACCTACTATGACCGATGCGGAGATGACTTAGGACTGTGGATTCCTTCTGGGAGAAATGGAAGGAAGGGCGCTATGCTGCAGTACTCTCCTAGATTGTGCGGAGTGTATTAGAAAGGGCAGTGCCCCATCAGATGTTCCATTTCTGAGTGAGCAGTGTTTCTACGTGCACCTGCAAATCCGCAATAGGGTCCTCAAAGCGAATGGCAAAAGACTAAGGTATTATACGTTCCTTTCGCACCAGAAGAGACACAGACCCACACACAACGCTACTAGAAAGGAAGTCGCAATGTTTCAATGGGTTCTCGGCGAAATTTTATCAAAATCATTAGTGATGGTCACCCAGAGACTGCTAGCTCTGTGTTGCTGCTCCTACATACTTGGGTATCGTGGGAGATCCTCTTGTATTAAGTGTCTGGGTGCCATAGATGGAAACATAAGTGACAATGAGAGTTACTCAGGCTGGGAGGCATGCTCAGAAAGACCAACAGTTAATTGTTTGTAACTTGAAGGTGGTAGGGGGAGAGGAAGGAAGGGAAAGGGGGGGGGGAGGGCGAAGGAAGAAGAAGAAGCGAACGGGAAGGGAAGGAGATTACTGATGTCAGCTGCATCAGGACATTAAACAGAATGAGCAGCAATGAGTGAAACTGTGTGCCAGACCAGGATTCGAACCCGAGATCTCCTCCTTACTGGACAGGTGCGTTAACCACTGCGCCATCCAGGACACAGTGTTACTGCAACTGCCCGGACTAACTCGGCACTCCTCACGGCCGACCCACATTCCCACCAAGTGCCACCCATCCGCAGTCCCTGCCGATTTCCTCCATGGTCGCTACTCAGTTTCCCCACAGGAGGTCGGACGTATTTGTGCCTCCGCACTGAAGGAGGCGTATCCATTGCTCATGTACGCAAATCAATTATATGAATGCTGAAAGGACACCACACGTTCATGTAACCAATGGTTAAGCAGACTGCTCGCTATAAGCAGGTAAATGTGTTCAAGTCCTGGTTTGGTACAAATTTTCAGCTGTCACAATACATTCATTGCGTAATCAGTAACTATTTTTCACTGATGTATTTTCGTGTCATTGCCTTTCTGTGTATTTTATGCAAATTGACTCCATATTAATTTCTATTTCCGCGAGTTTCTTTCAGTAGTATGCATTCTCTTCTCCAGAACGTACGATTTGGCATCTGCTTCATAGTGTCCCGGTTCTTTTCACAGTCTTTTCATTTGCAGTCGAGCTAGTGATAGAGGAGAGGAGAGGAGCATGCAATGGGGAATAAACGACAGACGATCAGAAAAGGGCATCCGTCTTAAAAGCAAGGGAAAGCTTCCCCAAACCTTGCTCAGAACCTGTGGATAGGAACATATTTAATTTCTGGGACAATATTGTCCATTATCATAATAATAATAATAATAATAATAATAATAATAATAATAATAATAAAGGCATAGTCCCATATTCAGAGAACTAGCGAACGTGTGTGTATGTGTGTGTGGGTGGGTGTCGTGCTAGTCAAGGTCCTAGAGGTGGTGATCCGCCTTTGTCTTTCTCCGATGTATGTTTAAGCGTCATGCGTTATTTTGTGGATCACTGATGAGCGCTTATGTAGTGTAGTGGCGAATTTGTGTTTTTATGGATGAAGAGAAGTAAGAGGGTGAAACCGAGTGCAGTCACACAACCCACTCCTTTCGTAGAGCACCAAGGAGGCCGCCGAGCTCAGAGTCCCCATCCGACGGACGGGTGTTTAGCAAACGAGTGGATTTACACAATACTGGCCATTAAAATTGCTACACCACGAAGATGACGTGCTACAGACGCGAAATTTAACCGACAGGAAGAAGATGCAGTGATATGCAAATGTTAGCTTTCCAGAGCATTCACACAAGGTTGGCGCCGGTGGCGACACCTACAACGTGCTGACATGAGGAAAGTTAGCAACCGATTTCTCATACACAAACAGCAGTTGACTGGCGTTGCCTGGTGAAACGATGTTGTGATGCCTCGTGTAAGGAAGAGAAATGAATACCATCACGTTTCCGCCTTTGATAAAGGTCGGATTGTAGCCTATCGCGACTGCGGTTTATCGTATCGCGACATTGCTGCTCGCATTGGTCGAGGTCCAATGATTGTTAGCAGAATATGGAATCGGTGGTTTCAGGAGGGTAATACGGAACGCCGTGCTGGATACCAATGGCCTCGTGTCACTAGCAGTCGAGATGACAGGCATCTTATCCGCATGGCTGTAACGGATCGTGCAGCCACGTCTCGATCCCTGAGTCAACAGATGGGGACATTTGCAAGACAACAACCATCTACACGAGCAGTTCGACGTCGTTTGCAGCAGCATGAACTATCAGCTCGGAGACCATGGCTGCAGTTACCCTTGACGCTGCATCACAGACAGGGGCGCCTGCGATGGTGTACTCAACGACGAACCTGGGTGCACGAATGGCAAAACGTCATTTTTTCGGATGAGTCCAAGTTCTGTTTACAGCATCATGATGGTCGCATCCGTGTTTGGCGACGTCGCGGTGAACGCACATTGGAAGCGTGTATTCGTCATCGCCATACTGTTGTATCACCCGACGTGATGGTATGGAAAAACCCATTGGTTACAATTCTCTGTGACCTCTTGTTCGCATTGACGGCACTTTCAACAGTGGACGTTATATTTCGGATGTGTTACGACACGTGGCTCTACCCTTCATTCGATTCCTACGAAACCCTACATTTCAGCAGGATAATGCAAGACTGCATGTTGCAGGGCCAAAAATGGTTCAAATGGCTCTGCGCACCATGGGACTTAACATCTGAGGTCATCAGTCCCTATAACTTAGAACTACTTAAACCTAACCAACCTAAGGACATCACACACATCCATGCCCGAGGCAGGATTCGAACCTACGACCGTAGCGGTCGCGGGGTTCCAGACTGATGCGCCTGGAACCGCTCGGCCACACCGGCCAGCTGTTGCAGGTCCTGTACGGGCCTTTCTGGATACAGAAAATGTTCGACTGCTGCCCTGGCCAGCACATTCTCTAGATCTCTCACCAACTGAAAACGTCTGGTCAATGGTGGCCCAGCAACTGGTTCGTCACAATACGCCAGTCACTACTCTTGATGACCCGTGGTATCGTGTTGAAGCTCCATGGGCAGCTGTACCTGCACACGCCATCCAAGCTCTGTTTGACTCAATGCTCAGGCGTATCAAGCCCGTTATTACGGCCAGAGGTGGTTGTTCTGGGTACTAATTTCTCAGGATCTATGCACCCAAATTGCGTGAAAATGTGATCACATGTCACTTCTAGTATAATATATTTGTCCAATGAATACCCGTTTATCATCTGGATTTCTTCTTGGTGTAGCAATTTTAATGACTAGTAGTGCTGATGTCTTCCGGTCGACGGCGAAGGTATTTACTGTGTGCACTAAGTTGTTTTATTCCATTTGGCACATTTTATTCTATCTCGATTCTTGCTGCATTTTGTCCAAATCTCTGAAGACCGAGATCAGTGACAGAATGTTAGATTCGTACGCAGGTGCAGTGCCTTCCAATGTCTTTCGGGTCGTCTTGGTACAGAAATTACACGAATTTGAAATTTAGCTCTAAAACCGTCCCTAGATGGTGAATATCATGACAATATTTCCGGCTGCGTAACATTACTGAGTGGACCAACAACTTACAAAATATTTTGTATGATATGAAAAGTCTAGTGCCGTCTGTGGGCATTATTCTGCAATATCGTGCCAGTTTCTCGAGAGCTTCGGTGACGTACAGTCAATGAGCATGGCTACAGGACTTCACTTCCTTTCTGAACTTCTCAGAGTTAATCAGACTTAAAACCTGTTACTGATTACAGAAGTAATATTTTTGAATCTAAGTCTTTAAAGCTACTACATCCAAATATTCTGTTAACGGCGAGGTTATAGGTCACACAGAGAGTATTAATTTAGTAGTTTTCGATGGTTTGATGATGATGTTCATGAATCATCAGAGTTATGGAACACTGTATGCAGAGATTAATAAGTAGTAACTCTGTACAAAGTGTTGCCACTTATGGAATTCGAAGGCGAAAGAATTACAGAACAGAAAAAAAATAATGCTTCTATTTGTTGGTAAGTAATTGTAACGATACACCATAAGGTTAGGAGGTAAGATATTTTTAAAAATTTCATTCATTGCAGAACTACATGAAGCAACTCTAATGATTCAGAGACAAAAACTGCTGGTAGTGATGAAGTAATTGAATCCACAAAATATGCTACCTGAGCAGATTAGCTTTCTTGGAAACCGCAGGGTGGTATGCAACTACAATAGCAACAAAGTCTTTATGCCCAACACTGCGGAACAGAATAATTTGCGCAGTTTGATTGTGCGGTCGAAGAAGAACTTCAATAATATTGACTGCCTATGGGAAGTTTAAATGTGTGGTGAGATGCTATTTTTCGCAGTGCCATGACAAGTGTTCTTCCTTCAACCAGTTACAGAATTGACTATGTCGTCATTCAATAATCTATATACGGGATATTGAAACCCACAGTAAACGACGAAGAGCGGAGAACAACAACTGGCGCCGGCGGCGGCGGCGGCAGCAACTGTAGTAGTAGTAGTAGTAGTAGTAGTAGCTGCTGCTGCTGCTGCAGTAGTTACATACTACCAGCACTACTCTGTCTCGCTACTTAACACTTGCTCCGACGTTACAAACTGAACATGACCGATGTCAGTGCTGGCATTCTAAATTAGCTCTGGTGGCTTGAGCCGAGAGTGTTAATGACTGGGGCACCTGGTGCCTCTCGCATCCATTACCCGTTAATTTGGATTCTGACAATCACGAAACAGCTCTAATGAGACCTAGGTCTTTGCTCCGACATGTTTCAGTACGAATTAGCAAGGTTAAAACAATCTGTTGCCTGTATACGATACAATAAACTGCTGCTGCGATAATCCATGCCCATCTAGAACTGCACTGAGTATCTCTGTACACAACTGCACCCAATATGGAGGGGAACCGAACACAGCAGTGCTTCGCGTTGTTAGATGTACATCTAGATTAACATTTCCCAGCAGCAGCAGCAGCGTAACTTACAGGCTCCGTATACATATGGTGTCGACCCTAACAGTCATCAGGGACATTTTCTGGGTTGTTTCCAGCAGATATTTGCAATTAACTCGCATCAAAAATGTTTTGCATCACCTCGGATCCGAGAGTTCCGGAAGCTGTACAGAAAATTGGAAAAAGAGGTCAACAAACATCATTTCCGCCCTTTACATTTCTCGTGGAAACAACACATTGCATGTTGTACCAACATACAGCGAGACCTTCGGAGGTGGTGGTCCAGATCGCTGTACACACCTGTACCTCTAATACCCAGTAGCACGTCCTCTTGCATTGATGCATGCCTGTATTCCTCGTGGCATATTATCAACAAGTTCATCAAGGCACTGTTGGTCCAGATTGTCCATTCCTCAACTGCGATTCGGCGTAGATCCCTCAGAGTGGTTAGTGGGTCACGTCGTCCATAAACAGCCCTTTTCAATCTATCCCACGCATGTTCGATAGGGTTCATGTCTGGAAAACATGCTGGCCACTCTAGTCAAGCGATTTCGTAATCCTGAAGGAAGTCGTTCACAAGACGTGTACGATAGGTGCGTGAATTGTCGTCCATGAAACACCTCTCCGACGATTGTCTGGTTGAAGGCATATGCGACACTCACCGGTGAAGAGAAAGTGATGTCATTGCTGAGCGGTCCATTCGGCATGTTGTTGGGGCCATCTGTACCGCACTGCATGGTGTCGTGGTTGCAAAGCTGGATCTCGCCATGGACGTCGGGAGTGAAGTTGCGCATCTTGCAGCCTATTGCGCACAGTTTGGGTCGTACACGACGTCCTGTGGCTACACGAAAAGCATTATTCAACACGGTGGCGTTGCTGTCAGGGTTCATCCGAGCCATAATCCGTAGGTACTCGTCAGGCACTGCAGTAGTAGCCCTTGGGCGGCCTGAGCGAGGCATGTCATCGACAGTTCCTATCTCTCTGTATCTCCTCCAAGTCCGAACAACATCGCTTTCGTTCACTCTGAGACGCCTGGACACTACTACCCTTGTTGAGAGCCCTTCCTGGCACAAAGTAACAATGCGGTCGCGATCGAAATGCGGTATTGACCGTCTAGGCATGCTTGAACTACAGACAACACGAGCCGTTTACCTCCTTCCTCGTGCGATGACTGGAACTGATCGGCTGTGCGACCCCTTCCGTCTAATAGGCGCTGCTCATGCATGGTTGTTTACATCTCTGGGCGGGTTTAGTGACATCTCTGAACAGTCAAAGGGCCTGCGTCTACGATACAATCTCCACAGTCAACGTCTGTCTTAAGGAGTTCTGGGTACCGGGGTGATGCAAAACTTTTTTTTGATGTGTGTAGGTTTTGCAGTGTGTTGATGGAGTCTGCCCAGACAAATACGAGGT
Organism: Schistocerca cancellata; assembly: GCF_023864275.1. Lineage (NCBI taxonomy): Eukaryota > Metazoa > Arthropoda > Insecta > Orthoptera > Acrididae > Schistocerca > Schistocerca cancellata. Next base: position 563,672,922 of record NC_064626.1, read on the forward strand.
TTAGGTATAAAGTAATGGAATTTATGCTCTCACATGTGCGCCGAAGATGGAGAACCAGTAGCTCTGAGACTTGAAGCTGTCTCAATCGAATGCGGCACTTCTGGTATCCGTAGACAAATCATTGTGGCCATGGCCTCCGTTTGTACTTTAGCTGTTGTTATGTTTTGCTGGAAAAATGGTAAGTGTAATAACAGAGCAGCGAACACTTGGAAAAAGTGCTAGTGAAGTCTATCTTTCACTAAAAGAAGTGTATGGCGAACACGTTTTATCATGTACACGATTTTCTGAGTGGGTCATGCGTTTCCAACATAGCCTAGAAGGCGCTGCAGATGACTCACGCTTGGGACGCCCTTCAACATAAACAGATGAAAATATCCAAAGCTTAGGTAATTACATCTGGTCTGACTGACTATTAGGTATTCGATCGATTCCTGAAACTGTAGCAATTGATACAGAATGCTTAAGGAAAATTTCATATGATCAATTTAACACCAGAAAAATGCGTGCGAAATTGGTGCTGAAAGTTCTCAGAATCTAACAAAAAAAAGCTCGTGAAGATGTGCGTGAAATGACGCTTTGAATACCACTCAAAATGATCCTAATTTCTTGGAAATAGTGAAAACATGCGACGAATCTTGTATTTTCACTGATGAGGCAGAGCCTACGCTCCTGTCCATGTAGTGGAAGGGCCCAACTTCACCGAGAGCGAAAAAGCTCGAATGAGCAAATCAAGATTCATAGCGACGACGACTTTTTCGATATTCATGGAATTGTGTATGTTCACTAGCTTCCTGAAATTGAAACTATTAACCAACATTTCTACTTTGAGGTTCTTGCTTAGCTCTGGGAGAAAATAATAATTAAAAAAAAAAAACGAACTGTGAAAGAACAAGTAATGAGTTCTGTATCAAGACAACGCACCGGCTCACACCGCATTGTGTGTTAAAAGGTTGAGGACAATATTGTGGAAATGGAAGAGGATGTAGATGAAGATAAAATGGGAGATATGATACTGCGTGAACAGTTTGACAGAGCACTGAAACACCTGACTCGAAAAAAGGCCCCGGGAGTAGACAACATTCCATTAGAACTACTGATAGCTTTGGGAGAGTCAGCCCTGACAAAACTCTACCATCTGGTGAGCAAGATGTATGAGACAGGCGAAATACCTTCAGACTTGAAGAAGAATATAATAATTCCAATCCCAAAGAAAGCAGGTGTTGACCGATGTGAAAATTACCGAACTATCAGTTTAATAAGTCACAGCTGCAAAATACTAACATGAATTCTTTACAGACGAATGGAAAAACTAGTGGAAGCCGACCTCCGGGGAAGATCAGTTTGGATTCCGTAGAAATGTTGGAACACGTGAGGCAATACTGACCCTACGAATTATCTTAGAAGAAAGATTAAGGAAAGGTAAACCTACGTCTCTAGCATTTGTAGACTTAGAGAAAGCTTTTGACAATGTTCACTGGAATACTCTCTTTCAAATTCTGAAGGTGGCAGGGGTAAAATACAGGGAGCGAAAGGCTATTTACAATTTGCACAGAAAGCAGATGGCAGTTTTAAGAGTCGAGGGACATGAAAGGGAAGCTGTGGTTTGGAAGGGAGTGAGACAGGGTTGTAGCCTCTCCCCGATGTAATTCAACCTGTATATTGAGTAGGAATTAAAATCCATGGAGAATAAATAAAAACTGAAGTTCACCGATGACATTGTATTTCTGTCAGAAGCAAAGGACCTGGAAGAGCAGCTGAATGTAATGGACAGTGTCTTGAAAGGAGGATATAAGATGAACATCAACAACAGTAAAACGAAAATAATGGAATGTAGTCGAATTAAGTCGGGTGGTGCTGAGGGTATTAGATTACGAAATGAGACGCTTAAAGCAGTAAATGAGTTTTGCTATTTGGGGAGCAAAATAACTGATGATGGTCGAAGTAGAGCGGATATAAAATGTAGACTGGCAATGGCAAGGAAAGCGTTTCTAAAGAAGAGAAATTTGTTAACATCGAGTATAGATTTAAGTGCCACGAAATTGTTTCTGACAGTATTTTTATGGAGTGTAGGTATGTATAGAAGTGAAACGTGGACGATAAATATTTTAGACAAGAAGAGAATAGAAGCTTTCGAAATGTGGTGCTACAGAAGAATGCTCAAGATTAAATCGGTAGATCACATAATTAATGATGACGTATTGAACAGAATTGGGGAGAAGAGAAATTTGTGGCACAACTTGACTGGAAGAAGGGATCGGTTGGTAGCACATGTTCTGACGCATCAAGGGATCACCAATTTAGCATTGGAGGGCAGCGTGGAGGGTAAAAATCGTAGAGGGAGACCAAGAGATGAATACACTAAGCAGATTCAGAAGGATGTAGGTTGCAGAAAGTACTGTGGGGAGAGGGGGGGGGGTACTGAAAGGGAGATCCATACATCCAATTTGTGTTGCTTGGGATTTAAGGGATTCAGCAGCAAGGTCATCAGTACCTTGATCCAGGGACAGTTCATTCGGAATTAATGAAATCCACGAAATACGTGTTCTGGTGATTAAAGTACATAGGTGCGCTAAGAACGAGGTATTGAAGGCAATACTGATGCCACAACTGAGAAAAAATTTATGGAAAAGTGTTTGTAGATCAGAGGAGACGAGGGATCTTCCACGGCTCATCCAATGGCGACAAAAGCCGTACCCTACATCAGATCCCCGCCGACACGAAGGGCGAAGATAGTTTCAGAGCAAAAAATGTCTTAGCGGATTCAGAACAGTAAGAGTGAAGGCCAAAGATGTCATTTTACCTCAGTTGGACTGCCAATAACAAAAATTAGAGGAGAGTAAATGGTAACGCAGCAGGTAGGCGTCCCTGGGGCTTTACAAGCGAGGGGTGTCGCCCCACCCCTGCTCCAGTGTACCCAAGGTGTTTAAGAGCATCCACTATTCAACAAAGTGCTGCTTCTAAAATGTGAAGTATGGTGCACCAGAAATAGATGAATCACTTCGAAAATCAATTAAAATAGAGTAAGACAGTGATGAAAGCGTCAGCTGGTCAACGAGATAGAGACGGTACGCAGCAGGAGACGCCCCAACACCAACTAATGCGCCCTCCAACAAAGGTAGCTTGAAAATAAAAACCACTTTTACGAAGAAAATCGAGAACCATTTCCAATATCCGTATACCGTCTTCTACTATTTGAGGCAAAGACTGTGGAAGGCCATAAGAAGGGGGATTCCGAAAGGATATGAGTTACTGTCTAACGATACAGAACTACAACGTGGGGGTGGTTCGTTATGTAAAATAAAACTATGGGTTCACCTGGTTTGACCAATGTGGAGGCAATAAAGGACAGTGGTTTCCTTCCAGCAGAACAGAAGGAAGAGAGTCATACACAATAATGTCCTTGATATTGCAAATTTTATTTGGAGGATGGGGGAGGGGAGGGATAGGTTGGTTGCCAACTAGATGATGTTCCATATCCAAGTGAGCAGAGGCCTTATTTTCACCAACAATTCCCTAAATGTTATCGGAAAAGCTACCTGGTGTGGGGGGGGGGGGGGGGGGGAAGTAATCACTACTCTGCCGAAACAGTCAGCCAGTTCATCCCTTGGAATACTCCAGAGAAAGACAACTGAGGAGTCAGTATGACCAAGTTCAGTGAGAAGGTAACAATTAGCTGAGACCACAAAGAGGCAAGAGCAGCACAGCTGTGTGGCCTGAAGACCCCTAATTCAGTCACTCACATTAAAACACTGTCAGGGGAGGTCCATTTAATAAAATGTAGGCCTTCGTTAGTAGTGGGACAAAGACGGCATTGTTAAGAAATTTATTCAAGAAGGCATATCCAGGATGGTGGCGATAGATATGGCAACGTCGCAATGACGTCTCAGCGGGAAGTTCAAATTTTGGCGAGAAGATAGACCAATTGGGCTACCTCCACTAACCTAACCTCCTCCCTCCCCCCCTTCTCCCCCAGAAAATAGCGGGAATTTCAAATTCCGGCAGGGCAATGCAACATACCATGGCTACCTCCACTAACCTAAGAAAATGGTGGAATAAAAGGTCTCTTGGGCTACCTCCACTAACCTAAGTCATCCGACCTCTGCCTCTTACTAGGAATTGGCGGGGAAAGGACTCAGCCTGTGCCGGGCTGCTGGATAGGATGGAAGTAAGTCTATTCTGCATGCAGTGTTTAAATAAACAATTTGAGGCAGTAGCTCCATTCAGTATGTCCACCATGAGGTCAAGAGCCCAACTGACCTAGTACACAGTACAGCCACCAGAGGGCACAGTCATCCCAAGGCGGTCTAGGGAGGGGGATAAATGGCAGGAAAAGGACTCTGCCTGTTCTGGGCTGCTGGAGAGAGGAAGGAGGGTACTTTATATATTTTGGAACCATTTATTTAGCTGTGGATTTCACGTACTTTAATTATTACACTGATACAAAACACACACTCTGACATGCTTGTGGTCACAATACACAGCCACAGACCTGCAAACTACTCGCAAATTATCTAAATAATGCAGTGCACTGATGTGCGACATGCAAACAACTCTTAAATTATCAAAATAACGCATGTAAAACGCTCTGCAGACACACTAATTCTGAACTGTCCTAATAATGCAGTACATAGCCTACAGACCTGCAAACCACTCGTAAATCACCGAAATAATGCGTATGTAACGCTCACATAGCTTAAACAGCCGAAAATAATGTAGTGCACAAACACTCAGTGCACATAAAAACGCTTTCGTATTATTGTCAACCGCAACATATCAGAGGCTCCAACACGTGCTATGCCGACGCCGACACAAGCCTCTCCCAGACAGATGAGCGCAGGGGGGCGATCGCCAATCGCCAGCAGGTGAAAGTTGCATTTTTGTGAATGAATGGAGCATTATGAGTGGCTCTTACTGTATTTACCCACCAACCTGCTGCTGCTGATGGTGCGGGAGCACTGTCCACTTTTTTTTTCTGCAGATGAGGCTTGCAGTGGCACAACTATTTTGTACAGATCGCCATGCTACACTGACAGTCAAACCCTGAAAAAATGGCATACAGATCGTCAAATATGGAACGACACTTGCTCAATTACACTGCTCTGCCACTGGTAATGGAAGCTTGAATATTACAGCGTGAAACTGATCTCCAACCCAGCTTACCCTGTCGATGTAGTAAACATACAATACGTATCCTGTGCCATACAAACTGGCCCCTTTTGCATCATGCATATAGCTATCGACTGCCACACACTCGTACATATACTGCAAAGACAGACAGCACCAAATATACTCCTTGCAGCACTAGATATTTTCCCCACAGCCGACGGTCACAAGTCATCCACTTCCGATGCGTCACCAGAGTGCCCTCAGTGGACTGAAGTCACTCTCTGAACTGTTGTACAAAGACAGGCTCGTTTCCCCTCAGCACAAAGGTGTCACCATTTCTGGGCCTGACCTGCTTGCTTGCTTTTTTCCACACCACTCTCCAGACTCTGGGATTACAAGAACACATGTATTTTCACATGGTTTGCCAGAATATTGTACCATTTACTCGATACTTCTCGATATCAAGCACATAGCAATATTAGTTGCATGGGAGTATCACTCTTGCAAAATAATTCCAAAGATACAGACTGGATATTATTTCCCAAGAAACCCGAAACTTTAGCGAGGTGGAGAATGCTGTAAACCATTGAGTAACTAGAAACTTATCCCATCTGGTAAGACCTTTACGTGAAAACTCGGAAAAAAATAGAGGAAACTGATATTTTCACTCTCGAATACCGATGTCGGTGATGTGAAGCCTCGGGCTTGGATGTGTGTGATGTCCTTAGGTTAGTTAGGTTTAAGTAGTTCTAAGTCTAGGCGACTGATGTCCTCAGATGTTAAGTCCCAAGGTGCTTAGAGCCATTTGAACGCCTGAGGTATGCACACACACACACACACACACACACACACACACCACTTTATAAGCCTGATGCTCAAGGCGAACCTATCATGCATAATTTTTGTTTGTTTGATACCTGCATCATTTAAATATGAAATTCATTAACTGTATCTTGATTAACTCATGTTTAACCACCATTTTTCAAGAAAAATGCACGTCTTCTAATTACTAATTACATATCACACGTAGAATTCTGGTTTTCATTGCAAATATAAATTATTAAGTGTCGATATTTTATAAAACATTGTTAAAAATTGCTGAAGTCAAGAAAATATTACACAATCAATTTTTTATGGAGAAAAAGGAGAAAAAAACAAATCCTCTCTATCTGAATATGCCCATTGAATTGTAGGACAGATGTAGCATCACATGAGCCATAGTGACGTCATAAAAGAGCAGGAGGAAGTGTGGGCTGGCAGTTTGGGATTCTGTTGCTGGCTCTGAGCACTATGCGACTTAACTTCTGAGGTCATCAGTCGCCTAGAACTTAGAACTAATTAAACCTAAGGACATCACACACATCCATGCCCGAGGCAGGATTCGAACCTGCGACCATAGCGGTCGCTCGGTTCCAGACTGTAGCGCATAGAACCGCACGGCCACTCCGGCCGGCAGATACAGTCAGCACAGTTCTTACAAAGGACACTTTCTTCAAACTTGATTGCACTAAAAATTTTAATGTGACATACTTCATGGAAGGAGAACAATGTATACTCAGGGACGACCCCATGGATGGTCCATAGCACGAAGTTTACGTCAGTAACAAGCACTGTCCGGTCACTTTGTAGCACATTATTTTCCATACCAACATAGTAGAAGTTCTACAGGAGCCGCAAATTGCCATCCTGTATCCAGATACTATTGTCAATTAGACTTACCTAAATGTTTCCAACACTCAAATTCGCCTATCATGTGACCAACTGTCTTACGTTTTATACCCTAGTTTAATACTGTATACTGTACCTATTATGTCTGTCACTTGCTTCATACTTAGCAAGGTTCACGCTATATTTTAAGATATTAGATTTTTCATCGGTTTTAGCCGCGCGGTCTAGGGCGTCTTGTCACGGTCAGCGCGGGTCCCCTCCCCCCCCCCCCCCACCCCCCCCACCCCCGTCTGAGGTTCGAGTCCTCCCTCGGGCTTGGGTACGTGTGTAGTCCTTAGCATAAGTTAGTTAAAGTTAGATTAAGTAGTGTGTAAGCTTAGGGACCGATGACCTCAGCAGTTTGCTCCCGTAAGAGCTTACCACAAATTTCCAAATTTTTTCATCAGTTTTATATTTTTTGATTGTTCTTTCTTAATTGAATTTATCTGTCTTATTTCTTAATTTTTCGTTTTTCCAATAGATCATAAGAGACTGTATAGATGATTAATTTGAATATCAATTCCACATGTATCATAAATACAAAAGTTTGTGTGTGACGTATGTTTGTTACTCTTTCGCGCTGAAACGGCTGGACGGATTTGAAAGACATTTAGAACGGAATTAGATTACATCTTGAATTAACATATAGGCTACTTTTAAAAGTGCCTCCTACAAGGTATTTACTGATTTGAAGAACATAAGCAGAAATGTGAAAAAATAATTACTCATGGAAAAAGCTATTTGCTCTGACTTTTGAACCGTATCGTATTTGTGAAAATACTTTCATTGTATAACATGTCCTACCTAATACGATTCAACGTAATGAATTCAATGCTTATCCAATTCTCAAAGTGTTTAATCCTTACTTCCATGCAAGCGCATTGAATTTTACCCGCTGGGCGTCAGGTGTATCTCTCAGCTTCAGCGACGCTTTGAGACGAGTGTCATTTAAGTGTTGTACGACAGAGAGACGTCATGCCTTTACATGTAGAACGTGACAGGCTTTTAGTAAGGCTGAGTTTGATTATGAACCGCGAGTATATACGCTGGTAACAGGCACACACGTGAGGGCAAATGGCGTCGTTGCACGTCCAAATATAGAATTTGCGCTGCACCGTCGAGTTAGTACGTTTGTTATTCCTTCACGCTAAAGCGGCTAGTCGGATTTGGAAGAACTTTGGAAAGCGGACAGCCTATACTCTGAATTAACGCACCGGCTACCTTTTATTCCGAAAAATATCACTGTGCCCGTGGGACGGTCAACGTGACTGCTGTTCGCATTTTCCGCATGATGAACTCCAATGTTTTTCAGCCCCGAAGAGACAAGTCAACTGAATTTATCATCCATGAAATACTGGTCAGGTCCATTTGGTATCGTTCAGTAATCACAGTACTGTGTTACATTACTATGTGGACAACGAGAGGGGAAGTGAAGACAAAAAACTAGCACAAAATTCAAAATGTCAGTTGGCATCATAGACAGTATTATACGCAACTTCTAAATAATGTCAAATACCGACGAACTAGTGCGAAGAGAATTTTTCAAGTCCACTAAAATGGACAATGGACTGTCTGAACTTAAGTATCATTTGAGTGTATTAATAGCCCATTTACTGGTGCATGGGCAGTCTTAAGATTACTCAAGTCTAACCTCCAGATAACTTACGTCCTTACTGCAGAAAAACGAACAGATGGGTAAGGGAACTATTTTCTGTAAATGAAGCGTAGTAAAATATTGCCTGCTCCTGCCTAGACAACTTGTACGTTTTACACTTTTAAGTTAATGTGCACTCCGTTGTTCGTTAGTTTATGTGCAAAATACTATATCTAATGGATACTACTACTACTACTACTACTACTACTACTACTACTACTACTACTACTACTACTACTACCACCACCACCACCACCACCATCACCACCACCACCACCACCAGTGTTACATCACCGTCACCATCATCTGTATATTATCCATTAAACCACTTAGAAGAAATAATTGAAAATCTGGATTATAATTGAAATACAGTGTGATTGTAATTAAAGTTGAACTTTCAAACCATTGTAGAAATAACACTACTTGTCAGAATGATGTCAAATTCCAACGGAGTATTATCGGAGAAGGGGGAATACGTATGGCAGAAGAAAAATAAATAGCTACGAAATGTAACAATAGATGGCGCTGTAAGCATCATAATGTAATAGTTGTCGACTACAAATGACAAATGAATCATAAAACAACGCCTAAGTTGTAAGTTTGACGTTAAACGAACTGTACTACTCAGTGTGCATGCGTGAACAGGTGTGATACTGTTAGTTACGTAAGCCCATCCACCACGGCAAGATCGTATCATATCGGTTGGGACTAATCAGTTTTTAATTGTCCTGAGGCCAAAACCCGCATAAAAGCATCAATCACATCGGTTTTTAATTGGACTGAGGCCAAAAACCGCATGAAAACATCACTCAAAAATCACATCGGATTATTAATTTCCGTGTGTCTAGTGCAAAATATGCTCAATATGCTGTCCACTATTTTCTGCTACGAGTTGAAATCGAGAAACAGCATGTTCCACAACTGATCAAAGTGTTTCGGGGTCCGTTTAGAATATGTTGCGCATGCGGGCCTTCAATGCGACTAAGTTTGCAATCGGAACATGAGCACATCTTTCAGATAGCCCCATAGCCAGAAGTCACACGGATTAAGATCAGGCTGTAGCGAAAAGGCGACTAATAATTCTATCATTTCCGAAACGGCGCTTCAGCAGCTGCTTAACTAGATTTGCAATGTGCGGAGGTGCGCCATCTTGCATATAAATGATCCCATCCACACATTCACGCTGTTGGAGAGCTGGAATGACGTGGTTGCGCTAAAGACTCATAGCGCTTACCAGTGACGGTACAGGTAACAGGACCGGAAGCGCCCGTCTTTTCGAAAAAATATGGCCCTAAGATAAATGATGCCGTAAACCCGCACCACATAGTGACCCTTTGAGGATGAAGTGTTAGTGGTCGATTTGCGTGCGATTGTCCACATTCGGCAATTCTGTGTATTGACGTATCCTATCAGATGGAAGTGGACTTCGTCTGTCCACAAAATCTTCCACGGCCAATCATTGTCCACTTCCATGCGATCAAGAAATTCTAAAGCAAAGGTCTCTCTCACTGACAGGTCAACAGGAAGCAACTCGCGCACATGGGTAATTTTGAATGGATGGCAAAGAAGGATGTTCCGTCGGATTTTACGCACCGTGCTCACGGGTATGTCTGATGTTCGGGCAATTCTCCGTGCAATACACGTTTGCACACCACCACTCGTCTCCTCCTGCGTTGCTGTGATCACTGCTTCCAGTGACATCGAATCAATTCGTTTCCTCCCTCAACCAGGTTGAATAGCAAAAGAACCAGTCTTTTCCAATTTCCGAATCATTTTCTTCAAACCCACAGCAGTCATCGGACCAACGCCTTTTTTTCAAACCCTTCAGTGTCCGGAACTTCTGCAGAGCAACGTGTGCACGGTCATCAGTCTTGTAATACAGCTTTACAGGCACAGCGCGATCCCGCATTGAGACAGTCATGGCGAACGTTGCAGACGCGAAAGGAGGAAACGCCGTGCACCCGGCGTATTTATACCAACTACAATGGGTCGTGCGCATGACTGGTATTTTCACTTTCGTATTCTGTGACTTTACGGCGCCGTCTATTGATCAATTTTCACTATTTTTTCTTCTGCCATACTTTTTCCCCCTTCTCCGATAGTATTCCGTTGCAATTTGACGTCATTCTGACGAGTGGTGTATTTCTACAGCATTTTGAAAGTTTAATTATAATCACCCTGCACAGATATCGACAGGTGAAGTGCTATGAACTAAGCACAAGTCTTATTCCAAGTTAAGAGCGGTTTGTCGAACTCTTAGGCGCAGCTCTAAAAACATTCACACATTAAAACGCCACGAGAAATAATTCAGTGGTAATATCAGCAGTCTAGACCTATTACAGCTCTTGTTTGTGGCATACCACACACACTTTTTATGTACAAGGCAGAAAAACAACTGACTACATCCAGTAGAGGAAGTCTAAACTTACCACCAGACGGAAGGGCCCTATTATGGACCTGACGACTTAATTGTGATATACGTCTATGCGAACAGCATTTGGGAATACACTTCAAACAAGACATGATATGACCTAGAGCGAAACTAAACTATGCGCAAAAAAAGAAAAAGGAAGTTGCCAAAATACGATATTTTATAATTTCAGTTAATTTAAAGGCAAAAAATAACGGCAGTTAAATGGTTCAAATGGCTCTGAGCATTATGCGACTTAACTTCTGAGGTCATCAATCGCCTAGAACTTAGAACTAATTAAACCTAACTAACCTAAGGACATCACACATCCTTGCCGGAGGCAGGATTCGAACCTGCGACCGTAGCGGTCGCTCGGCTCCAGACTGTAGCGCCTAGAACCGCACGGCCACTCCGGCCGGCTAACGGCAGTTATAGAAGTAAATAAATAACGGGAGAATGAGAAGAAAATTTTTTGAAATTACCAACTCAGAGTAATTTGGTGTCGCTCTCCACTTCTCATCTTGTACTAATGCCTTCGCAGGCTTCCAATTTTACATTTATTACTTGTGGTATCTTAGCACACATACTGTCAACTTGTCTCTACGTGAAGTAGAGTTTCTCAGCAAATTCATTTCCTCGGACACTCCCCCCTTGCCATCACTTCGTACTTCTGTCCACTATTTCCAACTTCCTACTGTAGCAATATACCTGAAATGTTTCCATTTTCTTTTCCATCTTCTTCATGGTGCAAGTTTCACTTTTGTGCAATGTTGTCATTCAGGTTTTCAAAAACTTCAGTTCAGTTTCAATATTCGGTATAAGCAGAACTTTTGTTTCAGTTACGCTTTCTATCCATGTGCTGGTCCGCTAGTTTGTCTTTTTTGTAACCCTGTTAACATCATAAACGGTCCAGTCACACTAATGTGACTCAGCCTATGTTCGACGCCAACGTCCAATAACTACTCTCAGACGACAGATGGCAGCACTAGCAGTGGAGGGTATATAAATAGTTTGAGGAAAGGTAGAAAAATAGTGCAGTCGTTGTCGTAATGTGGAAACGGAACGACTTAACCGACGTCAGAAGGGTACGGTCATTCGCTTTCGAGCCAAGGGTCGACATTTCCGAGAAGGCTAAGTCTGTAAATTGTTAGCGTACCGGTGTGGTTAAAGTATAGCGTCAATGGCAAACAAACTGTACAAAACTGGTGCTGAGACAACTGTGTTACCATAGATGATGGGGGTGAACGACTGCTGCGGAAAGGGGTACGGGCGAATAGATGTGCAACTGGTGAGCAACTAACCATCCAGAACAACTAAGGGGCTGCCATTAACATTAACTTAATGCTGACTGCTGCTCATCGGCGACGAAGGCTGGAATTTGCACACCAATCCGCAACTGGACGTTCACTGACTGGCGACATGTGGCCTTTTCAGTTGAATTGAGTTTTATGCTTTATCAGACAGATGGCCGTTTTGTGTGTACTGCCTTCCAACAATCGTCCGAGCCGCTCGGTCTCAGGCGCTTTGTCACGGTTCGCGGGCTCCTCGTGTGTGTGTGTGTGTGTGTGTGTGTGTGTGTGTGTGTGTGTGTGTGTGTGTGTGTGTGTGTGTGTGTGTTGTCCTTAGTGTAACTTAGATTAAGTAGTGTGTAAGCCTAGGGACCGATGACCTCAGCAGGTTGGTCCCACAGGAACTTAGACCACAATCACAACCACCAATCGTCGGAAGTGTCCAGGACGGAGGAAGGAGCGTTACGCTCTGGGGAATGTCTTCGTGCCGTTCCTTGGGTGATTTGTTAAGTCTGGAAGGCATAAAAAAGCAACAGAAGTACGTGTATATTCTTGGGATTATGTTCACCTCTACATGCAGTTTGTTCTTCCTCAACGCGATGGCGTCTACCAGCAGAACAATGCAACGTGTCACACAGGTCACAATGTATGTGCGTGGTTCGAATAGCACTAGGATGAGTTTATCGTACTCCGCTGGACACCCAGCTCCCTGGATTTAAACCCAATCGAGAATATGTGGGACCATCTCGATCGGACTGTTCGCGCCACGGATCATCAACCGAGAAAGCTAGCTCAGATGACCACTGAAATGGAGTCGGCATGACTTCACATCCCTGTCAGTACCTTCCTTAATCTCAATTACACTCTTCTTGCAAATCCGCACTACAAAAGGTGCTTACATAAGGTTTTGACAGATGGTAACATTAATTTGACTGTATCATGTATTACCACCTAGATAGAATTCTTTCATTACTGCTATATTTTTCCAAACTTTGGCGATTAGCTGGTTGTCATTACTTCCTGTCACGGTTCATCGCATTGATCACTATTACTCTTCACCTAAATTCTCTTTTAAGCAGCTGTTCACTCCATTTAACATCATTTATATGCGAATTCATCCCTCACGAAGAAGGGCTGCAACCCACTAACCTTGGCAGCGGTATGTGCTTGGGGAAAACTTACTGTTTAATATCTCATTTGCTTAACTGGCTCTTCAATACACAATAGCGATAAGCATTACTCTTTATTTACATTATTCTTAACATGAGTTAGTCAATAATGATTGTAACCATACCTAACCTCAGTCATTTTGTAATAGAAAATTTGGATTTCTCGCTGATGTTAGTACGTCATCACCATTTTACTCAGGATTTCGAACATCTCATTCCATTTTATATCTTGGTTCAAATGGCCCTGAGCACTATGCGACTTAACTTCTGAGGTCATCAATCGCCTAGAACTTAGAACTACTTAAACTTGACTAACCTAAGGACATCACACACATCCATAACCGAGGCAGGATTCGAACCTGCGACGTAGCGGTCGCTCAGTTCCAGACTGTAGCGCCTAGAACCGCAAGGCCACTCCGGCCGGCTTTTTTACCTTGAAAGACTTCCTGTACGTTAAATATATCCATTATGACATGCTCAAAGGAATATACTTTAAGTAAACTGGGGCAAAAATTCGAATCATGTTGCTTCGGCCATCAACATTAATGTTAGTTTCAAGCTTTTATCCACCCCTATCGCTTGTCAACTCTTTCATTGTTGCACAACTAAAAAACAAAAAAAACACTCCTTCCGAACTGTCCATAAAAGCCCAATGGCACTGACCGGTCGCCGTGTCATCCTCAGCGCACAGGCGTCACTGGATGCAGATTGGAGGGGCATGTGGTAAGCACACCGCTCTCCCGGCCCTATGTCAGGTTTGCACAACTGCTGCATCCTAAATCATCAACGATCAGCCGTAGTACCCGTATGTTGTCCTGCACCTTCAATTTTTATCTTCGATCATCCCTTCAACTACAGCTTTCAGCAATGCTATTGTGATCTGTGTCCAGGTCAATAGACATGCAGCAACAGTAGGAACAATAAATGTCATATTAAGAAAAAAACTACTGTCTGTAAACCCGCCTACCACTCAGAAAAAAAACCTACTTCATTGAATTTCGTACGAGGCAGGATGTCATGAATAACACTTGAGCATGAGCATTAGGGAATACGTAAAATTATATGTTCAAAATCCCTGGGTGTGCTTGTTGATCAGAATTTTAAATCTGAAAGCGTTAGTTCAGAAGCATTAATTTATGTGTATTTGCCGATTTGGGTGAGAGAACGTCAAAAAGATAGCTTACTTTACAGGATTCCCTTCATTGTCAGATGGAATAATTTGAAGGAGCAATTTCACACTTACAATAGGATCTTATGAAGGTCATTATCTGGACATGGATTCCCTAAAACACTACGATCCAGTCATTAGAAAGAACCACCTCGAAAAAATGGCCATTGAAGATAGGATTTACAAGCGCTATTCAGTATAAAACATTAAGATATTAACACAGTTGTCGGTAGCTGAGTGCGTGGCGTAGCCGTCTTGCTGCCGCTGATAGGAACATTTTTTTATTTAAATTGCATATTTATTAACAAATAGAAACGTTGATAAATATTAAATCACAATTTTAATAAAAACATCTTTATTTTTTTATTACGGGTCGCATGGAAATGAAATGCTTTTTTGTTAAATGAATCTAAATTATATAACCAATAGTGTTGTTCAATCTCTGAAAACAAAAAAGTATTTTAATTTCTATCTGATGTTTCGCATATCTACGGAAATTTTTTTATTTACTTTGAATACTAGCAGTTTCACGCCACTAGTAATTCAAAATTAAAAAACTTTTACTTTTATTAAAAAATATAATTCAGATTTGGTTCATTAACATTTCTATATTATTGATAAATATTAAATGTAAATTGAATCAGAAAACTGTTGCTATTAGTGAAATTCAAACCGGTGGTACCATTATCACAAGACTGCTTCGCTACACTCTCACTCTCAGCTACCGATTATTATGTCCATATCTCAAAAACGTTTTGTACTGAGCAGCGCTCGGAACGCATCTAATCGTAAAAGGCGAGTTGTCGGAAACTGCATCGTACTTCTGTGGGAATTCATGTTCGTGTACTAAGGAAAATCTCTTACAGAAAATGGAAGAGGACCACACGGAATACTGGACTCGCATTCGGGAGGACGACGGTTCATATCCGCGTCCGGCCATCCTGATTTAAGCAAAGCACTATGGGTCTTAACATCTGAGGTCATCAGTCCCCTAGAACTAAGAACTACTTAAACCTAACCAACCTAAGGACGTCACACACATCCACGCCCGAGGTAGGATTCGAACCTGCGACCGTAGCGGTCGCGCGGTTCCAGACTGAAGCGCTTAGAACCGCTCGGCCACTGCGGCCGGCTAGGTTTCTCCATGATTTTCCGAATCGCTCCAGGCAAATGCCGGGATGTTTCCTTTGAAAGGGCACGGCCGATATCCTCTCCCATCCTTCCCTAATCCGGTGGGCCCGATGGCCTCGCTGTCTGGACTCCTCCCTCAAAGCAACAGACCAACCACAACGGAAGGCCCCCTTGTTAGGTATGAAGTGTCCACTGCACAGAAACGTGCGTTAAGGACAATATCTGGTGTTCATCTTAAATTCATGTAGGTCACTGTTTTAAAAAGGCACACTAACAAGAGCCTCACAGTGCATTTACTCCTACGAAGTTTTTCTTGTGACGAACCTGTCAGTTTCAGTACAATAGCATAAGGGGTAGTCAAATGGAAACAAGGCAGACAGAGAAAGTAAGAAGAGCCAGAGAAACTGGTACACCTGCCTAATATCGCATAGACCCCCGCGAGCACGCAGATGTGCCGCAACACGACGTAGCATGGACTCAACTAACGTCTGAAGTAGAGCTGAAGGGAACTGTCACCATGAATCTCGCAGGACTGTCCACAAATCCGTAAGAGTACGAGGGGGCGGAGATCTCTTCTGAAGAGCACATTGCAAAGCATCCCAGATATTCTCAATAATATTAACGTCTGGGGAGTATAAAGCTGCAAAGCTTTTACTATCACACAACTCCACAGATTTATAAAAACAATTTGTAACCATGTAACATCGCTGACATAACTCTAAGCTGTCAAACTTACAAAATGTTAACAAGATCTTAACGATACTGGCCAACAAAGAAAAATTCCACTGCTGAGACATTACTTAGCGAGTAATTTATAATTTCGCCTGAGCTTTGCTTAAAAACGCACAAAGTAACATCTGACAGCAAGAGCGTCAACGACGTAATATGGAAGTAAGTCTTACGCCAAATGTACAAAATAATTATTTATTACGTAAACTCAGAGATACATGATCTAAATACCGTACTATATGTTGCAGAGTGCTTGAAAATGGCCTTTGAGCCGAAATAGGCCTATAACCAATAAAAATAAAGTCACAGTAATAACTACTGCTACACAAAGCAGCGTTTTGGCTTAATTTACACACAGTTTCGTCGAATGGTTCGCACGCTGACATGTATAGCCCAGTAGTGAAATTTGCAGCAATATGCGGAAGGGTTGCACTTTGTCACGTTTAACGATTCTCTCGAGGCGTCTTTGGTCCCGTTTTTCTAGTATCTTTTTCCTGCCGCAGCGGTGTCTGAGATTGATGTTTCACCGGATTCCTGATATTCACGGTACGCTCATGAGATGGTAGTACGGGAGAATCCCCATTTCATCGTTACCTCGGAGATGCTGTGGCCCATCGCTCGTGCACCGACTGTAACACCACGTTGAAACTCACTTAAATCTTGATAACCTGCCATTGTAGTAGCAGTAACCGATCTAATAATTGCACCAGACACTTGTCTTGTATAGGCATTGCCGACCGCGGCGCCGGATTCTGCCTGTTTACATATCTCTGTATTTCAATACACATGCCTATACCAATTTCTTTGGCGCTTCAGTGTATTTCAAAGGTAATCGCCATAAGTGTTAAACATTTCTTCCATTCGAACAAGATGAACAATGCTTTCATGTAAAAATGTTTGCGGTTGCCTACGGAATCATGATTGTACCCATAGGTGGTCGTTTCTTCAGGGCTCGAAGAATACGGAAGTCGCATAGGGAGAGGTCGGGACTGTATGGAGGATGTGTGAGGGCTTCCCAGCGAAACTTCTGCAGCGTAGTCTCAACAACCTTGGCAACAAGAGGGTGGGAATTTTGTTCACAGATTCTTACGACTGCGCTGCAGAAGTTTAAGCCCTTGCACCTGCTCCATGAAGCCCCGCTCTCTCCTTACGCGATTTTCATATTTTTGGAGAGCTGAAGAAAGACATTCGTGGCCGTCGATTTGCTTCGGACGGAGAGGTCCACGCCTAGGCACAGTCACGTTTCGACAGGCTACAGCAAACATTTCTCCATGAAGCCGTTGACAGTCTTTCTCACAGTGGGATAAATTTATTAATAGTTCTGCTTTTGCAGTTATACACTACTGGCCATTAAAATTCCTACACCACGACGATGACGTGCTAGCTACAGACGCGAAATTTAACCGACAGGAAGAAGATGCTGTGATATGCAAATGATTAGCTTTTCACAGCATTCACGCATGGTTGGCGCCGGTGGCGACACCTACAACGTGCTGACATGAGGAAAGTTTCCAACCGATTTCTCATACAAAAACAGCAGCTGACCGGCGTTGCCTGGTGAAACGTTGTTGTGATGCCTCGTGTAAGGAGGAGAAATGCGTACCATCACGTTTCCGACTTTGATAAAGGTCGGATTGTAGCCTATCGCTATTGCGGTTTATCGTATCGTGACGTTGCTGCTCGCGTTGGTCGAGATCCAATGACTGTTAGCAGAATATGGAATCGCTGGATTCAAGAGGATAATGCGTAACGCCGTGCTGGATCCCAACGGCCTCCTATCACTAGCAGTCGAGATGATAGGCACCTTATCCGCATGGCTGTAACGGATCGTGCAGCCACGTCTCGATCCCGGAGTCAACAGATGAAAACGTTTGCAAGACAACAACCATCTGCACGAACAGTTCGACGACGTTTGCAGCAGCATGGAGTATCAGCCCGGAGACCATGGCTGCGGTTACCCTTGACGCTGCATCACAGACAGGAGCGCCTGCGATGGTGTACTCAACGACGAATGGCTAAACATTTTTTCGGATGAATCCAGGTTCTGTTTACAGCATCACGATGGTCGCATACGTGTTTGGTGACATCGCGGTGAACGCACATTGGAAGCGTGTATTCGTCTCGCCATAATGGCGTATCACCCGGCGTGATGGTATGGGGTGCCACCGGTTACACGTCTCTGTCACCTGTTGTTCGCATTGGCGGCACTTTGAACAGTGGACGTTCCATTTCAGACATGTTACGACCTGTGGCTCTACCCTTCATTCGATCCCTGCGAAACCCTACATTTCAGCAGGATAATGAGCGACCGCATGTTGCAGGTCCTGTACGGGCCTTTCTGGATACAGAAAATGTTCGACTGCTGCCCTGGCCAGCACATTCTCCAGATCTCTCACCAACTGAAAACGTCTGGTCAATGGCGGCCGAGCAACTGGCTCGTCACAATACGCCAGCCACTAGTCTTGATGAACTGTGGTATTGTGTTGAAGCCGCATGGGCAACTGTACCTGTACACGCCAGCCAAGCTTTGTTTGACTCAATGCCCAGGCATATCAAGGCCGTTATTACGGCCAGAGGTGGTTGTTCTGGGTACTGATTTCTCAGGATCTATGCACCCAAATTGCGTGAAAATGTAATCACATGTCAGTTCTAGTATAATATATTTGTCCAATGAATACCCGTTTATCGTTTGTATTTCTTCTTCGTGTAGCAATTTTAATGGCCAGTAGTGTAGACACACTACTTTTCTCCATCTGTCTCGTTTTCATTTGACCACCCCTTACAAAATCGAAGCATGTAATTAGAACGAAAACGGCCTCCAATACGCACAACTCAACCTCACTCATACAGAAAGGAACAAACAATATTAGTGAGCTGAAGATGGTGGGTGACGATGAATTCAGTTTCAGAAACAAAGTGAAATCATTTCCACGTAATTCCTATGCCATAGTGGAACTCTGGATATACAGGGTGACTTTATTAAGTGGGGTCAACCTGCACAAAACTATCACTGAGAGAAAAAAGGAGAAAGAAAGGTCTTGTGGGCATACGGCCGGAAACGCGTTCCAAGGAAAGAACATCCACTTGAAGGCGGAGATAAAACATTTTTGGCAGTGTAGGTTTCAGTAATTGAAAGCATACACAAGAACACATCAGACGACTGGGAAGGTTTGACTGTACTGGTAGTTTAGCCACAAACACAAAGAGGGCAGGGACCTGGAGCGTTGTCTTATGGTAACCGCATTAGCCTTCGGACTGTCTAAGGCCCATCTCCCAGCAGAGGGAACAGGCTCACCCGCACCAAGTGTAGATACGCCTTGATTATCAGGTTTTGTGCAAGGATGGCTGGCCCCACGAGGCATTCGCCAGCAATCCCTGCCCCCACACTGACGTCGAACCGGAGCTGACGTTTCGCTGCCACCATACTACGGGGATGGTCCGTTCTGGGGTAGTGAAGGTTGACGATACTGCATCTTGCAGAGGTACCCTCATCTGTGAATAGTAATCCCAGCCTGTGCGAAGAACCAGCGGCAAAAAGCATGCAGCGGTGTCAAGTCCATAGGTAATAAGGCCTGCACACTTTGTAAGTGATAACGTATAGTGACAGTTGTCTTGAAGAATGGTCCTCATGGTTTTCTGTACTACATCCTGGCGGGCCACCTACCGGTACTGACACAGGGGTCCCTGTCAAACATCTTTCATTATCTGCATCTTCAAGCATGTGTATCTCTCGTATCTCCCTTGGAACATATTTCCGGCCGTATGCCGTATGACATTTTTTACTCCTTACCCTCTAAGGTAGTCCCCTGCAGTTTGTCTCCCCTGGGTTACATTCATTACATTTTACAGCAGTTTACATTAAAGTAAAAATTGAATTATGGAAATGGCCAAGTTGAAGGCATATTCACGATCATCATCATCATAGTGTGTTATTTCAAATATTTTGATGTATCATTCCGGAGCCTATTGAGACAGCTATTCAGAAAGATTTGTAACCAGTTCGGATTTTATATAAATGTGTGCTGTCTGATCTTTCGAACACGACCGGAAGAACATAAACCACGCATTCATGTGATTCATTCGCCTCGATGGGCTTTCAATCCACAACCCTGAATGCGAATGCCCAATTATGTTCGGCCTCCTGTTGGAATCTCAAAGTAGCGAGCACTGAAGATATGGACAGCAATTGCAGTAAACACTGTGCGGGTGGCGCAGTGGTTAACGCAGCTGCCTAATAAGCAGGAAAATCCCGGTCTGGCATAAATTTTCACTCGGCGACACTGACTCCGCATAAAGTCCCGATGCAGCTTATATCATGATCTCCTTTCCTTTCCCCCTCTCCACCTTCTAACTGGGGCGGGCACTTTATTCCTTTCAATTTTGCCAAGATGACGGCCGCGCCTTGGAGTTGTCATTTTGCTTGTTATGGGTTCGAGCGGCAGATGATGCATCCGCCAAGATTAGACTTTTTCTAGCTCGGAGTGGCTGGTATAGTTTTCACCTGATCCGCGTAATGGGCAGATTCGCATTGCAAGCTGTTGTGGTCGGAGTCTGCAAATTAACATAATGGCTAGTTACTTTCGTCCTCTCCCCCGCCCCCCGCGCAGAAGCAGCACTTTCTAGAGGAGCGCTGACAGCAGGAGAAGGGAATAACCAGTGGGAATGCCTGCAACCTGCTCCCGACGTGTATGTTTCTATAACTTTTGGAGTATTTATACGCCTATTACTGTTACTAAAAGTAGAGCAGCTCTGTGAGACTGTTCACGGATGATGGTAGTATATACAGACATGTCGCGAAGCTAGAAAATTTTAGCGTAATGCAGGAGAACCTCTACAGTAATGACGCTTGTTGCAGGGATTGACAGTTGACTGAACAAATTTAGCGTGTTGTGCAACAAAAGCGGGAAAGACCAGTTATCTATATTTTAATCTAGCAACCATTATGAATTAAGACACAAAAGAATTACCGACATCGGCTAGGAATTGATTGAAATCAATCGGTAAAGTTGAAAATTTGTATCCGACTGGCATTCGAAGCCGGGTCCTCAGATGCTGTGACCACTACGTCAGCAGGTTGTCCGTGCAGCTGAAATGACTACTGTGTTTGGATGGCTTAGTGGCCAGTACTATGCCTAGCGAGGAGGACATCCAACTTCGAATCCCAGTCCGGCACAAATTTTCCACTTTCCCCATTTATTTCAGTCAATGCCCACTCGCAACTACTCTAATTCCTTTGTGTCTCGGACCTGTTAGTGTTTGCCCAGTAAACCCCTATTTCTACAAAGAACTGAATACCCCCACATAAAAACTTCAAACGTTTGACTATTTTACAAATGAGTTAATGTGTTAACTATTTGGCCTTAAGCTGTGAAACCTTTATGTCTGAAGACGCAAAACCGTAATTACGTTCGTTTTATTAGTTTCGGATTATTCACCCATACACTAATGCAAAAGTCAAACAAAAATGGTGAACCAACAAAGTGACAACCCCCTTATATGTTCTCGTAAGATCTTTTTGGCAAATTTGCGATCTGCTTTAAGAAAAACCAGCTTTTTCTTGCTTCTGTTTATGACTTACATGTCGTACAAGGAAGTTATTATGCAGGTCCCTACAGTGGTTCACATGGATACTGTGTGCAAAATATGTTATGATTAATCCCTGTTGAAATTTTACTGTGTCTTCAGCAAAAATGTAGCACGCGATAGTTTTTTTTTCATTCATTATTTTGTGGAAGGTGACAGAGTTGGAAAAGTTTCGAAAAGCTTTAAAGTTATGTCAAAGGTTTGTTGGAAGCTTCTAATTGCTCTCATTCTCAAATATTGTATGAATACAGAGTGGGTACTTTGTACATAATGAGTTATGCTGCCACAGGACGTACACTCAGTTAAACCTTTAACGTAAGGTTACACTTTCTGATGAGTCGATTGTGAGAATCCAAGATTTTTAAATTTGGTTAAGAATTACTTGAAATCAAGTTTTTGTTGCCACTGATAGTCGTCCAATGGGCCACATTCAGCTGGGGATAAGTCACCATTTCAGTCGTTTAGTAATAAAAATTACACGATTGTTGCAACATTACTAAAGCAGTAAAATCTACTAAATATCTGGGAGATGCGTATAGATGGATCTGAAGAACGACAGCGTAGACTACTCAGGGCCGGGCACCGCGTGTAAAACTTCACGCGGGCCGAGTGTGCGGGTCACGACTCCACTGTATCGCCTTTGCTCGTTCCTTTCCGGAAGTGCCTGTTACAGCGTGACATTTCATATAAAATTCGGCAGAATCGTGGTGTCAGCATTCGCTATTCGTTCGTGGTATGAAGGACGTTCACAGGTCCAGCGGCTGTTTGCTCAAAAAGAGGCAGTCCAGCGATCTATGGTCACAATAGTTTAAGAATGAATGAGAATGTCAGAAAAGGGCTATGAGAATTCTCAATATATATTGCGTAGTCGCATAAGCATCGGGTACTGCGAATTTCGTAGGAAATGGTATTACAATACCAATCAAAAAGAATTTAAAAATTTAGTTGACAATCGAAAAGCAAAGAATTACACCGATCGACAAATGGGATTCACTTTTCAGTACATCGAGAACCACTTTGTGCTAAATTTGCAGGCATGCAGCATGTGAAGATTTTGGTAGTACGAATAGTAAAACTTCTGATGTCGCACGCAGTATTCCACTATCAGTTACTACTGTTTTCGATGGAATTGAGCGATGAGTATGGAGAGTATATATTACCGCAAAGAATGTTCGTTAAGTCGAGATCCAGGCCTGGAACGATTTTTAGATTTAATACTCGCTACTGTTGAATTTATGAAGGAGAAAAGGGGGGCAGGAACGAAAATTATGACATCCGGATTGCATTGCACACTTCGCATTTCAGGTGGGCACACTGCCAACAATAAGACATTGCAAGTGAGAGAAAACTCTCATTTGATGGGGATGCGTGTAGAAAGAAAATCGCTTTATACAAGGGACAAATTTTGACAAACACAGTCCAATTCCCTAAGCTCACTGCTGTTAAAAGAAAACGCGAGGTTTGCAGAATTCATTGTGGCCTTTAAAGAATTACAAGATATGAAACTTTCTGGCAGATAAAAACTGTGTGGCGGACCGAGAGCGCTCTTGCACTTGCCCGCGAAAGGCAAAGGTCCCGAGTTCGAGTCTCGGTCCGGCACACAGTTTTTATCTGCCAGAAAGTTTCATATCAGCACACACTCCGCTGCAGAGTGAAAATCTCATTCTGGATTACAAAGATAGTTTCCTAAAAGTTTTGAGGACGCTGTCATTCTTACATCTGTTTTTCGCGTTATTTCGGATCCGTTTTCCGTTTAATTGAAAGCGTCCCTGCGTATGTGCAGATGTAAATGATTGATCTGCAAGGTAATCCATGTTTTAATGACATAACCTTTTACGTTTTTAAATTCCAACTGCCCAGGACGACTACATTGCTTTCCTTAGGTAGAATTTTCACTTCTCCACTGTTTCTGTCGACATATTTGTGTGATTATTATTCGATCATGAAACTAAATATTTCATGATTCAATGGCAACCTGAGTGCGAAAACCTGTGAAATTTTTCTCACCGGTTGGTGACAGTTTGTAACTGATAAAAATTGTCTCCAGGGCGCTAAAAATATTTAAGTAACACTGAAAATATTTTTTGCTTGCGATCTATGTGGCGGAGAAATGTGAAATATAAAAGCAAGTCATATGGCGTGCGCCTGCACCGTCATTTCAATTCGGCGCGTTCGTATTTCCCCCCTCCCTCCCCTCCTGCAGCTCGGTCAGCGTGGTGTGGCGGTGGGTGAAACGTGCAGCGAAGCTGAGTGCTATGCCTGAGGCGTTGGCCCCAAGCCGAAATCTTGGCCGCCCCTGCTATAACTAGTCGCAGGATAAGCAGATCCCCGACTAAGGTTCTTTGGAAGAATAATCAAGAAGCGTAGTCCACCCACAAAAAAAGGGTAGCTTACGAATGCTTGTTCGACCAACACTTTATTGTTGCTCATCTGTCTGGGATCTGTACTAGACAGGCTTCATAGAGCAAATAGTAATCTAAAGATAAGGAGCACGTTTTAACACAGGTTCGTTTAGCAACCACTTCCAACTACAATGCCAGACGATGCAAGGAAGATCTGTGTATCATGGTTTCATGTGCTGTTAAAATTCCGAGAGTGTACGTTTCTAGACGAGTCAGCTGGCATCTTCCATCCTCGTATGTGTCTCTCGCAAAAAGGTCAAAGTAAAATGAGAGATGTGAACTCATGCTGATGCTTACCATCAACAGGAACAGGAAAACGGGAAAGTGACAGTTTTACAAAAACAACGACCGACATACACCATAAGTTGCCTTTTGGGAAAATACACTACTCGCCATTAAAATTGCTACACCAAGAAGAAAGGCAGATGATAAACGGGTATTCATTGGACAAATATATTATAGTAGAACTGACATGTGATTACATTTTCACGCAATTTGGGTGCATAGATCCTGAGAAATCAGTACCCAGAACAACCACCTCTGGCCGTAATAACAGCCTTGATCCGCCTGGGCATTGAGTCAAACAGCTTGAATGGCGTGTACAGGTACAGCTGCCCATGCAGCTTCAACACGATACCACAGTTCATCAAGAGTAGTGACTGGCGTATTGTGACGAGCCAGTTGCTCGGCCACCATTGACCAGACTTTTCAATTGGTGAGAGATCTGGAGAATGTGCTGGCCAGGGCAACAGTCGAACATTTTCTGTATCCAGAAAGGCCCGTACAGGACCTGCAACATGCGGTCGCTCATTATCCTGCTGAAATGTAGGGTTTCGCAGGGATCAAATGAAGGGTAGAGCCACGGGTCGTAACACATCTGAAATGTGACGTCCAC
Source organism: Schistocerca cancellata (assembly GCF_023864275.1). Lineage (NCBI taxonomy): Eukaryota > Metazoa > Arthropoda > Insecta > Orthoptera > Acrididae > Schistocerca > Schistocerca cancellata. The sequence continues at coordinate 563,698,165 of NC_064626.1, forward strand.
TGTTCGAAGTGCCGTCAATGCGAACAAGAGGTGACCGGGACGTGTAACCAATGGCACCCCATACCATCACGTCGGGTGGTACGCCAGTATGGCGATGGCGAATACACGCTTCCAATGTGCGTTCACCGCGATGTCGCCAAACACGGATGCGACAATCATGATGCTGTAAACAGAAGCTAGATTCATCCGAAAAAATGACGTTTTGCCATTCGTCGTTGAATACACCATCGCAGGCGTTCCTGTCTGTGATGCAGCGTCAAGGGTAACCGCAGCCATGGTCTCCGGGCGGATACTCCATGCTGCTGCAAACGTCGTCGAACTGTTCGTGCAGCTAGTTGTTGTCTTGCAAACGTCCCCATCTGTTGACTCAGGGATCGAGACGTGGCTGCACGATCCGTTACAGCCTTGGGGATAAGATGCTTGTCATCTCGACTGCTAGTGATACGAGGCCGTTGGGATCCAGCACGGCGTTCCGTATTACCCTCCTGAACCCACCGATTTCATATTCTGCTAACAGTCATTGGATATCGACCAACGCGAGCAGCAATGTCGCGATACGATAAACCGCAATCGCGATAGGCTACAATTCGATCTTTATCAAAGTCGGAAACCTGATAGTACGCATTTCTCCTCCTTATACGAGGCATCACAACAACATTTGACCAGGCAACGCCTGTCAACTGCTGTTTGTTTATGAAAAATCGGTTGGAGACTTTCCTCATGTCAGTATGTTGTAGGTATCACCACCGGCGCCAACCTTGTGAATGCTGTGAAAAGCTAATCATTTGCATATCACAGCATCTTCTTCATGTCGGTTAAATTTCGCGTCTGTAACACGTCATCTTCGTGGTGTAGCAATTTTAATGGCCAGTAGTGTAGATGTAAAGTTGTTAGTTCGCGGGATCAGACTTTGTCGGGGAGCCCTTCTGGGTGTGGGGCTCGTTGGCCCTTTGGAGCGGAGGCGCTATTTCGATAGTGTTGTTGGTTTAGGTCGGAAGTTGGTGATCCATAATGACAGGCGAAGTCTTTTGCCGCAGTGCAGAAAACTTACAAGGCACAAACCAGACGTACTGCCTAAGGTGGGAACATAGTGATCACATTGTAACGAAGTTCTTTTGTAGTATTTTCCCGACTCACTTTGAGGTGAGATTCTCTTCTGCATTCGTTGGGTGCTGCATAGCTTGTCCAGTTTCAGCAGGCAAACGCTTAGGTTACAGCGTGAGCACGCAGCTCGTAGGTAGAAGACGGTATAATGTACGTGCACAGCTTTTTTTTGAAACATTGCCCTGTATAAGATAGTGTTACACGTTTTGCAGTCTAGTGGTGGGACCATTGCGTCCTTTGAAACAGTAGAAAAACTACAGCGAATACAACTATACGAGTTCATCATCATCATCATCATCATCATCATCATCATCATCGATGTGTATAGGTTAACTTAGAAATCTGTTAAGTTTTATATTAACACATACGGTACAACAAATTTGGTGAGACCTGGTGCCTTCTTGCCTAATACAAATTTAGAACATATGAGGACTTCATTTACTTAAATACAACCTACATACAGGGTGGTCGGAAATTCCCGTTACAGACTTCCAGGACATGTAGAGGGTAGTGAGTTCAGAACATTCTGAATAGGAAACCATGTGCGGAATCGTATAGTTTCCGTTCTACGACAGTTTCAGTTCAGATGTGTACCTCGTCAACGTCTGCTTAGGGCAAGAGAAACGACTCAAGAGTTCCCTGTCCTGGTATGCAACAGGGTAGACACGATGACATGTACTACGTCAAACGATCCCCAGATGTCACTTATTGTCCGCTTTGCTGTGAGACAGAGTCAATACCTGTGCATCACCGATAGAGGAAACATGGTGCAGTACACGTTTGCGGAATACACAGACATGCTCCTTGTGTATGGCGAAACTGGAGGTAACGGAAGAGCTGCTAGTCGGCTGTATCACGAACGTTTACCACACCGTCACACTCCATCGCACAAACTGTTTGCCCAAGTTACACAACGGCTACGAGAAACGAGTACCTTCACCGTGAGGAGGCAGGACTGTGGTGCTCCACAGCGACGCCGCACTCCAGAATTTGAAGAAGGTGTACTGCGTCGCATTGAAGATAGATAGCCCGTCAACGAGTTCGCGAACAATTGCGTGTGTAATGGCTGTTAGTCACAGTACAGTCTTGGACGTCCTGCATCAGCAACAATTACATCCGTACCACTTACAAAGGGTACACGCTATGGGTCCAGCAGACATTCCACAACGCGACGCCTTCTGCACATGGTTCCTGCACCGTTGCATCGACGCGCCCCTGTTTCCACGTCGAGCTCTCTTCACAGATGAATGTAAGTTCACAAGGGATTGTGTTCTGAATAGTCGAAAAAGCTATGTCTGGGCGGACGAAAACCCTCATGCCACGCGTGTTCAGGGATATCAAGATAGGTTTGGAATTAGCGTGTGGGCAGGTATTCTAGACGGTCAAGTGATTGGACCATACCTCCTTCCATCCAAGCTCATGGGTCCCGCATACTTAGTCTTCCTACGACACGTACTGGACCTGTTCTTGGAAGCTGTGGCACTGAATGTCCGTCATGAAATCTGGGTTCAGCATCATGGAGAACCACCTCACTTTTCAATGGCTGCCCGGAGACATCTCAACAGGCGGTATGGTGAAAGATGGATAGGCCGTGGTGGTCCAACCGCGTGGCCGCCACGATCGCCGGATTTAACCCCTATGGACTACTTGTGGGGTCGTATGACGAGCCTAATTTATGAGACACCTGTAGAGAGCGAGGAAGATCTGCTGGCACGAGTTCTGGCCGCTGCACAAGACATTGAAGAGACACCAGGTGGGATGGAGAGATTTTACCAGAACATGTTTCGGAGATACAATGTGTGTAACAACGTTGGTTGTCGCCACATCGAGCCGCTGTTGTAATGCTTCGGTACGTTGCGGCTGGTGCCGTAGATGTTGGATTCTTGTTGTTGTCGACTAATGTAAACCATAAGGTGTAAGTCGTAATGCAAATGCGGAAGTAATAACTGAACGAGTCAGTATTCTTTTCAAATGGATTGCAACAATTGTACTGGGTCACGCCTAAGTACATTCCCCACGTGGGTTTGGATGAGATAATCATCTGCATTGAAACTGTCGTAGAAACGATACGTTTCCGGACATGGGTTCCTATTCAAAATGTTATGTACTCACTAGCCTCTACATGTCCTAGAAGTTCGTAACCACCCTGTATATACATATCTTAGTCTTCAAGACCCTATATTTTTACAATTTAAATCAACACTGAAATGTGGATGGGCATTTTTTTCTTATGCGATAACTACACTGAAGTGACAAGCGCCATGGGACAGCAATATGCACAGATGGCGGTAGTATCGCGTACACAAGACACAGAAGGGTAGTGCTTTGGCTGAGCTGTCGCTTGTACTCAGGTGACGGATGAGAAAAGGTTTCCGACGTGATTATGGCTGCACGAAGAGAATTAACAGTCTTCGAACGAGAAATGGTAGTTGGAGCTAGACGCATGGGAATTTCTGTTTCAGAAACCGTTAGTTAATTCAGTATTCTGAGATCCCCAGTGTTATGAGTGTGCCGAGAATATCAAATTTCACGCATTACATCTCACCACGGACAGTGGCCGAAGGTCTTCACGTAACCACGAAGAGTAGCGACGTTTGCACAGATGTGTCAGTGCTAACAGACAATCAACACTGCGTGAAGTATACGAATCAATCAATAGGGGACATATGAGGAACGCATCCGTTAGGATAGCGAGGCGAAATCTGGCGTCAATGGGTTACGGCAGCAGACAACCGACGCAAGTGCCTTACCTACCAGCACGGCATCGCCTGCACCGCCTGTGTTTCGTGACAGCAACGGTTGGACCCTAGACGACTGGAAAACTGTGGCCTTCTCAGGTGAGATCCGATTTCGGTTTGTGATGCTTGGTTTCAAGTATGGCACAGATCCCATGAATCCATGCACCCAGGTTGTCAACGAGGCATTGTGCAAACTGGCGGTGGCTCCATAATGGTGTGGGCTGTTTACACGGAATGGACTGGGCCCTCTCGTACGAGCGAACCGATCCCTGACTGGAAATGGTTATGTTCGGCGGTCTGAGACCATTTGCAGCCATTTATGGAATTCATGAAACTTCCTGGCAGATTAAAACTGTGTGCCGAACCGAGACTCGAACTCCGGACCTTTGCCTTTCGCTGGCAAGTGCTCTACCTATTGAGCTACCCAAGCACGACTGACGCCCCGTCCTCACAGATTTACTTCCGCCAGTACCTCGTCTCCTACTTTCCAAACTTCACAGAAGCTCTCCTGCGAACCTTTCAGAACTAGCACTCCTGGAAGAAAGGATATTGAGGAGACATGGATTAGCCACAGCCTGGGGGATGTTTCCAGAATTGATTTTCACTCTGCAGCGGGGTGTGCGCTGATATGAAACTTCCTGGCAGATTAAAACTGTGTGCCGGGCTGTGTGCTCGGTCCGGCACAGTTTCAATTTGCCAGGAAGTTTCATATCATGTCACACCCCGCTGCAGAGTGAAAATCCATTATGGACTTCATGTTTCCAAACAACGATTGAATATTTATGGATGACAATGTGCCTTGTCAGCAGGCGACAATTGTTCGCGATTGGTTCGAAGAACATACTGGACCATCCTAGCGAATGATTTGACCACCCAGATCACCCGATATGAACCCCATAACCATTTATGGGACATACTCGAGAGATCAATTCGTGTACAACACCCTGCACCGCAACATTCTCGCAGTTCTGGACGGCTATAGAGGCAGCCTGGCTCAGTATTTTTCTGCAGGGGACTTCCAGCGGCATGTTGAGTCCATTCCACGTCGAGTGGCTGCATTACGCTGAGCAAAGGGAGCTCAGACGCGATTTTAGGAGGTATCCTATGACTCGTCACCGCGGTGTAATTGAACCAGTCTCGCGGGTTATGCTCGCCGCGCGGTCTCGGACGCTGCAGTCATGGACTGTGCGGCTGGTCCCGTCGGTGGTTCGAGTCCTCCCTCGGGCATGGGTGGGTGTGTTTGTCCTTAGCATAATTTAGGTTAAGTAGTGTGTAAGCTTAGGGACTGATGACCTTAGCAGTTAAGTCCCATAAGATTTCACACACATTTGAACATTCGCGGGTTATAGTGAAGCTAATTATCCTCATTATGACTGTTTAGGAAAGTGTAGCTTACCGATGAATTGCATGGGTCCACCTGCAAAAGTTTTCAGTGAACCACCGATGCAATACATCGCTTCTCTCACGCGTCTTACATCGCTGGGAGTGTGCATCGATTTGGAACGCGGCCGCGAGAGAGACTTCGCTTGGCACCTCAGCATCACTAAGTCGAGATGAAGGAACATTTCTGTATTATCCACAAAACACGGCAGTAGCTGACGAGACGTGCCGTCAAAGAGTGACTCTGCGACCTCCTGTAACAGATTCCATGCCGTGTGGACGAATTTGCCTGCATCTCGATCACATCTGCACTTAGCAACAGTACACGCTGCAGCCTGTGAGCGTGGCTTCCCCTTTCCAGTGGGTGGATGCTGAGGTGCAGTACCCCTCTGGAGCCCCGTCACGTCTGCGACGCGGGACCAGGAAGCGCCGTGACGTGACCCCCCTTCGCAAGTGATTAGGCGCGGGCCGGTCTGCCAAACCGTGTGTCAGCGGCGGTCGTAGCAGCGCTTAGGCGACATGAGTCTTTTCGTACACACCGTTCCAAACATGGTTTACGCAGATTCGTGACCTCCTAAGCATATAGAAAGCTGCTACGAAAGCACTTCACTACAGATTTAAACGTAGACCAAATATCATAGACTTACAAAAACAAAGCGAAACCATGTATAGCCTAAGGAGAGCCACACGTGAAGCGTTCAACTAATTCGAAATCAAGATTCTGCCTATCGACTTGACAGAAAAATCCTACGTAGTTTCGGTCTGATGTTAAAAAAGTAAACGGATCAAAGCCATATGTCCAGAGACCCTGTGACCATAACAGCATCTAAACGGAGTATGACAGGAGCCTGAAATCACTGCAAATCATTTTCCGAAACTGTTTCCCTGAGGAAGATCGTAATGTGATTCCTTCTCTGAAATGCCACTGAACTATCAAAGTGACATACGTAAATAAGAACCACGGAATAGAACTGAAATCATTCAACTGAAATCATTCTCGACAGGATGCCAGTAAGATTCTATGTACAATATGCGAAAGTACTTGCTCCTCTTCTGGCAGCAGTGTATCGTGGGTCTCTGGAGCGATGCGTTGCTAATAACTGAAACGAAGTTTGCAAGAAAGCTCGTCGAATAGGCCCAGAAACTCTAGGTCGATGTCTCCAACATCGGTCTGTTGTAGCGTTTGAAATATGTTTTACGCTCGCATGTTATGACATTTCTGGAGACCGGAAATCTGCTCTATAAGAATCAGTATAGGTTCCGAAAACTGATTGTGTGCAATCCAGCTCCCTCCGTTCGTATAAGGGACCCAGATAGCACTAGACACAAGTGCTCAAATGGATCCAGTGTTCCGTCATTTCCGGAATGTGTTCGGGACAGTCCCACACTGCCGCCTAACAAAGTAAGAACACACCGAATACGAGGGGCGTTTGGAAAGTCCGTGCAAAAAATAAAAATACTTACGTGTTTCTGGGAAACCTTTTTTATTTTTCGACATAGTCTCCTTTTAGACTCATACACTTTGTCCAACGCTGTTCTAGTTTGTTGATCCCTTTCGAATATAGGAATTGTCCAAGTCTACAAAATAGCTATTAGTTGCTGCATTCACCTCCTCGTTTGAATCAAATCTTTCTCCAGCCAGCCATTTCTTCAAATTGGGGAACAAACAGTAGTTCGAGTGAGCCAAGTCTGGAAAATGGAGGGGGGAGGGGGGGGGGAGATGTGAAACGAGATGGAATCCTGTTTCCGTTAATTTTGCGACCACAACTGCTGAGGTGTGTCTTAGTGCATTGTCGTAACGGTAGACTTTTTGCGGTCCAGTCGCCGGCGTTTTCCTGGCAGCTCGATTTTCAAACGGTCCAATAACGATGAATAATATGCACCTGTAATAGTTTTACCCTTTTCCAGATAGTTGATGAGGATTATCCCTTGCGAATCCCAAATGACAGTCGCCATAACCTTTCCAGCTGAAGGACTGGTCTTCGCCTTTTCTGGTGCAGATTCTCCCTTGGTAACCCATTGTTTAGATTGTTGTTTGGTCTCAGGAGTATAGTAATGTATCCATGTTTCATCCACAGTGACGAAACGACGCTTAAAGTCCTGCGGATTATTCCTGAACAGCTGCAAATAAACGCTTCACACGATTCCGTTTTTGGTCAATCATGAGCAATCGCGGGACCCATCTTCCGGATAGCTTTCTCATGTTCTAATGTTTAAGCAAAATATTATGTACCCGTTCATTCGAGATGCCCAAAGCACTAGCAATCTCACGCACCTTAACTCTTCAGTCATCCATCACCATATCATGGATTTTATCAACGGTTTCTCGAGTCTGAACCTCCACAGGGCGTCCAGAACGTTCAACAACACTTGTGCCCATATGGCCACTCCGAAAATTTTGAAACCAATTATAAACCGTTCTAATTGAAGGTGCAGAGTCACTGTAATGTTTATCAAGCTTCTCTTTAGTCTCCTCAAGCGTTCTGTCTTTCATAAAGTAATGTTTAATCACCACACGAAATTCTTCTTCGTCCATTTTTTGACAATCATTCGACTTCCTTGATTCACACGAATGCCAAACACAAAGAAATAGATCAATATGGCTGAAATTTGGTGTGCGTTCTTTCCAAAGCTGCTACTAACTAAACATGACTTCGATACGCGCCGGTGGTGCCATCGCTCTGACTTTGTACGGACTTTTCAAACGCCCCTCGTATCATACCAGCTATGTGATTATTGCGAAGTTTCTAGCAAACAGAGTACTGCATGGCGTTCTTCACGGAGAGATACCTTCAGGTGTAATAACTACGGACGTACCTCAAAAGGGGTGTTATGGAACCTGTAGACGATCGACTGTTCGTCAAGGATTGACAGTTGAGGCTCAGCATGAAATATTATGAATAAATAGGCATAAACACCCACTGTTGTGTCATTACATGACTTCAGAACAATAATGGAAACAGTCACATAGCTGAATATGTATACTGAGCGATTTTCAGTGCAACATCAGCACAAAACTAATCGGAGGTAAGGCAGATGCCAGACTGAGGTTGATTCCTCAGGACAGAATGGCATATCTGAAAAGATGGACATACAGAGAACCCTCAGTAAGTGTAGTCCACCCACGAAGGAGATAGCTAACAGAACCCTCATTCGATCAATACTTTAACAGTGCTCCTTAATCTGCGATAGGTAAGTTGATAGGGAAAACAGAGGAGCTCCAAAGAAGAACAGCGCGTTTCGTTACAGGTTCATTTAGTAAGCGCCAAAGGGTCACGGAGACGCTCAGCCAACTCCAGTGGCAGACGCTGCGCGAGAGGCGTTCTGCATCACACTGTGGTTTACTGTTAAAATTCCAAGTGCGTAGTTTTCTAGAAAAGTCAGCCAACATGTCACTTTCTCCAAAGTAGATTTCGCGAAAAGAGCATGAATGTAAAATTAGATACGAGGTTGGTTGGTTGATTGATTGATTGATTGATTTGGGATAGGGAACCAAAGAGCGAGGTCATCGGTCCCATCGGATTAGGGAAGGAAGGATAGGGAAGGAAGGATAGGGAACGAAGTCGGGCGTGCCCCCTCCAAGGAACCATTCCGGCATTTGCCTGAAGATATTTAGGGAAATTAAGGAAAACCTAAATCAGGGTGGCCGGATACGAGTATGAACCGCCGTCCTCCCGAATGCGAGTCCAGTGGGCTAACCGCTGCGTCACGTCGCTCGGTGTTAGACCAGCTCACACGGGAACTTACCAACAATGGTTCTTACCGCAAACCATTCGCGACTTTAACAGGAAAGGGGGAAGTGGAAGTGGCAGTGGTACACGAAGGAGACCTCCTACCTCACACCACAAAGTCGTTTGCGGTGTCCATATGAAGATGGTGTCTAATGTGTCGTTTGTAGTAGGATGACACCGACAGATCCAGAGGTAACTTTTGGAGTATCCCAAGGGATTGTTGTAGGGCTGTTGCTGTTAACGGTAAACATAAATGCTCTAAAGGTGCGTTAGGTGGCACACTGACTCGGCTGTTGTTTGTAGGAGGGTTGGAATGCGGGTCGACTGCAGTGAAATGCGCATAGAGCGTTTGGTGCAGTTGACCATGAATGCCAATAGACTTAACCAATTACGCATATATCGACGAAGTGATCCTTGAGTTCACTACTGGTGATTGATCACCGAGTCAGTAAACAACCGTGGAGTACCCAGGAGAGCGATCTAAAGTGGAATTACCACACTGGAATAATTGTAAGAAAAGCAAGTTCAATGGAAGAATGCAATTTATCCACGCACTGAAGTGTTACTCTGGATAAGCCAATGACAGAACTGAACTTTTTCTTCATCATAATTTGGCCACGCTGTGTGCCCAAGTTGTCTGTGTGGTCGAGGCGTGATTGTTTCAGCACCAGTACTCTCCACACACTGAATTTAACGTTCAGCATAGAGTGTTTAACTTACTCGCTATGCGCTCAAGTTGACGGGTGCTTATTAATGAATCGTCTCCCAGACAGTTCATAACAGTCTCCTCAAATTCTACATTTTTACGCGACCCGTTATCTGACGAGAACATTGACAATTTCTCTGCAGTGTCTATCCATGGCAATAAAGTTCTTCCAGTCAGAATGATGCCTTTTCTCTGCATAATGCTGAACTACTCATAAAGCGAGTACACAATACACTAGTGAAGGCGGATGAACGACAATCAACCACTCCGTTGGCCGAAATTTGCTTCAGTATGTATGGGCGGTTGCTGTTCGGACTGCCGACTATATCAAAGCGTTGGCGTTGGGCTTGGGACCCATCTCCCATTGTTGACGACGGGTCGAATGATTTTGGTTCAGCAGCGATTTGTTGTGTGGGTATGCATGTATTGTGTCTAAATGTTGGAGCATTGAGTGGGATACGGAGGCAGCATTAAAGTTGATAGTTTTGTCTTGAACGGGAATGTATGGACCCTTATGAAAGGATTCTGTAAAAAGACATCGACAAAATCAGACGCTTGGAGGTTTATTAAACAAGGTATTATAAAATGCGGACGATGTAAAAAAAATCTTTACGAGTATTTTTTTACTGCAGGTATAGCTCTCTTGAAAAAGGTGTCATCTTTGGAAATTTTAGGACCTACAAAGTTCAATAACAATTGTAAAACTGTAGCAATCGTTCGCAAAAATTTATGAAATAGCCCGCATTCCAATTCAGCTTTAAGGTCATACAATTTTTTCCTATCACTTTGCTCCCTAATTCTTCTTCCTTTTTTGTGATCAGTTTCTTGCAGTAAAATAAATGCTGCACATGCGACAAAGAGTAAATCCCCTTGTTCCATCACATGGACCGACGCAACTGTTTTTAAAACGCCGCTTTATAACAACAAAATGGGAGCAACCTCGACGAGTTAGCACAGCCAACTGCGATTCCTCAAGTCCGAATCCCTTGGTCCCAACCCCTTGGTTTGCTGAGGATGACAAGCCGAACGCCAGTGCATTGATTACCAACGTTCGGCCGAATCCATCGGCTGTCTTTCGTTTTCCTTCGTTGGGCTAGTGCGTACGCGCCAATAGACGAAGGCAGCGCCAGACGCGAAGGTATAGTAGGCGTTGGTTTCCATGAAAATTTGTTTACATACGCATTGCTTGCAAGCGTAGCATATTTACGATTTCGTCTGCCTAAAATATCAGTTCACTTGGGTTCCTGAGCCCAAAATACTAAAATTAGGATGCTCTGTCATACGTAGCATTTTGGCCATAAAAGCTTGTAATATTTTAGAAAAAGGTAAAGGAACCCTAAGTTCTGTCGGTTCTGAGATCTACAGTTATCGTGGACTCCGTAACACGGTGTAGCTCGGCATTTTACACGTTAACACTGTCTGTGAGAAGTGAAAGAAGAGAACTCACAGACTGTCTTGGACTGACCACCTATCGGACCCGAGTACTTGGATTTATCGTCCGGTACTTTACCACTGAGACATTGTTTTTTTTAGACTGCACTGAAATAGAATTACAAAGTTTTAAAATGTTGATGAATTTTTAATATTATCAATATATCTCTCAAATTACATTGAGCAAGGAATTAATAATAGGCTACAAGTATATCAGTCTTACAATCAACCGTCTAGCCTTTGCAGAGCGTTACATTTTCAGACTATTTAAACAAAACTGAAGAGTGAGACAGCGAAGGCTGAGCTTGTCATCTCCTTTCAGAAGGTGCACTTCATCGGAAACATAAAATCAGCGCTGAGAGAGTTGGAGGTTGGACTAGGAATAATTAAGCTACCGTAAAAGTTTAAATGCCTGCGTGAATGCAAAGAGCCTAACCTATCACGGAAAGAAACCTTCGTGTCACACAGTGACAAAATGGCATCTACAATGACAGGTCGATGTCATCAAACGCCATAATTTCGCACAACTGCGCTATTATTCAACCAGAGGCCCGATATGTGGTAGATACTCTTGCCATGAAGAAGAAATGTCTATTGGAGAAGCTTGAGGGGAAAAAAAGAAAAAAAAGATTGAGAATAATCCTGGATCCCATCAAATGAAACAGCGAGTATAGAAGCCGTCACAACCAAGAACTACTGTATATAAGCACGTAAAGAAGATATGGTACAGGATTCTGCACGTGACACGCATGAGAAAAAGGATATCCAAAAGGATATTTACCTATTTTCAAGATAAAGAAAAACCGAAGGTACGTGCTTCACAGGAACTGAAAGAGATCTAGGAGAAATGGGGATTTCTCCCGAAAATACCCAGGAGCGTGGTCCACTGAAGTTAAGACTGCGAACACACGACGGTTTCGAAGATAAGTTGAAGACACGGAAGGCGTGGACTCAAGAGAGAAAATAACGCCGGAAACGAATACACGAGTATTGCGCTACAGTTAAAGCTCGAGAATGAGGCAATATTACGAACCCAAACTGAGAATGGACATACGTCGTGGGAAGGAAGAGGGGACGATGCTAATTTGTTGCGAGCATTATTGGCAAGGGTAGCGCACATGCAGAGGAGCGTATTGAAGATTTTCAGAGAAACAATTAGGGCTACCTGACTGATTCTAGGTCTCCCTCAGTTGTACAATATAGAAGGAATTGAGAGAAATGCCGCCAGGATAGTAACAGAATGGTTCAAGCCACAGGTAAATGTTAAGGAAATTACATAGAAATCTTCGGAAGAGACGCTGCAGTCTTCTCGTCTAAGGCTGATAATGACTTTACAGAACGAGTGATTCTTAAATGTTGCTTTACAGTTTTGCTGTCTCAGCTCCATCTTCCACTGTGTCTTTTGAACAGGGCCCCATACGGAAAAGTTGAGATGAAAGATGGCGTACAAAGGGGCTCTCAGTAATTTTCTCCTCGCATTCCATACGCGAATGAAAGAAGGCGCGATCAGTAATGGGAAGAACATACATGTAGGTGCTTCCATAGATCAACAGCAGTTGAAGGTTATGCAGACGCGAAAAGCATGTCATAATAAAACGAACAACCCATTTTACACGAAGAATTAACTTGAGAAACCTCTGAGGGTTTGGCTTAGCATATGTTTAATTCTGGTTAAAAGCAGGTGCGAAAAAGAACGTTGTGACTATTTTGGGGAAAAAAGGCGACTGGTTTTGTGTGCCGATTCGTTACTGTTCATGAGGTGTGGGTCCATCACCTTTTTTTTGGCACTACAACCCTTTATTGGCCTTTGTCTCCCTAAAAATCTGGTTCCACGTATTTGTTCTCTGCTATTCTCTCATTTGGTAAATTCAGCCAACTCACTGTACAGGCATCTTCTCTTGGCCGGCCCTTCCTTCTGATTGAGCATAATCTTTTCATTATTGTTTTGAGCGCCTCATGGATTGTCAAGTCCTTCATGCCTCTCTAGGAGCATTTTCTCTGAGTTTTGTTGAATTTTGCTCTAACTTTCCTTGTATAAGCTGTTGTAATTCATGCTTTTATCATTGTGCGAACGTCTGTCTCACAAACCCATAGATTTTTCGTAGGATTATCTTTCAACAGTCCTTAGGTTGTTTATAATCTCTTCTGTCATTGTCATTAGCGACTCACTTTTAACAACTGGTTGTACAGGGGAATAATATACTCCTAACATTGTTGTTCTTGTAATTAGAGAATTCGTACATACCTATAAATTCACTTAATAGGCCGTTTTCCGCTCGAACCCTTTCTCCTAATACATTGTCTTACATTATTATCCTTCCTGAGGACTCTCAGTCTAACATGCCATACGAATTTGCTTTTTTTATTTTTTTTTTTTTTTTTAGTGGGCAAAAGGACCCTCTGTACTGGAAACAGCTGAAATATTTAAAATATTTATTAGAGCTCTTCAGGCCATGTAGTGGTGTTCCAGCCTTAGAATTGGGCATTCGCCTTGTTTTCATCTGTAGTGAGTTGCGCCTCCTGCTTCGATTGCTTTCTACAATTCTGCATACGCACGCATCTGACTGGATTTCGTAATTTTTGCACCTCTATTGTATATATTTTTATAGCAGATTATGCAGTGCTATGTTAAAAAGGGCTGCTGAGAGACCTGTGTCGTTCCGGCTGTAAAGCTGAAAGGATCCACTACTTCACTATGCCAGAAATTAAGTTGTACTTGCGAAACCCTGTAAGGTTAATTTAAAAGGCCAGTAATCAAGGTCGAGCGATTGTGTCGCCTCCTTCGTACATCACGCGTAGTGAAAGACTATGATGGATGGAGGGGGGGGGGGGGGGGAGGCAGGTTGTAGATATATGCTATTTGATAAGAAGTTTCCAGGCGCCTATTAGTGGACGCTAATACTGAGGTTGTGAGCACCTTGCTTTTATGACGGCTTGAACTACGTATGTCTGTGGAGGAATGGCAGCCCATTCTTCAAGAGAGGAACACAGAGAAGGTAGTGATTTTAAACACTGGGGTTTGCAGTGAAGTCTACGTTCTAACTCATCCCAAAGGTATTCCATTGGGTTGAGGTTGGAACTCTGGGCAGGGTAGTCCATTTCAATAATATCATCGTCCACAAACCACGGCCTCACAAATGCTACTTTATGACAGGATTCAATGTCATGCTGATATAAATAAATATCGTCACCGAACTGTTCCTCTTCTGTACTCAGTAAGAATACTGTAAAATATGTTCATATTCTTCCGCATCTTGTATTTACTTAGGCACAATAAGGAGGTCACAACCTAACCAAGAAAAATACCCCATTCCGCACCACCACCACCACCACCACCACCACCACCGTTGGCATCGCAAATGACGTCAGGGAGCGTTCTGCAGACGTTCGCCAGACCCAAATACTTCAACTGGATTGCCTCAAGGTACAGCGTGATTCATCACTCCGAATAACTTGTTTCCAGTCCTATTACTTCCGCTCCTTACATCACCTCAAGTACCGTTTAGCTCTGACAACTGAAATGTGTGGCTTATTGAGGAGCTGCCTAACCATCATACGCCGCTCTTCTTAACTCCCTACGCACAGTCATGTGCTACCTGTAATGCTACCACCACATTGGAACTCACGAGTGAACACTTCCTCACATTTTATACGATTTTTTGTAACTATCTGCAATGCTCAACGATCCTTGTCCGTTAATGCAAGAGGCCTGCCTGATCCTTGTTTAGCTTTGGTTGTTCCTTCGCGTTTACACTTCACTATCACGACCAACAGTCAACAAGAGCAATTTTTGAATGGCTGAAATGTCCCTGATGGATTTATTACTCAGGTGACATCCAATGAGTAGTCCATACTTGAAATCACTGACCTGTCCTGACGGCCAGTCTGGTGTTACTGCTTCTCTAATGACAACACAAAACTCCCCACGTCTCTTTATATCAGCTGGTCCTTCTCTCTTGACATCTAGAGGTCGATTCCGCATTACTCAGGCTTGTCCAGGCACTTATGATCAGACAGTGTATGTGCGGGTGGTCATCTCTATCCTGTTTCAGACGTGAACTTTAGAGAAAAAGGACGGAGTACCACAAATGCCTAGCGCCCACAACTACGCACTGTGCTACGAAACTTCCTGGCAGGTTAAAATGATCTGTTGTATCTGTTCTGGAAACCAGAAACTTTCACTGGGACTGCTCTTACCGAATAAGCTATCTACTAACGACTCATTACCTACACCTCAATTTTTCCAGCACATTCTCTTACTTTCCCAAATTCACTGAAGTTCTCCTGCGTGACTAGTACTCTTGGAAGAAAGGCTATCACAGAAAAACGGCGTAGCCACGGCACTGAGGTTGTTCCCAGAATGAATGTCCTCACTCTGCAGTGGGATGTGTGCTGTTTTGAATCATCCCGGCGGATTAGAACTGTACGCCGGACTGGGACTTTGAACTGTGGGGGCAGATAGTTTGTCACGTCTGTTTATGAGTTAGTGTGAGAATTGCTCGCGAGAGGCAAGGTTCCGGCATTCTCGTTCTAATTAACTGTTCGATTACAAATGACTTTACAGAAAAATTTCTCTCTATTATGAGAATACTACAGATGTTATTACACGTTGATGGTTTCTGTGCCAGGACAATCAAAAGTCACGTATCATGATCGAAGTCCAACAGTCACCTTACTTTCCGAGCATGCCTCGCCCTGTGCAAATTATCTGTTTCCGTGTTGACTTAGGTTCAAGGCACCTACTGCAATATTTGTGTGTACCCACTTATTAGTTTATGCCATAGTATTTATCAACGTTTTCTTAAGCTGAAAAAATTTATTGTGTGTACGCCATATAGGTAGAAAAGTACAAATTTCAACATAAGTATATTTGCACAGTGTGCCATCACTTGTGGTAACAAAATATCTTTACCCTAACTAACATTAATATTTGCATTTAAATTTTAATAATATGTACTTTGCTACTTATATACCTATTCATGTTTATGACTGGAATGAAGGCTACGTTTTCAACCTTTATTTATTTAGACCTTAGCGGTAAAATGCTTTTTTCATTTAATGAACTCATTGCTGTGGTGTCCACAATGAAGAACATATTTATGGAGGAGAAGGAAATGAGTGTTGACCCGTCGACATCGAGGTCACTGGAGATGGAGCACAAGCTCGAATTAGGGAAAGATGGGAAAGGAAAGCGGCCGTGCCCTTTCAAAGGAACCATCCCAGTATTTGCCTGGAGCGACTTAGGGAAACAACGGAAAACCTAAATCAGGATGCCCGTACGCGGGTTTGAACCGTAGACCTTCCGAATAAGAGTGCAGTTACATGTTTATTAACTTAACAAATGATTACATATATATCGCAACAACTGTGTAAAAACAAATCGAGACGAAAATTTTGAAACAAATATTGCGTAAGAAGAAATAAAAAATATCGCTATAAATACAAAACTAATTGTATGATATCATTAAGAAATATCTAATAGGTCTTTCGTATGCCACGTCAAAAACGTATTATACTATGTAGAAAAATGTAAGTTAATGAGGATAAGTAGGAAAGACAGTGGTGTAACTTCGACTACAGTATTGACAGTCACTTACATTAAATATCTAGACGTAACGATGCAAAGCGATTTGAAATGCAATGAGCACGTCAGGCTGGTAGTACGGAAGGCGAAAGTTCGACTTCGTTTTATTGGGAGAATTTTGGGAAAGTGTAGCTCATCCACAAAGGCGACGGCGTATAGAACGCTAGCGCGACCCATTCTTGAGTACTGGTCGAGTGTTTGGCATCCCCACCGAGTCGGATTAAAGAAATACATTTGTTACCGGCAGGTTCGATCAGCACGCAAGTATTACGAGATGAAACCTTCTTGCAGATTAAAACTGTGTGCCGGACCGAGGCTAGAATTCAGGACCCTTGCCTTTCGCTGATAGGTGCTCTATAGCCTGAGCTACCCAAACAACTCACAACACGTCCTCATGGCTTTATTTCCGCCAGTACCTTGTCTCCTATCTTCCAAACTTCAGAGAAGCTCTCCTGCGAAATTCTGAAGACTAGCTCTCCTGCAAGAAAGGATACTGCGAAGACATGGCTTAGCAGTGTAAATCTGCCATCAAGTTTCATACCAGTGCGCACTCTGCTGCAGAGCGAATATTTCGTTATTACGGATATGCTCGTGAACTTATATGGGAATCCCCGGAGGTAATATGATACTCTTTCCGCAAGACACTATTGCGTAAATTTAGAGAACCGGTATCTGAGGCCAATTGCCGAACGATTTTACTACCGCCAACGTACATTTCGCGTAAGGACCACGAAGATAAGATTGGAGAAATTAGCGCTCGTACGGAGACTTTTAGATAGTCTTTTTCACTCGCTCTATTTGTGAATGGAATAAAAGAGGAAATGACTAGTAGTGATACAAACTACCCCCTGCCATGCACCGTACGGTGGTTTGCGGAGTATGGATGTACATGTAGATTTATTACACTATGAAATAGTGCCTTAGGAGAAGCAGAAAATATTTAAAGAGGTGGTACTATAGACTAATTCGAATCAGCTCTCCCACATATATGACGTGTTCAACTTTTGTTGGTTACAGAGATAGCGCTGTCCAACTGTTACAAAGTAAACCAAACAAATATCCACAGAAAGTGCTTACCAAATGTAGCTACACTGAAGACGTCTTTGCTTTCTACATGATGGCAGCTCTATTCATAATCCTAACGATCAATTCGTCTCTTATGTTTACTTTTTCTTTGTAGACTTCGACTTTCAACCATGCTGAAGGGCGAAAATCTGAAAGGGTAAAGTCCACGGTCCTTGGTGGACATGAAACACGACCATTTCCACCGACCCGTCTTCCGGGGAATGTTAGGTTTAAATGCAGTTATAAAATACAGAGGCATCATCATGGTGCAAGAACACAGCCGTCCTTGGTACCAAAAGAATCGCTTCGAATAATCATGGAAGATTGCTTTTAAGAAAATCTAGATATAGGGGGCTGTTAACACAACAGGTTCAATGAGTTGATTTTGTATTATACCACACATCACGCTTACAGAGAAGCGTTCTTGAAAATGAATCTCCACAAATGCAAGTGAGTTTTCGTAGGACCACTGATGTAATTACCAATTTTTCTGATACTGTCACGAGGGAAAGTGGCTTAAGAAGTAAACAATATTAATTGGATTATTCGCCAATTTGCAATTACCCAACGAAACAATTCTAATCGTCCGACTTGATTTCTTTCTCTAAGGTGTTGAATCGCTGTAAGTGGTAAGACAGAGACGGTCCCTGTCCGCCGCTTCTTGTATATATATATATACTCCTGGAAATTGAAATAAGAACACCGTGAATTCATTGTCCCAGGAAGGGGAAACTTTATTGACACATTCCTGGGGTCAGATACATCACATGATCACACTGACAGAACCACAGGCACATAGACACAGGCAACAGAGCATGCACAATGTCGGCACTAGTACAGTGTATATCCACCTTTCGCAGCAATGCAGGCTGCTATTCTCCCATGGAGACGATCGTAGAGATGCTGGATGTAGTCCTGTGGAACGGCTTGCCATGCCATTTCCACCTGGCGCCTCAGTTGGACCAGCGTTCGTGCTGGACGTGCAGACCGCGTGAGACGACGCTTCATCCAGTCCCAAACATGCTCAATGGGGGACAGATCCGGAGATCTTGCTGGCCAGGGTAGTTGACTTACACCTTCTAGAGCACGTTGGGTGGCACGGGATACATGCGGACGTGCATTGTCCTGTTGGAACAGCAAGTTCCCTTGCCGGTCTAGGAATGGTAGAACGATGGGTTCGATGACGGTTTGGATGTACCGTGCACTATTCAGTGTCCCCTCGACGATCACCAGTGGTGTACGGCCAGTGTAGGAGATCGCTCCCCACACCATGATGCCGGGTGTTGGCCCTGTGTGCCTCGGTCGTATGCAGTCCTGATTGTGGCGCTCACCTGCACGGCGCCAAACACGCATACGACCATCATTGGCACCAAGGCAGAAGCGACTCTCATCGCTGAAGACGACACGTCTCCATTCGTCCCTCCATTCACGCCTGTCGCGACACCACTGGAGGCGGGCTGCACGATGTTGGGGCGTGAGCGGAAGACGGCCTAACGGTGTGCGGGACCGTAGCCCAGCTTCATGGAGACGGTTGCGAATGGTCCTCGCCGATACCCCAGGAGCAACAGTGTCCCTAATTTGCTGGGAAGTGGCGGTGCGGTCTCCTACGGCACTGCATAGGATCCTACGGTCTTGGCGTGCATCCGTGCGTCGCTGCGGTCCGGTCCCAGGTCGACGGGCACGTGCACCTTCCGCCGACCACTGGCGACAACATCGATGTACTGTGGAGACCTCACGCCCCACGTGTTGAGCAATTCGGCGGTACGTCCACCCGGCCTCCCGCATGCCCACTATACGCCCTCGCTCAAAGTCCGTCAACTGCACATACGGTTCACGTCCACGCTGTCGCGGCATGCTACCAGTGTTAAAGACTGCGATGGAGCTCCGTATGCCACGGCAAACTGGCTGACACTGACGGCGGCGGTGCACAAATGCTGCGCAGCTAGCGCCATTCGACGGCCAACACCGCGGTTCCTGGTGTGTCCGCTGTGCCGTGCGTGTGATCATTGCTTGTACAGCCCTCTCGCTGTATCTGGAGCAAGTATGGTGGGTCTGACACACCGGTGTCAATGTGTTCTTTTTTCCATTTCCAGGAGTATATATATATATATATATATATATATATATATATATATATATATATATATATATATATATATATAAACACCGATTCGAGTAGAAATACTGCGTGTCCCTGTTGACGGACTACGTTATATCAACTGAATAATGCCATCTACATCATACACACTGTTCTTTTGCACGTTCAAAAAATGTGACTGCTGGGCACTGTCCAGTTTAGTGAAAACAAGAGTACATACTCTTGCATTCTGCGGTTAGGAAGTCGTAACCGTATTCGCTATAAGTAGCGACTGCATAAAACTTATGGAAATACTGTATTGGCATACTCAGCATTCATAAACAGGTAAGGCATGCTTAAACGATACAGCAGAATTAGCCAAAAATACAGTTATGTAAAAGGTACAGCTACACAACTTTAACTTCAAGAAAAATATGACAATCGGTAAATGAACCTATAGCAACTGTAGTACCAACAGCGAAATGAAAAACACTCTATAACCAGCTGTACGAGGGGCATTTGAAAAATCCGTGCAAAAATGGCTCAATGGCTCTAGGCACTTTGAGATTTAATATCTGAGGTCATCAGCCCCCTAGAACTCAGAACTACTTAAACCTAACTAACCTAAGGACCTCACACACATCCATGCCCGAGGCAGGATTCGAACCTGCGACCGTAGCAGAAGCGCGGTTCCGGATTGAAGCGCCTACGACGGCTCGGCCACATCGGCCGGCTCGTGCAAAACTAAAAACTACTTACGTGTTTGGGGTAAACCTTTTTTATTTTTCGACAATCTCCTTTTAGACTTTTACACTTCGTCCAACGCTGTTCTAATGTGTTGATTCCTTCCGAATAATAGGAACTGTCCAAGTCTACAAAATAGCTATTAGTTGCTGCAATCATCTCCTCGTCTGAATAAAATCTTTGTCCCGCCAGCCATTTATTCAAATTAGGGAAGAAATAGTAGTCCGAGGGAGCCAAGTCTAGAGAATAGGGGGGATGTGAAACGAGCTGGAATCATATTTCCATTAATTTTGCGACCAGAACTGCTGAAGTGTGTGCTGGTGCATTGTCGTGATGGAAAAGGACTTCTTTGTGGTTAAATCGCCGGCGTTTTTCTTGCAGCTCGGTTTTCAAACGGTCCAATAACGATGAATACTATGCACCTCTAATAGTTTTACTCTTTTCCAGATAATCTATGAGGATTATCCCTTGCGAATCCCAAAGGACAGTCGCCATAACCTTTCCGGCCGAAGGAATGGTCTTCGTCTTTTTTTGTGTAGATTCTCCCTTGGTAACCCATTGTTTAGATTGTTGTCTCGTCTCCCGAGTATAGATAGTAATGTATCCATCTTTCAACCACAGTGACGCAACGACGCTTAAAGTCCTGCTGGTTCTGAACAGCTGCAAACCATCCTTGCAACACTTCACACGATTCCGTTTTTGGTCAAGCGTGAGCAAAGGCGGAACCCCTCTTGCGGATATCTTTCTCATGTCCAAATGTTTATATTATATTATGTACACATTCATTCGAGATACCCACAACACTAGGAATCTCACGCACCTTAACTCTTCTGTCATCTATCACCATATCATGGACTTTATCAATGATTTCTGGAGTTGTAAGCTCCAGAGGGAGTCCAGAAAGTTCAGCATCACTTGTGCCAATAGGGCCACTCCGAAAATTTTGTAACCACTTATAAACTGTTCTAATCGAAGGTGCAGAGTCGCCGTAATCTTTATCAAGCTTCTCTCTAGTATCCTAAGATATATTTGCCTCTCATAAAGTAATGTTTAATCACCACATGGAATTATTTTTCGTTCATTTTTCGATAATCACTCGACTTTCTTGATTTACGCAAAGAAATAGACCAATATGGCTGAAACTTGGTGTGCGTTCTTTGCAAAGATGCTACTAACTAAACATGACCTCGATAGGCGCCGGTGGTGCCTTCTCTCGAACATTGCACGGACTTTTCAAACGCCCCTCGTATTCCTGTAATTGCTAGAAACTGGAGACACATATGACATTATTCGAAATTGTCCGTACTATCGCCTGCTAAAATAGTAATTCTTCCTTCTGAAACACTTTGTATATTGTACATGCGTGCCTTTGTGTTAAGATGACTGAACAGATCGCACGCTCGTGTGCGCCGTCGGGACCAGTCCGTTAATTCGAGGTGAGCACGTTTAACTTCCTGGACTCCCCAGCGATTTGCAGACCATTGAACCCTCGATGAGAGATTATAATGTGTGTCTGCTCCGGAGGCGGCCACGTGCTGCAGCCGCTCCCGAGGACAAGGTCATGTTCTCAGACAGGTGCCAGACAAGGAGAGACGGGCGCGTCTGGCGTACCAAGTAATGGAATGTCGGTAAGGGCACGCACTCTTTCATGTTCCTACGTACCTCATGCTGAAATGTTTTTGGCACGGAGCTTGCACCAACAGAATCCGCAGTTTCCTAAGGTAATTTTAAGAGTGCATGGTAATACGAAGGGCTAGAGAATGGTAATTAGTGAAATACTTTTCTTGCAGGGCACCGAAGATCGTGGAACAAGAGGACATTATTGTTGAAGTTCTAGAAGCGACAGTAACATCAAATTGGATTTCTAATGAATTATTACGTTAGGGGCGTCCTTGGTAGGAGTGAAGGTGTTAGGAGGACGGGTCGCGCATCAGAATCACTGCGTGTCATCGATGCGGCTGGAACAACATCGACTAACGTATGTTCGAAGTTGAATGGCGAGGAGGGGATATGGCGCCTGCGCGGTAACCGGAGTAGCCTTCTCCCGATATCTGTTTTTCTGTTAAACTACGAGTCGTGTTTTTTAAGTAAGTACCGTTTTGAAATTTAAAAAAAGACATGCTAAGATATCTCAATTTTATTTTTACATGCAAGCCTGTACCTTAATCTACTTTTCTACACAACTTCTGTCAATATTGAGGCACTTGTCATCCCGTTGTACCAGTTTTTGAATGCCCTCCTCACAGAAGTCTGTCGCCTGACATGTTAACCACTGCATCACCACTGTTTTGACTTCGTCATCGTCTTGAAGACGCTGACCGCCCAGGTGTTGCTTGAAGTGCAGGAACAGAGGGTAGTCACTGGGCGCAAGATCGGGGCTGTACGGAGGATGATCTAGAGTTTCCCCATCGGAAAGATGTGATGAGATCTTTGGTCTGATTCGCCACATGCGGAACTTGCCACGTCTTTTGTTCAGAATTGAACGGCGCAGATTGTGCAATGTCTTACAGTAACCTTTTAACACCCCCGTTTTTATCCCGACCTGATCTGACCGAATAGCAGGCCAATATTTATTATTAACATGACCGTGAAACTAATGGGGCTAGTAATCGGAATTGACTGCTACGGAAGTTGTTACTTTCCAGTTCGTCCTGTTCAGTACTATAATACTGAATGTATGGTAATAAGGAACACAAACACAGTTTTACTAATTACGAACTTATATTCTTCTCAAAACACAAAAGGGAGACAGCCACTGCCTTCGTCATACATATCTAATTACGGCTAATCTCAGCACAGGCTTTCTTCATTTGCCATTATCGTCACACGCTAATCCATCACTGCATCCAACACTGCAATCCAAGGTTAGGACGGCGCGGTAGACGCGAAACTAAATATCGGCACTAGTAATGTCACTGATCACTTTTATAAAGATACTTCCTCACTTTCTCGGTATTTTTTTATTTTTTAGGGGTCTAACCACGGCGATGGTGACACCCTTCTCGGCTAAAAACCCTGTATTCCAATAATGGCCTACACACACACACACACACACACACACACACACACACACACACACACACACTATTCCCGCCAACCACTCTGGCGTATCTCGACACTCGCACTCGCAAACGTCACAATCGATTGTTCGCCCTATCGACCTGTGCCGAGTGCAAAGTTATGGTAAGGGCCTACGGACCCCTTACAACCTGCTGCATTGATTGTCTCATTACGGGGCAGAAATTCCACAAGCAAAGCTCCTTTTCTGTCCCAAAAAACTGTGCACATGATTTTCCGGGCAGAAATTGCTTGCTTAAACTTCACTTTTCTGGATGAATCTGACCTCCATACAGCCCCGATCTTGCGCTCAGTGACTACCATCTGTTGCTGCACCTGAAGAAACACCTGGGCGGTCAGCGTCTTCAAGACGATGACGAAGTCAAAACAGTGGTGATGCAGTGGTTAACAAGTCAGGCGGCAGACTTCTGTGAGGAGGGTATTCAAAAGCTGGTACAACGTTATGACAAGTGCCTCAATATTGACGGAAATTATGTAGAAAAGTAGATTAAGGTACAGGCTTTCATGTAAAAATAAAATTATTGAGATATCTTAGCAAGTCTTTTTTTAATTTCAAAACGGTACTTACTTAAAAATCACGCCTTGTACTGTAGACGGTAGAGCGCCTCTAGCGGGGGCCTACCCGGAGTGGCAGTAGGAACTGAAGAGAAGCGGGCACCCCTGGGACCCGCAGCCCGTGGCTGCTTCATTAATTCGCTGGCTGCTGTTGGGCCGCCAGGCTGCATACTTCCAGGGACAGGATTCCCTAAAAGAGAGCCGTGTCACCGGCAGACGCCGGAGGAGGATGCCGCTTAGCCGGCCGAGTGGGGAGTGAAGGTCCCCGAATATAGTGCGCAGGAAACACACGGAGGAGCGCCTGTACCCTCAACGGGATGGTTCATTTCCGCGACTACCGCAGGTTGACGATAAGAAAATGGAGTGACTAAGTACGTAAGATACCTCCAAATGACCTGGCTACCGTTTTGTAGAGGTGTATGCCACAGACGGGATATGAACGATTGCACCTATACCGAGCTTCAGAATAAGAGAAGAGATTGGATCACAAACTCTTGTCGAGGAAGGAAATCGGCTGTCATTTTCAAATTAATTAACCTGGCATTCACCTTATGTGATTTAGAGAAATCGCAGGAAAGAACCTGAACGGCCGGGCAGCGTTTGCTGCTGATAGGATTGTTTGGACACATGACGTCAAGGTCTTCAGCACCCACGTTAAAATCTGATGAAGTGACTGGGCAATCACTGCATCACTCTGCAGTACGTGAAAACCAACATGTGATGTTAGGCTTGAGTCCACACAAATAACAAAATTTTAAAAGCTGTAGAACACTCGTCTCATCGTTAACTAAAACCCAGTGAAGGTCCTAACTCATTCCTGTTCTTTCCTCAAGATATAAAATGTACTCAGTTACAATGTACCGTATAGTGATTTTTACGCTACGTGTATTATAGACTAGGTGGTCCTTTCATCACTAAATAAAGTCTTCTGTTAGGGGCAGTGTCTTATTCTGAAACAGATAGGTTGCTTGCCATGGCTGGATAGCTGGCTTCACCTACCAGTGTACATTGCCCCACAAGGGGATTTCAACCGCCGTCGTTCAGAATGCGAGCCAATGTTTGCCACTACAACATCTCATTCGGTAAGACTTACATGGAAACGTTTGAATACGGAATTTCGTCATATGTTGTCTCTGTGTGCAGCATCTACGCTCTAACCTGGATTACCGTTTTACTGCCAGTGACCTACCATGTATATTATTGGTCTACTCCTCATCCTCATCAGTGCTACATATTACATGGCTTGTCTTCAAACCAGGCATTAGTTATGAAGGTTTCTCGGGTCTCCAGCCGGTTGATAGCGTTGATATCTCGCGACGTTTCGGGAAGTGTCATACTACCCATCTTCTGGCGAGATATCAACGCTATCACCCGGCTGGAGACCCGAGAAACCTTCATTAATAGTTTACGCCGGGAAAGCCTACAGTCATATACAGACATTAGTTATTATTTTGAAGTTAGCTGCACTGAAGTACACATCCACATATTAAAACATGAAATGTCACTTAGCTGAGTATTTTGATTTCTTCATTGTCTTCTTTAGAGGCATGATAGTATGTGTGGATCCTCTTCTCGAACGGAGAAAATTGACTGACGAAAGGATTGTGCAAATCGGGTGATTCTCGATATACTGAATGAAGTAAAGTATGTGAACTTTTAAACGTTTGTATTCTGCAACATTTCACATGTTATGACAGCACAATTTGAACAAATACAACCGATAACATATCTGCTTCCTGTGGACACACTAACGACTACTTGCATAAGTCCGTAAAGAACGAAGAAGAACAGAGATACAACGCAAAGCAAGAAGTTTACAGCTTTGTCAGAGAAAAGTTTTCTGTAAAACGCTTCAACATTGTTTCCAATACATGGAATATAAACATTTAAACGTGAAATAATTTTTATGAACATGAATTCATTTTTATGTAAACAGAGATATTGATTCCGCTGGTATCGTAGGATTCCCAATGTTTCATTGGCGTTATTACATTATAACAAACAGTTAAAACAAATTTGGCTGCAGACTGTAAGACCACCTTCAGGCTAAATTGAAACAACTCAGTTCGCAAATCGCCTTCACCGGCCCCAACTCCACAACCCACCTTACAGTGTGTGGCGGAGGGTGCTTTGTATACTGCTGTCACTTCCTATTTTTCTGTTCCGGTTACA
Source organism: Schistocerca cancellata (assembly GCF_023864275.1). Taxonomy (NCBI): domain Eukaryota; kingdom Metazoa; phylum Arthropoda; class Insecta; order Orthoptera; family Acrididae; genus Schistocerca; species Schistocerca cancellata. Next base: position 563,724,530 of record NC_064626.1, read on the forward strand.
AAAATTTCAGGGGGAGAACGATTGCTGGTAAGCGTCTGTGTGACCTCGAATATCTGACTTTACCTGCTTGGTCTTTTTAGCAGAGATAAGTAGGAGGAAGCAATGTGTCGCTTGAATCTTCTACGAACGTATGCTCTCGGAATTTTTACACCGTGATGCAAATCACCTCTCTTGCGGTGAACGCTACTGGTGTTTGCCGACCTCTGCGACGCTTACGTGCTTGCTAAATGAACCTCTAACGGAAACTCGCTGCTCTTCTTTCGATCTTCTCTGGTTCCTCTGTCAATTCTATCTGGCACTGATAACAGCATGACATATAATATTTGCGTGCTGATAGAATGAGGATTGTTGTCGACTATGTCCTTTGTGCATAGACTACATTTCTCCAGCGTTCTTTCAGTGTATCTCAATCTGGCACTTGCCTTTCCTGCGATTAGTTTCATGTAGTCGTTCCATTTTAAATTGCTCCATACGCGTACTCCTAAAATTTTTGTGGATGTGTCTGCTTCCAGTGATTGTTTAGCAACCGCATAATCATCCAGTAACGAGTCTTTCTGCCTGTTCATGCGAAATGGGAAAATACAAGCACAATGCTCATTACCAAGTTGAATTTACTCAAGCGTTCAAAGAGGAAGGGAAGATTTCATGCAGGACATCACAATCACCTGGTGATACAGTTTCTACAGAGATGCGAAAAGCTTTAGCAATGCCCTAAAGAATATGTATGTCAAAAGACAGCTAATGGCCCACTTTGTCACAACTATCTGTCTCTTCTTGCAGCTCATTCTCGTTAACTCATCCTCCCCCACCTTTTTCCTCTCCTCCTCTTTTCTGTCCTAGCAACCACTGTCACTCATTCCAATCCTCTCCTCTTTCACTATACCTTCCATTACTTCTAATATCAAACAAGGCTTCAGAACTGCTAATCTAATCAATGACATTCTTAATGCCCTCCATTATTTTGTTACAACAACCACCACCACCACCACCACCACCACCACCACCACCACCACCACAGAAAAAATCATGGCTTTGCTATTTAGTTCTTCGAATTTAATTAGTATTTTTCAGATGTATAAAATATTCCGAGATGCCCCCCAAGGGGAGATACAACGCGTCCCCAAATGAGGACATTGTGCCAGTGTAAGTCGAAAACTCATAGTATTTTATTTGATTTTATTTCATCAAAATACATAAACTATGGTTTTACACTTGTGAAGAATGATAATCAGAGAAACAGTTTTTTTTCTATGCAGACATAAGTGAATGCTAAATTTTACACAATAAAATTTGTTTTTGCCCCTGCAACCCAGTTTCTTGCACCTGTCAAATGATTTTTTTTTTCAACGTTGTCCAAACAAATATCAGCTTCTAGACGAACTTCTGCATTAACTCGTTTGGAAGTGGCATTGGACTCACCAGTGGGACGCCCCCTTTTCCTGGCAGCTGGCTTATCTATCAGTACTTTCACCACAGTTGCCCTAAAGTGAAGCAAATCAAGTTTCTTATTTTTAGGAACAATTCTGATGCGTTTTTCCCGTACTCAGTCCATGCATTTACACAGGCAGTATCAATTGCATGAACAAACACGGCTGTTGAAAATCGTGTTCGGTTTCAAAAGCAGCTAATTTCATGTTGTCTTCGGGTGCAAATCCCGGTAAATGCCCAATAGGCGTGGCTGTCGCCATGCCATGTCCGGACGCACAGCGCATGAACAGACATCAGACTTGCAGTCTGGACATTCAAAGTTGCCTTTCAGTCTGTTACGATTAGAATGGGTATTTTTCTTATTCAGATTTAGGCTGGCTGCGTTGTAACAAATTAGTACGCAACAATAACATTCTCGCTGCCCCTGCATTGTCGTTTGGATGGGAAGAGTGTTTCGTGGTTATCTCAGTGTCACTTATCATGCAGTTAGCGGGCTTTGCGTCTAGACTTCTCAGCATCCAGTATACCGTATGGTATAAAACGTCTAACATTACTTCCACCATTGTCCTCTTGTTCAAAATTATCGCCAGGATCATCGGATAGATCGTCAGTTTCAGAAAATTAAGGAGCTCTATAACTACTTCTGCAAGTGACCTTCGTCTATCAGACTCGGGGCATTGTGAAAACACTGTAAGATGAGTAAAAAGACAGCGAAATAGTGTCCTAAATTTCTATGCTATTACAACCTTTTAATCACAATGTCCTCATTTGGAGACATGTATAAAGTTACAAATATGTCACCTTTCGTTCTGAAAGATACCTTTAGTTTTCACATTCAAGAATGCACCTTTCTACGCACAAATGAATTTTTTACCTAAACTCAGTCGATATTAATCGGCCGATGGAAGGTACAAAGATTACTGGGTAGCGTCCATATGACTGCGCGCATTCAGTTTTGTTTTGTGGTACCACAGACTGACAGGATATGTTGACACGGTTCTCAAACTCTCTGCTTGTGACAATATGAGGACAATAGTCATAAATGGTAAAATTTAACTAATTTTAATATGGTAAGTACTTATTTGGTATGTCCTTATATGAGGACGCCATGACCGAAAGGCTTAACGCGCTAATATGGTCGGCTTTTAAATAGGCAATAAATAAATACTTTGGTGTCCGCGATGTAATCAAAGTGGTGCGGTAATCTGGCAATGGAAAGTAGATATTTTTGTGTCCGCGATGTTATCAAAGTGGTGGGTGAGCTGGCAATGGAGAGTAGAAGTTGAGTTGCGCTACTGGGCAGCAGATTCGCCGCCTTTAAGCAGTAAGGTTACTGCGTGAGCCTGCCAGGCAACGACCTGTGGATGAGAACGCGACTCCCTGACAGGTGATACCTGTACATCGAAACCAGTCATTCTCGCCACCTGCTGGCTTGACGCCCTGTGCCGGTTTGGAGGCGTGCAACTAAATCGACAGCTTCTGGCCTTTATGAACGCACAGGATTTTCTTCTTCCTCCGCTCCTTCTCTGGTATATCCGTCTTACGACAGGTACCTGCTAGGCGCTACTTTCCTTTGTTCTGTGCCTCCTCCTCAGCCTGCAGATAGCGTCGTCCTTTTTTAATTTCGTCCAGCACTCCATGTCGTCGTCTTCCACTCGCTCTATTCCCTGCAATCTTCCCTTCAATGACTTAGTTCCGGAGAATTTCTTCACGGTATGTGTTCCTGCCAAGATTTTATCGCTATTCTTCCCATATCGACTTGTTTCCTGTCCACTCCTATTCTTAAAAGTACCACTTCATTCGTTATTCTGCCAGTCCATGACTCGCTGGCAAAGTTCAGATAAAAAAATGTGGCCCAATCTCTTAATTCTATCTTAATATTTTTGGTTTAATTGATCCATTTTACCGATTGTTCTAAATGACCATAGTTGCCCAACGGAATGTTTCTAAGAACTCGCTTACTTATATAACCACACAATAAGCACACTCCTAAAAAAAACACACTAATAACAAATAACCAACGTGAGCCCGTTCAATGTATATAGTAGCTATGCATCAATTAAGTCAGTTCTGCCTTTATTCATTCTAAATATCAAGCCAATACATCAAATTTATCAATTGTGGGTAAAGTAAGTAATATTACTTCTGTGATATAAAACGTACTGTATTATTTTCTTTTTAATGCTCCATGTAGTTGCGTTAACCAGTCCCTACTGCACTTAATAAACAGCCACGCTAAACAGGCTTAGCCCACTGCGTGCTAAGCAGTTTCAATTTTTAATCACTCAGAAGGTTATATTAAAAATGTTCAACGTACACACCCAACTCACTTCAGCGGTACTTCCAGATCCTCTAAGCGAAGTGTAACTGACTTGACAATTTTCCGTAGGAAACGAACACGTCGATTGGCAATGTGGCAGAAGCACTAACTCAAGATTTAAACATGTATTGCGGCAAATGAAGATGGCTGAAAGCCTAAAACGAGTATTGTTGTAAATAAAAATACATAAAGTGGCTGGTTCCTGTGTTTCTTACAGTGCTTTACTGTCAACAGACTTTTCTCATTTTCCAAATTATTCTACATATTAATATTCTACTTGCACAGTTTTCGCCACCAAACTTCCTAAGCACCTCACATATTTTACTTGTTCCTAACTCTTTCCCTCCAATGATGTTTTAACAGAGCCTTCATACTGAACGATTCTCATTACTTTAATCTTTCCTGTTTTTAATCCCCATTCCACCTTTTCCCACTTTCACAAACCTCTTCATCATAAACTGTAGTTGATCTGTTTCAACCAGTACTGCACACTTACTTGTCTTTATCCTATTTCTTCCTACTATTATGTGTCTCGGTTTTTCTAATGCCTTGTATGTTAGTTTCTTAGCATAAATATTGAAAACCGTGGATAAAAAGAGCAACAACCTTGTCTAACATCTGTTCCAATATCTGTCCATCTGTCATCATCATCAATCGCCGTCACTTGCAAAAGCACAAATCTTATATTTCCCTCACTATCTCACGGACCCTTACAACTTCTGTGGCGCGCACAGGCTGGTTTGTGCGCGAGTACGAGTGTGCGGGTGTGAACTTTGAACAGCGTGTTTATACAAGTGCTGCAACTACCCTGTTCCGGGAAGATGTGTTTTGACAGTGAGTCCTGCACCACACGCTATCTCGGCTTCTAGCTTCTACCAGTGATTAAAACTCAGCTACTTGACACTTCAGCGCAGACTTTGTGTCAACAATTTGTTTCGTTTTACACGAAGGATGATGCGAATTCAGTCATTGTGCCAAAGGAACATAATAATGTTGTTTACCACGTTTTCATTAATTAGAGCTGGTCAAAAATAATTATACGAAATCACGCTCCGACGTGAGACGCGACGAATGTCTAGTGCTAACTCGAGCAGTACATGAAGCCTTGCCATTCATTTACATTGCTAGCAGAAGAAATGTCGTTAACTACTTGCTGTTAAAATTTGATTTCGTCTGTCAGTGCTGTGACGTCACCAGCAGCACGTGGCCGCATGGCATTTGAGTCGGTGGTAATAAATGAAAGCAGCTACAGTTACATGGCTATTCGTAGTACATAACGGCTTATTCGAATACCGGACGCATAGGCCGGCCGAAGTGGCCGTGCGGTTACAGGCGCTGCAGTCTGGAACCGCAAGACGCTACGGTCGCAGGTTCGAATCCTGCCTCGGGCATGGATGTTTGTGATGTCCTTAGGTTAGTTAGGTTTAACTAGTTCTAAGTTCTAGGGGACTAATGACCTCAGCAGTTGAGTCCCATAGTGCTCAGAGCCATTTTGAACCGGACGCATAGCGTCCTCTGCAAAAGGAAACAAAATTTCGTTCGAGTGTTATTTGTTTCGGTAGAGTTCAGTAATTCGCTTATTTATATCGATATACATAATAATGAATTACATACGACAAACTGAGGAAGTATCGAAGCACTCTACAGATCTGGTAAGTATGTAATCAGAACGCTAAATTTATATTTTCCTGTAATAGTCTTGAGCCCGAAGACTTGTTTGTTGCAATTCCCCAAACTAGTTTACACTGTTCAATTACTTTGATCTCTACGTAACTACAGCAACCTACGTCCACTTGAACCTTCTTGCTGTAATTAAGCCTTTGTATTCCTTTACATTAGCTGTAGGAAGCAACGCAAACTTACGGACGAGATGGCTGAAGCAATACACGGAGAAGAATCATCGGGAAACGCTAAGAAGGGCGAAGGGCGACAAGTACGAGCGGCGTTTGAAAAGTAAAAATAAAAACTACGTGCTTGGGGTAAACCTTTATTTTTCGGTATAGTCTCCTTTCAAACTTATACACTTCGTTCAACGCTGTTCTAATTTGTTGATCCCTTCCCAATAATAGGAATTGTCCAAGTCTGCTAAATAGCTATTACTTCACCTCCTCGTTTGAATAAAATCTTTGTCCCGCCAGCCATTTCTTCAAATTGGGGAACAAATGGTATTCCGAGGGAGCCAAGTCTGGAGAACAGGGGGGGGGGGGGGGCGGAAGGGGGGAGGGGGGGGGAATGTGAAACGAGTTGGAATCCTGTTTCCATTAATTTTGCAACCACAACTGCTGAGTTGTACGCTGATGCATTGTCTTGATGGAAAAGGACTTTTTGCGGTCCAATCGCCGGGGTTTTTCTTGCAGCTTGGTTTTCAAACGGTCCAATAACGATGAATAAAATGCACCTGTAATAGTTGTATCCTTTTCCAGATAGTCAATGAGGATTATCCCTTGTGAACCCCAAAAGACAGTCGCCATGACCTTTTCGGCCGAAGGAATGGTCTTCGCCTTTTTTGGTGCAGATTCTCCCTTGGTAACCCATTGTTTAGATTGTTGTTTGGTCTCAGTGTAGTAATGTATCCATGTTTCATCCACAGTGACGAAATGACGCTTAAAGGCCTGCGGATTCTTCCTGAACAGCTGCAAACCATCATTGCAACAATTCACACGATTCCGTTTTTGGTCAAGCGTGAGCAATCGCGGAACCCATCTTGCGGATAGCTTTCTCATATACCCTTTCATTCGAGATGCCCACAGCACTAGCAATCTCACGCACTGTAACTCTTCTGTCTCCATAACCATATCATGAATTTTATCAATAATTTCTGAAGTCTTAACATCCAAAGCGTGTCCAGAACGTTCAGCCATACTTGTGCCCATATGGTCACTCCGAAAATTTTGAAACCACTTATAAAATGTTTTAATCAAAGGTGCAGAGTCACCGTAATGTTTATCAAGGATCTCTTTAGTCTTATGAGGCGTTTTGCCTTTCATAAAGTAAAGTTTAATCACCACACGAAATTCTTTTTCCTCCCTTTTTTGACAATCACTCTACTTTTTTGGTTCACACGAATGCCAAACACAAAGAAATATACCGAGCGAGGTGGTGCAGTGGTTAGACACTGGACTCGCATTCGGGAGGACGACGGTTCAATCCCGCGTCCGGCCATCCTGATTTAGGTTTTCCGTGATTTCCCTAAATCACTCCATGCCAATGCCGGGATGGTTCCTCTGAAAGGGCACGGCCGACTTCCTTCCCCATTCTTCCCTAATCCGATGAGACCGATGACCACGCTGTCTGGTCTCCTTCCCCAAACCAACCAACCAACCACAAAGAAATAGACCAATATGGCTGAAACTTGGTGTGCGTTCTTTTCAAAGATGCTAGTAACTAAACATGACCTCGATATGCTCCGGCGTTGCCCTCTCTCGGACTTTGCACGGACTTTTCAAACGCCCCTCGTACACCCGGCAGTTTGCTATTGTTCACAGCATTGTTTGATATGCGTGGGAAGCATTACGAAATACAGGCATTGCTGATAGTAGAGGAGATGGTCGACCACGGTCAACTACAGCAGCATATTACCGCTACGTTGTGGAACATGCGGAAACGCAGGTGCAACTGCAACCACATTATCAGGCCTGCAAAGCACTCAGTTTCACGCTCCACAGTGGCATGGCTACGGCTGCACTGGGGGTGGGGGCTGGTCTCTGTGGGTTGTGTCCCGTTGACACCCGGACATGGGCAGCACCGTCTGCAGTGGTGCCAACAACAACAGGAACGACCCTGATGAGGAGGAGGGGGTGCCTCTGGACGTACCCCCATATTGCTAAAGATTCGAAAACCTAATGAACCCCGAACATTGTCGAACGTTATCGTTTCAGTGGTCCAGTGCCATGTTGTGGGGAGGCATAATGTTGCCTGGGCATATTCACCAATTCTCTGTACACGGTACTCTCACCAGTCAACGGTATTTTGACACTGTACTTCTTACACGTGTTTTTTCAAAGTTGCAGTAGGCCTCGACTTCATTTTTGTGGCTGACAATGCGTAACTGCATCGAACAGCGCTTGTGGAGCAGCTCTTGGAACGAGAGGATATGTTCGGCGAATCCACTGGCCTGTCCATCCCCCCATCGAGCACGTGTGGGGTGCGTTGGGGAGACGTACTCCAACACGTCCACAAGCGCCAACGACCGTCAAGCAGGTTGTCAATCGCGCTGGTGGACGAATGTTCCATCAACGCCTTACCAGCCTTGTCAGCATAGGAGCACGTTGTAGAGCGTCCATTGTCGTACGTTGTAATCACATGCCCATCTAAGAACCATGTCCTGCTTTTTGTAATGTGCAGGAACAACCATAAATCGCTAGACCTTACTGTAATCATCGTCCTTGAAGAGAAGTGTCACATCCGTTCGTCTCATTGCACTGTTTCTTTCAGTGTACTATGTATACTGTAGCAGTTCTTTCTATGTGTTGTCCTTGCCAGAGCCATGTAAATTTGCAGTGACATCATGCGAAAGTTCATCATTAAGTTTTGCACGCTAATATATTTCTTATCTCTTACTGTGGAAAATACAATCTGTAAACACGGTTACTTTCTCTGCAATAGCTAACTAACGCCAGTTATCCTGCCGGGGAAAGTGGACCAACAGATTAACGTGCAAACCGATCAACGTGTTGTTCCCGGCGAATCTTCTAGTCATTGTGAGGTGAAGGCTTGGTTAGACAGATCCGATTGGATCCGTTCCCATGACCTTTCGATTTCCAGGCACGCACTTCATCACCAGACCACTAGGTCGATAGTTCAAAAGCTGTATCATTATTGAAAAATATTGCTTAAACGGTACTGATGAAAAAATATGCACAAAACTTTGAATGTTTCATTGTGCTGTTTCTCGGCGCAGATCAAGTATGCCTGGCATTCAACATCTCTCCAGCTATCCCTTCTCCTTTCTAAAGCCTTTAACAGCGAAACTGCTTTGAATGGATATGGAATACATCCCTGGCTACAGCTGAGTATTTCTGTACTTTTCCTTCGCGTACGTGTTTAATATTTTTCACCACTCCGGGTAGCAAACTTGATGCTATATCAACGTTAACACTGTTTTTTTTTATTTTTTTATTTTATTTTTTATGCTAATTGTTATACAGTCCAGTCTTATAAATGCATCAGTCCATACCTGTAAAAGGCACACAAATTCAGAATCAGTGTACCAGAGAAAAATCGTAGCAAGTGTTCCTGTGTGATTATGCATTTGGTTACATCCTATAATTAGCTGGAGGTGCTAGTAAATTCTATCAAAAAATGGTTCAAATGGCTCTGAGCACTATGGGACTTAACTTCTGAGGTCATCGGTCCCCTACAACTTAGAACTACTTACACCTAACTAACCTAAGGATATCACACACATCCATGCCCGAGGCAGGATTCGAACCTGCGACCGTAGCGGTCGCGCGGTTGCAGACTGCAGCGCCTAGAACCGCTCGGCCACCTCGGCCGGCTGAATTCTATCCTTTCGACATTTCTTCCAAGTTTCCTCCGCTGCGCATCTCGCTCCAGTTCTCAGTAGATAAAAAATCTGAAGTCTTCGGTCAAACAGCATACTTGCTTCAACACCCATTGGCCAATCTTTGAGCTCGTACAATACCCTAGCGCAGTAGCAGCGTGTAGTTTGTGTATCTACGGAGTGAGCATAATCTACTGCGCATGTTCTCAACATCAAACCGGGCTAGTCATGTGATATTGGGACAACGCTGCTTGTCTGCAATTTGCGGTAATAGCGAAACTTTAACAATACACATATTCGCCTTGTTTTATATACGTTTCTGCACGTTTGAGTTTTAGTAACAGCTAAGGTGCAGTATTGTCGCTGCTAGAGACTTTAACAGAATTATGTGGAACGAGGACCAGTTACTTTTCGTAGGTATGTACAACAAATGTATAATTGTAAATTTTTTAATTGTATGAGGCACTTCATATGTTGAAAAATATCGAAACGCTATAATAGTCTTTTGCTGTAGAAATAATTTCTGCGATTTTATGGTCATCTGTTTAAGAGACAAGTGACAAATTTGCAAGCGTGTTTGAATAAACTGGCGGTCAGTGTATACATATTGGTGCTATGTGCTTATGCTGATAAAATTTATACATGACAGTGTTTAATTTCCTCCACTTTATACAAGTTGTCAAATCGTTTGCGCACGCGCGAGAGTGTGTGTGTGTGTGTGTGTGTGTGTGTGTGTAAGTGGAATCCACACTATGATAATGTGACGAAAAGGTACACCACCATTGCTCTTCACATGTTTAAGCCAGCTTCGGTTCCTGATATCAAGATGACGCGTACTTCTAAAGGTTATCTGTCAATAGCATCAACACTCAAACGACGGTAAGCGCTATACGGCCTAAAATATGCTGTCCCAAAATCACTGCACTGAACAGCATGAAATATTGCAGACAGAATCCTCGTCCTCGTATCCGAATGCTCACTACATAGATTTATGTACTTTATGAGCAGCAGCGACAACTATTGTCGAACATGAGCGAGCTGTGTTGGCGGCAGCTGTATGGACGAAGCGCATTGTTTCCACATAATACATGTTAGTGATAGACGTCTGTTCTGTTGTTGTTTCTTTACGACGCCATTTGGACGAAATCCCCATGTTGAAATGACAGTGCGACAACGGAGCTCATAGAAGATAGGAACACGGGGGTTGGTTAGGAGAACTCTTGAGCCTCTCCCGTTTAATCTTTGAACAGAGTTCTTGTTTTTCCCTTTATTTTTTGCGGCCCCCATTGTGCCTGCGCCCATGGCGGGAGGCTTATCTCGTTATCCCATTGGTAAAGCTCTGGGTGTCTCCTTCCACTCATGTTCCATTTTTTCTTACTTTTTTCATTAAAACAAAAAAATACGATATATCTGGTAAGTCTAACGGTGTCAAATGTGGTATCATATTACACAAAACGTCCCTGCTATGTCAAAAGTAACCATACATACCACAAATTTAGCATACGTGCAAAGAACTGCTTTTCTTTTAAACAGCTGCTCAATCTCTGATACATTGTCATGTACTTATAAAGTTGCAGACTTTAAATACGTTTCTGTACCTCTGAGTTCCTATTATCTCGAAGATGACAAATTTTATCACAGCTGTGACCTGAAAGTCTCTCACGGTTTCGAAAGGCAAGGAATATTTTTGTAGAAAGAAAACTTTTAATATGTTTGGTATGCATCATGCACAGGGACTGTTGTTCCTATCCACATAACAACTCAATCTGCTTCCTGTGTATAGCTGGGTGTGGTACCAAAGCTGTAAGTAATGTTCAAGTTGCCGTAGATGTACTGGATTTGAATTTTAAAAAAACCAGACTATCAATGTCCTGCGATTTCAGCATTACATCCGCAAAAGTACTTTCAAAAACCTTACTGTCTATTATAAGAGCGTGAATGGTGTAATCACAAATAATTTTGCACCTAACACTAAGGCAGCAGATTATAAACACCGTGCAGGGCACCGTTTTCATTTTAAGCACGAAAACCAACTAGCAGCTATAGCTCTTGATGTTCCTGAAGGCAATTTCCGGAGGAAACCGACTATGAAACTGTCGAGACACGTCGAGTTTCCGACGCCAGTACATGCGGTCGTAATTAGCCCGGTACAAGGCGTTAATAGCTGCCGTGACATCAGCTTACGGGAATGCTGACCGTGTCCATCAGGCAGCAAGTATTTCAGAACATCAGAGCCTCTGGAGGCAGTTATGATACTGTTTCCCCACTGTACGATACGGCAAATGATTCCTACGAGCCTTGTCTGTGATAAATTAGTTCAACAGCTATGGCACGCGCAATAAACATTGGATATAAACTCTAAGACAAAAGAAAGAACGACGCACCACGAAGGAATTATCCGAATGGGACGAAAATCTGCGAACGTAATGTCCATGTACAAACAAATTATTACAATTTCAAAAAAATTGTATAATTCATTCAACAGAAAGAGCTTTACAAATTGAACAAGTCAATAACGCGTTGGTCCACCTCTGACCATTATACAAGCAGTTATTCGGCTTGTCATTGGCTGATGGTGGTGTTGGATGTCCTCCTGAGGGATATTTTGTCCAATTGGCGCGTTAGATAGTCAAAATTCTAAGCTGATTGGAGGGCACAGCCCGTAATGCTACAAATTTTCTCAGTTGGCGAGAGATCCGCGACATTGGTGGGAAGGTAGAGTTTAAAAAGCAAGAAGACAATCAGTAGAAACTCTTGCCGTGTGCAGGGCCGCATGTAGCTGAAATGTAAGCCTTGGATGGCTTCCCATGAAGGGCAACAAAACGAGGTGCAACATATCTTTTTTTTTTTTGGTTGTGGTTTTAGGGCGCAAAACTTCTATGGTCATTAGCGCCCAGCCCGTGACTTAAGACAGTAAAAAACCGAAATTGAAAACCAGCAGCAATGGAAACAAACTCATAAAATTGGAGAAACTAAAAGTAGAAAGAATGCTTAAAAATCCAGTACAGACAGGGGGTGGTTGTCCCCAAAAAAAACTTCAAATGACTGACGTCATTTCACTGTCATTAATAAACTGGAGAACGCGGTCGGCTGAGCGCGTGTCATCTGCTAAAATCGACGATAGATCAGGCGATAGCTGTAGACGGGAGCGTAACGGATTAAAATATGGGCATTCAATTAAAAGGTGTCTGACCGTCCACGGCTGAGAGCAGTGGGGACAGAGTGGAGGAGGATCACCGCTTAAAAGATGTCTATGGCTAAAAAGACAGTGCCCTCTCCGGAGTCGAGCTAAAATTACCTACTCCCGACGACGCGTTCGGGAGGAAGAAGTCCAAGCGCAAGGAAGGGCTTTCACTTCCCGCAATTTATTACGGGGAAGTGTTGACCAATGCGCATGCCATAAATGAGCAACTTGGCGACATAAACCGCTCCGTAGATCGGTGAAGGGAAGCGACTGAATAGCTGGCCGAGGAAGAGAGACTGCAGCCTTGGCCGCCATATCGGCCGCCTCATTCCCACAGATACCAGCGTGTCCCGGGAGCCAGAGGAACGCCACCGAGACGCCCCCCAGGTGGAGCAAGCGCAGACAGTCCTGAATCCGGTGGACCAGAGGGTGCACAGGGTAAAGAGCTTGGAGACTGAGGAGAGAGCTGAGAGAATCTGAGCAGATAACGTACTGTATCCGCTGATGGCGGCGGATGTAGTGGACAGCCTGGAGAACAGCGTAAAGCTCCGCAGTATAAACCGAACACTGGTCGGGAAGTCGAAAGCGATTTGGGGTGTCGCCAACAATATAGGCACTCCCTACACCTAATGATGTTTTCAAGCCGTCGGTGTAAATAAACGTGGCGGCCGTCATTTGTGCACATAGAGCAGCAAATGCCCGACGATAAACAAGTGTAGGGGTACCATCCTTGGGAAATTGACAAAGGTCACGGAGCAGGCAGATCCGGGGACGGAGCCAAGGCGGTGCTGTACCCCAAGTTGTCAAGAAGGTTTTAGGAAAGCGGAAGGAAAGAGAATGGAGCAGTTGACGGAAGCGGACTCCCGGTGGTAGTAGGGAGGAGGGGCGGCCTGCATATCCTACATCAAAGGAGGCGTAGAAAAAAATGTCATTGGCTGGATTAGCAGGCATGGAAGACAGATGGCTTGCATAACGACTCAGAAGGACTGCTCGCCGATTGGACAGCGGAGGTTCAGCAGTCTCAGCATAAAGGCTTTCCACAGGGCTAGTGTAAAAAGCTCCAGACACTAAACGTAATCCACGGTGGTGGATAGAATCGAGACGCCGAAGAATAGACAGCCGAGCAGAGGAGTAGACTATGCTTCCATAATCCAATTTCGAGCGCACTAAGGCGCGATAGAGGCGGAGAAGGACCACTCTGTCCGCTCCCCAGGAGGTACCATTCAGGACACGGAGGGTGTTAAGCGATCGCAGACAGCGAGCCGAAAGATAGGAAACGTGGGAGGACCAGCATAGTTTTCTGTCAAACATAAGACCCAAGAATTTAGCGACGTCTGAAAACGGAAGGTTGACAGGACCTAGATGTAAGGAGGGCGGAAGAAACTCCTTACGTCGCCAAAAATTGACACAAACGGTCTTACTGGGTGAGAAACGGAAGCCAGTTTCGATGCTCCACGAGTGGAGGCGATCGAGACATCCTTGAAGACGTCGTTGAAGAAGGCTGGTCCGTTGAGCGCTGTAGTAGATCGCAAAATCGTCCACAAAGAGGGAGCCCGAGACATCAGGAAGGAGACAATCCATAATTGGATTTATGGCGATGGCAAACAGGACAACACTCAGCACGGAACGCTGGGGTACCCCGTTTTCTTGGGAGAAAGTACGGGAGAGAGTAGTGTTCACCCGCACCCTAAATGTGCGCTCTGCCATAAATTCGCGAAGAAAAAGGGGCAGCCGGCCTCGAAAGCCCCAAGAGAACAGTGTGCGGAGGATGCCTGTCCTCCAACAGGTATCGTATGCTCTCTCCAGATCAAAAAATATTGCTACCGTTTGGCGTTTCCGGAGAAAATTGTTCATGATGTAAGTGGAGAGAGCAACAAGATGGTCAACTGCAGAACGATGCTTCCGGAATCCGCATTGGGCTGGTGTTAAAAGACTGCGGGATTCCAGCCACCAAGCTAAACGGTAATTCACCATACGCTCCAAAACCTTACAGACACTACTCGTGAGAGAAATGGGGCGATAGCTAGAGGGGAGATGTTTGTCCTTTCCAGGTTTCGGAACGGGAACGACAATAGCTTCCCGCCACCGTCTGGGAAAGGTACTGTCGGTCCAAATTCGATTATAAAGGCGAAGGAGGTAACGCAGACTAGGGGTTGATAAATGCAGCAACATTTGGACATGGATACCATCCGGTCCCGGGGCGGAGGAGCGAGAAGATGAGAGGGCATGTTGGAGTTCCCGCATGGAGAAAACAGTATTGTAGCTTTCGTGATTTTGAGAGGAGAAAGCAAGAGGTCGCACTTCCGCTGCACGTTTCTTCGGGAGAAACGCTGGCGGGTAATTTGAAGAGCTCGAAATCTCAGCAAAGTGCTGACCCAACGAGTTAGAAATTGCGACGGGGTCCACTAAGGTATCATGCGCGACAGTGAGCCCAGAGACCGGGGAGAAACTAGGCGCGCCTGAGAACCGTCGAAGCCGACTCCAAACTTCCGAGGAGGGAGTGAAGGTGTTAAATGAGCTAATAAAGAATTTCCAGCTTGCCTTCTTGCTATCGCGGATGACGCGACGGCATCGCGCACGGAGCTGCTTATAGCGGATACAGTTGGCCAAAGTAGGATGGTGACGGAAAATGCGAAGAGCACGTCGCCGCTCACGTATTGCATCACGGCATGCCTCGTTCCACCAAGGAACTGGGGGGCGCCGGGACAATTCGGAGGTGCGTGGTATTGAACGTTCCGCAGCTGTAAGGATAACGTCGGTAATATGTGTGACCTCATCATTGTGCAAGATATCGTCGACGTACAGCTGCACTACAAGGGTGCCGCAGATAAAGAGGGTACCTCAGTCCATCACTCCCGTTTGTCGAACGACTGTCAGGCTGATAACCCACCGCCGCACAGTGCGTCGCCAGACAGTCTTCTGTATTCAACGGGGCTCATCGGTACTCATCACTGAAGACAATTCCACTCCAGTCTACGAGATTACAGGCCGAATGCGTCCAACAACACTGCAAAATAGCCGTTTGTGTGCAAAGGTCAATGGTATTCGGCCCAAGGGGCGCCTTGAGCTCAGGCTCCTTTCAGGTGAGCCGCCTATTGATAGTCCTTATGGTCACTGGAGCATCAGTTGCAACGGTGAATCCAGGACTCTGAGGGCCTTTGACGATTGCTCGATCCTCAAGTCTGTCTTCTCTCTAGATCGACTTTTTCCTCCTCGACGTTGGGTTCGGCCACGGTTCATCCATTGCTGCCAGCTCGTCAGATAGTGGCACCGCTCATATTCAAATGCCGAGCGATTCGCCTATTACTCTAACCAGCTTACCTCTGAAATGGTGACGCCTGCGTATAGTGTTCGTGCGCCAGTCTGCTAGGCATAGTTACTTACTGTCCAACTGAGTACACGAAATGAAACTCTCAAGGACATTATTCACTGGTATAGTCATGTCTCCTGTTTACTGTCCTTGCCAGCCGCGCGGTGAAATTGTGCTGCAGAGTCAGACATTCATCTATCGTCCGCCAAAACTTAGTTTTGCATGTTCCGTCGGTACCTGTAAGAATAGCAATTTGTGACCAATTTGCGTAGATCTCTCGTCATCCGTCATTATTCTGTCTTAGAGTGTAGGTATGTTGTTAGATATAATGCGAAGTGGTGAAGGACGCTGGTATAATAAAACATTCGGAACACTTAAGTAGCAGCAAGGAAGTATTTAGTAACACATGTTCATGAATCATGGATCTTGCACTGGTGGGGTGGCTTCCGTGCCTCAGCGATACAGATAGCTGTACCATAGGTGCAACCACAACGGAGGATTATCTGTTGTGAGGTCAGAGACACATATGGTTCCTGAACAGAGGCAGCAGCCTTTTCAATAGTTGCAGGGGTAATGTCTGGAGGACTGAGTGCTCTGGCCTTCTAACACCAACCAAAACAGCCTTGCTGTGCTGGTACAACGAATGGCTAAAATCAAGGAGAACCGACGGCCGTCATTTTCCCCGAGGGCATGCAAATTTGTAAATTTCTGGTAAGATCTTATGGGACCAAACCGCTGAGGTCATAGGTCCCTAAGCTTACACACTACTTAATCTAACTTACGGTATGGACAACACACACATACACATATGCCCGAGGGAGGATGATCATCGAAGCATCGAACCTCCGACTGGGGGGGGGGGGGGGGGGGGCAGCTGGCGCGGACCGTGACAAGACGCAAAAGACCGCACGACTACTCCGCGCAGCGGGAGGGCATGCCGATGTGTGTATGATTAAGGTAAAGTAGTCAGTAGTCCCCGTTCGGATCTCAGGGGGGGGGGGGGGGGGACTAATAAAGAGGATATCAGGAGAAACGAACCCGACGTTCTACAGATCGAAGCTTGGAGTGTTAGATCCTTTAATCGGCCATGTAGTTTAGAAAATTTAAAAAGTGAAATGGATAGGTTGAAGATAGATACAGTGAGAATTAGAGAAGTTCGGTCGCGGAAAGAGCAAAATTTCTCGTCAGAGGAATACAGGGTTACAAATAAAAAAAATTGGACTAATGTAGGAGTGGGTTTAATAATGAACAAGAAAATGGTAATGAGGGGGTAAACTACTGTGGACAGCATAGCCAACGCATTATCGTAGCCAAGATAGAAACGAAACGCACACCTACTACAGTAGTATACGTTTACATGCCAGCTAGCTCTTCAAATGAATAGATTGAAGGAATGTACGATGGCAGAAAAGAAATTATTCAGATAATTAAGGGAGACGAAAATTTAATTGTGATGGGGGCCTGAAAACCTAAAATAGGAAAAGGAAGAGAAGGAAAAATAGTACGCGAATACTGACTGGGGGAAAGGAATGGAAGAGGAAGCCACCAGCATAATTTAATCATAGCTTATACTTGGTTGAAGAATCATGAAAGATGGTCGTATAGTAGAAGAGACTTGTAGCCACTAGAAGGTTTCAGACTGATTGTACACAGTGTTAAAAAAAATCTGATTTTGGACCGTAATAACTACGAAACATAGGACGTTTCGACAAGGAAATTTTTGCTGTTTGAAAGAGCGTGGCCTAGAGTTCCGGAAAGCGCCTTCAGATGTCATTCAATGGGTCTTTTCAGTTTGCAGTCAGACGATACATTTTTACCACGGTTAATTTTCAATGATGAAGCAATATTTCATTTTAGCAATAAACAGACAAAACTTGCGAATGTGGGGACGGCAGAAACCTCATGAATTTTGAGCGCGAAAGAGACTCGCCTAAAGTGAGCGTTCTTTGTTCTTTTTCTCGTGAAAAAGTGTTCGGTCCCTTGTTTTTCGAGGAAAACACAGTGACTGTAACGAGTTACCTTCAGATGCTGCAGAATTTGATTTTTTCAAAACTTCAGAAGGGCTCCTATGACCCCATTTTCTAACACCATGGAGCTGCACCACACTGGCACAACAACGTACGTCAGTTTCTCTGCCTCAACGCTGGATAGGGCGCAAGGGACCCCAAGACACTGTCCTGCATTCTCGGCCTCTAACATTGCCAGACAGGAGCCCATGCGTTTTTTTTTCTTTTACAGATATATGAAGAAAGTGTGTTCATCTCTTTTTATTTCTTGACATAGGAGAAGTGAGGAACAGAACAACAACCGTCGGCTTCTGTTAAAGCACATACATTGTGTTAATTGTATGACGTATTTCGCTATCGTCCAGATGATAGTGCTGCCACTGCTGCTGCTGCTGCTGCTGCTTGTGGACACAGAGCATTTATAACAGCCTAGCTAGAACCTTAAGATTTTATGAGGATTTTACAATTCATCCTAATTTTGTAGTATCTTATCAATAAATATGGAGTTTTGAAATCAGGTCATTCTTTTTGGAACACCTCGTATAATGGTAACAGAGATTTCGGAACCAGATTTCAAATTGTAAGAAACTTCTAGGAGCAGATGTGGACTCTAACCACAATTTATTGGTTATGAATTGTAGATTAAAACTGAAGAAATAGCAAAAAAGTAGTAAAGGAGATTGAACCTGGATAAGTTGAAGGAACCAGAGATGATTCAGAGTTTCAGAGGGAGCAGGAGGCAACGAGTGCCTACAACAGGAGAAACAAATACCATAGAAGATAAATGGGTAATTTTAATAAAAAGATGAAATAGTGAAGGCAGCAGAGGTTCAAGTAGTTCAAAAGAAAAAGCCTAGTAGAAATTCTTGGATAGCGTAGGAGATCTTGAATTTAATTGCTGAAAGGAGGAAATATAAATATGAAGCAGGCGAAAGGGAATGCAAACGTCCAGATGTGAGACTGACAGGAAGTGCAAACTGGTTAAGCAGAAATGGCTGAAGGCCAGATGTAAGGATTTAGAAGAATATTTTTACTATGGGAAAGAAAGATGCCGCCTACAGTAAAATTAAAGAGGCCTTTGGGAGAAAGTGAAAGCAAGTATATGAATATCAAGAGCTCAGATGAAAGCATCCTAAGCAAAGACCCCCCCCCCATGAACCATGGACCTTGCCGTTGGTGGGGAGGCTTGCGTGCCTCAGCGATACAGCCCACAACGGAGGGGTATCTGCTGAGAGGCCAGACAAACGTGTGGTTCCTGAAGAGTGGCAGCAGCCTTTTCAGTAGTTGCAAGGGCAACAGTCTGGATGATTGACTGATCTGGCCTTGTAACAATAACCAAAACGGCCTTTCTGTGCTGGTACTGCGAACGGCTGAAAGCAAGGGGAAACTACGGCCGTAATCTTTCCCGAGGGCATCCAACTTTACTGTATGATTAAATGATGATGGCGTCCTCTTGGGTAAAATATTCCGGAGGTAAAATAGTCCCCCATTCGGATCTCCGGGCGTGGACTACTCAAGAGGATGTCATTATCAGGAGAAAGAAAACTGGCGTTCTACGGATCGGAGCGTGGAATGTCAGATCCCTTAATCGGGCAGGTAGGTTAGAAAATTTAAAAAGGGAAATGGATAGGTTAAAGTTAGATATAGTGGGAATTAGTGAAGTTCGGTGGCAGGCGGAACAAGACTTCTGGTCAGGTGACTACAGGGTTATAAATACAAAATCAAATAGGGGTAATGCAGGAGTAGGTTTAATAATGGATAAAAAAATAGGAGTGCGGGTTAGCTACTACAAACAGCATAGTGAACGCATTATTGTGGCCAAGATAGATACGAAGCCCACACCTACTACAGTAGTACAAGTTTGTATGCCAACTAGCTCTGCAGATGCTGAAGAAATTGAAGAAATGTATGATGAGATAAAAGAAATTATTCAGATAGTGAAGGAAGACGAAAATTTAATAGTCATGGGTGACTGGAATTCGAGTGTAGGGAAAGGGATAGAAGGAAACGTAGTAGGTGAATATGGATTGGGGCTAAAAAATGAAAGAGGAAGCCGCCTGGTAGAATTTTGCACAGAGCACAACTTAATCATAGCTAACACTTGGTTTAAGAATCATTATAGAAGGTTGTATACATGGAAGAACCCTGGAGATACTAAAAGGTATCAGATAGATTATATAATGGTAAGACAGAGATTTAGGAACCAGGTTTTAAATTGTAAGACATTTCCAGGGGCAGATGTGGACTCTGACCACAATCTATTGGTTATGACCTGTAGATTAAAACTGAAGAAACTGCAAAAAGGTGGGAATTTAAGGAGATGGGACCTGGATAAACTGAAAGAACCAGAGGTTGTACAGAGTTTCAGGGAGAGCATAAGGGAACAATTGACAGGAATGGGGAAAAGAAATACATTAGAAGAAGAATGGGTAGCTTTGAGGGATGGAGTAGTGAAGGCAGCAGAGGATCAAGTAGGTAAAAAAGACGAGGGCTAGTAGAAATCCTTGGGTAACAGAAGAAATATTGAATTTAATTGATGAAAGGAGAAAATATAAAAATGCAGTAAATGAAGCAGGCAAAAAGGAATACAAACATCTCAAAAATGAGATCGACAGGAAGTGCAAAATGGCTAAGCAGGGATGGGTAGAGGACAAATGTAAGGATGTAGACGCTTATCTCACTAGGGGTAAGATCGATACTGCCTACAGGAAAATTAAAGAGACCTTTGGAGAAAAGAGAACCACTTGTATGAACATGAAGAGCTCAGATGGAAACCCAGTTCTAAGCAAAGAAGGGAAAGCAGAAAGGTGGAAGGAGTATATAGAGGGTCTATACAAGGGCGATGTAGTTGAGGACAATATTATGGAAATGGAAGAGGATGTAGATGAAGATGAAATGGGAGATACGATACTGCGTGAAGAGTTTGACAGAGCACTGAAAGACCTGAGTCGAAACAAGGCCCCCGGAGTAGACAACATTCCATTGGAACTACTGACGGCCTTGGGAGAGCCAGTCCTGACAAAACTCTACCATCTGGTGAGCACGATGTATGAAACAGGCGAAATACCGTCAGACTTAAAGAAGAATATAATAATTCCAATCCCAAAGAAAGCAGGTGTTGACAGATGTGAAAATTACCGAACAATCAGTTTAATAAGCCACAGCTGCAAAATACTAACAGGAAATCTTTACAGACGAAAGGAAAAACTAGTAGAAGCCGACCTCGGGTAAGATCAGTTTGGATTCCGTAGAAACACTGGAACACGTGTGGCAATACTGACCTTACGACTTATCTTAGAAGAAAGATTAAGGAAAGGCAAACCTACGTTTCTAGCATTTGTAGACTTAGAGAAAGCTTTTGATAATGTTGATTGGAACACTCTCTTTCAAATTCTAAAGGTGGCTGGGGTAAAATACAGGGAGCGAAAGGCTATTTACAATTTGTACAGAAAGCAGATGGCAGTTATAAGAGTCGAGGGACATGAAAGGGAAGCAGTGGTTGGGAAGGGAATGAGACAGGGTTGTAGCCTCTCCCCGATGTTATTCAATCTGTATATTGAGCAAGCAGTAAAGGAAACAAAAGAAAAATTCGGAGTAGGTATTAAAATCCATGGAGAAGAAATAAAAACTTTGAGGTTCGCCGATGACATTGTAATTCTGTCAGAGACAGCAAAGGACTTGGAAGAGCAGTTGAATGGAATGGATGGTGTCTTGAAGGGAGGATATAAGATGGACATCAAGAAAAGCAAAACGACGATAATGGAATGTAGTCGAATTAAGTCGGGTGATGTTGAGGGTATTAGATTAGGAAATGAGACACTTAAAGTAGTAAAGGAGTTTTGCTATTTGGGGAGCAAAATAACTGATGATGGTCGAAGTAGAGAGAATATAAAATGTAGACTGGAAATGGCAAGGAAAGCGTTTCTGAAGAAGAGAAACTTGTCAACATCGAGTATAGATTTAAGTGTCAGAAAGTCGTTTCTGAAAGTATTTGTATGGAGTTAGCCTTGTACAGAAGTGAAACATGGACGGTAACTAGTTTGGACAAGAAGAGAATAGAAGCTTTCGAAATGTGGCGCTACAGAAGAATGCTGAAGATTAGATGGGTAGATCACATAACTAATGAGGAAGTATTGAATAGGATTGGGGAGAAGAGAAGTTTGTGGCACAACTTAACAAGAAGAAGGGATCGGTTGGTAGGACATGTCCTGAGGCATCAAGGGATCACAAAATTAGCATTGGAGGGCAGTGTGGAGGGTAAAAATCGTAGAGGGAGACCAAGAGATGAATACACTAAGCAGATTCAGAAGGATGTAGGTTGCAGTAGGTACTGGGAGATGAAGAAGCTTACACAGGATAGAGTAGCATGGAGAGCTGCATCAAACCAGTCCCAGGACTGAAGACCACAACAACACAACAAGCAAAGAAGGGAAAGATGAAAGGAGTACATAGAGGGTCTATACAAGGAAGATATATTTGAGGGCAGTATTATGGAAATGGAAGGGGACGTAGATGAAGATGAGATGGGAGACATGATAATGCGAGAAGAATTTGACAGAGCACTGAAAGACCCGAGTCGAAATAAGGGCCTGGGAGTAGATGACATTCCGTCAGAACTACTGAGTGAAGCCATGACAAAACTCTTCCATCTGGTGTGCAAGATGTATGGGACAGGCGAAATACCTTCAGGCTTCCAAGAAGAATAGTAATTCCGATTCCAAGTGTGAAAACTAGCGTACTATCAGTTTAATAAGTCATAGTTGCAAAATACACTAATTCTTAATAGAAGACTGGAAATCTGGTAGAAGCCAATCTCGTGGAAGATCAGTTTTGGTACTGAACAAATGTAGGAAAACGCGAGACAATACTGACATTACGACTTATCTTAGAAGACAGGGTGACGAAAGGGAAATCTACGTTTACGGCATTTGCAGACTTACAGAAATCTTTTGACAATGTTGGCGGGACCACTCTCTTTGAAATTCCGAAGGCAACAGGAATAGAAGGATAAAATAAAGCGAGCGAAAGGCTATTTACAATTTGTACAGAAACCAGATGGCTGTTATACAGGTCACGGGGCATGAAAGGGAAACAGTTGAGAAAGGAGTTTTGTAGTTTTTCCCCGATCTAATTCAATCTGTACGCGGATTTGGAGAAGGACTTTACGTTCAGGGAGAAGAAACAAAAAATTTGAGGTTTGCCGATGACATTGTAATTCTTATTTGTTTGTTTTCTGTTGTTGCGCAAAAACAACTAGGGACATACGCGCCCATGTCAGAACTGTATAACACGAAGACAAAGAGAGGAGTTAAAACGACTACTCGTTAATCCCAATCGACGGAAGAGAAGACAGCTGAAAACAGGGAAGTGGAGAAAAGTCTATAAAATACGCCATAGAGAAACGCAGGTCTTGACCTAAAGATTGAATGTTCTTCGCCATATTGCTACGACGAATAAAAAGTAAAATGCGGTCGACAGCCGTTCGCTAAAACGGCCGATAATTCAGACGGCAAACACAAAAGAGAACGTAAGTGGTCACTGTAATTCTGTTAGAGACAGCAAAGGACTTTGAAGAACAGTTCAGCTGAATAGACAGTGAAAGAGGATATAAGGTGAACATCAGCAAAAGCAAGACAAAGATAATGGATGCAGTTTAATTAAATCAGTTGACACTGAACGAATCTGATTATGAAATGAAACATTCAAAGCAGTAGATGAGTTTTGCTGTTTTGGTAATAAAATGACTCATGATGGCCAAAGTAAAGAGGATATAAAAAGTAGACAGGCAATGGCAAGGAAAGCGTTCCTGCAGCAGATAAATTTACTAACATCTAATGTAAATTTAAATGTTAGGAAGTCTTTTCTGACGGTATTTGTGTGGAATGTAGCCATGTAAGAAAGTGAAACATGGACGAAAAATAGTTTAGACAAAAAGAGAATAGAACCTTTGGGAGACAAGAATTTTGTGGTACAACGTGACTAGAAGAAGGGATCAGTTGATACGACACATTCTGAGACATCAAAGGATCATCAATTTAGAATTGTGGGGAAGTGTGCGGGGGTAAAAGTCGTAGAGGGAGACCAAGAGATGGAAATACAGTAAGCACATTCAGAAGGATGTAGATTGCAGTAATCATTCGGTGGTGATGAGGCCTGCACAGAATAGAGTAGCAGGAAGAGCCGAATCAAACTAGACTTCGACTGAAGACCACAACAATATACGTTAAAAAGATTTCAGCGTTTTCTGTTTTATTACCGGCTGGTATTCTCTGCAATGCAGGTACGCTTCCGTGTTATGTCCACTGTAAGGGACTGCGATGGGAGAAAGAATCGATTTCTGGAGACTTTAAATATCAATAGATAGAATCTCTGTGAAGTTGGATCTTCTCGTGTGGCTAGGGCCCCCCCGACGTGTAGACCAGTCGCCTGGTGCAAATCTTTTGAGTTGACGAAACTTCGGTGACTTGCACATCAATGGAGATGAGATGATGATGATGATGATGATGATGACAACGCAACACCCAGCCCCTGAGCGGAGAAAATCGCAAAGCCGGGAATCGAACCCGGGCCTCTTTGCACGGCATTCTATCGCGCTGACCACTCAGCTATAGGGGCGGACTATTTTGTGCTGTGATAATAGTGCACCACGTTCCGTGTGAGCATTTTTGCATTACTCTGTGTTGGTGTTGTACAATTTGGTTGTAGTATAATACAGGGGTCTTCACTGTTGTGAGGGTATTTTCACAGAAACATTGGTGACTGCGGTAACAAAACGAATAAACAATAATCACATTTTACTCTGTAACGAGATGCCTACGACCGTGGGTCCCTTATACCAACACAATATTCAGAAACCTGAACAACCTCTTCAAAAAAGGCTCTTTCCGATTTCCACTGCTCAACTGCTATTTTTAATTGCAAGTTCATTCTAAGCATTTGTATAATTTCAATGATTTTAAGTATCACACTAGCTGTCTATACATTAGAAAAGTTAAAAACCCTCCATGAATATTTGGTTCAAATCAAAATATTCAGTTAAAACAGAGGGGCTGTTAGCAAGGTTTTAGAATATCTGAGGATTTCCAATCTTCCGTGAAAGAAACGACTGTAACATAGAAAACCACAAAAAGTCACAGCATGTGATAACAGGGTGTATATATAAAAAAAATCTTTTCTGTTTTCAAATTTGTGAATACTTTCTTAAAAGCTCAAGTGTAGCTATGTACAGATAGTACAAAAAATTTCGTGTTATTTAATAGAAACAAAATAAAACCCTACTGAGGATGCCGTAACAAATGTGTGGGTAAAAGAAGAAAAATTGTATTTAATTTTATCCATATTTTGCAGCTTAAAATGTGACTATTCAATACACTCGAGGTATGACTTAAAAAACGCCTTCAGTCACAATTTTTCGTGTTTTATTCAGTACACGATGCATTTCGGACCCTGTGGGTCCATCTTCAGGTGTAATTCGTCTTAATACATGCTTTATTTGTTCTCTTGAATGAGATGAAATGCATATTCCTGTCACGAAAAGGTTTGATGTTAGGTTGCGAATTTCGTAAGTCAGACACACAAAATATGTGCGAAATATTTGAAAATATGAATAGTATAAACTTACCAAATAATCCAAGAAAAGCGTTTTTAACGTTTTAGCAACAGCATAAGTTTTCCCCTCCATCTTTTTCAAACATATCCCTTCATCCAAGAGGCATATTCGCAAATACATGTTTGTAAACACTTCAAAGATGTTTTTGTACATGGTGTGGTCAAAGATGAATTTTTCCATAGTGCTTAAGATATAATTATTAAACAATTGACATGTGCAGGAAACAATTGACATGTGCAGGAAATAACTTAGAACAGATCTTTAAAATTACTACATAAAACACGAAAAATTGTGACTGAAGGCGTTTTTTTAATTCATACCTCGAGTGTGAAGATAAATTATGTTTGCTCAAGGCGGATTCCATCCAAAGACAAATTTCCGTCTGATGTCTATTGGCAAACTTACACGTGAAACTTCGTTCGGAACCGTAGACAGGAAGTTCATGTCTACATCGATTTCCCCCCCCCCCCCCCCCCATTCTAATATCGTGGTGATGAATTTTACAGTTCATTGTAATTTCACTCTTTTTAATTACAAATACCGCTGAGGAGCACAGAAGTATAAGAATCTCAAGATCTTTAAGAAGGCTTCTGTAAGCCGCTCAGTTATCAATTTTACATAATATTCTTGTTGCACGCTTCTGCAGATTGAATACTTTTTGGACTTTCGTTTCACCAGCCTGAAAATTACGTCAAAAACAAAAAATAAATTAAAAAAATAGTTCAAATGGCTCTGAGCACTATGGAACTTTACTGCTGTGGTCATCAGTCCCCTAGAACTTAGAACTACTTAAACCTAACTAACCTAACGACATCACACATCCATGCCCTAGGCAGGATTCGAACCTACGACCGTAGCGGTCACGCGGTTCCAGACTGTAGCGCCTAGAACCGCACGGCTACTCCGGCCGGCCGAAAATTACGTCATAGAATAGTACTGAACGAAAGTCTACGAATTATGCTAGGAATTCTGTTTGCCGATCAACATAATGAGAAGTTTCGGTGTGGTGGCGCCACATCAGGCTTTTCTCCTTCCGGATGCTTAGGAACTTCACAGTGTGTTACCATTGATCTCTGCTTTGACGAATTGCGCAACATGACTGGGATTAAGTGTCCATATTGACAGATGAATTTTTTTCCTCTTCTGATTTTATGCACATTTCTTCCTTTGTGGACAGACTAACGTCTGTGTTTCATCTATCACAGACTGATCCGCCGGACAGAAATCGGCCCACACCTGCGGGAAGGGACACACTAAAACGTATCGTCGAGTTGTTCGGTCGCCCAGCAGCAGCGGAGTGGAAGGCCTCGCGTCCACGGGCGCGGTTGGAAAAAAATCGAAAATGCCGTTCAGGGATAAAGTCACAAAAAATAACTTCACGTCTACCTGAGGTGGGTCCTCAAGGCAGTAACCTGCGGAGAGTAGTGGGATGAGGAAAGTGGAGGGGAAGTTATGGTAAATTTATGGAAGGGAAGGGGAGTCTATACTCCGTCTCGTGTCACCAGTAGGGCTACGCTCGTCTTGTACGAATGACGACAATGCAGCGCGTCGGTACACGTACTGCATGAGTAGCACTATAGCCGACGTATTTGTCGTAAGAGAATTCAGTAACTGTATTGTTGTTTTATATATGCTGTATATGTTTATTTTCCGATCATATTTAACAGTGACTAGTTTCGACCTCTACAGATATTTTCAGATCTATGTACCTGCGTCAGTAACCAGTCGCTTCTGTATCCGAACTACACATCACAATATTTTGATGTGTGCTTCCGTTACAGACACGATGAGTCACCGACGCATCTCCAGAAAACTGAGGATGGTCCGGGGAGGTCAAAACAAGTCTTATTATAAATGCAAACAATATGCGGTTTTAGTTAGGATTTTGTTTGAGAGCACTAAAATAGATTTATTCTCTGTTCGTCTGGCTATGTTCCCAATGACTTTATTAAACTTCAGTTTCTACTGTAACATTTGGCATCCGCAGTAATTTGTCCAAGGGAGAGGAGAGGAGGCGCAAAAATTACCATAGATATTTCATCCAGAAAATTAAAGTACTCTACCGTATAAAACAATATAGTCTCAAAAAAAATGGCTCTGAGCACTATGGGACTTAACATCTGTGGTCATCAGTCCCCTAGAACTCAGAACTACTTAAACCTAACTAACCTAAGGACATCACACACATCCATGCCCAGGCAGGATTCGAACCTGCGACCGTAACGATCACGCGGTTCCAAACCTAGAACCGCACGGCCACACCGGCCGGCTAGTCTCAACAATCCTCCATAGGAGCAAGAAGTCCTCCGAGGAAAGTTACACGACTGCGGTGGTTGAGTGGTGGTGGGGTGACTGTTCTTATAAAATTTATAGAAAGTACTAACTAGATAACTGTTGTGGGAGTGAACTGCTAGGCCATTTTGAAAATAAGGGATGTGAGTGAATGCAAGAAGAGGGGGGGGGGGATGGTAATTAGATTTTAATATCCCATCGACGACGATATCATTAGGAGCGAAAAAAAGCTGATAGGGCAAGGGTGGGTGAGGGAAACAGGACGTGTTGTCTTCCAAGGAAGCTTGCGGACATTGATTATTAACGACTTGAAGAAATGAAAACCCAAGTATGTGGGAGGAGAAAGCAATCATGCCTGGGGTTTGAAGAAGATGGTCGAGAGATACCGCTGCCATTTAAAATTGCTTTTTTCTCAGCAAACAGCTGCCTTACAGCCAGTCAATCGCGACACACACACACACACACACACACACACACACACATTCTGTATCCGTGTCATTTTTGATGAAGTCTCACTGCGTACACATGTGATACCCAGTAATGCTGTATTTAAAAATGCAACCCCTACACCCGATGAGGTAACAGAACTCACTATCTCCGGTTTTCGATGCCGAGAATCTGCAAATATCATGCAGGACTGCGAGGAAACAGTATGCGCTTTACGCGACCAAACACGTATGTAACTTGCTGTAGCAAGCTTAAAGGCGTCCCCCTGGCCGACAGTGTACCGGAAGCATGACACAGGCGAGTGTGTGTTATCAACACGATGTGCTGCGTCTGTTATTAATTTATTAGCAGATAACGGCTCGACACTAATCGTTGTCGCTCTTCCCTCCTCAACAGCCGACAGACTGTTAATATCTCACCAGTTTCATTTTGTACGTACCAACTCAATGCAGCAAATGATTACAATTGCTCGGTTCCCATTTATCTTTCCATTTACATACGATTAAAAAAAAAGCCTGGAATCGGCCAGACAATAAAAGCAGTTGGGCAACAGAATGGGCACTTGCAAAAAGGTAGAACCCAGAAGGCCACATCTACTACGAGAACTTGGCACCTATACACCACAAACATGGCTACAAGACGTTATTTATCTACGAGGATATTTTCGAATTTTCTACAGAACTACTGTATGTTGAACACTTACCTGTAAGCTTCTACACACCGACATATAAAAATACACCCACTATTATAGTGCAAAAAAGTAGTACTTTTTATAATATACTGTAAATCTTCCTTAGAAATTTTTCCTGTCACGTGTGCTGAGGTACTGACGCTATTAGCGACACTTCAGACGTCCACCACTGGTGTAACCGCTTAAGGCAATATTTACAATAAATTATGAAACACTAAAAAAACCACGCTAAACAATTTAGCTGGAGCTGACCGGGATTTTCATCCCACACGTCTTGTATTCCACACCAATTTTTCTTGCTTCTGTAACGCCTCCGTTAATGTGTGTAAGTTTTAGAGCAAACAGTAAGTCTCATCGGAATAACTTCCGATGGATTATTTTCCTCGACATGTCATTTGCGGGTGCAACGCAGACATCCACCCCTTTTCCAATTGAAAGCAAATGTTTTTGTCGTTTATTTTGATTTTCTTGTTTGCACAAGTACCGGCGGCCCTCGCGTTGTTGGCGTATTTGTCGTAAAGAAGGCGGGAAGTGCGTGACGTTTGGATTGAAGTTTCAGTACCTATATCCGTTTCTATAGACGGATGAATAATATGATTGTAGTCATCAAAGTGATACCGTTGCGTGGGCGCTGACAACACATTTTCGTTTCATTACTTTCGATAGAACCCTAGAAATTTAATATATGACAAGGAACGTTACGAATTCCAATATTTTATTTACCACGGACGTTGAAAACAACACGACTGTATATTCAAACTGAAGAAAATACAAGGCAACCAAACAAACCTTACTGCTTAGATAGCGAACACGACCATGCAGTTTCGAGCTCTTAGCTAGTTTTATTGGGATTCGCAAATTTTATGCAAAAACACTGGGATCTCTATACGGCTCTTTCACAAAGCGTTATTTTTGAACCCAGCCATTTATAATTTTAATCAACACAGAATAGACTTTGAGAGTTTGTCATTCTAAGAGGGAACAATGATTGGGCAATCGCCTGTAAATATGAAGAAGATGGCAGATTTGGGATTAACATCCTATCGTCGACGACATCATTAGAGATAGGGCGCAAACTCTTGACTTGGGGAAGAATGGGAGGTCTGACGGGTAATAGGAAATATCCCAGTATTTGCAGGTAAATCTAGAATAGCAGTACAAGCATCCCAGTGCTTCCGCATTCGGTGTATGTATTGACACTGACGGTAAGAGCGCTTGAAACTGGTATGCTCTTACTGATAGTTTAGAGAAAGAGTACTTAGTGGATTAGGATTTACGGTATATTATTTATGTTTAGAATGGTTATAGGACAAGTGATAATGTAAACTCGTTGAAAACACAGTTCCCGGTAGTTGGAAAGAAAATAACACCACGTATTAGTATGATGGTGCAATCGTATTTATGGAGACGTAACAGTTACACTGTGGCGTATGGCTTGCAGAACAGCTGATCGGCCGCGGACTAGCGGGAAGTCTTCCGCGTCCGCTACTCAGCACGTGGTTGCCTTGCCGCTTTCAGAAAGCGCGGGCGCTGCTGCAAATGCTTGCCCTCTACTTACCAACTTCGCCCTGGGAATCCACAGGTGCTCCGAAGTTGAACCCCTGCAAGACGGTGCCATCCTCGAGCACGAGGGCGCACACTTTTCCGCCGCCGGCTACGCACATGTTTGCGGCTCTCGACGCTGTTTGCCCGGCCTGATGCACCTGCCGGACGCGCGCACTACGCTCTTTGCTACGAAGCTACAGTTCGCTTGCAACGCTCTCACGCCGCGGCGTGGCCGAAGCGCTTGCTATCAACCGGTGCAGTGCTGCCAACAGACTGCGCGACCGGACTTGCGCTGTTCCTGACAGCGCGCGAGTCCTTAGTGCCCGTCAGTGGTGCGAATGCAGTTGGCGGAGGACGGGTGGCACAAAGCGAAGAGACGAACTGCTCCGTGCTGCTCAACGACTCGGCGCCGGCAGCCGGTTGTCTGTCGGTGGAGGTTTCCGGCGCAATGCCGGACACTCATCCCCACCACGGCGGCCGGACAAGAGCCTTCTCTCGCTGGGAGGGGAGGCTGCAGTGAGGAGTCCATCTGACACCGCCGCCAGGCTTTCAGGGCAGGCGCGCGTGCGGATTGTACCTCAGGTCGAGGTCACGCCGGAAGATGCCGTACACCGCGTGCGGTGGTTCTCCCTCAGTGCAATTGTACAGGCTGGGCGAGAAATTCCCGATTTGGTTTAGCACAATTACGTATTGATTAATGTCCAGTAGATCTGTATGTTCCCCATCGGCCTGTAAACACATTTCTACGTGCCTCCGAGTCCTTCTTAAGGGGAGTAGGACGTCAAACGGGCCGTCTTGGAGCAGGAGAGGCATCACATGAAATTTTATTTTCTACTGTCTATACTTTTACAAATATTTTCATAAAACTTTGTCACCATGACAAGTAAGGATTCAGGATTCACACTCGTAGCAGTGGAAGTGCAAAAACATAACAAAATAATTTTATTTTAGATATCAAATTTCATTATTTTTTCACTTACTGTTGGCTGCATTTCTTGCTATAGGTACATTTTTCTTCACAAGTAAGAGAGATTCTTTGATGAATTTTGCACAGCATACAAACTATACTTACAGATGTATGAAACTCTAGAATTTTCCAAATCTATTAAACCTGTGGTAAAAATTGAGATAATTAACTACAAAATTTGTTTTTTTCTAAACATTAAGTTTAAAACGTAAGAGCTCATTCATTTTTTCATAAATTAAATAGATTCTAGAGTTTCAGAAACTTGTAAGTATGGTTTGTATGCTGTGCAAAATTCATCGAACAGTCTCTCTTACTTATGAAGAAAAGTGTGCCTATAGCAACAAATGCAGCCAATAGTAAGTGGAAAAATGATGAAATTTCACATGTAAAAAAAAATTATTTTGTTATGTTTCTGAACTTCCGCTACTACGAATGTGAATCCTGAATCCTTCCTGGTCGTGCTGACAAAGTTTTATGAATTTACTTGTAAAAGTATAGACAGTGGAAATTAAAATGTCCTGTGGTGCCTCTCCTGCTCCAAGTCGACCCGTTTGACGTCCTCCCCCCCCCCCCCCCTTACACGTTTTTGAGGATGTCTGATGTTATAGGGCGAAATACAGCCTCAACAGCACTGCGCAGTTCTTCGTTTGTAGCATAACGACGTGGACATTCATGCGCCTTAATGACTTACCATAACGAGTTGTCAGGACTTCTTGATGGCCATTTCAACGGAACTGGTCTCGGTGACGATCCACGACCTATCCGTCGTCCAGGAAAGTGTTCATTTAGGAAGTCGCGGACTGAAAGGGCGTAGTGAGAAGACGCTCCGTCTTGCTGTAACCGTATGCGTTCTGAGAGGCCCGTTGTAACGTCCCCTTAGAAAAATTATAAATGACTGTGCTGATAAACCTCTTACGTTATTTGATTTTCAAACGGCTGAGCAAAACTGAACGTTGTTGTAGTTTGAGGTCTTCAGTCCTGAGACTGGTTTGATGCAGCTCTCCATGCTACTCTATCCTGTGCAAGCGTCTTCATCTCCCAGTACTTACTGCAACCTACATCCTTCTGAATCTGCTTAGTGTATTCATCTCTTGGTCCCACCTTATGATTTTTACTCTCCCCGCTGCCCTCCAACGCTAATTTTGTGATCCATTGATGCCTCAGAACATGTCCTACCAACCAGTCCCTTCTTCTTGTCAAGTTCTGCCACAAACTCCTCTTCTCCCCAATTCTATTCGATACCTCCTTATTAGTTATGGGATCTACCTATCTAATCTTCAGCATTCTTCTGTAGCACCACATTTCAAAAGGTTCTATTCTCTTGCTGTCCAAACTATTAATAGTCTATGTTTCACTTCCATACATGGCTACACTCCATACAAATACTTTCAGAAACAACATCCTGACACTTAAATCTATACTCGATGTTAACAAATTTCTCTTCTTCAGAAACGCTCTCCTTGCATAGCCAGTGCCAGTCTATTTTATATCCTCTCTACTTCGACCATCGTCAGTTATTTTGCTCCCCAAATAGCAAAACTCCTTTACTACTTTAAGTGTCTCATTTCCCCATCTAATTCCCTCAGCATCCCCCGACTTAATTCGACTACATTCCATTATCCTCGTTTTGCTTTTGTTGATGTTCGTCTTATACTCTCCTTTCAAGACACTGTCCATTCCGTTCAACTGCTCTTCCAAGTCCTTTGCCGTCTCTGACAGAATTACGATGTCATTGGCGAACCTCAAAGTTTTTTATTTTTTCTCCATGGATTTTAATACCTACTCCGAATTTTTCTTTTGTTTCCTTTACTGCTTGCTCAATATACAGATTGAATAACATCGGTGAGAGGCTACAACCCTGTCTCACTCCCTTCCCAACCACTGCTTCCCTTTCATTTCCCTTGACTCTTGTAACTGCCATCTGGTTTCTGTACAAATTGTAAATAGCCTTTCGCCCCCTGTATTTTACCCCAGCCACCTTAAGAATTTGAAAGAGAGTATTCCAGTCAACATTGTCAAAAGCTTTCTCTACTCAGACATTTCTCTCTTTACTTATTCTGATCATCACTGAACTGACACACAATATTTTTTTAGCGCAACGCAATCTGACTTTCAATAATCCTTACAAAAGAATAGCCCTGACTGACAATAACCTATACCTTTCATGAATCACTTACCTCACAAAAATCTTCGTTACTCGGACTACTGCAATACAGCGAGCGCCAATACTGCCAGCTAAATGAAAGATTGTAACTACTGAAGCCACTGATAGGCATAGTTAGCAAATGAAAGATTTTGATAGAGAACAAACAATATATTTACCTTAATAGTGTTCAAAACTCATAATGTATATAGCAGTTCATGACATCCAGTCTTACAAATTTCCTTTTTCTGACGGACACACATCCACATCGTCCGCTCTCAAAACTCTGCCATCTCTCCCCCCACATCCACCTCTGCTGGCGGCTCACCTCCAACTGCACAACGCTACGCGCTGTTCACATCCAACTGCCCAACACTACAATAGCAAATATACCAACAATGAGTCCAACCAGTCACAGACTGCACACAGTCACCGATTTTCATACGTGGCGTTACCAACATAAAAACCTAAACAGCCTACTTACACCGTTTCCTCAAGCTGAGGTATTAACCATGTGTAAATACTCTGCATCATATTCAGACCCTTCAAAACAGTGCGATCCAACTAGATGTTTCCTGTCATCGCTGCCCATTTATATGAATGCGTGGTGTCTGTTATTTCAGAAAGCGCAACTGTGTCACGTATTATGTAAATTGAAAGTGGAGGAGGGAGAAATGAAATGAAAGGAAAGGGAAGGAACTCTTGACATCATCTACATAGGGACTGCATGCAGAATCTGCAGCGAGGAGTGAAAATTTGTGCCAAATCAGGAATCGAACTCGGGATCTCCTGCTTACAAGGCAGTTGCGTTAACCACTGTATTCCGGACAAAGTGTTTATCGCAATTACGCGGACTATCTCAGTATGCCCCTCGGCCGATCCACATTTCCACCAAGCGCCAACAATCCACAGTCCCCGTCCACATGCTCCATGCTCGCTACTGAACTATTCCTGTAGGAGGACGAAAGTGATTGTGCATTCACACTGAAGGTGATGGATTCATAGCCCATCTAGACCATTCAGAACGGAACAGTCACCATCCATTGATAATGTCCGCAGCTCGTGATCTAGTGGCTAGTGTTGTTGCCTCTGGATCACAGGGTCACGGGTTCGATTCCCGGCGGCTTGGGCATTTTCTCTGCACAGGGACTGTTTGTTTGTGTTGTCCTTATCATTTCAGCATCATCATTCGTTACAGTGGCTAGATTGGACTGTGTTTTGTACGAGCACTGATGACCGCGCAGTTGAGCGCCCCACAAACCGATAATCATCATCATCATCATCATCCATTCATAATTTCTGACCTTAACGTCTTTTTTCGTGTGATCTCGTGTTGTTGTCCTCGGGACTCTGAGCTACGAAAACGTTTACGTGTCGACTCCATAGCAGATTGTTTGGTCGAAGCTGAGACTACTGCATCTTTTATTTCTCGAGTCTTGTTCCTTCCACTCTGCGGCCTGTCTTTATCACTGCCAAAAGCAAAAGAAAGTTTTCCCAATCCAGAAGTGCTGCCTTTAGCGGTGGAGCTTTATTGCATCTTTCCTGTGAAGCTCCCATAATCTGTCTTATTGTCTGCCCTGTGTGTTGTCGTTCGTCCACCTACACACTTTTCATTAAGCGCTCCTCAGTGGCGTAACTATGTCCGCTCACGTGTGCCGTGGAAACAAATTGAAACTCGAGTGCGACTGCGAAAACATGTAACCATGAATTCCAATAACTGGTGAGAAGTAACGTATCTACCAACCTGCATAACAACATTTGATACTAAACAGTGGCTGCAGGGGTACGGGGACTTCTCGACCACGCTGTACAATGTGTCAGAGAAGTCTCCGTACCGCCCAGGCAAAACAATACATTGTATATTGAAGTACTTCTACGCATTTTCAAGGGAATAATGGATGCATTACACAACACGCGAGTATGTTTACTGTCATTCTATGTATACATTTTCATCACACTTCATCAAGACCTCCGTCCATTTGCAGCGTTACTCCAATCGCTGAAGAGCAGATGTGCAATATTTTGAAGCATACCTGGTAATACAGCCCATGTTGCATCCCAGATTAGTGCTCTTGAGGCATGAGTCCACGGGCAAGTAAACTTTCGCAAGTAGCTTGCAAAAGCTACTTTTGCAAGTTGTTTGACGTGGAAACATCCCGAGCAACGCGACTTCTGCAAGCTTCTTCGTCAACTTGCAGGATTAGTTTCCGCAAGTTAGTGAAAACAGTCTGTTGCAAGTACTTGCTGAATTTGCCAGATGCTCAAACTTTTTCTGAAACTTGCAGAAGTTTTATGTATTCAACACCCGCACGAAATATCAGTGTCCAAAGGAGAATTGCGAGGAGACAGATGGTCCGAAACAAATGTATCTTTGGAACCCCTAGACATACGTAACCGGCAACCGTCGGCCAGGAAGCGCGAACTGACTTCACTGATTACTCGGTTTCACCAGCAGGGGAAGTAAGTAGAGACGTCTTTAAATTTTAGCTGATTTTTTAAATCTTAGCGGAAATGTAAATGTTTTTCGTACTCTTTGCGAAAATCGAAAAACAATTGAGACGCGATCTCCTGATAATATTGCCTGCAGCGTTTTCTATCCTGTTATCGAATGCATTACATTTGTAAATAAAGTAATAACTACGGTTTGCAAAAATCAAAGAGTAATTAAAATGCTATCTCTTGGTGACACAGCTTGCAGCATTTTTTGTATTCTTTTTCCGGATATTTTATTGTGCAGTAGATAAGAGTACGGGGAGGTGTTTTTTGGCTGCGTCCACAGTGCCACCGACAACAGTTGTCAGACGCGGCCGCCAGGGGTCGCCTGATGACGTCGGCCGACGGCGTGGCCACGGTGCGTCCCATATCCTCCGTCACTTTGTGGAAGGGTCAAGGTGGTTAGATTGCTTTAGAATGTGTCCTATGAATGAAATAGATTAGATTTTAACCTGGCGTGGTATGAATGCCACGACACCTCTGTGCTTGGACACGAGTGCAGCAGTGTGGCTGTTCCTGTTAAAAAGCAGCCGAATGCGTGTAATGAGCTGTATCTGTTTCGAAAGGAACGTGGCGAGTACTGCACGTTATGTCCCAATTAGCGCAAGCAACAAGCAGACAAGTTTACGAATATATGAGATGAAGTAAGAAACGTTCTGTTACATGCTCAAAAGGGTTTGTGGGACCTTGAAAAATAATATTACCAACACTCTTTTTCGCTGCATTTATTTGAAGTTGTGCAGGCGTACGTCAATTAACCTTCAATGAATGTAATTCAGCATACGTGTGAAAGGCATGCATAAAGTTTAGAATAAAATACTCTGAACACCTAGGGCACTGAAAAGTGGAACCACGTACATTGCATTTGCGAACCACTTCATATAACAGAATCACCACCCCACTGGCATAAAATGTCAATAAGCAGTAATAGTAACTTGTAGACACCTAATACCCACCTACCACAACCCAAAAAAGATGTACTAAAGTAATGATAAACATAAGTACAGCAACCTTTTCACTTGAACAAATTATTTTTGAGGTTATAACTTACGCTTAAAATTGGCAATATAGATTTTGCCTACTTGTGGTTTTCTATAAACCTGCAATTTCAATTAATACATTCCGAACTAAATCCCGATTATGATATTTTTGATTCTCAGGATTCCACGCACGCTCTCTTTCTTCAACTAAACTTCTCAGCTTCTCACAGTCCACATTCGGTGTGTGAGAACGTCGGACGATTTGACCGACGGAAACAAACCGATTTGAATTTCACCTGTTGTCGTCCGAAGTCTGTACATTCAGCCAATGAAATCGGCTACAGCGTGATCGCGCATATAGTGATGTACTGATTTGAACAGACCTGACGTCTTCGGCCGATGTCGGTCGTCGGCGGAATCCACAGATATCGGTGCTACTGTGTCCACAGCCGTCAGCGTCGACAATTCAAACGAACGGCGAATAATAGTATCCCTTAGCGAAATTGCAGCAAGGGATGGGAAGGAACACCAGGTACACTCACTGTGTATGTTTGGAGGCCTCATTGACCACTTTGAAGAGGCCATTCCGGCAGCCATTAAGGGAAGAGGGTGCAACCGAAAAAGAGACTGTGGCGCACGTTCGAACAAACTATGCCCATCGTATGGGCCCCGAGGCCAGACCTGGATCGTTCCAGTGACAAGCAGAGAGGGTTGAGAGTACCAGCCCTGCTGACGGACTTTCAACGACGCTCACAATCTGCAGCATTGTCCACAGAAGAGATCGTGGTCCCCCCTGGTTATAAGTCGAGTGGAAAGCTTAAACCAGAGACTGTAAAGATTCTGTGACAAGTCAGCCTGTGACTTACTAGACTTGCGACATAGGATTGAAAGTTGTAGGATCTGCCTAAAAGGGTCAGGTGTGCACTACACATCACAGGCAGCTACCCAAGTAACTAATTGCGTATAGGGAGCACGCAATGGTGTATCTTTTTTTTTTTTTGGTTAGGTTAGGAGACTCTCCATCCAATCCAGATAATGATAGCTGTAGGAAACACAGAAGTACCAGTGTAAAATCTATCGAAATGCATCCCGTAGGTGAGAGTATTAATATTCTAGTGGTTAACATCCGAAGTATTCGCAACGAAGTGCCAGTGTTTGAAGCGCTCCTAAATAGCATTGAAGTTCACACCAGTTAAGCACAGAAAGTTTGTTAGAACCTGAAGCTGACAATAGTGAGATTACAGCGGAAAATTTAAGCGTGTTCCTAAAAGATAGGAAAATGGGAAAAGGAGGTGGTGAATTTGTCGCAGTAGACACGAAACTCACATCCACTGAGATAGAAATTAAAGCTGCATCTGAGATTATATGGGCAAGACACAGTATCAAGGATGGTCTTAAAATTATAAAGGGGTCCGTCTGTCGAGCACCGGTCTCACCTCCTGATGTAACCAGAAACTTTATGGAAAATCTCAGTGCGCCTGTACGTAAGTACCCTAATCATACTGTAATCATTGATGAAAACTTTCATCATCCAATCATCAACCGGGATAATTATAGTTTTGTTCGAGGTGGACAAGACGTCCTGTGAAACGCTACTAAATGACTTTTCTGAAAACTACCTAGAACAAACAGTTCAGAACTCCTGTCGTGACGGAGATATATTAGATTTAATGGTAACTAACAGTCCTCACCTCATAGAGAAAGTTCGTATTGAAAATGGTGTCAGTGGCCATGAGGCTGTTTACAGCAACAACGAGTACCAAAATACAAAGGGCAACTACACCAAGCAGAAATATTTATGAGTTCAGAAAACTAGACCTATAGACAGAGCAGCAGTAGTGTCATGTCTCAGTGAGGAACTTGAAACATTTATTAAGGCCAGGAGCACGTCGAGGAACCATGGATCAAGTTTAAAAGAATAGTTGGCCGTGCTGTAATAGACATGTACACAGTAGAATGGTTCTAATGGGGGAGCTCCTCCGTGGTATACAGTCATTGTAAAGAAATTTATAAGGAAACAAAGACTATTGCATAAGAGATATAAAACAAAGCATAGGCTTATAGATGGAAAGATGCTGAATGAAACGCGTTTTGCAGTCAAGAGTGCAATGCGTGAAGCCTTCAGTGGCTAACTTATCAGATCTTTCAGAAAGCCGAAGAAATTTTCGTCGTATATAAAGGCTGTTAGTGGCACCAAAGTTAGTCTCCGGGCACTCATGAACAAGCCAGGAACTGAAATTGAGAGTAGCGAAGCAAAAGCAGAAATGTCTAACTCTGTTTTCATGTTCCTTCACAAAGAAAAACCCAGCAGCACTGCTCCAATTTAAAGCTCGTGCCGCTGAAAATATTAGTGAAACAGATATTAGCAACAGTGGCGCCGAGGAAAAAGATGAAATCGCTAAGATTGAAAAAAAATCCCTGGGCCCGATGGAATCCCCATCAGATTCTATACCAAATTCGCATCTGAGTTAACCCATAGCACAGGTCATACCTGTCTGCAAAAGGGTAATTAACAGAAGTGATCCACAAAACTACCGTCCAATATCTTTGCCATCCATTTGTTGTAGAATCTTAGAACATATTATGAGCTCAAACATAAAGAGGTATATCTAACGGAGCGACCTCCTCCATGCCAACTAGCATGGATTTCGTAAACATGGATCATGTCAAATCCAACTTGCGGTTTTCTCACATGATGTACTAAGTATTTCTCGGTTTCCGTAAGGCATTTGACTCAGTACCACACCTACCTTTATTATTAAACTTACGATCATATGGGGGTATCACATGAAATATGTGACAGAATTGAGGATTTCTTGATAGGGAGGCCGCAGAATGCTATTTGGATGTAATTTGAAGTAATTTCGGGTGTAACCTACGTAAGTGTGTTGGGCCTCTTGTGTTCATGTTGAATATTAATGATCTTACAGGCAGTATTAATAGTAACCTCAGACTTTCCACAGACGATGGAGTGCAATGATTAGCAGCTTCCTTCAAATGCTCAAAAATGTAAAATTGTGTACCTCACAAAACATTAAAACGTATTATCCTGTGAATATAATGTCAGTGAGTCACAGGTGGGATCTCTAAAATCATGCAAACACTTGTGTGTAACGTTTACTATGGACATGAAGTGGAACGATCTCATAGTCTCTGTCGGTGGCAGCCTTCGATTAGTTGGTAAAATACTGGAAATGCAACCAGTGTGCAAAGGAGATTGCTTACAAATTACTTGTGCCACCGGTTGTAGAACATTGCTCGAGTCTAAATAGGACCAACAGGGACTACTGTACGTGTACAAAGAAGGGCAGCACGAATGGCCATGGGCTTGCTTGACCCGTGAAAGATTGTTACTGAGATGTTGAAAGAACTGAACTGGCAGAGTCTTGAAGATAGATAGCAACTATTCCGATAAAGTGTACTAATGAAGTTTACCCGGCTTTAAATGATAACTCTAGGAATGTACTACAACCCCCTACATATCTCTCTCATAGGAATCATGAGGACAAGATTAGATTAATTACAGAATGCACAGAGGCACTTACGCAATCATTTTTCTAGCGCTCCGTATGTGAACGGAACGGGAATAAGCCATAATAACTGTTACGTTGGCTCGTACTCTCTGCTATGCACTTCACAGTGGTTCGCAGAACATAGATGTAGAAGTGACGCAGGCAAGAGATTTTCGAAACTTGCGTAAGACATTCTCAGGTTTTTAATCTGAGCGAATTCTTCTGTTTTTATTTCGTTCAAGACAGGTTCATGGTAATCTACACTCCTGGAAATGGAAAAAAGAACACATTGACACCGGTGTGTCAGACCCACCATACTTGCTCCGGACACTGCGAGAGGGCTGTACAAGCAATGATCACACGCACGGCACAGCGGACACACCAGGAACCGCGGTGTTGGCCGTCGAATGGCGCTAGCTGCGCAGCATTTGTGCACCGCCGTCGTCAGTGTCAGCCAGTTTGCCGTGGCATACGGAGCTCCATCGCAGTCTTTAACACTGGTAGCATGCCGCGACAGCGTGGACGTGAACCGTATGTGCAGTTGACGGACTTTGAGCGAGGGCGTATAGTGGGCATGCGGGAGGCCGGGTGGACGTACCGCCGAATTGCTCAATACGTGGGGCGTGAGGTCTCCACAGTACATCGATGTTGTCGCCAGTGGTCGGCGGAAGGTGCACGTGCCCGTCGGCCTGGGACCGGACCGCAGCGACGCACGGATGCACGCCAAGACCGTAGGATCCTACGCAGTGCCGTAGGGGACCGCACCGCCACTTCCCAGCAAATTAGGGACACTGTTGCTCCTGGGGTATCGGCGAGGACCATTCGCAACCGTCTCCATGAAGCTGGGCTACGGTCCCGCACACCGTTAGGCCGTCTTCCGATCACGCCCCAACATCGTGCAGCCCGCCTCCAGTGGTGTCGCGACAGGCGTGAATGGAGGGACGAATGGAGACGTGTAGTCTTCAGCGATGAGAGTCGCTTCTGCCTTGGTGCCAATAATGGTCGTATGCGTGTTTGGCGCCGTGCAGGTGAGCGCCACAATCAGAACTGCATACGACCGAGGCACACAGGGCCAACACCCGGCATCATGGTGTGGGGAGCGATCTCCTACACTGGCCGTACACCACTGGTGATCGTCGAGGGGACACTGAATAGTGCACGGTACATCCAAACCGTCATCGAACCCATCGTTCTACCATTCCTAGACCGGCAAGGGAACTTGCTGTTCCAACAGGACAATGCACGTCCGCATGTATCCCGTGCCACCCAACGTGCTCTAGAAGGTGTAAGTCAACTACCCTGGCCAGCAAGATCTCCGGATCTGTCCCCCATTGAGCATGTTTGGGACTGGATGAAGCGTCGCCTCACGCGGTCTGCACGTCCTGCACGAACGCTGGTCGAACTGAGGCGCCAGGTGGAAATGGCATGGCAAGCGTTCCACAGGACTACATCCAGCATCTCTACGATCGTCTCCATGGGAGAATAGCAGCCTGCATTGCTGCGAAAGGTGGATATACACTGTACTAGTGCCGACATTGTGCATGCTCTGTTGCCTGTGTCTATGTGCCTGTGGTTCTGTCAGTGTGATCATGTGATGTATCTGACCCCAGGAATGTGTCAATAAAGTTTCCTCTTCCTGGGACAATGAATTCACGGTGTTCTTATTTCAATTTCCAGGAGTGTATGTATGTAAGCCTCTGTATCCAATTCTCCAATCAAAATTTTTGTTGTTATGTTCTTTATTGTCAGTGGAAGTATGTGAAAATTTTTTTGGAAAATCCAACGGAAAGGTCGGAAGTTAACATCGATTGCTGCGTATATGAAATATCATCAATTAAGAACGGCTTGACAGATGTGGTTGATTATTGTCTTTTTTACGTTCGTAATTGTCAGGACAAGGTTTGAATGGAAGCAAATAGAACCAAGCTCAATCACAGGAGCAAGAAAATAGATGTGGCAAGGCTAAAAGACCAACAGATCAAAGTAACATTTGCCATTGAACTACAAAACAGATTCCAGATCCTCTCTGAAGAAAACTTTATGGACGAGGGAATTGAAACAGGTTGGCAAAAAATCCAAGACAGTTATTTACATGTGGGAGAAAAAACTTAGGATTTAAGGCACATCAAAGGAAGGAAGGATCTCCGATGCTACAAGGAATGAAATCAGCGACAGGAAAGAAGTAAAATTTAAGTTAAATCTTTGTAAGACAAGAGCGCAGCAGGGCGAAGCGCATGAAGAATACACGGTGGCGAACGAAAAAGTGCAAATATGGCTACGTCGGGATAAAAGCAAATGGATAGATGTGCAAGCAAAGTAGCAGAAGAGGCAGCAAGACAAGGAAATATGAAAGAGCTCTACAATACAACCAAACGGTTGTCAATGAAGAACTTCAGACATGAAGGACCAGTTATGAACAAGGATTGGGTTATGCTTACAACTCAACAGGCAGAGCTACAGAGATTGGCGGAGCACTTCAAGGAACTGTTAAATTGTGAAAACAACCAAGAGGAATACGTAAGAGATGTTCCAGAGGAACTCGAAGA
Source organism: Schistocerca cancellata (assembly GCF_023864275.1). NCBI lineage: Eukaryota > Metazoa > Arthropoda > Insecta > Orthoptera > Acrididae > Schistocerca > Schistocerca cancellata. Next base: position 563,767,506 of record NC_064626.1, read on the forward strand.
AGGTCAAGATATAAATCCGCAGTACCCCACAATGGACGAAATTAGGATTGCTTTGAAAACCCTAAAGAATGCAAAGGCTCCAGGCCTAGATAACATAGCAACGGAGCTCTGAGAAGTCGATATTGAAAGTACTGTTAAAATGCTCCATCTCTTGCTGAAGCATATTTGGCTTGAAGAGAAATCTCCATAGAAGTGGAAAAATGGTTGGGTGGTAAAGCTCCCAAAAAAGGGAAAATTTCAGACTGTAACAACTGGCATGATATTACATTATTGTCAATGCCCAGTAAGGTCTACACCAGAATTATTTTAAATAGAATTAAAGAGTCTCTTCAAAATCGAGTATGTAAAGAACAGGCTGGTTTTATTAACACTCTTAGGATCATTTTAGAGCAAAGCAAAGAATTCCAAGCAACCATATACCTTTCATTCGTTGATTTTCAAAAGGCCTTCGATTCCGTGAAACATAAAGTGCTCTGGCAGGTGTTGCGCAAGTATGGTATACCACAGAAGATCGTAAACATCATAAAAGATCTATATGATAGCTACAAATATTGCGTACTCGACAGAGGAAATATGACAGAGCCCATAAAAGTAACAACTGGAGCCAGGCAGGGTTGCATTTTATCACCAACACTTTTTCTACTTGTTCTAGACTCAGTTATGAGAAGAGCCACAACAGGCAGGAGACGAGGAATCCAATCGGAGATCCATAAACGTCTGGAGGATTTGGATTTTGCAGGCTATATAGTTTTATGAGCTCAAAGGGTGACTGATATGCAAGCTAATTAAACTTGCTGAAAGAAGAAGCAGAGACTGCTGGCCTTAAGATAAATATAGGCCAAAAAAAAAAAAAAAAAAAGGAAATGAGAGTAAATTCAGGGAACATGGAGGTGCTACAGTTAATAAGGGAGTAGCGGGTGGAGACTGTCAACTCATTCCTGTTCCTGGGTAGTACAGTGACGGAAGATGGTGGTGCTGGAGATGACTTGAAAAACTGCATTAAGAAGGCAAATGCTACCTTCATACAACTGTATCCAATATGGAAAAATAGAAATATCACGTAGAAACAAAAATGCTTTTTTTAATACAAATGTGAACGCTGTCCTTCTGCACGCCAGTTAAAGCTGGAAAATGGAAAAGATAATATCCCAGTTACAAAGCTTCATAAATAGATATCTCCGACGCATCACGAATATCTGGTGGCCAGAAAAAATTGTGTAATGAGGAGCTTTGGCGAATAACAAACCAGATGCCTATAGAAGACCAGATACGAGAGAGAAAGCGGGGGTGTTTGAGGCACACATTGAGGAAACCAGATGGAGCCATCGATAAAAAAGCATTGGAATGGAATCCCCAGGGAACAAAGAAGAGAGGAAGACCTAGGAGCACATGGAAGAGGATAGCGGAAGGGAAAGCTAAAAGAGCTGGCAAGACCTGGACAGAATTGATGCAAATTGCCAAAGACATACGGATGGCGAGTTCTCCTGGATGCTCTATGCCCCCATAGGGGCCAAAGGAATTAAGTCAAGTCAAATTAACAAATTTTTGGAAAATGCACCGAAAAAGTCGGAAATTAAAATCAGGTGTGAAAGATCATTTTATTTATTTATTTATTTATTTATTTTGCGTTCGTAATTGTGGATAGTAATAGCATTTTAGGTATGAAAAATAAAATAAAAAATTCTGCATTCAGTTTGACAATTTTGCTGTCACATGTTTAAAAAAAAAACGAGTTGACAGTTATATTAATATATAAATACATATCTGATATATGAAAGGGAAGCGTTGTTATCGAAAATCTCGAAAACTTTTTGATCGATTTACTAGAAATTTTTACACGACGCACTAACGAACGTTCGGATGGACATAGGTTACATATTTTTGTAATGTATATAATATATATAAATATTCGTAATAAATAAAGGGGAAGCTTAGTTACCACAACTCTCGAAATTTCTTGACCCATTTACTTCAAATTTTTACACTGTGCTGTAATGAACATTCGGACGGATACAGGCTACATATTTTTGTAATATACATATGATAAATATATATGTAATATATAAAGGAGAAACGTTGTTACTAAGAAACTTCAGATTTTCGCACAATACTCTTAATGAACATTCAGACCGAAATGGACGTGGAGAGGAGGCAATGGACAGCAAGAGGTGAGAGGTGGTTATGCACAGAGAGATTGGGGATGAGGAGATGGACAGAGAGGGGGGGGGGGAGCAAGGACTTTGGGATGTTTAAGTAATTTCCATACATATTTAGCAATTGCTATACATTGCCGTGTTTGCAAGTGATAATAATAATAATAATAATACTGCAACAACGGCGGCGGCTGCTCTGGTTCTTAAGTTCGGCACTGAAAACTTATACCTGCCTATCCCATGACGTGGCTCTAGTAGAAACGCTTCTGTAAGCACTTGCAGCAGGTTCCTGAAATTAAGTTGACCAAATTACTTGCAGAAGTAAAATTTCGTAAGTTTTTGTTCTGATGTAAGCACCTCAGCAAGTGCTTGTCGAAATTACTTGAGGGAGACGTGTTACTGGACACACGCCTTTAGATCCTAGAAATGACTTACCTTTGTTTTGTACACCCTTAACTTAACGTAAATGGAGAGCTGCATCAAACCAGTCTCAGGACTGAAGACCACAACAACAAATTAACGTACCCCAAAGTGAAGAGGTGTCAAATCGGTTGAGGCTGATGACCACTGTCTTGGCGAACCTTTGCCGATCCATCTGGTGGCGAATCTTCTATTTAGGTACTCTACATTACTATGAGAGCGAAATGAGGCATTGCTCCATCCTGTTGGAACAGTACAGCGTCAGGAATGCCTTCTTGATGAAGCTGTGGTTCCAGAAGTTGCTCCAACAATTCAGGATAAATGTTTCCTGTAATTGTCTCTTCCGCAAAAATGAAAGGTCCTTATACTGTAGTAGTGTTTGTGAATCCAAGCCACATACTTGGTTTCGGTGTGTCTGTTTGCTATTCAGTTGTAAGCTTCAGGTGGCTCGTTACCTCATATGTGGAAATTATGTTTTTTTAACTTTTCCGCAGAAGTGGAATGTGACCTCATCGGTAAACGAAATACCCATGAGGTATTGTTTGTGGGCAGCTTCTATCAAATAGTAACAGCAGTTTGACGTATTGTGTAATTTTCGTAGTCTAATTTGTGAGGCATTGAATGTGGTATGCTGTTTTCTTTAGCTTAAAGCGTTAAACTTTCAAAGTCGTTGATATTTGCTAGTCTTAGTCGCTGCTTAAACGACGAGTTGAAGCATATGGACTTCTTTCGATTGCTTCTCTGATTCGTTGAACAGTCTCTTGTGGTACAGGATGTCTATCAGAGCATGGTTCGTAGTCAACGTTCCCAGTTCTTTGGAACTTATTGACAAGTAACCGAATGTTTACACTTACTGGTGCTGGCCCGTGAAATTTCCGAGTGAATTCCTCGTGCATCTCCAGAGAAGGTAACAGGCACCATTACTCATTTAACAACAGCCACACTTTGTCATAGGAACGTATGTGTTATGTAAATGCATCCATTGTTTCTTAGTAACAGATCGAGACTTTATGACCATGCTGTATAAAAACGATGTACCAAACGGATCTGTATGTGCACCATCGTGACTTACACAGTGATCTAAGCATCCCCATGTCTTCCTCGACATCTTGCATAGAGGCGCATGATCTTTGCTTCGGGAGGCTTCCTGCATACTTTTGCGCAGTTCGTCATTAGTTTTGGACCGACTATGGGCCACATTCAGCTCTACCTACTGTTTATTTTCAGTAGCTTGGTTGCCGTTCGAAGCCAATTTTTATTAGATCGACTGCTTAACTGGTGTGTATAGCGCGAAGCGTGACATTGACTGGTAGCTATCCACCACTAGCGTCACGTCCAGAATACTGCGTACAATAGCACACATTTCCTACGTTTCCTGGCCTTGAGGTTACCACTGTAGCTTATGTTTCTCTGCTGTCTCCGAGTTATTTCCTATTTTTGATTATACAGTTAAGAGAAATTCAGTTTTTGTCGATGGTTGGTGTTGATGTGTGCAGTACTAATCATCTTTCGACCTAAACTACCGTAAAAAAAACTGCCAGTAACCTAGACTGACAATGAAAGTGAAATGATGGCATCCCATTATATTGTCACGTAGAAGAAGGTGTAATTAGATGAATGACGAACTGTAACTTCATATAACGAAGGTTTATTCAGCACTTGCACATACAAGAGCGCGGAGCGAACTGCCTCCGGCCAGAACACATACAGTATATATACAGCTACAGAACATTCCAGTAGAATGATTCTTGACATTTGTGGATACTTCTAGAGTGTACTCGATCCGAATATAGAAACTAAAATTGTACAGCCCAGGTGAGTTTTGAACTAACGACTCTCTATGCAACACTTCAGCATTATAACCACTGCACCACGGCACTACTCAACTTCTTCTGTGACAATATGGCAATTTCTCGATGTGGCTGTTGTCGCTATCGACATAATATTTTGCGAAATTATTGCAGAGGACAGAATGAACCTGAATAAGGTTCGAGTTGCTGTTAGTGCGGGGCTTATGGGGGCATCAGCTGGTTCGACAAGAACAAGAGGGAACTATGCATTCCGCAAACTAAATGGATTATGAAATGAAGCAGGAGATATGCGCGCAATGCCAACTTCAAGGTGTGCATTGTGTTACAGTGAGGAGCAGATCAGTGTTCAACGTCCCATCGACAAGGAGGTCGTTAGAGGCGGAGCTCAAGCTCGGATTAGGGAAGGATGGAGAAGGAAAGCGGCCGTGTTCTTTCGAAGGAACCATCCCAGCATTTACCTTCAGCGAATTAGGGAAATCACAGAAAACCTGAATCTGGATGACCGGACGCAGGTTCGAACCGCCGTCCCGGTTTTGCTGTGACACAGCAGGCAGTAAAATTGCTGTAAAACACGTATAAAACTACAAGTACTTCTGTTAATTTGATACCTACTTGACATACCTATGTTAATAAAATAATAATTCTAGCAAAGATTTTATTACTGCAAAACAAAGGGTTAAATGGCACTAATGCGGACCCCCAGTAATACTGTAGATCGCCAGATCCCCAATTCGCGTGGATAAACTTATCTTGTAGTCGGTAGTCGTCCAGGATTACAGGTTCGCAGTTCCATTATACACTTTTCAGTCACGTTAACGCGACCACCAGTCAAAAGCCTGAATTATCACTCTTGCAGTGCGCACCGCTGCGAAACAATCACATATAAGTTACAGAGGTTCTGGAAGCTAACGATAGGAATGTGGAGCCATGCCGACTCCCGTGCCGTGGCAAGCTGCGCTAGGTTTCTCGATTGATCCTGTCAATGGTCATCATAGAAGCATTGGTGCGTTTTCTCAGCTGTTCCAATGTTATTGACAGTGGTGGTACGTTAACACAATACTTAATAAGGAAAAGGTGACAAGGCGTTAGGTCAGGCGACCTGGGCGGGCCCAAGGGAACAGAGCCACATCATCTTCGCCCTTACGCCCAATCCAACATTCCGCAAGTTCATCGTTCAGGCAGCGACGAACATCGATGGTCCAAAGAGGGGTGCCTCGTCTTGTTGGAATTCTAACAACCACAACTGCAACATATTGAGATAAGAGGTACCCGTCACAGTCTTCTCACAGAAGGAAAACGGCCCATATTGTTTCATCTGTGACACTGCACAGGAGACATTAACCTTCGGCGAATCTCGTTCAGTCACCACAATTTCATGAGGATTTTCAGTACTTCACACTCTCATGTTGTGCCGATTAACCTTTCCAGATAAATGGAAGGTTGCTTCGTCTCTTATTATTAGCTTGGAGGTGAAATGTTCATCCTCAGGTGTTTTTTCACCATTTCGTCAAGGTACTGCAATCCTAACACCGCCTGGTGGGCACAGTGCAAACTCGGTGAATATACAGTTTCATTCACGTATCCGTCATACTTGTAATACTTTGGAAAATTAATTATCCGTAGTACCATTGGCTCGCAGAATTTTTGACAACAGGATTCAGTCTGTCACACTGGATGTTCAATATTAAGCGGAAACCGAAGTTACATCGTATGTAACACAGTGAAGCGCGATTGAGCTACTAATGTTTTGTATAAGAGTACATATAAATCATTTATCATACAGGATCAGCGGCACTATCAGGTTCTTCGCTCATGGCGGTGTCGTTTACAGAAAACACCGTCTTCCATGATTGCAAGGAAATACAGAACAATGTGAACTTCCACGTGGTGTGTTGAATGCAGCTCTTTTCAACTGTGGATAACGGCAAGATAATTATCACAAACAAGAAAAAGAAAACTTTAGTATACGATTACATGACTAGTGGTAAACTTTCTAGCCTTTTTGCAGAATGATTCCGTGATGATGTTACGAACATTCAAGGATGATGGAGAAGGTTAAATGTATCATTCTGATGTAAGGGGGGTCCGGAAACGACCGAGTCGAAAGTTATAAGCAAAAATCGTTTCGATGTCTCTGGCTGTAGATCTCTTCTAATGGAAGCTCTTTGCTTTCGATATGATAGGAGTGTGGAGTAAAATAGGAAAATATGTCTTGTAAAAATGAGAACTGCATATCTTAAGAGCCATGAACATTTGCTCATTTCTGCTACTGTGAAACACCTCTTGTGCTCTTAGCTCTATAGCTCTTCATTTTAGAGCCCATATTTGACAGATATTGAAATTTTTTCTTGTTTTTGTCCATACTAAATCCTCCGAAAATATGGAAAGCAAAGAGCTTGCAGCAGAAGAGTTCCACTGTCAGAGGTTCCCAACGGTTTTCGCTTATAACTTCCGACTCCGTCGTTTCTGGGCCAGAGTCCCCAACCTCAAATTGACGCATTTCCTCTTCTCCATAGTCCCTGGAAGTTTGTAATATCATCACGGAAACACCTTGTATTGTGTATATACAGTACATGAAGCCAAGCCAATACTAGGCATTACGAAAAATGGAAGGAGAACGTGAAATCAACATTAGGAAAGGTGAAAGAAAGATTTAGAGTTGTTGGGGAATTTCTGCAAAAAGTGTGCTGCATCTGTTAAGGAAAACACACACTCACGACGCTAGTACTGCATACCGAACAACGCAGCTCCAGCGTTTGGTTTCCTCATCAGGCATGCACGACAGCGAACCTCAAAGGAATGCAGAGACGCGTCGTTAAGTTCATAGCTGGCCCGTACTACTCATGCGATAGTGCTACGGTAACGCTCGGGGAAATTAAACGAGAATCCATAGAAGAAAGTCGGTATTGTTATCGCGAAACACGGTCTGGTAAATACAGGGCACCCGTATTAGAAGCAGTTCGAGGGACAATTCTGCTGCTTCCATAGTATAGGATCACGGGATTCGGATATGGAAGATGTGAGTACATACGGACGGATCCAGAGTAATTGCTCCTCGCTGCAGTCACGAACGGAATACAGCAAACAACATCTAAAGCCTCGTCCAAAGGTACCGCAAGCACATTTAAAACTGATGAAAACACTGTCACAAATCGCGCAGCTACACTATTCAAACTTTCGTTCAGTTTTTTTGCTCTAGTCTTTCGTTTAGTTGTTGAAAATCGTCACATAGGAAGAATTGTTGGCCGGAGTGGCCGAGCGGTTGTAGGCGCTACAGTCTGGAACCGCGCGACCGCTACGGTCGCAGGTTCGAATCCTGCCTCGGGCATGGATGTGTGTGATGTCCTTAGGTTAGTTAGGTTTAAGTAGTTCTAAGTTCTAGGGGACTTTTGACCACAGCAGTTAAGTCCCATAGTGCTCAGAGCTATTCGAACCATTTTTGAAGAATTGTTGTGAAAACGTTTGCATTATATGCATTATATGCTCTTCAACTGAAGAAGAAAACAAAGTTTACACGTCGTTGAAAGAGCTCCCGGGATTTGTTATTGAAGTCAGGGGCATTCTCCTATGTGAATCTTTTCCGAGAACTACTGCAGGAACCGGACGATTGGCACGATTACTTACGTATGGACACAAAAAACCTGTAAACTGTTAAAGCTTGTAACATCAGAAACTGAAAAAGAAGATAGTGTTATGAGAGTGGCTATCAGCCCCCACGAGAGACTCATCGCAAAATTAAAGGTTTTAGCGAGTGGCAAGAGCTACAAGGACCTTGAATTTGTAGAAAATATTTTATAGATAGATTAGGGTCTGCATAATCTTAGACATCACTCCAGAACTTAGCAAAGTGTTGAGAAATTCCTGGTTAGCTTGAGAAATTATCTGTAGCCTTATTTATTATAGTACCATTAGGGCTACTAAGAGACAGAACTGGATCACAATGTGGCGTTCGCTGTGTTATTCAGTGGTTTGGTATTTAACTAATTTGTAAATGGAAATGATAATCTTATTTGATTACATTGAGTAATTACTAAATAACTTTCTCCCGGCTAAAGATCTGGTCAAGTTGCTAAAGAACTCCAAGTTAACGTCGTGTTAAAGTGTTGTCTGTAAGTTGTGTAAGTGTCACTAAATCACAGTTCATACAACAGATTCTATACAATTATGGATTATGACGGAAACAGTTATCTTCAGCAAAATGATCATTGAAACCACCGAATATCAGCCGCGCACAACACTGACGTATGTTACCTGAAACAATATTCTTCGCAACTCGTGCGTAATTAATTTCGGCTCCATACATCAGCTAGAAAAGTTTGTTATAACGATCGTGCTATGAGCACTATTTTTAAAGAACTAATCTGATGCGAATTATTTTCATTCAAATGAGTTCGGGACCACCGGTGCACATTTATTTTTACACATTTGTATTACGTTCGCCATTTATGTCTGCAGAGTTGCGTAATTTGAATTTGCCGCGGAGATAATTGTTAAGATGGCGGCAGACAACTGATACAAACTTTCTACTGTTAGACCAAATAAGTAAGTATTTGAAATGATTATTAAATTCTATAAACTATACTTTCATATTGTGCACTATTTAGACCTCATCAAGCAAACATTTGATTTGTTTCTAAGGAAAACACAGACAAGAACGCGATACAAATCGCTATCATCGAAGGCTGCGCTCCTTGCAGCGGAAAGAAATAATTAACACAGATAATGCTTACTGAGAGAGGAATTAAAGTTACAAATAATTATTCACTCATGTTTATAATAATAATGAAATCTATTTTCAAGTAATAATTAACAAATAATTACAGTTTCTTAACAGACCTCAGTTCGATATGCGTCCGGAATCTACAAAAGCCAACCAACAAAAAGGTAAAAACAAAGGAAGACAAACGCAGATCATAAAAGGAACTTACGATTATCATTGTCTTTGTATGATACACATCTATATGTCTAATTACATCATAGAATATTATATAAATAATTAATATTTATAAGTTTTCACTGTACGTCGAATACATAATGTTTATAACTGTTAGAGGCATAATTTCCTCGTGGATGTTACAACAAGCTAGGGGTAACTCATTGTACTACTGGAGAGATTTCCCTGATAATGAAAAGGAAACCTCGGTTGCATTATGCCCTGTCTTCCGGAAGAACCGGCACTGTTAATAACTTTAAAGTCTTTTCTTAAAATTTCCAGTTTAACTTAAAAAATAACACCATTAATGGGCTTTTGTGCAAGTATAGATTGTAGTATCTTATCGTTGCAGTGAATGGCTTTTTATGTTTGACATTGATCTCATTTGGAATTGGTCTTCGACGTACACTATGTGATCAAAAGTATCCGGACACCTGGCTGAAAATGACTTACAAGTTCGCGTCACGTTCCGTCGGTAATGCTGTAATTCGATATGGTGTTAGCCCACTCTTAGCCTTGATGACAGCTTCCACTCTCGCAGGCATACGTTCAATCAGGTGCTGGAAGGTTTCTTGCGTAATCGCAGCCCATTCTTCACAGAGTGCTGCACTGAGCAGAGGTGTCGATATCGGTCGGTGAGGGTTGGCACAAATTCGGCGTCCCAAAATATCTCAAAGGTGTTCTATAGGATTCAGGTCAGGACTCTGTGCAGGCCAGTACATTATAGGAATATTATTGTCGTGTAAACACTCTGCCACATGCCGTGCACTATGAACAGGTGCTCTATTGTGTTTAAAGATACAATCTCCGTCTCCGAATTGCTTTTCAACAGTTGGAAACAAGAAGGTGCTTAAAATATCAATGTAAGCCTGTACTGTGATAGTGCCACGCAAAACAACAAGGAGTGCAAGCCCCCTCCATGAGAAACACGACCACATCATAACACCACCGCCTCCGAATTTTTTTGTTGGCACTAAATACGCTGGCAGAAGACGTTCACCGGGCATTCGTCATTCCCAGACCCTACCATCGGATTGCCACATTGTGTACCGTGATTTTCCCACTGTTCAATCGTCCAATGTTTATGCTCAATACACCAAGCGAGGCGTCGTTTCGCATTTGCGGGCGTGATGTGTGGCTTATGAGCAGCCGCTCGACCATGAAATCCATGTTTTCTTACCTCCCGCCTAACTGTCATAGTACTTGCAGCGAATCCTGATGCAGTTTGGAATTCCTGTGTGATTGTCAGGATAGATGTCTGCCTATTACACATTACGATCCTCTTCAGCTGTCGACGGTCTCTGTCAGTCAACAGACGAGTTCGACCTGTAAGCTTTTGTGCTGTACGTGTCCCTTCACGTTTCTATTTGACTATCACATAGGAAACAGTGGACCTAGGGATATTTAGGAGTGTAGAAATCTCACGTACAGACGTATGACACAAGTGACATCCAATCACCTGACCACGTATCAAGTCCGTGAGTTCCTCAGAGCGCCCCTTTCTGCCTCTCACGGTGTCTAATGACTGCTGAGGTCGCTGATATGGGGTGCCTGGCAGTAGGTGGCGGAAGAATGCACCTAATACGAAAAACGTATGTTCTTCGGGGTGTCCGGATACATTTGATCTCATAGCGCCCAAGAACGAAAATAAATCGAAGAACCACAAAGAAGGTTTATAAATTTCTTCCGTTCCCACATCCAGTTCGCTCGGATGCTCTTATTTAAGGACTGTCTTTGCGGCAAACTGTTCATAATGAGTTGATCTTTTTGGTGACTATCTCTTTTGTTGCTTTAGCTCTTTACTCACATAACGTGTTGAGTGCTATTGACAAGGAATTTCAGATTGATTCCGTATTTCTGGATTTCCGGATGCCTTTTGACACGATACCTCACAAGCGGCCTGTAGTGAATATCCGTGCTTATGGAATATCGTCTCAGTTATGAGATTGGATTCCTGATTTCCTGTCGGACAGGTCACAGATCGTAGTAACTGACGGAAAGTCATCGAGTAAAACAGAAGTGATTTCTGGCGTTCCTCAAGGTAGTGTTATAGGCTCTTTTCTGTTCCTTATCTATATAAACGATTTGGGAGACAATCTGAGCAGCCGTCTTAGGTTGTTTGCAAATGACGTTGTCGTTTATCGACTAATAAAGTCATCATAAGATAAAAACAAATTGCAAAACGATTTAGAAAAGATATCTGTATAGTGCGAAAATTGGCAACTGACCCAAATAACGAAAAGTGTGAGGGCACTCACATGAGTACTAAAAGGAGTCCGTTAAATTTCGGTTACAAGATAAATCAGTCAAATCTAAAGGCCGTAAATTCAACTAAATACCTAGGAATTACAATTACGAACAACTTAAATTGGAAAGAACACACAGAAAATGATGTGGGGAAGGCTAACCAAAGACTGCGTTTTATTGGCAGGACACTTAGAAAATGTAACAGACCTACTAAGGAGACTGCCTACACTACGCTTGTCCGTCCTCTTTTAGAATTCTGCTGCGCGGTGTGGGATCCTTACCATATAGGATTGACGGAGCACATCGAAAAAGTTCAAAGAAGGGCAGCACGTTTTATATTCTCGCGAAATATGGGGGAGAGTGTCACTGAAATGATAGAGGATTCGGAGTAGACATAATTAAAACAAAGGCGTTTCCCATTGCGGCGGAATCTTCTCACGAAATTCCAATCACAACTTTCTCCTCCAAATGCGAAAATATTTTGTTGACACTGACTTACATAGGGAGAAACGATCACCATGATAAAATAAGCTGGTACGGAACGATATAGGTGTTCGTTCTTTCCGCGCGCTAACAAGGGAACCTCCCCATCGCACCCCCCTCAGATTTAGTTACAAGTTGACACAGTGGATAGGCCTTGAAAAACTGAACACAGATCAATCGAGAAAACAGGAAGAAGTTGTGTGGAACTATGAAAAAAAAATAAGCAAAATATACAAACTGAGTAGTCCATGCGCCGTATATGCAACATCAAGGAGAGTGTGAGCTCAGGAGCTCCGTGGTCCCGTAGTTAGCGTAAGCAGCTGCGAAATGAGAGGTCCTTACTTCAAGTCTTCCATCGAGTGAAGAGTTTACGTTCTTTATTTTCGCAAAGCTATGATATGTCCGTTCGTTCATTGACGTCTCTGTTCACTGTAATAAGTTTAGTGTCTGTGTTTTGCGACCGCACCGAAAAACCGTGCGATTAGTAGACGAAAGGACATGCCTCTCCAATGGGAACCGAAAACATTTCATCGCAATGTCATAGGTCAACCGCTTCCTCCACAGGAAGACACGTCTGATGTATTCTCTACGACACTGGTGACGGCATCATGCGCGTCACATGACCGGAATATGTTGTCGACCTACCTATCTTGTACACTTGGCGAATGGGTAAAAAGATTCTTCTACCTTGCCCCATTTAGGTTTTCTTGTGGATGTGATAATCACTCCCAAAAAAGTGATGAAAACATAAGAGTTTGTCAGATAAACTGCAACAAATGAATGTAACAGTTTCACAGTCGCACAGTTAAAAAAAAATGGTTCAAATGGCTCTGAGCACTATGGGACTTAACATCTGAGGTCATCAGTCCCCTAGAACTTAGAACTACTTAAACCTTACTAACCTAAGGACATCACACACGTCCAAGCCCGAGGCAGGATTCGAACCTGCGACCGTAGCAGTGGCGCGGTTCCAGACTGAAGCGCCTAGCACCGCACGGCCACCGCGACCAGTCGCACAGTTTTCCCTGTGCTCTGTCAAAACATATGTTTTTAACGTTTTCAAATTTTTCCGTGTGTAGACGGTCAAATCCTACATATGTCCAAGCAAATCTGAACATATCCTGGAATTTTGGAGAGCGAAGTTGATTATGTGTGAGTGCCTGAACTTTGATAATTGACACACGATCACGTAAACAATAGTGCTCTGTGTACCTGTGCAGCTTCGCAAAATCATAGAATCTTTTCACAAAGTATTTCACTTGCCGAAAACCAAACACATCTAACGGTTGCACAAGAGGTGTACAACCTGGAGGAATGGTAATCACGTCTACTCCCACACTAAAATTGTACGATGCCTGATCCTTCTGTCCTGTATAACTGTCAAGGAGTGAGGCAAAATCTTTGTCCGCGTAAGGAGCAATCACACGTTCATTAAAGTCTTTCACTAGTCTTTTTTCCATTTTTCCTGACGCACTACAATTCACTACGGTGCAGTTACCTCGCATGGGACGGACGGACGAACAGATAATTGCCTGAAAATAAAAAGTTAAACTTCTCACTCGATGGAAGACTTGAACCAAGGACCTCTCATTCAGCAGCTGATCACGCTAACCACGGGACCACGGCGCTCCTAAGTTCACGCACTCCTTGATGTTGCATATACGGCGCATGGACTACTCAGTTTGTATATTTTGCTTATTTTTTTCGTAGTTCCACACAACTTCTTCCTGTTTTCTCGATTGATCTGTGTTCAGTTTTTCAAGGCCTATCCACTGTGTCAAATTATAACTGAATCTAAGGGGGGTGCGATGGGGAGGTTCCCTTGTAAGAGAGATTGGAATAATAGACAATTGTGAAGGTGGTTCGATGAACCTTCTTCCAGGCACTTAAATGTGATTTATAGGACATCCATGTAGATGTAGGATCCATTTCCTTGTACTTATTAACTATAGCAGCGTATGCCTTGTTTTTATTGTCTCGGTTGCTGTAACCCTCAGATTTTACTTATCTGAGACAAGGAAAACTTTGGCACAGCTCTATGAACTCCGTGAAAAATTCGTGGTTCTAATGTCGCAATTTCTATCACCACTGCACTGAAGCGACAGCTGGGACCTCATGCTCGTACGTGTCGGAGACTAGACTGGCAGCATAGCTAAGCGTGGGCAACAAGACTGGAGTGCCTGTAAATGCACAGACTTGCCCGGAGGCTTGCATGAACGCAAAGCTCCAGCACATCACCCTTTTGTGACTTTGTCACTCTTCATTCATTTCATGCAACTCTGTGAAACGTAACGTTTTGTTTGACAAATCTGGCGTGATCATGTAAGGCTGAATACGAAACGTTACGTGTTGTCCAGGCTTAAGACTGGTACAAAGTACCAACAGGCAGGCTCCGATTGCCGCATACGCCCCAGCCTGTTGGCAGGACTTGGAAAGGGATGTAGCGATTTGACCAACTGCAGTATGTAGGGGCGGTCTAGGTATAGGTAAGAATTCCGAGAAAATCGCTGTGCCTTTTAGCTCATCACACTGGTGAGACAGCAACATTTGCTCACAGAGGTGTGCACAGACTGTGCTGCTGATGGTAGGAACTGCCCTCGTAGACTGTCAAAGACACATTGACGATGTGTCGTATTGTGTTGTTCTACATGAGTTAAATGCAGATCTTCTCGTTATCTGTTCATGTTGCGAGAAAAGGATGCAATATATGTAGAGGAAGAGTGGGAACAGTGTGACATTAGTTGTATCTCTGAAATTTTGGTTTCAGTTGTTGGTACCTACTATGAATGTGGTAACCATTATTATTTAGTCTATGGAATTCCATGTTTCATGCCTGACATTCTTGTTGTGATTTCGTTGTTGGTATATTTGTGCTCAGAGGTAAGAAAAGTATATTTTTACTAAATTTACGTAGCTGGTTTCTGAGTAGACCATTGGTATTTTCAAATCATTTCATTAGTTACTCAAAACTATGGCTTTTCCAAGACATATAAATCCCCTTCATTGAAATTTTGGTTTAAGCTGAATGTGTTTGGAGCCATTTTGAAAAAAGTTTGCCACTGGGAGCAGTGAGTCATGAATAATGATGGTACAGCGAGACATGTCTCACTGTTCCCAGTGCTTGTTCACAGTGTCTGACAACGCGTGCTTGCTGTATAAAACAGTGGTTTCTGTAGATTTTATTGTGCAAACTTTTATTTTAGGGTATAAAATGCCCAGGAGAAAGAAGACTGATAAGGAAATAGGAAGATTTTCAGAATCTTCAGAGACGGAAGCTGTCATGCTGGTGATCGAAAATAAAATGAGCGTCAGGAGTGCATCTACGCGGAAAGGCTATCCTTTCAAACAGTTAGTCGATACGTTAAGAAATATCGTGAGGATAACACTTCAAACATGTGTCCCAACTATTCAGTGAACCGCATTTTTCCACCAGTATCGGAGCTTAGTTTGAGTAAATATCTAGTTGTGTGTTCTAAAATGTTTTATGGACTTACTATGAACGACTGCCGTACCTTAGCTTATGTATTAGGTATTAAAAATAACATTGTTTTACCCAAAACCCTGACTGAAAGCGAGAAAGCATCTATCTACTGGATGAAAGATTTTCGACAGAGATTCCCTCAACTCTCTCTTCGAACCCCGGAAGGATGCAGCTTATCTAGAGCTACAGTATTATAAATGCTCTAGGTAACAGCGTACCCCCTGTCATTATATTTCCAATTGTGTATTTTAAAGATCATATGATATTAGGAGCACCTGCTGCCACATTAGGTCTTGACGTTAAAGGAGGCTCGGATGAACTCAGAATGTTTTGTGAAGGTCATTCATCACTTCATCAAGTTCTCTGTCAGCTCAAAAGCAAACCCATCTTTGTTACTGATGGATAATCATGAGAGCCACCTCTCAATAGAGGCAATAGATCTGTGCAAAGAGAATGGGATAACGATTCTGACAATTCCACCTCATTGCACCAATAAACTGCAGCCTCTTAATGTCAGTGATATGAAACCTTTCCATACATTTTATGATGCTTCTGTAGGTACATCAATGATGTCTCATCCAGGTGAAACGTTTTCAATTTACAATGTTGCTCACTGGAGGGGGGGGGGGGGTTAGCATATCCCCGAGGAATGACTCCCGTCAATATCATTGCCGGATTTAAGAAGACAGGAATATTTTCTTTAGATCGCCATGTGTTCAATGAGGATGATTTTCTTCCATCCTCTGTTACTGACACACCTCTAAATGAAAGACAGGAAACTCACATATCACCCGACAAAGACCTTAAACCTGCAACTGATGTGGGATACCCATCACATGATGAAAGTGAAGCACAGTCTATAGAATCCAGTTCTCCACAATTACATGGAAAATCTACACCAATGTCTTATCTCTCTCCAGAAGACATACGAGGTTCCCCAAAGGCAAAACCAAGAAAAAGTTGTAGTCGCCGACGGCCTAAAGGAAGAACAATAATTTCGACCGACACACCAGAAAGGAATGAACTACAAATGAAAAGGAAACGAAAATACATTAAGGACCTAAAGCAAAGCGAGCTTTATTCCAGGTTGATGAAACTGATGCTGACGAAAGTAAATTAATTTTGCAAGATTCTTCAGATGATGAGACCTTTGATCAGACACAACTAATTCCAGAACCGGAAATGGTTAACTTTGAAAACCTACAGCGCTCACCCAAAGTGGGTGACTTTGATTTAGTAGAGTTTGAAGCAAAAAAGAAAATATATTATGTAGGAAAAATTCTTTCAACTGTAGGGGAGTCATCCGAATGCTAAGTTACATTTCTTATGAGAAGTTTGAAACTAGAGAACAAATTTCTGATACCTAGAGTTCCAGATATTTCGTTCATTGACACAAAATGCATAAAAATGTTATTGCCTAACCCTACTACAACACATAGCAAGACAAAAAGACAACGATCTGCTGTTACATTTGAGATCAACTTTGCTTCTTATGATGTTCGTTAGAATTTGAGGTCTCACTGTACCCACCATTAAAAATTCATGGGTACAGTGAGACACTTTCACAATTAATTTTTTTAAAAGGAAAGACAATACATTAAAATATTATAGTAACACTTTGAACATACTTAAGCACAGTATACATGGTTACCATAAGGTATTAAATCAATAAAGATTTTTTTAAAGTGTGATTTGGATTTCAATTTTTGAGTCTCACTGTTTCCACTCTTCCCCTACTGTGCACGTATCTACCGCAAATTATGGTTTAGTGGAAATAAATTGGTCCACTAATTTTTGTTGCATTAATTACACAACACTCTCCTGTTTTCATCTCACGCAGAGGCTCTGGATGTAACTGTTGACGATTTTCAGAACTCCAGTATCGAGTGTTCTATGAGTTCAAGTAACCTGGATAAATGCAGCTGTGCTTCATCAGAAAGGTAGAACATCTCAGCATCAGCTACTCCATCATGCACAGATTGCAATTACCAGTTGCGGTACTGATGTTGAGCAACAGTCTCTAAACTGAAGAAACTTTTAATAGCCAAGATCACATTCAATACTATTCATTCTTGATGACCGGTTTCAACAATCTGATCTTCAAAAAACTTGTTGTTATACGTTCTGTTCCATTATGACTGTTATAATGTTGACACTATAGTGGATAGTATGTAGCAATTCCACAAAGGTTTGTTAAAAATAAAAACACGCTTGTAACAAATAAAAACAATACATTTAAAAAGCACTGAAACCTGGTAATCAGGGAGGCAGTATTCGGTTACGATTGTGGACGAGGCCGTAATCAGTTACTGTTGGTTCCCTTTTTCAATTACACACATTTATTTTAAAACGGTAATTCCAGTTTCAGCAATAAACAAAGATATCACATGTTATTAAAGAAGGAATAAACAACTGTGTAATTGATAGTGCTTTCAGTACGTTACAATTTACCAAATCAGCATAAAATACAGACACAGCAAATAATGTTTTAAAAACAAGCCAGTGTGATCCCAATTAGAATTTTAAGGCAAGTAACCACAGTCACAGCTGAAGGCCTTTAACGCCAAGAAAGGTAACTATAAAAAAATTAAGAAACATACTGTAAAACAGCAATGCAATAGCATGGTTAATTTAAAAAGACAGGCAACTGATCACCAAACGAGTGAGACAAAATGATGGTAAACTTGGTAGCAGAACCATCTAAACCTGCTGTAACGCCAATAATGGCAATTATATAAAAAATTTTAGAAACATACAATAAAACAGCAAATACAATAATAAAACACAAGGGCCAGTCACAGACAGTACACCAGGAATCGACCCCTGAGTAGGTCCGGCAAAGAAACACTTTTGCGAACGATGAGAGAGGCAGCCAAGAGTTGCATTCACATCTCAAATGGTAATTCATACTAGTGGCACTCTAACGAATGACTAATGATACTTGCTGAGGCTACCTGACGTCCAATAGACCAACTGCAAAGATGTAAAAATTACGCCAAAGCCGGAACCGACGGTCTGGACTCCGCCCGCAGAATACTGTGCTTAGAGCGCCCAGAACGAGAAAGGAACCACTACCACCAGAGTAGAAAAATCGCCAGCCAACTTACAATGAAGAAAGCTGTCAAAACTGCACGCCTCACTGGACAGCAGCGGCAAGGCGAGGAAACGTACACTGCTGTTACATACACTAAGCCCAGGGCGTTAGCGACCACGAGGCAGGAAAAATACCGCTGGCTGAACTTAACAAATAGCAACAAACTGAACGCAATAAATAGTAATTAGAAGTCCTGGAAAGCTAATTAGATCCGCCTTCCCTAAGCACTCCACTCGCTGCTCTTCACCTTGGAAACACCACGAGCAGCTTCATGAACCCAAGTCACTGGAGAATCGCAAGATCTCACAATGGAGGAGGTTTCTTTACTTGAATCCAAATGCACTCAACTTAAAACTTGCAGGATTCGGTTTACGACGAGGTCGTGCACCCTCGTGACCACAGTCCTTCGATCCGGCAGTCCATGCGCGCCGCCATCGGTCCCGTCGTCTTCTCGCACTGTGCGGACCTGGCTCCTCCTGAGTCCCTAACCGAACTGCACACTGACAGGACACAGAAGAACCACGACGTTGCCCCAAAGACAGGGCAATAGTTACTGCATATCTATAACCGCCGCTGCGGGCAGGCAACGCTTGAGAAACGAAGTGGCGCAAGTCAACACGAGAAGAAGACAAAGAACTGCAACCAAGTCAACTAAACGATACGATCTGGCTTCCAACAGAGGACAGAAACCTACAAACAGCACAAACGCGAGCCGCAGCACAGCTCAAGCACATTGTATAACTAGGGATGTCCACACACGCAACCTTCCACAGGGCTTGTTAAGATGTTGAATTGCGTAACAGTGCACATTTGTGCACATATTTACGTTTACATGACGAGTTAAATACATCACGAATCCACATACTGACGTTTGAACTGGAATTTTTAAAAGATGTGGATCCTTGAGATATTTAACTCTTCATGTAAACATAAACATGCGCAAAAGTGGGCACTGTTACGCAATTCAGCGTCTTACAAGCAGCAGTAGAACGCTATGTGTATGGACATCGCTAGCTACTCAAGAGGCTTTTCAACTGTATTGTTTTTATTTGTGACAAACATACCCATATTTTAACCAAACTACGTGGAATATGCTACATACTATCCACTATAATGTCAACATAGCCTGTGTGATACAGGAAGTATAACAATAAGTTTTTTGAAGTTCAGAACATGACATTCTTAATTGATGAAACTGGCCATCAAGAATAGGTAGTACTGAATTCGATCTTGGCTAGACGGCCGCTGTGGTCGAGCGGTTCTAGGCGCTTCAGTCCGGAACCACGCGGCTGCTACGGTCGCAGGTTCGAATCCTACCTCGGGTATGGATGTGTGATGTCCTTAGGTTACGTAGTTCTAAGTCTAGGGGACTGATGACCTCAGATGTCAAGTCCCATAGTGCTTAGAGCCATTTGATCCGATCCTGGCTACCAAAAGTTTCTCCAAAGCAAATACAGATCGCTCCTTCCAATCTATACTCTGTCGGAGCAGACCTCGGAAGGCCCAACGGTACTTACCGACCGCCGTGTCATCCTCAGCCGATAATCATGACTGGATGCGTATGTCGAGGGTCGTGCGATGAACAAACCGCTCTCCCAGCTGTTGACAGTTTTAGTGACCGGAGCCTCTACTTCTCAGTTCTTATTCGGCCTCACAAAGACTGAGTACTCCCCAGTTGCCAACAGCATTCAGCAGACCTGGATGGTCATCCATGCAAGTGCTAGTGAAGCTTGACAGGACTTAATTACAGCGACAAGGCCGTTGGCCCTTCCAGTCCCTCATTGTGAGAAATTTCAATCCATTACCTGAATAGTTCAACTGGTACACAGCCGTTACTTAGTAATCTTTCAGTAAGAGTCTCAGCACACCACTTTCAGCAGATGTGACTGGGCAGACCAGTCTGAAGCGATAGAAGACGCAGTGATTTTTTAGGCGAATCCATCTGTCCAGCCGGCTGCGGTGGCCGTACGGTTCTGGCGATGCAGTCCGGAACCGCGGGACTGCTACGGTCGCAGGTTCGAATCCTGCCTCGGGCATGGGTGTGTGTGATGTCCTTAGGTTAGTTAGGTTTAATAGTTCTAAGTTCTAGGGGACTTATGACCTAAGATGTTGAGTCCCATGGTGCTCAGAGCCATTTGAACCATTTTGAACCATCTGTCCAGAAATTCTGTGACTACAATGATAATGAAACGGAGGATGACATGGGCAAGGCTGAAATACGAGGACGTATCAAATATGAACAGGAATTTAAATCTGGCGGCTGTGGTAGTGGATGAAAATGGGTGCGATCTTGACAGGGTGGTGGTTGGTGGATGTATCTGGAACAGCACTGTGGCGCTGCAGTTGGCGTGACGTGTCCGTTCGAGTCAAGGCCAATTCACACTAGCCGCCACGTCACATCACGTCCTGTCGAAACATTCTGCAGTGAATTTCAAATGGTGGCATCCATATTGGTCGTCATGTCACGTCACGTCACAACGTCAAGGTTTCTTGGGAAGAAAGATTTGACGACTGATGTCTTCGTCCGTTTTTGATCACGTGACCCCCAAACTAAATCCTCCCGATACACAGCCATGCACTCATCCCCATATTTCGTTTCGCTGCGGTTTTCGTGCTTGATAAGACTTGTTCTTCGAAGTCTTTGTTGTTCGTTATTTTTGTTATTTATTATAGATTGCTTCGTTTCGTTTTTTCTATTGTTAAATAGTTTTATAGGGAATGACGAAAGATTAGTTGAAGCAGTGAGGCAGCAGTCTTAATTGTACGACCTGAGCATACTAAATTACTTTCCCTCTACATTTATAAAGTAAATTTTTATACATACCAGTACAGTAGTTAATATTTTACAGTGAAAAGGATTGGAATATGGCCTCAACTTGAAGTCGAAAAAGTACTTTGGGTAGGGTCAGATTGATTAGATGGTGGAATTTATTTGTATGTCATAAGGCATTTCTAATGTTTCATAAAGAAAAGGACTGAAATCTTCAAACACTGCAACAGTCGCAAAATGCTTTTTTCGTGAAGTATACATCAAATAATGTGTTAGAGGTGTTTGTTTAAAAATATATTTATGGCAGGTTTGTTTATTGTTAAGTAGTTGTCTGAATTGTGTGTGAAACAGTTTTGAATGCATCACTGGTCAATATTAATGTGGTTTCAGTAGCTAACCCCAATACACATAAGACACTTGAACTATTAACAGCCAGATACAAGACGTAAAGAAAAACTATACACTTTTAAGAGAAAGGGATTGAGACAGCTATGACTATTGCATAAAAACTTAAACTAGACTGACAACTAAACTTAAACAAACCAGTTTTTTTATGGGATGTGATGGCAGCGCGTAACACTGTGTTCCTTTTAGTAATTCTGTGTACAATTTGACGTAACAAATGAAAAGAACTGGTACCTCGACTTTCTAAAATATTGTGCAAAATGCAGATCCATCTTCCTTGAGCTCCTTGCCTAATGTGTGACATTCACCTTTTGTACCGGACCCATACGCTTTTTTGGGCTGTCTTGTACTTCTGCCTTCCTTTAATGTGCTACCTATACCTGCAAATCACTTGAATCTGATAAACTTCATTTTCGTTTAAATATGCAGTCCAGCACCCACGTATACGAGTACAAGCTACCGCGTAGTGCATGTGCACTTCGCGCGTAGAAACAGTTGAAAATCACCTTGTGAAGATCGCAATTCCCGCGGAGAAACAGCTGTAGACAGCCATGCAGGTTGGGACACGTGACTTGAATTGACTTGATGTGCCGTGATGGGACGTGACGGTGCCGTGACGTGACGGCCAGTATGAAATGGCCTTCAGGTCACCATGTGCGAGAAAGAGGTTCACACATCTCTTACGCAGCGCATATCCATCAAGTTTCTCGCGAGAGAAGACGTCACACCCGCGGAAGTTTTGAGAAGGCTCTGTGCACAGTTTGGGGAAGAAATCGTTTCGGAGACTCTAGTGTACGATTGGCTTTACGCATTTGTGACAGGGGACGTACTGTGGAAAACGTACCCCACCAAAGACGACCACTGACGAACATCACACCAGATAATATCGGTCGCATGTAAGGATTTATTCCAGCAGATTGACGCATAAACCCTCCCGAAATTGCATCGGCGGAAGGAGTAAGTCATGGAAGTCCTCACACTGGCAACTCAGGAAATTCCTCCTTACAGTTCAGATTCTACAGCCTGCGTCTAGCGCATGTTCGGACCGCTGAAGGAAGAACCTGGGGGATCCCAGTTTGATGACAACGCAGCGGCAGAAAAGTCCGTGAGCAACTAGCTGCACACACGTCCCTTCTTCGATGACGACGCCAGAAAATTGACAGTTCGATAGTAAAAACGCGTACCAAGATCAGGATACTATAGAAGACATTGAGGTGAGCGTATTTTTGTTTTGTTTGATTCGATAAAGTTAAAAAAACAATTCTGGTTTTCTATTCGTACTAAACGCTTTTTTCCAAAAGTGTTCCACTAAGGAAGATCACACACCACTTCCTCCTTTAAATCGTCACACGAAAGCAAAAATTACACGTATCGAAATAAGTAACGGTGGTAAGCTACAAAAATCGCTCAACAGAGACAAGACTATTGTACCCAAAATAAATTAATTAAAAAAATAAAAATATATGACGCACCACAAAGGAATTATCTGAATCGGACAGAAATCGATAAATTGATAGATGCGATCTACATGAACAGCCAAGGAAATGATTACAAATTCAGAAAATCTGGACGCTTTATTCAAGAGAAAAAGCGTCACGAATTGATCAAGTCAATATACCGTTGGTACACCTCTGATCTTGTGCAAGTAGTTATTTGGCTTGGCATTGATTGATAGATCTTTTAGACGTCATCTTAAGGGTTATCGCGTCAAATTCTGTCCCATTGGCACGTTAGATCGTCAAAATCCCGAGATGATTGGAGTTCCCTGCCCATAATGCTCTTAATTGGGAAGAGATCCGGCGACGTTACTGGCCAAGGTAGGGTTGGGGAAGCACGAAGACAGCCAGTAGAAACTCTCACCATGTGTGGGCAGGAATTATCTTGACGGCTTGTCATGAAGATGAACTAAACAGAGTGTAGAATATCGTCTAAGTACCGCTGTGCTGTAAGGGTGCTGCGGATGACAACCAAACGAACGTTACTATGTAAAGTAGTAGCGCCCCCGACCATCAATACTTGTTGGCAGGACACAGTCAGGTGTCTCCGGACACGCGTTCGGCTTTGAATCTCATTGAATGGAGCATATTTGTCTTTAGTGATGAGCCCCACTCAGAACTGAGCCCCAATGTCCATCCAGGACGTGTCTGTAGCTGACCCGGTCAGCGGTGGGATACCAACCTGACTGTTGCCTGCCATACGGCCTGACAGCTAGGAGTGGTGGTCTGGGGTGCCATTTCTTTTCATAGGAGGACCCATTTGGTTGCGCATGGCGGCACATTTGCAGCACAACGGTACCTCGACGATATTTTACGCCCTAGTTTGTTGCCCTTCGTGGCCAACTATCCTGCGATTACATTTCAGCAAGATAATATCCGACCGCTCGCGGCGAGAGTTTCTACTGCTTGCCTTCGTTCTTGCTAAACCCTACCTTGGCCAGTGAGGTCACCGGATCTGTCCCTTTCTGAGAACGTTTGGAGCATTATGGGCAGGGCCCTCAAACCACCTCGGGATTTTGACGATCTAACGAGCCATTTGGACAGAATTTGGGACGATCACCCTCAGGAGTACATCCAACAACTTTGTCAATCAATACCAACCCGAATAACTGCTTGCATAAGGGCCAGAGGTGTACGAACGCGTTAATGACTTCCTAAATCTGTTAAGCTCATTCTCTTGAATAAGTCATCCATTTTTTTCTGAAATTGTAATCATTAATTTTTCTGGGGATGTGCATCACATCTACCGATTTCCGACCCTATCGGGTAATTCCATCGTGGCCCGCCTTTTTTTTTGGTCTAAGAATGTAGCTGACGGAATACCAATATGATTCTACACCGAATAAGCGAAAGAAGTTGTTCCTAGCAGTAGTGTACCACGGGACGTTTGAAGAGCGAAGCATTCCTGATGATCGGAATAAAGCGGAGGTAATTCTCGTTTACAAGAAGGATGATCGAATAGAGGCACAAAACTATAGGCCCACATCTCTGATGTCGTCCTGTTGTAGAATTTTGTAACATAATTTATGCTCGCTTATTATGTCGTATATGATGGCTGAAAATCTACTCTATGAGTTCCGAATGCAAAGACTGTGTCAGACAATAAACGCTTGGCGCAGGGAGTGCCAATTGGCCCGCAGCATAAACAAATATAAGATAGGCAGGGAGACCATTAATGCGTGATCAGACGATTGCAGAGTACTCACTGGAAGCAATTACAACCCTAAAATATCTTGGGGTATGTTTACGGAACGGTTTAAAGTAGAACGTCCATATAAAATTAATCGCAGGTAAGGCAGACGCGTGACAGATTCGTTGTAAGAATCCTCAGAGTAATTTAGTCCACCCACAAAAGAGGTAGTTTAAAAACACCTTCTCGACCAATACTTGAATATTGCTCGTCAGTTTTGGACCCGTACCAGATATGATTGCTAAAGAAAATAGAGAAGATCCAAAGAAGAGTAGGGTGTTTCATTGCAAAATAATGTAGGAAGCGCGAAAGCGTCACGGTGATGCTCAGACAATTCCAGTGGCAGACGCTGCAAGAGAGGCTTTCTGCATCACAAATGCGGCTTACCGTTAAAGTTCCGAGAGCGTACGTTTGTAAAAGAGTCAATCAATACATTGCTTCCTCCTACATATATCTTGCGAAAAGAACACGAAGGTAAAATTAGAGGGATTCGAGCCCATATAGAGATTTACCTGCATTTGTTATTCTCACGAAGCATTCGCGACTGCAACAAGGAAAGGGGGAAATGACAGTGGTATACAAAGTACCTTCCATCAACGCCGTAAGATGGCTACGGACACCGTAAGATGGCTACGGAGGTATAAATGTAGATATAGAACTTCTTACCCAGGTCGTTAGTTGGGTTATAACGAATACACTATGTGCTCAAAAGTATACAGACACCCCCAAAAACATACGTTTTTCATATTAGCTGTATTGTGCTACCACCTACTGCCAGGTACTCTATATCAGCGACCTCAGTAGTCATTAGACATCGCGAGAGAGCAGAATGGGGCGCTCCGAAGAAATCACGGACTTGGAATGTGTTCAGGTGATTGGGTGTCACTTGTGTGATACGTCTGTACCAGAGATTTCCACACTCCTAAACATGCCTAGGTCCATTGTTACCGATGTGATAGTGAAGTGGAAACGTGAAGGGACACGTACAGCACAAAAGCGTACAGGCCGACCTCGTCTGTTGCTGGCACAGGGAGCGCCGACTGTTGAAGAGCGTCGTAATGTGTAATAGGCAGACATCTACCCAGACCATCACACATGAATTCCAAATTGCATCAGAATCCACAGCAAGTACTATGACAGTTAGGCGGGAGGTGAGAAAACGGATTTCATGGTCGTGTGGCTGCTCGTAAGCCACACATCACGCCGGTAAATGACAAACGATGCCTCGCTTTGTGTAAGGAGCGTAAACATTAGCGATTGAACAGTGGAAAAACGTTGTGTGGAGTGACGAATCACGGTACACAATGTGACAAGTCGATGGCTGGGTGTGGGTATGGCGAATGCCCGGTGAACGTCATCTGGCAGCGTGTGTAGTGCCAACAGTAAAATTTGGAGGCGGTGGTGTTATGGTATGGTCGTATTTTTCATGAAGGGGGCTTGCACCCCTTGTTGTTTTGCGTGGAAATATCACAGCACAGGCCTAAATTGGAGATTTAAGCACCTTACTTCCCACTGCTGAAGAGCAATTCGTGATGTGGCGGAATGTCTGCACGACAATAACATCCCTGTAACGGACTTACCTGCACAGAGTCCTGACCTGAATCCTATAGCACACCTTTAGGATCTTTTGGAACGCCGACTTCGTGTCAGACGTCACCGACCGACATCGATACCTCTGCTCAGGACAACAATCCGTGAAGAATAGGCTGCCATTACGCAAGAAACCTTTCAGCACCTGATTGAACGTATGTCTGCGAGAGTGGAAACTGTCATCGAGGCTAAGGATGGGCCAACACCATACCGAATTCCAGCATTACCGATGGAGGCCGCTACGAACTTATAAGTCATTTTCAGTCAGGTGTCCGGATGATTTTGATCACATAGTGTACGTCACATATCAAGTCCGAGCAACGAGTTGCAGCACTGGCTCCAGGGCAGTATCCGCCATGTTGCGCTGTTTCTGTGCAAAATACAAGTGAAAAAGTTTGTGGCACGATCATAAAGATGAAAATCGGAACAACAACAAGCAGAGTAGCAAGCCAGGTGCAGCATCCAAGTTGCTGTCGATGTTTTAACGATGTATAGCTGTAGACTGAATATATACGAAGGGCGTTCAAAAAGTAATGCTACCCTTTTTTGAAAGCTCGTTGGTTTTATTCACGATGTTAATAAAACACATTATTCCCAACTCCTTTGGATAGAATAACCTGTTTTTCAACATAATCTCCGTTTAATGCGACGCCTTACGTCACCGTAATTGCCCGCATGGTACCACACTACTATTCGAGTCGATGTCTTGCTGCATCAATAAACTCTCCCTCATCCATGTACTGCTTCCCATTGACTGCATCCTTCATTGGGCCAAACAGGTGAAAGTCGGAAGGTGTGAGATCTGGGCTGTAAGGTGTATGAAAAAGAAAATTCCAGTGATGTTCTGTGAGCTCCTCCCTGGTGTGTAGACTTGTGAGAGGCCTTGCGTTGTCATTGAAAAGAAGAAGTTCGTTTGCATTTTTGTGGCGACGAACACGCCGAAGTCGTTTCTTCAGTTTCTTGAGGGCAGCACAACACACTTCTGAGTTGACTGTGGCACCATAAAGGACGACATCAAACAGAATAACCCATTCACAGTCCCACAAGACTGTCGCTATGACTTTATGGCTGAGGGTGCGGCTTTGAACCTCGGAATAGAGGTGGTGTGGCTCCACTGCATAGATTTCCGTTTTGTTCCCTGTTCGCAATAGGGAGTCAGTGTTTCATCGTCTGTGACGATGTTCGATAAAAAAAATTGTGACGATCAGCCTCGTAACGCGTCAGCAGTCCGTACAGATGGCCCTTAATTGCCCTTCATGGTCTTCTGTTAAGCGGCGAGGACCACATCGGCACACATCTCTGTGTGTCCTAACTGGTGGACGGATGTGTCTGTATTATCAACAGAGACGTCCAGTTAACAGCAAGGTGTTTGATTGTAACCCGTCGATCATCTCGAATGAGAGTTTCCGCATGTTGCAGCGTTGCAGCAGTCACAGTTGTGTGCGGCAAGCGGGAGATCGGACACGTTTGCGCGACCTTGTTGCGATGATGACAGACGCCTCGCCAAACGACTCACCGTGCTTTCATTGACTACAGTCGCCTCGTATATCTGTGATGCTCTGCTTTTCCTCCAAGAGAAAATCAGCGACAGCTCTCTGCTTGGAACGCACCTCTGTTACAGATGACATTTTGAAGGCTGCGTAAGGCGCTGTCATCTATCAGAATTTTATGAAACTGTAAGCGTTGAAGTGGAAATTTTCCACGAAGTCCGACGACAAATTCAGCGATTTTCAAGAGAAAGTGGCCAAGAAAAGGACGTCCTTGTCCACCGTAAACGAAATTGATGCCTTGGCCACAGCGTCTACAGAAAACCCACCCACACAGACCTGTACCTGCACGCCACCAGCCATCATCATCCAGCACAGAAGCGCACAGTATTACAAACATTGTTGCATCGTACAAGAGTAATATCAGACGACGATAACCTGCCCCATGAACTGAGCCACCTACGCAAGATTATCAGGAATAACGGCTGCAGCGCCCATCAAGTGAAAGAAGTGATTTCTGGGAAATATCAGGATAAGATCACCGACGAAGAGCACGAAAAGGAACTTGCTTTGCTGCTATTCTGTGGCTCTGTGCCGGGCAAGATAAGCCGCCTGTTGAAAAGACACAAGACCAAATCAATCTTCAGGCCTCCAACGGGAATCCGTCAATTACTGAGACCAGTTAAAGACGCAGCAGGTCTCAGAATACCTGGAGTCTACGAAATACCTTGTGAGTGTGGCCAGAAGTACACCGGACAAACAGTGCGCACTGTGGAACAACGCATGAAAGAACATGAGGGGTATTATCGCCTACTCTATCCAGAGAAATCTGCGTTAGCTGAGCATGTGTGAGAAAACGGTCACCACATAAAATTCGACGATACCTCTGTCGTGGCTCGCGCTAACGGCTTCTGGGACAGTTTAATAAAGGAAGCTATTGAAATAAAAATTACCGCAAACACCCTGAATTGAGACGGTGGCTTGCAGCTCAGTACTGCGTGGGATCCGACTCAAAACATGTCCATATATGGCAATGTCACGGGCACCACTGACGTCACAGCCGGCAGATAGCGTATATAAGGGCGCACCAACAGCCCAATGGTAGTCATACCACTTGACAGTGGCCAAGAAGTGCTTGGCCGAAAGCTCGTGTAGTTTTAAGCAATTGACGCGATTGGAAACCCGAGAACATTTTATTCAAGAAAAGGAAGTTTTATATTAGTTATTGAAAGACCCTCTTATTACGGCAATTGAAGATATGTGGCCGAGCGGTTCTAGGCGTTTTAGTCTGGAACCGCGCGACCGCTACGGTCGCAGGTTCGAATCCTGCCTCGGGCATGGAAGTGTGTGATGTCCTTAGGTTAGTTAGCTTTAAGTAGTTCTAAGTTCTAGGGGACTGATGACCCCAGCTGTTAAGTCCCATAGTGCTCAGAGCCATTTTTGGAGATGGTTGAAGTCTAAACACGTATTGGCGCAAATAAAAATATGTTTCTTAAAGGAATACAATCCACGGCCACGGAGCTCAGCTATCAATAAAATGTATAAATTATTGTTATGAAAGTTTCTTTCTGGGTGTGAGTGTATGGGGGGGGGGGGGGAGGTGGTGTCAAGACGCCCATCAAACGACTCCCCTCCTTCCCTTGCATCATCGCCTGTTGTATGACGACGACGAAATACCAGCTGTATAGCACACGAAGCACTCTATCCGCGGAGAGCTCAACCGATCTGCAAGCTGACATACATATTAACGTTTTCTCCCTTAAACATTACCAAACTGGCTCTAAGCACTATGGGACTTAACATCTGAGGTCACCAGTCCCCTAGAGCTTAGAACTGCTTAAACCTAACTAACCTAAGGACATCACACACATCCATGCCCGAGGCAGGATTCGAACCTGCGACCGTAGCGGTCGCGCGTTTCCAGACTGAAGCGCCTAGAACCGCTCGGCCACTTCGGCCGGCTTAAACGTTACCATTAGCGGCAGACAAGAAGTAAGCGACGACGCAGTCGGCTACGCTTTCAGACAGAAGAAAGAAGCAACTGGGGTGGAAGAGCCAAAGGGCGTACTTCTCACGGTATCTTGAGCTGCAGGTGTGCACGCTCAGCAGTCAGCAGTAGTATTCTGCCCGCGTGGAGCTCACCACCTTGGTACGGGAGAATCCTTGCGAGGGTGGAGTAGGCAGGCGTGGGACAGGGAGCACACAATGGGCGCCACGACTCGGGAAACCGGTTTGTTCGTCTCGTCAGCCACCACGTGCACGGAGAGCCACACGGGGCAGCCGGCTGACTCACGCACACTACTTTTACTAGCGGCACGACTTGAGGAGGGCTAAAATCGAATTTCGTTACCGATTGACAGTACTGTCGTGTTTACATGTTAGACCTGAACGGATTACGCTTTTTCGATCAGAGACCCGCTTTTCCAAGCGTCATTTAGTTTATGCGAATGATGTTTGTAAATTCAAAACATGTTCAAATGTGTGTGAAATCTTATGGGACTTAACTGCTAAGGTCATCAGTCCCTAAGCTTGCACACTACTTAACCTAAATTATCCTAAGGACAAACACACACACCCAAGCCCGAGGGAGGACTCGAACCTCCGCCGGGACCAGCCGCACAGTCCATGACTGCAGCGCCTTAGATCGCTCGGCTAATCGCGCAGGGCGTTTGTAAATTATCTGCTCCGATATAGTCAGTATGTTGGAGCAAGGTAATCAGTTATTACATTCACATGAGACACAGTTTTCGGAAGACGAAACTAGAATTTCTGAAACCGTTTCCCGCTGACATGTTTACATGTTTAAGACCTGAAGCGATTTCGCTTGACCGGAAAAATATCGATTTTCCGATCGTCACAAATGGCATCTTGAATCAGCTGTTCCAGTTCCTGATTTTGTCAGCACAATGACTACTTCTCTTGAACTGAGGTAGACTGCTTCAGGCTCAGTCTAATATTACTACTTCATCTCTGCGCAAAACGTAACTGAGTCCAGATTAGCTCCGTCTCTAACGACTTTCATTTCGACAGGCCATTCAACTCTAATCTTTTTTTCCATTCTTTCCAGATCAGCCGAAGTTGTTTTTGAAAAAGTAAGACGTAGCCTGAAGTCGCAAGCACGTTTCGAAAACGGTTGTGCGTTTACATGGAAGAGGAAACCGATTGTGGAAGAGGATATCTGCAAGCTAGAACCTCATTTCCGGGATCGGTATTGGAGCGGTTACACGACCAACTAGAAGCGGTTTGGGAAAATTCTTTTCTGAATTCTTTCCGATTTTGGGAGCCCCATGCAATCGTAGTGATTAGGGCCTTGCAATGTTGGAAAATCATCGATGCTGATTTTGATTTCATCATCGACGTCTAAACATCGATGGCCGATAATAGCCGATTCCAAAATATCGACGATTTTAACATCGATGTTAAATGAAGAATTTATAGAATGGCGTAAACAGCAATACACTGAAACCTGTAATAGCGTATTGAGTAATCAGTAAATACAGCAATAAATAATATTACATATTCTACAACTTCTTGTTTACAGATTACAAAAATAACGTTTTTGAGAAAAGTTTCCCCTTCAGTCCGTTCCATTGCTGACGGAGAAGACATACTGCTTTTGCGGACAGTCTTTCAGACTTAAGATAGTGTCTTTGACGTGATTCCATACTTCTAATGAATGTTGTTCAAGTTCTAGAATGCGATCTTTAAATTAATAACTGAACTATACTGGCAGGTCCTTTTCTGTAACAGTTTGTAAATTGTTATTTTCTCGTGCTAGTTTGGTTTATCTGTTTCCTGTAACGTATCAACGTGTTGCCCAGTATCAATGAAAGTCGTTTCAAAGGCTGCAAGCAAGTCCTAGATGGTTTCGATTGCCTTCGAACAAGCTAAAGCAACTAGAAAGTGTATGATGTTGAATGTAGCATCGAGCAACCTTGATATCTCTCGAGAGACAAGTTTTTCCTAAAACATGTAACTACCGGCACAGTACACAAGGCAATTATGAGAATCTCTTCCGAGGCAGTAGGTAATGATGGAGAGAGCATTGGCATGATTAAGAACGTCGTAGACACTATTACTCCAGTTATCACAGACATCTTCAACCTGTCTCTTGTCAGTAGTACATATCCTACTGAGTGGAAGCAAAGTTTAATTCAACCTATACCCAAGACTGACAACCCTAAGTCGCCAGGTGACTACAGGCCGATCAGTATACTGCCTGCAATATCTAAAGCCCAAGAATGAACAGCTGACGGATTACCTCAAAACTCATAACATCCACAACAAATATCAGTCAGGCTTTCGAAAGCACCATAGTACAGCAACTGCATTAATCAAAGTAACTGATGACATTAAACATGCTATGGACAGACGTGAAGCTACCATCCTAACACTGCTTGACTTTAGCAAGGCTTTTGATACAGTTGACTTTGATATATTACTAATTAAAATGAAGCAGCTGAATTTCTCAAACAGCGCAATACACTGGTTCGACAGCTACCTCAAAAACAGAAGTCAACAAGTCATTTGTGGGTCGGTAAAGTCATCATGGAAAAACGTGCGCTCTGGAGTTCCCCAAGGCTCCGTCCTTGGTCCATTACTCTTCTCACTGTTCATTAATGATATTTCTTCAGTGATTCACTCCTGCAACTACCATCTATATGCCGACGACATCCAACTGTACATAAGTGCAAGCCCCAAGGACATTGCTGACGCAGTAGCAAGTATGAACGCAGATCTTTGCTCTGTTTCTCGATGGGCACAGAACCTAGGTCTGAAACTAAACCCCAAGAAATCCCAGGTCATACTTATATCTCATCCAAAGTTAATCAGTCGGTACTTTCGCGAAACAGTCCCTCAAATACTCCTCAATGGAACCCAACTACCATACCAAAAGACAGTAAAAGACCTTGGAATAATCTTGGATGAACACCTAAACTGGGAAGAACAAACAGTCATAGCTTGCCGGAAATCGCTCTCCTCCCTACATGCAATTCAAAAATTTAGAAAAATATTTCCAACCCATGTTAAACAAAAATTAGTCCAAACACTAGTCTTGACTAATCTTTACTACTGTGATGTAGTTCAACACGGCACAAATAGTGAAAATTCGAGATGCCTCGAGCTAGTGATGAATGCTTGCGTTAGATATGTATGCAATATACGGTTGTATGATCATATCAGTCCTTCATACTCCCAGCTAGGTTGGATACGCCCACATAAGGCACGCGATCTCCACACGATGTGCTTACTTCATCGATTTCTTAGCCACTGGTGCCCCCAATACTTATCTTCTCAGATTAAACACCTATCATCATTCCACAACCGCAATACCAGATCGGATACGTCTAGCATCTTGGCTGTACCTTTACATAACACAAAATCTTTCTCCGTGTCAGTCTCCATCTCAGCCATACGACTATGGAACGCGCTCCCCTGTGATCTGCGTCTTATCCAGAACTACTTAACATTCAAGAGGGAACTCAAGACTTACATATTAGGGACGGTATAGCCACCATTGTTGTGCCCCTCTCATCTTTTTCTTTCTCCTCTCCATCATAGCTTCGAATTTTACCATTCTATTTCTCTTCATCTAACCTATCTACCTCTTCTACATCTCTTTTACCCCATTCTATCGTCTTATGTCTCTGCTTGATGAGAATAACTCACAAGCTGCAAGAATATAACGCGAAAATTCCCAACCAGCAATAGGACTGACATTCATAAAAGAAAAAAATATGTTTACTTTCATATACATAGTCATTACTATTATTATTATTATTCTTGATTGTTATAATTATTTTTTGATTGTTATAATTATCATTGTACTATTTTTATAATCTCTATTTTTTTCTGTAGCATTAATACTGTATAACATGTTATATGTCCTTAATGTTCTGTAGAAACTGAAATTTGTTGAATCTGAGTATGCCTGGTTAGGTGTAAGAGAGGGCCTGAAGGCCCTAATCTTGCCAGGTAAAATAAATGCATAAATAAATAAATAAATAAATATTCTGTTCGTTGTAAAATGCTAAGTTTCAACTTAACATTCTCTAAAAAAAGATTTATTTCTGAACTGCCAGTAAAGTGTGGTTCTGAATTTGAATCAGCTAACACTTGAAGCTCAAACTTTACACACAGAAAGTACTTGGTGAGTTCAGATTCTACTGACAAACTTTCATAAGTTAAACAGAACAAGATTGCTTTCTGATTATTTTCAATCCTCGGCCCCTAGTGCCTCATTGAGGCACAATTCGTTCTTTTTCTTACAAAAACAACCTTTGCGTCCGAATTGTACTGATAACAATGAGGCTTGTATTACACTGTCAGAGTTCTCTGATCAAAGACCTTTTCCAAAGATTTTGCCAAACTTCTTTGAACAATATATTCCTCATAAGGTGAGTCCGGGGGCGAACTGCAATGAAAGGTAACTGAGGAAAACTTCACAAGCTAAGACCGCTAAAAAAAAGCATTTTACTGGATGACCGGTTTCGACAGAGCTATGCTACTAGTGAACATGAACACTTGCAATCGGTGCGTTATAATTACGTCTATGTTTGTACATAATAGTTTTACATTTGACATGCCGATGTGTAGTGAACTTCATGATAGTGGGGTGTACGTACACTGATCAGCCAGAACATTATGACCATCTTTCTAATAGCCGGTATGTCCAGCTTTAGCAAGGGGCGACGCGTCGTGGCGTGGAAGCAGTGAGGTTTTGACAGGTCGTAGTAGGTAGTTGCCACCACACGTGCACACGCAACTCACCCAATTCTCGTAATTCCTGGTAGAGTGCGACGAACTCTGACACTACAGTCACACATCCCAGATGTGTTCGATCGCGTTCAGATCTGGCGAGTTGGGGGACCAGCATATAAACTGGAACTCTCCACTGTGTTCCTGGAACCTCTCCATCAGACTTCTGGCCTAGTGGCATGGTGCATCCTCTTGCTGAAAAATGCTACTGCCGTTGGGAAACCTGATCATCATTAAGGGATGTACGTGATCTGCAACCACTGTGCCATACTCTTTGGCCATCATGATGCCTTTTACGATCTCCACTGGACCCATGGATGCTCACACGAGTGTTCCCCAGAGCCGCCGCCAGTTTGTCACCGTCCCGCAGTACAGGTGTTAAGGAGCTGTTTCCCTGGTGGACGACAGATTCACGTCCTCCCATCGGCTTGATGAAGAAGGTATATGATGACTTTTGAACATTATTAAGGTAAATATATTGTTTGTTCTCTATCAAAATCTTTCATTTGCTCACTATGCCTGTCAGTAGTTAGTGCCTTCAGTAGTTAGAATCTTTTATTTAGCTGGTAGTATTGGCGCTCGCTGTATTGCAGTAGTTCGAGTAACGAAGATTTTTGTGAGGTGAGTGATTCATGAAATGTATAGGTTATTGTTAGTCAGGGCCATTCTTTTGTAGGGATTATTGGAAGTCAGATTGCGTTGCGCTAAAAATATTGTGTGTCAGTCTAGTGATGATCAGAATAAGTAAAGAGAGAAATGTCTGAGTACGTTCAGTTTTGCTCAGCTGTTTGAAAATCAAATAACGTAAGGGGTTTATCAGCACAATCACTCATAAATTTTTCTAAGGGGAGGTTTTGGATTTGCAGCTCCTTGTGTTTACTGTGTTTGCAGTTAAAATTGTTGGATGTAAGGCTCGCCACAGTGCAGAACACCGTTTTTCCAAGTTCCCAAACATGTTTCAGCACCCCTGTGCCATCATCAGTGGGTTTCTGTTTTATTTAATCTGTAATGTGAACATTCTTACTAAATGATTACAAAATTATGTGGATATTTAGTTCAAACAACAATTTGTATGTTTTGCTCTTTTGGGCGTTCTGTATTAATATTGGACCATGCCTCTTTAGGCAGTTTGTAGCTTTAGCGTGTTCCGAAGAATACGTGGTTATCCACGTCGAAACCTCAGTCAACATCCGGTTTCAATTTGCAATCGAGGCGGATTCTTTACAATTATTTATTAATACCTTCGCATTGCGAAAACCGAGAGTGAAGGTATTAACGAAAAAAAAACTAATTGTTGTTTGAACTAAATATCCACATAATTTTGTAATCGTTTAGTAAAAATGTTCACATTATAGATTAAATAAAACAGAAACCCACTGATGATGGCACAGGGTTGCTGAAACATGTTTGGGAACTTGGAAATACTATGTTTTGCATAACTGGCGGACCTTGCATCCAACAATTTTAAAGTCTGACGTTAGTTTCGCCACAGTTTACCGCCTGCCCTGTTTTACCAATCCGCCCAGCCTACGACGTCCGACATCTGTAATGAGTGGTGGCCACCCAGCCCCACGACATCTGGACTAGGTTTCATCGTGATTTCGCAACCTGTTGAAGACAGTCACCACAGGACTCCTCGAACACCCGGCAAGTCGTGCCGTTTCTGAAATGCTCGTGTCGAGCCTTCGGGCCATCACAATCTGCTCTCGGTCGAACTCAGATAGATCGCGCGCCTTTCCCATTCCACATCTCTATCTCATCTACATGGATACTCTGCAAATCACAGTTAGGTGGCTGACAGTACGCTCACTGATACTATGTCCGCCGCTCGTGGTCTCGCGGTAGCGTTCTCGCTTCCCGAGAACGGGGTCCCGGGTTCGATTCCCGGCGGGGTCAGGGATTTTCACCTGCCTCGAGATGACTGGGTGTTTGTGTTGTCCTCATCATTTCATCATCATCCAGGAAAGTGGCGAAATTGGACTGAGCAACGACTGGGTAATTGTACGGGCGCTGATGACCACGCCGTTGAGCGCCCCATAAGATTAAAAAAAAAATCACTGATACTATATGCTCCGTGCGTGTGTCTGACTAGTAGTCATTCGTCGCCAGGTGACGCTTCCATCGCCTGGACGGCTGTATATTGGAAGCAAGTCGGCGGTCAAAATGCTCTGGATGAGCAGTGTATGCAGTTTGATGCGACTTGTAACACTGATGTGGTAAATAATGTGGCAGAAAAAAATTCAAAAGCACAAGATCCGATGTTGATCTCTTTCGAAACCGGTCATCCAAAAAAATGCTTTTTCAAAAATTTTGGCTTGAGAAGTTTTCTTCAGTTACCACTGACGAAAGTACTTCACTGGAGCTATTAAGCTATCGTCAAATTTTTGGCCATAATTGTTCGAGAATGGATGCCGAATAGTTAATCATCTGTGTAGCAGCATTTAATGTAATGATGGCGGTGAGCCCATCGCTTAAAAAGAAAGAGAAACGTAAATGATTGTGGATGAAGTTGTGGGTGGCGAAAAGAGAAGTCCGGAGTGTTCACCAGAATTTGATTCGTGAGCTACAGTGCGAAGACATAAACAGCTACGAAAATTATTTGAGAATGAAGGAACAAACATTTCAATTTGTCCTTACGAAAGTAACCCCTCACGTTTGAAAACAAGATAGTCATTCAAGAAATGCAATTTCTGCTAAAAATCTTCCCATGGTTACGTTAAGATTTTTAGCAACCAGCGAAAGTTGTTCGAGCTTACAATACAATACTGGTATCCATCAGAGTACCATTTCAAGCATTCGATATTTCAATGCCTGTGTTTTTCCGAATAACGACCCAATGTTCCTTCGGGCACGCATGTCGTAATTCGCAATAACCCAGGCACTGGAATGTCGTATTTATAAGCCGACACGGGGCAAGCGATTTCCAAGTAAAATGACTCCCCTGTATACATAATGGACGATCGAGTAC
This sequence comes from Schistocerca cancellata, assembly GCF_023864275.1. Classification (NCBI taxonomy): domain Eukaryota; kingdom Metazoa; phylum Arthropoda; class Insecta; order Orthoptera; family Acrididae; genus Schistocerca; species Schistocerca cancellata. The sequence goes on from NC_064626.1 coordinate 563,805,293, forward strand.
AGGTTGAAGACACATCGTTGACGACATATGGAAGTTTGGGTCTGGTCGTGAGTGGTGCTCGGGTAGCCTAACAGGAAGGCGTACGCTCGTGATAAGCGGGTAATCCGGGTTCGAGTCCCGACCCGGCACAAAATTTCATTGCCGCCATTCTATTTCTTTTATGTTATGAACTGTCCCAGAAACATGTGATGCCGACACGGAGCAAGCGATTTCCAAGTAAAATGTCTCCCCTGTATACATAATGGACGGTCGAGTACAGGTTGAAGACACATCGTGGACGACATATGGAAGTTTGGGTCTGGTCGTGAATAGTGCTGGGGTAGCCTAACAGGAGGGCGTACGCTCGTGATAAGCGGGTAATCCGGGTTCGAGTCCCGGCCCGGCACAAAATTTCATTGCCACCATTCTATTTCTTTTATGTTATGAACTGTCCCAGAAACATGTGAAGCAATATACAGGGTGATTCCGTGATGGTGTTACGAACTTTCAGGGACGCTGGAGAAGGATAAATACTCGTATATCAATTTGAGGTAAGGGACCCTGTTCCGCAAACGACCTAGTCAAAAGCTAGAAGCGAAAATTGTTATGATACCTTTAACAGTGGAATATATGTATCGCTGCTGTTGTTCCTAAGATTATAGGATAGGCAACTTTCATAGGTGATGTATAGACAAAAGCTAGAAAAAAAGTCTTGTAAGCATGGGCTGTAGAATGCCTACCTTAAGACCTGTGAGCACTTGCCCCTCTTCAGTACTGTAAAATGTCCTCTTCTACTCCAAACTCTTTGGTTTCCACACTTTTGGAAAAAATAATATGCACTAAAACAAGACAAAATGTTTAGTAAATATGGGCTCTAAAATGCACACCGTTAGAGCAACGGCCACTTGAAGAAGAGATGTGTTTCACAATAGCGTAGATGAACAAGTGCTCTTACCTCTTAGGGTATGCATTTTAGACCCCATATTTACTTCACTTCCCTTCATGTTTCGTAACCGTACTGCCATATCTGAGAGTCGTCTATCGTACAGTTTTAGCAATTACAGTACCGGTACATATATTCCACTGTCAAAGGTGGCAAAGGTTTTCGCTCATAACATTCGACTCGATCGTTTCTGGACTACAGGCGCTTATCTCACATTGACTCATTTATCCTTCTCGATCAACCCTGAAAATTTGTGACATCAGCATAATAACCAGTGTCCCTAGTGTTAAGAAGAATTTAATGTTCTTCATACTTGTTTACTATCGGTCTTTACGTAGTCACACACCAAGTAAACTTTGACATCATTTTTTAAGTTAGCAACAAGCAAAGCGAGTCAAAGAAGTATACAATATGGCGAACTTTGATGAAATCTGGGACCAACACTCTTATTTTGAACAAAGATCCGACGAAAGATTTGACCAAAGGGCTCTGATCAAAGATGATGATCGAATGTTGTAGTTATCAGAACCTCCGAAATATGGAGAGTGCGTTTTTAATACGAATGTCAGTGAAGTCGCAAGGAAAGCAAGGGGGAGGAGGAGGACGAGGAAGAGGAGGAGATCGTTTTAGAAGGGTTATTTCAAAACTTTTTCGCGTCAATTGAGGCGTGCGGGACTAAGGAAGGAAAGCTAGGGCTTAACGTCCCATCGACTACCTGGGCATCAGATACATGGCACAAGCTTGGATGAAGAAAATATTGCGCAGGAAATCGGCTGTACTGTTTCAAAGGAAGCATCGTGGCATTTATTCCCCACGATTTGGGGAATTTATCGAAAATCTAAATCGAGATGGCCGGACGGGGATTTGAACTGCTGTCTCCCCGAATACAAGTCCAATGTGTTACAACTGTGCCGCCTCGCTCAGTTTATGGGAAACATGTTTTATTTGTGCGAGAAATGTTTTATTGTACTCACCTGTACCATGTGCGTTGAGAGAGTGCTAAGTGATCACTGGTGGAACATTATTGCTCTGCAACATGTTAGAGGCTTTTGCAACAGAATATTCATTTTAATTTTTACCAAACATATTTTACCCATTCCTATTAGGCATCATCAGTGGTCTATAAAATAAAATAAAAGATACCTATTTTGTTATGAGATTTGTATCTCTTATTTTGGTGTACAGCAAGCGAAAGGGAATTAGAATATCTAAAAAAAGTAGACTGATACAAAGTGTTAAATGGCTAAGCAGTAACGGCTCGACGACAAATGAAAGGCTGTAGAAGCGTGCGAAACTCGAGGAAAAATAGATGTCACTTACAGGAAAACTAGAGAGACCTGTGGCGAAAAGAGAAGCCACTGTATGAATGTCAATCCACTACTACGCAAAGGAGGGAAAGCTGGAAAGTGGGTGGAATATGTAGGGTCGATATAAGGGTAACAAACTTAAGGGCAATATTATAGAAAGAGAAGAGACAGTAGCTGAAGATGAGATGGGAGATATGATACTGCGCGAAGAATTTGACAGAGCGCTGAAAGACCTATGTGGATGCTAGGTCCTAGTAGTGAGCGGGATTCCCTCGGAACTACTGATATTCTTGGGAGAGTCAGCCATGACAGGATTATTCTACCTGGTATGCAAGATATATATGAGACAGGGAAAGTACTGCCAGATTCCAAGAAGAATGTGGTAATTCCAATCCCATGACGACAGGTGCTGACAGGTGTCAATACTATCGACCTATCAGTTTAAGGATTATGGTTGCAAAATATTGACACTGGAAAAACCGGTAGAGTGACCTAGGAGTAGATGAGTTTGGGATCCAGGAGATTGTGGGAACGGACTAGGTAATACTGACCCTATGACTTATCTTAGAGTATCGGTTAAGGAAATGCAAGTTTTATAGAAAGCTTTTGACAGTGCTGATTCCAATATATTCTTTGAAATTTTGAAGGTAGCAGGGATAAAATAGAGGGACCGGAAAGTTATTTAAGCCTTGTACGGGAAGCCGACTGCAGTTATAAGAGCCGAAGGACATGAACGGAAAGCAGGGGCTGGGAAGGGAGTGAGGCAGCAGACGGAGCTCTAGCTTATTTCGCTTTTATTCAATCTATACAAAGAGCAAACCGTAAAGGAAACCTAGAATGACCTTATAAAGAGAAGTGAAGTTTAGGGAGAAGAAATAAATACTTTGAAATTTGCGGTGACGTTGTAATTATGTCAGAGACGGCAAAGAACTTTGAAGAGTAGCTGATCGGAATAGACAGTGTCTTGGAAAGAGGGTATAAGATGAAAATCAACAAAAATAAAACAAAGGTATTGGAACGTCGTCGACTTAAATCAGGCGATGCTGAGGGAATTAGATTAGGAGATGGAACACTTAAAACTGATAGGTGAGGTTTGCTATTTGGACAGCAGAATAACTGATGGTGGCCAAAGTATGATATAAAATGCAGACTGGCAGTAGCGAGAACAGAATTTCTGAAATGGGGGAATTTCTCAACATCTATAAATATCTTAAGAAGGCTTTTATGAAGGTATTTTGACGACTTTCAGTGGCTAGAAAATTTCCGATTGAGGAAGATATTTTTCTAATACTGTGCACAGAATTAGATACTGTTTTGTCACTGAGTACGAGTAAGAGAGCCTTCGCCATTGCGAGAGAGAGTGGATACAACAGTTTACAAATTAGCCAGTTACGCAGGGTTGCTGGCAAGCAGTTCGACTTTGTTAATTCAGCAAATTTGATAGCACTTATTACCATACATTAAACTATGAAGCGCAAATGGCTTTAGGTGAAAACGATAGTTGTCTATAGAGGCATGAAAAGGCTGTGTTTTCAAGATAGTGTTGTAAATACGCGAAACAGCTGCGTCCAGCGTACAAAAACTGTCCGGGATCAAGTTTCTTGATTTGGATACAGTACTTACACATTTGTACATAATGCTTATTTCTTTGTACAACTGTTCCATAATTTCGAAAACGTTTCCACGAGTATATGGAAATGAAATTTTTTCGGTACTTCACTACAAACGCAGTTAATTTTTTGTTTTCGTTTCTAATACACAATTCGCAAAATGAATATCCGGCGATTGCCGGGTTTGTCAGGTAGTTATAAGATACACTGAAGCGCCAAAGAAACTGGTACAGGCAGGCGTATTCAAATATAAAGATATGTAAACAAGCAGAATACGATGCTGTGGTCAGCAACGCCTATATAAGACAACCATGGTCTGGCGCAGTTGTTAGATCGGTTACTGCTGCTACAATGGCAGGTTATCAAGATGTAGGCGAGTTTGATCGTGGTGTTATAGTCGGCGCACGAGCGATGGGACACAGCATTTGTGTGGTAGCGTTGAAGTGGGGATTTTGCCGTACGACCATTTCACGAGTGTATCGTGAATATCAGGAATCCGGTAAAACATCAAATCTCCGACACTGCTGCGGCCGGAAAAAGATCCTGCAATAACGGGACAAACGACGACTGAAGAGAATCGTTCAACGTGACAGAAGTGCAACCCTTCCGCAAATTACTGCATATTGCAATGCCGGGGCATCAACAAGTGTCAGCGTGAGAACCATTCAACGAAACGTCATCGATATGGGCTTTTGGAGGCGAAGGCCCACTCACGTACACTTGATGACTACACGACAAAAAGCTTTACGCCTCGCCTGGGCCATCAACACCGACATTGGACTGTTGATGACTGGAAACATGTTGCCTGGTTGGACGTGCACGGGTATGGAGACAACATCATGGAATCATGTCAGCAGGGGACTGTTCAAGCTGGTGGAGGGTCTGTAATGGTTTGGGGCGTGTGCAGTTGGAGTTATATGGGACCTCTGATACGTCTAGATACGATTCTGACAGGTTACACGTTGGTAAGCATCCTGTCTGATCACCTGCGTTCATTCATGTCCATTGTGCCTTCCGACGGACTTGGGCAATTCCAGCAGAACAATGCGACACCCCTCCAGAATCGCTGTAGAGTGTCTCCAGCAACAGTTTTCTGAGTTTAAACACTTCCGCTGACCACTAAACTCCCTAGACATGAATATTATTGAGAATATCTGGGACGCCTTGCAACGTGTTGTTCAGAAGCACTCGTACTTTTACGGATTTATGGACAACCCTGCACGATTCATGGTGTAAATTCCCCCCAGCACTACTTCAGACACTAGTCGAGTCCATGCCACGTCATGTTGTAACACTTCTGCGTGCTCCCGGGGGCCCTACACGATATTAGACAGGTGATCCAGTTTCTATGGCTCATCACTGCGTAATACAGTTGTATGACAATATCCCTTTAATAATATTCAGACAGGCGCAGTACAGTAAATCTGAAATCATTTAAAATACACACATTCAAGCACAAGGAAATGCACAGAGAATAATTTAGTCATCCAGAAGTTTTCGTATTCGTAAGGAATTCTACGAGTCCGTGTAATTAATACGTGGCACATGGGGGGAACAAGAAAAATTGTAAAGGATGATAAGAAAAGTAAGTGAAGATATTCAATAATTAAAGCAAGTATTACAAACTGGGGCATTGTGGTAAATAAAAACAGTGATCAAGGAAGTACTGATTTTGTTTCTTTAACTTCAGTCCAAATGGTTCAAATGGCTCTGAGCACTATGGGACTTAACATCTGAGGTCATCAGTCCCCTAGAACTTAGAACTACATAAACCTAACTAACCTAAAGACATCACACACATCTATGCCCGAGGCAGGATTCGAACCTGCGACCGTAGCTGTCGCACGGTTCCAGACTGAAGCGCCTAGAACCGCTCGGCCACTTCGGCCGGCTAACTTCCGTCAATTCTCACAAAAACAATCGTGCTACTATCGATTTCGCCCCGTACCAACCATCTTTAGATCTGTTTAAAACGTATCCTAAGATAATAAAGCCAAAACGGCACCTTCAAGAAGTATAAAAGAAGTAGCTACGCATCGTCAAAAATAATTAAGAATATAATTCGAATTAGGTCACAGTACCGGTAGCATCACAATATAAAGAAAGGGGCGTGCTGTTCACACCTACGCCTCGCTTTCCGTAAAAAATTTTCAGTTCAACGCAGTTCATGAAATTGCCGATTCAGCACATCTGGGCGGTTTGCTCTTCTATATCACGCCATTCACTCTTCTCTGATTTCATCGCTATCGATCTACTTCAAATCATTTCACTGCATTTAATACAGTGTGTTCAGAAACTGAAAAGCTTGTAAGCGTGTTCCAGGGGAGGGTGAGTTGAGAAATAGTTGTTAAAAAAAGAATTCGATACGTTGAGCCGTTCCCGAGTTATTTAGAATGCAGTTAGCCATTCAGGTCGTTATGCGTGCAGATTCAAACAGCCTGCTAGGATCAGTGTCACCAAACTTGTTCCTCGTTTGGTTCCCTCACACGAACGTAGCTTTTACTCACCTAGCTTAAATTTTTCACTTCGATAAAGCTACATTTCAACGGGTATGAGTATTGTACCAGTGGTAACTCGGGGACCCAAAGTTGTCTGTGCATTACCGCATTTCAGAGCGCGGAAGCGGTTGAATTTGAGCGCGCAACCACCAGTTCAGTGCTAAAGAACTCGAAAACGGTGAAACTTATGGAATTTTTTCCTTAACAGTTATTTCTTAGCACAACCTGGCCTGCAACATACTTACAAGCTTTTCAGACACTTTCTGAATATCCCGTACAACACTCGTGGTAAATACCTGTCAAACAATACATTCAACACAGTGAAGGATTTCGTAGGCGACGAGTACGGGTTTGGTAAAAAAACGTAACACAAGTAAATAACAATAATCTTAATAATAAAATATCCTTCATTTCACATAACATTCCCACGCTGTTTTTCTTCCTGTAAAACCTTACTCTTAAAGCTCTGCAATGTACAATACTAACCAAAGTCATAAATACAGCCGTGGATGCCCCGATCTTTTCAGACACTTTCTGAATATCCCGTACAACACGCGTGGTAAATACCTGGCAAACAATACATTCAACACAGTGAAGGATTTCGTAGGCGACGAGTACGGGTTTGGTAAAAAAACGTAACACAAGTAAATAACAATAATCTTAATAATAAAATATCCTTCATTTCACATAACATTCCCACGCTGTTTTTCTTCCTGTAAAACCTTACTCTTAAAGCTCTGCAATGTACAATACTAACCAAAGTCATAAATACAGCCGTGGATGCCCCGATCTTTTCAGACACTTTCTGAATATCCCGTACAACACGCGTGGTAAATACCTGGCAAACAATACATTCAACACAGTGAAGGATTTCGTAGGCGACGAGTACGGGTTTGGTAAAAAAACGTAACACAAGTAAATAACAATAATCTTAATAATAAAATATCCTTCATTTCACATAACATTCCCACGCTGTTTTTCTTCCTGTAAAACCTTACTCTTAAAGCTCTGCAATGTACAATACTAACCAAAGTCATAAATAGAGCCGTGGATGCCCCGAGCAAAAAAACGGCCTACCACGAAGGAATTTTAGGAATGCGAAGGAAAACGTTAGACGATGTACATGTACAAACAAACAAATGATTATTAATTCCGAAGAATTGAACGATTTATTGGAAAGAAAGAACTTCACAAATTAAGTTAGTCAGTAACACATTGGTCCACCTTTGGCCCTTATGCAAGCAGTAGTTCGGCTTCTCATTGGTTGATAGAGTTTTTGGATATTCTCCCGAGGCATATCGCGCCAGATTCTGTCCAAGTGGCGCGTTACGTGGTCAAAATCCCGAGTTGGTTCTAGTATTCTGCTCGTAATGCATCAAACATTCTCAAATGGAAAGTACCGGTGACCTTGCTGACCAAGGTAGAGTTTGGCAACCACAAAGACCATCAGTAGAAACTCTCGCCATGTGCGGGCGGGTAATATCTTGCTGGAATGTAAGCCCAGGATGTCTTGCCACGAAGGGCAACAAACCGGGGAGTAGGATAACGTCGACGTACCGCTATGCTGTAAGGATGCCGCAGATGGCAACCAAAGGGGACCTGCTATGAAAAGAAATGGCACCCCAGACCATCACTCCTGGTTGTCGGGCCGTACGATGAGCGACAGTCTGGTTGGTATCCGACTGCTGGTTGGGGCTTCTCCAGACACGTCTTCGGCCTGGAATCTCATTGATTGGAGAAGAAATGTCTTCGGCGTTGAGTATCGGACAGTGGTGGCATACTAAGCTGACTGTCTTCCGCGATACGGCCCGACAACCGGGAGTGATGTTTCGAGGACCATTCCTTTGCTTGTCTTCTGTGGCACCCTTACAGCACAGAGGTACGTCGACGATATTCTATACCCCGTTTTGTTCCCCTTCATGACAAGGCATCCGGGGCTTAAATTTCAAAAGGGATAATGACTGCCCGCACATGGTGAGAGTTTGTATTGGTCGTCTTCGTGCTTGCCAAACCCTACCTTGGCCAGTGAGGTCGCCGGATCTCACCCCAGTTGAGAAAGTCTGGAGCATTATGGGCAGGGCCCTTGAACTGTCTCGGGATTTTGACGATCTAACGCATAAATTGGACAGAATTTGGCTCGATGTTCCTCGGGAGGGCATCGAACAACTCTGTCAATCAATGCCAAGTCGAATAACTGCTTGCATAAGAGCCAGAGGTGGTCCAATGCTTAATGGACCTGCTCAGCTACGCATGGCAGTATTTCGGGCACGGACAGACCTCTCAATTATGTCCCATAAATGTTCAGCGGATTCATGTCTGGTGATCTGGGTGGCCAAATCATTCACTCGAACTTTCCAAACCGTTCTTCAAACTAATCGTGAATAGTGTTAGCCTGGTAATATGGCGCATTGTGATCCAGACGAAATCCACCCACGAACGAATGCAAACGGTCTCCAAGTAGCCGAACATAGCCATTTACAGTCAATGATAAGTTCAGTTGGATCAAAGGACACATTCCATTCCATGTAAATACAGCCAGCACCAGCTTGCACAGTGCCTTGTTGACAACTTGGGTCCTTGGTTTCGTGGCGAGGGTCCAACCGATGTTGGCACGAGCCCAGGAGAGGCGCTGCAGGCGGTGTACTGTTACGAAAGGCACTAGCGTCGGTCGTCTGTTGCCATAGTCCGTTAACGCTAGATTTCGCCTCACTGTCGCAACGAGTACGTGCGCAGTGCGTCCTACATTGATTTATGAGGTTGTTTTACGCAGTGCTGCTTGTCTGTTAGCACTGACAACTCTACGCAGATGCCGCTACTCTCGGTCGTTAAGTGAAAGCCGTCGACCACTGCGTTGTCATTGGGGAGAGGTAATGCCTTAAATGTAGTAATCGTGGCACACTCTTAACAATGTGGATCTTGGAATACTGAATTCCCTAAAGATTTCCGAAATGGAATGTCCGTCGAATATAGTTCCAACTACGATTCCGCATTCAAAGTCTGTTAATTCTCGCAGTGCGGCCATAATCACGTCGCAAACCTTTTCATGTGAAACTCTACAACCTGGTGAGCAAGATGTATGAGGCAGGCGAAATACCCTCAGACTTCAAGAAGAATATAATCATTCCAATCCCAAAGAAAGCAGATGTTGACAGATGTGAAAATTACCGAAATATCAGTTTAATAAGTTACAGCTGCAAACCACTAACGCGAATTCTTTAGAGACGAATGGAAAAACTGGTAGAAGCCGACCTCGGGGAAGATCAGTTTGGATTCCGTAGAAATACTGGAACACATGAGGCAATACTGACCCTATGACTTACCTTAGAAGCTAGATTAAGGAAAGGCAAACCTACGTTTCTAGCATTTGTAGACTTAGAGAAAGCTTTTGACAATGTTGACTGGAATACTCTCTTTCAAATTCTGAAGGTGGCAGGGGTAAAATATAGAGAGCGAAAGGCTATTTACAATTTGTATAGAAACCAAATGGCAGTTATAAGAGTCGAGGGACATGAAAGGGAAGAAGTGGTTGGGAAGGGAGTGAGACAGTGTTGTAGCCTCCCCCCGATGTTATTCAATCTGTATATTGAGCAAGAAGAAGGAAACAAAAGAAAAATTCGGAGTAGGTATTAAAATCCATGGAGAAGAAATAAAAACTTTGAGGTTCGCCGATGACATTTTAATTCTGTCAGAGACAGCAACGGACTTGGAAGAGCAGTTGAACGGAATGGATGGTGTCTTGAAGGGAGGATATAAGATGAACATCAACAAAAGCAAAACGAGGATAATGGAATGTAGTCGAATTAAGTCGGGTAATGCTGCGGGAATTAGATTAGGAAATGAGACGCTAAAAGTAGTAAATGAGTTTTTGTATTTGGGGAGCAAAATAACTGATGATGGTCGAAGTAGAGAGGATATAAAATGTAGACTGGCACTGGCAATGCAAGGAGAGCGTTTCTGAAGAAGAGAAATTTGTTAACATCGAGTATAGCTTTAAGTGTCAGAAAGTCGCCATGTATGGAAGTGAAACGTGGACGATAAATAGTTTGGACAACAAGAGAATAGAAGCTTTCGAAATGTGGTGCTACAGAAGAATGTTGAAGATTAGATGGGTAGATCACATAACTAACGAGGAGGTATTGAACAGAATTGGGGAGAAGAGGAGTTTGTGGCACAACTTAAAAGGAAGAAGGGATCGGTTGGTAGGACATGTTCTGAGGCATCAAGGGATCACCAATTTAGTATTGGAGGGCAGCGTGGAGGGTAAAAATCGTAGAGGGAGACCAAGAGATGAATAGACTAAGCAGATTGAGAAGGATGTAGTTTGCAGTAGTTACTCAGAGATGAAGAAGCTTGCACAGTATAGAGTAGCATGGAGAGCTGCATCAAACCAGTCTCAGGACTGAAGACCACAACAACAACAACTTGAGTAGATGGTTCAAATGGCTCTGAGCACTATGGGACTCAACATCTTAGGTCATAAGTCCCCTAGAACTTAGCACTACTTAAACCTAACTAACCTAAGGACAACACACACACCCATGCCCGAGGCAGGATTCGAACCTGCGACCGTAGCAGTCCCGCGGTTCCGGACTGCAGTGCCAACTTGAGTAGAAATGACAGCTCTGCCCTTTTATACATTGTGTATGCGGTATTAATACTGCCATCTGTATGCATGCATATCGCTGTCGCATGACATTTCTCACCTCAGTGTACGTCGCAGTGGTAATATACTGTACTTGCATTTGGGAGGACTCCGATTCAAATCCCTGTCCGCCAGTTCAGATGAGTAAGATGGCCGCTTCGTACCTACAACGGCACAGGCAGTTCAGCTTTCATTTATAAATTATTTTTACGAGTTCGTGACAGGAGCGACGTATTTTCAGTTTCCTCTGTGCTTACTAGTTTAGTTCTTAAATTTATTGCCTGTTCGTGCGCTTACTAGGCACAGTCTGGGGTTTTAATAGCTGTGTAGTGTATAGCACCGCCGTCTTTAGTACGTTGGAGACTCTAATTGCTGTTTTCCGGTGTAGGTGAATTGGAGAATTGTCGCTCACAGCTCCAAGCTGTGCTGGCCTGTCATGAAACTTGTGGCTATTGGGAATGGGCACCACTGTAAGGAGCTGGACTTGTGGATTCAAGTGACGTCCAGGACTTCCTATGTGTACTCCAGTTGGTCCACTACTGTGGCTACCCCAGTTACTGCCCAAACTGATGTGGTCGAGTGGAATGTCGTGTCAAGGTATAGCACGCTGCGAAAGACTTTCCTCAGTTCGTCTGACAAACAGGTTTCAGGTGCACTCTGTGGCCGGCCGGAGTAGCCGTGCGGTTCTAGGCGCTACAGTCTGGAACCGAGCGACCGCTGCGGTCGCGGGTTCGAATCCTGCCTCGTGCAGGGATGTGTGTGATGTCCTTAGATTAGTTAGGTTTAATTAGTTCTAAGTTCTAGGCGACTGATGACCTCAGAAGTTAAGTCGCATAGTGCTCAGAGCCATTTTGCTCTCTGTGGTCGAGAAAGATCATGAGCCCTCTTCCAGAGGAAGCCTCTCTACTTGCAAGATGCGGGCAATCACCGGGTGTGGGATTGTTGATAGTTCAGAGCTCAAATGTTAGGTGCGTAGGGGAGACCCTTCGGGATAAGGCTTCCAGGGAAGAAAATAAGTCGATTGTGGACTCTGTGTACATGACGCCATGAAGAGCACAACGTGCAGCCAAGTGCAAGTGGTGGCTCATGTCGGTACTAACGGCGTGTGCCATTTTGGTTTGGCACCATTCTCTCCGGTTTGCGGCGGCTGTCTGAACTAGTGAAGACTGTCAATCTTGCTTGTGAGATGAGGACAGAGCCGACCATCTGTAGCACTGTCGACAGGACCGTTTGTGGACCTTGGGTACAGAGCCACGCGAATTATCTGAATCAGAGGGAGATACAGTTCTGCGACCATTTAGGATTCAGATTTCTCGACTTGTGTCATAGGATGATGGGATATCGGGTCTCCCTTAATAGGTCAGAGGTCACAACATACAGGAGGCAACTAAATGGGTAGCGGGGGTTGTATGGGGTGGACTTGTGTGAAGTGGTTTTGAAGTCTTTTTTTTTTTCATAGGTTAGAGAATGTCGGGAAAGATCAGAAAGGGTTTCAGTCTCAAAGGATGCAGGCCGAACACAGGGCAAGAGTTGACTAAGGAGGTATAAGTGTTATAGTAATAAATTATCTTAGCTGTGTTGGAAAACAACCAGAGCTCCTGGCGCTAGTAGAAAGCACAGATCCACAAAAGGCTCCAAAACCTGGCTAAAGCCGGAGATAAGTTCAGCCGAAAGTTTTACAAACGACCTAACGCTGCTCAGAAAGGACAGATTAAGAACAGTTGACGGTGGTGTCTGTTGCTGTTGGGGTAGTCTATCTTGTAGCGAAACCTATCTCCTTTCTTTAGTACTGGAGTGACCTATGCAACTTTCCAGTCTTTGGGTACAGATCTTTCGTCTAGCGAACGGTTGTATATGATTGATGGCGCTTTTACAGCAGCATACTCTGAAAGGAACCTACATGGTACAAAATTTGGACTGGAGAACTTGTCATTATTAAATGATTTAAACTGCTTCGTTACACCGAGGGTATCTACTTCTGAATTAGTAATGTTGTCATCAGTTCTTGATTCGAATCCTGGAACATTTTTAAACAGATATATTTTGTTTTTGTTTTTGGTGTATTTGGATATCCAGTATTCAATCTCGCTACAACGGTCTTGTGGTCATTAACCCCTGTTTCCATGATAATGCTTCCTATTTCTTCTGAATTATTTGTTCCTAGGAGGCCGAGTACGCTTCAACTATTTACACTTCGAGTGGGCTCCTGAACTAACAGTTCCGAGAAAGTATTTAGCACGATTGTAGATGAAATTTTATGCCTAGCACCGACTTTAAACATGTATTTTCGCCAACATATCGAGGGTAGATCGTAATTACCACCAATTATAATTGTATGAGTGGTGTACCAGTTTCAAATGAGACTCAAGTCTTCTTTGAATTGTTCGCCAACTGTATCATCTGAGTCGGAGGTCGGTAAAAGGAAAAAATTGTTAATTTATTCTCGTTGTAAAGCTTAACCTCTAACAGTACTAAGCCACAGTCATCGCATAAAACAGAAGTGATATCCGGCGCTCTTCAAGGAAGTGTTATACACTCTCTGCTGTTTCTAACCTGCATAAATGGTGTAGGAGACAATCCGGGCAGCCATCTTAGATTGTATACAGATGGTACTGTCATTTACCGCCTAGTAAAGTTATCAGAAAATCAGAACCAATTGCAAAATGATTTAGACGAGGTATCTGTACGGTGTAAAAAGTGGCAATCGAGTCTAAATAATCAAAAGTGTGAGGTCATCCTCATGAGTTCTAAAAGGAATTCGTTAAATTTCGGTTACGCGATGAATGAAACAAATGTAAAGGCTGTCAGGTCACCGAAATATCTAGGAAAAACAGTTACAGACAACTTAAATAGCATGGAGGTAAAAAAAGGAGAGGTCTCATTATGCCACAAGCTTGAAGCTGCTGTCCGCCATCTTAACCAGCCCAAAATATTAGGTTCATAGCATACATACCTCCTTGGTTCACAGCGGTAATACTTCCCATGACGTCACTCTGACGTAGTCGTGCCGTTTCGACAGTGTTGGGTGTTTTGAGTGTGTGGAGACGTAGCTGCTTCATGAAAAATGCCAGCCTGCGTTTTTACGGGTGTACTTATCGATATGATTGTAATCTAAAGTTTAAAGGAATCAAATTTCATTCGTAAGTGGAACAATTCAAGCAATATTTTCTTTTGTGTACATGAATTATTGTTACACTGTTTACTTCTATTGTAATGGTTTTATTTCTGTCACTGGACATTAGATTTGCCTTACTTAACTGAGAATCCGTTCTTTCTCTTCCTTCTTGCGTTTTTCTTTGCCTTCCAAGTCACAAACGCTCAGACATCCGAGCCACAATGTGCCATAGGTCTCGTCCCCACACAACACGCTGCTAGGTAACTGCGCTGATTGTTGGGGCATCTTATGCTCTAAATTCGTCTCGCTGGTTATTATCATTAATTTTTCACGTTTCGTCCTCCTATAAAAAGGTTATGGCTAGAATAGCCGGAGACAGCGGTGATGTGTGTCTGATTTTATGAATGTGTATGTGTGCTGCGCTTCCCTTCTGAAGAAGACTTTGGCTGAAAATTTATGTGAACAATCTTTTTGATGTGCCTGCCTTGTGTTAGGCGCGTGAGTAGCCATCTATCCGTTTCACAGTGTAGTTATTCTCTCATGTAGTTTGTTGTAAATAATCCACTATACTTCAGCAGCAGAATGATATACATAATTACAATACCAAAAGAAAAAAATTAACATTCATTTCGCCGAATCAAGGTTGTCCGTAGCACAAATAGGGGTCCACAATGCTGCAAACAAAGGTTTTGATCACTTACCACTGATATAAAATATCTGACACACAGCAACGCAAAATTTGAAATTAAACCGAAAACGCTACTCTTTGATAACTCCTCCCATTCCACAGAAGACTATCTGTTACTGTAATGTGTAGTGATAGTGGGTAGGAATTACTAACATCAGCTTTTCTTGAATTTAAAAAACGTTCAATATCACCACGATTTATAGTGCAAATGATACGTGGAACATGAAACTAAGTAACTAACTGTTGGCATATCACGAAGCATGGTATAGACTTACATACTTCGAAACCCTCAAAATGAAATTCAGAAGTAAAATGAAGATGATCAAAGTAGTTGTGCATTCCAATTGTAGTATGTTTGGTTATTCCTGAAAAACTGACAGAGTTACTGGTGAGAAATATACCGAGAAAAGAAGCAAATGGGCTACTGTTGGAAAGGTAGGCCAACACCTTACACAAGTTAGACTATCATTACTAAAAAGCTACTCACATACAGGTTAAAGCAAAATATCCATTTTAAGGGGTCTTAAGCGTTTGCGACCTGAATCACATTTATAGCATTCCACAATGCTGGAAGCTGTTCAAAAAATTATATATATATATATATATATATATATATATATATATATATATATATATATATATATATATATATTAACCCTGTAACTTGCTGTTATTGGCCCCACACTGAATGACCCATCGTAAGTAAGATCTCAAAGTGAGAAGATGGGTAAACTACAGTGAGACTAATTCTCTGACAGTCTAATCAAATGAAAATTCTATTCTGCATGGAGGTATACCTCTATGCAGTTCTGTTTCTTTGATATTCCAGTAATTGTTCACTTTGTTGACAAGCACAAGATACGATAGCATGCCTTGCTTCGTTCGTCATTGCACACGTTTATGGGCTAGCGAAGAACACGTAGGCAAGTTTTTTACAAACTTGAACACTACAAATGTTTTGCATACGAGTTGCCAGGTGAAAATGTATCGAACAAGAAGCACTACCGATACCAGTAAGCAAGCAAGCATTGTTTTCGGAGACCCAGTTTCATTTGCTATCGATAAAAATACAGTAAAAGAGGAATTAAATGGATTGCGACAGCATGCTTTTCACATCACTTCTTTCCGTTTCTGGTTATAAGAAATATGGCAGCAAAAAACAAGTTACGTTAACGAGGTCGAATGTGTCGTATTACTAGAGCAAATACGCATTCAAGAAAAGGAAAAACTTTCGAAATTGCCTAACTGATGCTATGCTATTCATGTGAGCTCTATAACTTTTAGTATTTAAAACAGTTGTTGCGCGCACACGACAGAAATCGTAAATAGTAATCTCCTAATGTTTTGGGCTTCTTAAAATGGCGGCAGGCACCGCCCACTCTGGTTTCAAAACAACGTACACCGTAGGTCTATAATGCCACCTCCCTTCATTTTTTACCTACTTATTAAACAGGAACGATGTCATTGATAATGTTGTGGGGAAGGCAAACCAAAGGCTGTACTAGCACTTCACTTAAAAATGCAAGTCTACTGCCCGCATCTCGTGGTCGTGCGGTAGCGTTCTCGCTTCCCACGCCCGGGTTCCCGGGTTCGATTCCCGGCGGGGTCAGGGATTTTCTCTGCCTCGTGATGGCTGGGTGTTGTATGCTGTCCTTAGGTTAGTTAGGTTTAAGTAGTTCTAAGTTCTAGGGGACTGATGACCATGGATGTTAAGTCCCATAGTGCTCAGAGCCATTTGCAAGTCTACTAAAGGGATTGCCTACACTACACCTGTAGGTCCTCTGCTAGAGTGTTGCTGTGTGGTATGGGATCCTTGCGAGATAAGATTGAGAGAGGACATTCAGTAAGTTTAAAGAAGGACAATTCGTTTTGTATTATCGCGAAATAGTGGAGAGAGGGTACGGACAGATATGCCAATTGGGGTGACAATCATTAAAACAAAGGCGTTTTTCTTTGCGGCAAATTCTTTTCACAAAATTTCAATCCCAAACATTCTCCTCAATTTGCGAAAATACACTCCTGGAAATTGAAATAAGAACACCGTGAATTCATTGTCCCAGGAAGGGGAAACTTTATTGACACATTCCTGGGGTCAGATACATCACATGATCACACTGACAGAACCACAGGCACATAGACACAGGCAACAGAGCATGCACAATGTCGGCACTAGTACAGTGTATATCCACCTTTCGCAGCAATGCAGGCTGCTATTCTCCCATGGAGACGATCGTAGAGATGCTGGATGTAGTCCTGTGGAACGGCTTGCCATGCCATTTCCACCTGGCGCCTCAGTTGGACCAGCGTTCGTGCTGGACGTGCAGACCGCGTGAGACGACGCTTCATCCAGTCCCAAACATGCTCAATGGGGGACAGATCCGGAGATCTTGCTGGCCAGGGTAGTTGACATACACCTTCTAGAGCACGTTGGGTGGCACGGGATACATGCGGACGTGCATTGTCCTGTTGGAACAGCAAGTTCCCTTGCCGGTCTAGGAATGGTAGAACGATGGGTTCGATGACGGTTTGGATGTACCGTGCAATATTCAGTGTCCCCTCGACGATCACCAGTGGTGTACGGCCAGTGTAGGAGATCGCTCCCCACACCATGATACCAGGTGTTGGCCCTGTGTGCCTCGGTCGTATGCAGTCCTGATTGTGGCGCTCACCTGCACGGCGCCAAACACGCATACGACCATCATTGGCACCAAGGCAGAAGCGACTCTCATCGCTGAAGATGACACGTCTCCATTCGTCCCTCCATTCACGCCTGTCGCGACACCACTGGAGGCGGGCTGCACGATGTTGGGGCGTGAGCGGAAGACGGCCTAACGGTGTGCGGGACCGTAGCCCAGCTTCATGGAGACGGTCGCGAATGGTCCTCGCCGATACCCCAGGAGCAACAGTGTCCCTAATTTGCTGGGAAGTGGCGGTGCGGTCCCCTACGGCACTGCGTAGGATCCTACGGTCTTGGCGTGCATCCGTGCGTCGCTGTCGAACTTACCTACACTCATGGAAATGGAAAAAAGAACACATTGACACCGGTGTGTCAGACCCACCATACTTGCTCCGGACACTGCGAGAGGGCTGTACAAGCAATGATCACACGCACGGCACAGCGGACACACCAGGAACCGCGGTGTTGGCCGTCGAATGGCGCTAGCTGCGCAGCATTTGTGCACCGCCGCCGTCAGTGTCAGCCAGTTTGCCGTGGCATACGGAGCTCCATCGCAGTCTTTAACACTGGTAGCATGCCGCGACAGCGTGGACGTGAACCGTATGTGCAGTTGATGGACTTTGAGCGAGGGCGTATAGTGGGCATGCGGGAGGCCGGGTGGACGTACCGCCGAATTGCTCAACACGTGGGGCGTGAGGTCTCCACAGTACATCGATGTTGTCGCCAGTGGTCGGCGGAAGGTGCACGTGCCCGTCGACCTGGGACCGGACCGCAGCGACGCACGGATGCACGCCAAGACCGTAGGATCCTACGCAGTGCCGTAGGGGACCGCACCGCCACTTCCCAGCAAATTAGGGACACTGTTGCTCCTGGGGTATCGGCGAGGACCATTCGC
Source organism: Schistocerca cancellata (assembly GCF_023864275.1). Lineage (NCBI taxonomy): Eukaryota > Metazoa > Arthropoda > Insecta > Orthoptera > Acrididae > Schistocerca > Schistocerca cancellata. Next base: position 563,823,647 of record NC_064626.1, read on the forward strand.
AACCGTCTCCATGAAGCTGGGCTACGGTCCCGCACACCGTTAGGCCGTCTTCCGCTCACGCCCCAACATCGTGCAGCCCGCCTCCAGTGGTGTCGCGACAGGCGTGAATGGAGGGACGAATGGAGACGTGTCGTCTTCAGCGATGAGAGTCGCTTCTGCCTTGGTGCCAATGATGGTCGTATGCGTGTTTGGCGCCGTGCAGGTGAGCGCCACAATCAGGACTGCATACGACCGAGGCACACAGGGCCAACACCCGGCATCATGGTGTGGGGAGCGATCTCCTACACTGGCCGTACACCACTGGTGATCGTCGAGGGGACACTGAATAGTGCACGGTACATCCAAACCGTCATCGAACCCATCGTTCTACCATTCCTAGACCGGCAAGGGAACTTGCTGTTCCAACAGGACAATGCACGTCCGCATGTATCCCGTGCCACCCAACGTGCTCTAGAAGGTGTAAGTCAACTAACCTGGCCAGCAAGATCTCCGGATCCGTCCCCCATTGAGCATGTTTGGGACTGGATGAAGCGTCGTCTCACGCGGTCTGCACGTCCAGCACGAACGCTGGTCCAACTGAGGCGCCAGGTGGAAATGGCATGGCAAGCCGTTCCACAGGACTACATCCAGCATCTCTACGATCGTCTCCATGGGAGAAGAGCAGCCAGCATTGCTGCGAAAGGTGGATATACACTGTACTAGTGCCGACATTGTGCATGCTCTGTTGCCTGTGTCTATGTGCCTGTGGTTCTGTCAGTGTGATCATGTGATGTATCTGATCCCAGGAATGTGTCAATAAAGTTTCCCCTTCCTGGGACAATGAATTCACGGTGTTCTTATTTCAATTTCCAGGAGTGTATATAGGGATAAATGGTCTTTTTAATAAAATAATGGAAATCAGAGCTCGCACGAATAGAATTAAGTTTTCATTTCCCCGCGCGCTGTTCGAGAGCGGAACGGTAGGGAAATAGAACGAAAGTGGTTAGATGTACCCTCTCTGTCACTTAAGTGTGAATCGGAGAGAGTCATACAGATGTAGGTTGAGGATTTCCGTGATTTCCCCCAAATCGCTTGATGCAAATGACAGGATGGTTCCTCGTTCATCTTTGCTCTATCCGAGTTTGCGCTCCTTCTCTAATGACCTCCACGCTGACGGGACGTTAAACCCTAATCTTTCATCTTCATTCCTGACAATATCATTCCCAAGACGTCATATGCAGAAACGGTGTTCATACTCCCAGACTCCAAGGTCTCAAATGGTGTATTAATTCTTCTAGTGCCTTATGTTAAATCTGCTACGGCAAGACTTATTTTTAGGATGTAGTGCTACACACTGTTCGTTACATATTTTACTTTTACGAATTATGTTTGTTAGAACATTAAGAACGTCAGTGAATCTCTAAGTTTGTAGGTGATTTTTTACATACCACCCCAACACGTTGGGTCTGTTGTTTTTAGCTTTGCCTTAGAAGTACTAACAGAATAAGTTTTGAACTCCTACCAAAAAGAGTTGTGGATGTTCGCAACTATTTCGAAATTCAAGGCTGTTTCTTGATTAGCCTCTTGGTCTCCACAACGCCCTTTGAGGGCTAAGTTTAAATTATGACTCGATTATTTTTTTGCACGCCATTGTATACGCCAGTCATGACGGATCCTCAGTCACAAGCTTGGCCCAAACACTTGCTCACATCTGCTTCCTTTCGTTCCACATCATCAATTAACTAAAAAAAATGGCTCTGAGCGCTATTGGACTTAACATCTGAGATCATCAGTCCCCTAGACTTAGAACTATTTAAACCTAACTAACCTAAGGACATCATACACATCCATGCCCGACTCAGAATTCGAACCTGCGACCGTAGCAGCAACAGCGAGGTTCCGGACTGAAGCGCCTAGAACCGCTCGGTCACAGCGGCCGGCTCAGTTAACTAAGTTCGTATCCTGATGCAGAGTGATCTTTGACCTGGGTAAAGGAGGTAGATGATTCACATGTCATTACATCAGGATGATTTCCAAAACAATCTTTAATTAGTTTAGTACAGCTGAAGACATCTCCTTACTGATCGATATTACTAAATTTTCGATTTATCCTTCCCATTTCAAATTTTCCTAGTTTTTCCTGTTTCTTCCCACTATTATTTACAAAATCACAAAGCTATTTAGTTCCTTATCTGTGTGGCGATGAATTTCCCCGCATCCTAAGAGTAAACATACCGCGACGTGACGCTGTTCTCAACAATTCAGGGGTCTCTGCAGCGGACACCGCCGTTGCTTACGAACGGTTTGAGTCGAGAGAATTATCAAACAACATGAATGTATCTGTTCTCGGTCAGCAGTCGAGGAAATGCACTAAGAAAAAGGAGCAACGAAAACAGACAGAAGTTACGCCACCAACAAACATCTAGAGTTTCGCCAGTCCGTGTCAAATCGATTACACCTTTCTTCGGAAGCACAACTAAAATTCTCACAGGCATGTACATTTAGTGAGTATGGAGACCTTGGACACAGCAGTTATATTCAGGGTAAGCATTATTTTATTTTGTTTCAGGCAAAGCCTATTTCACGGGCAGTAGCTATATAATATAATGATATAAGGAGGACATTTGGCTGAGTTCATAACAAAATATAATTGTGTAATTAATTAATCTACAAAGTACAACAGGCTGCCAGCGCCATAACAATAAAATCCACAATTTTTAATGTAAAATTCAAATATACTTAAACTTAAGCAAAGATCCTCAAATTTGAAAGTCCTCTTTTATAAGGACAGATGAGATGCCAAACACATTTGGTACCGGATCTATCCATGGCACTAAGAGCTAACCTAAAAGAAAAGTAATCCTTAATTATGAAAATATTGTGTAGTGTAGTTGTTCTTGGACGATTACTTGAATTTATCAGATTTTATTAGTAAATGTATACCGTCCTCGTCAATGAGGCAGGAATCATATCTAAAGAGGGTTTCAATTTTAACAAATGTCTCGTTTTACTAGAATTAAAGAAATCTGCTCTTAATGTCCCAGTTAAGAATCAAACAAAAGCCGCTAAGTTATTGAAAAAAGGCATTTTTAGCCATCGGATGTTTATTTTGAAACCTACATGTGTAGGACGTAAGGTGAAAACATATCAGGTAAAAGAATGTTTCATGTTCCTTTTAGGCTGGTACAACCTGAAAGCTGTCATAGTGAGAATGCACAATTAATAGTCAGAGCTTTTATTTGATCTATTTTCGTCTTACTTCCTGTGAAGATAGTCCACGACTGAAACAGATACACCTATATTTTTTAAAATAAACGGCTGGTGGTTAAAAATGCATTTTTTAGCTACTCTTAGTCTCTTAGTAGCAACAATTTGTTTTTTCTTGAGCGCCGAGTTGAGAAACCGAGAGTTGCGAACCATCTGTTGCTGAATCGCCCAGTGCCTTGTGTCATTGATACTGCGGTCCATGTCTACTAACAATGTCCATTCCTCTTTTTCTTCGTTTGCGAGTCTACTATGAAAATCTCTGTATCGTTTGGTTTTTCGGTGACAATCAGAGTAATCTGATTTTGTAAACCAGCCATCCAAACTCTTTATAAAGCTTATCTGAGGCAGTCTCTGATTGAGGAGCAAGACTTTTGTAAATCTTGTAATTACAGGAAAGTAGACTTCTACGAGATTTCTCTACCAAGTAATCTCTGTTTTTGCTCTTATAGACATTGTTCGACAAATCGATCGCGTCATCGTGGCGCACGTATCATTAATAATTAATCCAACTGCGTAAGAAATTCTAATTCCAACTTTGGCGATCAAATGACACTGTGCGCGACATGCCTGACGTTATAGTCACTGTTGCTCAACGTTGTGTTTCATGTCGGTGATAAGTAATTACATGACTTCTTACTCCGTTATGTACCGCCTTATCTACACAATAATTATTAAACGTTGACCCTGAGAAAATTCTCATAGCTGTGACTGACTTGAGTAGCTGTTAGGAGGGACGTGGAAAGACAGTTTATGAATTAGGACTGCTATTAACTTTTTTCCTGTCACTGACTATCTTAGCTTTCAGTATGTGTGCAAATAGTATTTTCACTGAATGTATCAATAAATTGAAACTACTCCAAATTTAATTACAAACAGGATGTTTCAGAATTCATGTTACTCACTTCTAGGGATTATAGAGGGGGTTTAAAATTAGTAGTCCAAGTTTTACATAGGAACTCTTGTCCGGAAATGTCATCAACGATGTTACAGAGCGTCAAAGTTAAAGGCCCCGGCGCCTGTAAATATATGGATGTACAGGGTGATTCTGTGATGATGTCACAAACGTTATAGAATGATGCAGAAGGATAAATCAATCAATTTCAGGTAAGGTTCCCTGTATCGGAAACGTACGAGTCGGAAGTTATAGGCGAAAGCCGTTCTGATACCTCTGATAGTGTAATATATGTGCTTACACTGTCATTGCTAAATTATAGTGTAGGCAGCTTTCTGATGTGGTAGTATGGACCAAAACAAGGAAAATATGCTCTAAAATGTTTGCCTGAGGAGCTATGAGCACATGTTCATGTTCGTTAGTCTGAAACACATTTCCTCTACTGTTGAACTACTCATTGCTCTTAAGGTGTACATTTCAAATCCCCTGATTACTAGACATTTTTTCTTGTTTTGGTCCATACAACCATCTCTGAAAGTGCCTACCCCACAATCTTAGCAGCAACAGTAATACTACATGTATTCCACTTTTAAAGGTATCAGAACGGTTTTCGCTTACAACTTTCGAATCGTTCGTTTCCGGTACAGGGAACCTTAACTAAAATTGGTTCATTTATCCTTCTCCATCATCTTAGAAAGTCTGTAACACTATCACAGCATCACACTATTTATACATACAATTACAGGTGTCGGGGCCTATAACTTCGGCGTTCTGTAGCGTCATTGGATGATGTTTCCGGACATGGATTCCTGTGTAAACTTGATCTAGTAAGTCTCCTCTACAACCTCCAGAAGCGTCTAAAATGAGTTGTCAAACACCCTGTATAGTGTTTCTGTGATTCTTAACATTACGTGTTACGTCTGCTTTCCTACGTAGACGCACTGAATACAGCATCGTCTATTAGCAAAAGTTGACCAAGTGATTCGCTTATCTTTACGTCAAAATAATTTTCAAAATCAGCTTTGACTATTTTAATGTAGGGAGAGATTTCACTTGACTGGTGGGTTTTACTAATTTCCCGTTTTAATTTTTCCTCGTTTGCTTTTCATTCCCTTCGTTCAGACACCAGAGGCTCTTCCCTCGTGTTCTGAGGTCCTGGACAATGGCCTGCTTGCTGCAGCCAAGTTAAGTCCTCGATACAGAAACCTTACCCTCTTTCTGAGCTCAACATCCCACACATTACAGAAGGATGCTGACTCGGTGTTTCAGGTCAGCAAATGGGAAATTGCGATTACAAACAACGTCGCTATGGTCCTGATGTCAAATGACAGTGTGAGTAGCGTTACATTATGAGATAATTTGTGTATAGTGTGCGTATTGTGTGCGGTGATTGGTAGTAAGACGCGAATAAATAGTTTAGCGCTAGATTTTTACATTATTAAATAATTTATTTGGATTACAATATTGTACACTTGTAATAAACTGGATGAGTTATTGCTGACTTAAACAGACTGGCCTCGTATTGGGAAGGACGGAGACCCGAAACTTCATCTGGCCATCTTGATTTAGTTTTTCTATGGCTTCGCTAGATTACCTCAGATAAATGCCAGCATGGTTCCTTCTACAAGGTCATACTGACTACCTGTCTTATCCCTTTCTAACTAGACCTAAAGGTATGTAAAGGCCTGTATCCAGAGTGAATGACCTGAAACTTGCACAGCAAATATTGCGAAAATGGAAAGTGCTGTTGATGTACCGTTTTCATAGAATGGATTGGTAGTCAGGGACTCGTCTTGTTTGCTAATGAACAGACTGTAATAATATTTAAAAAATGGTTCAAATGGCTCTGAGCACTATGGGACTTAACTTCTGAGGTCATCAGTCCCCTAGAACTTAGAACTAACCTAAAGACATCACACATCCATGCCCGAGGCAGGATTCGAACCTGCGACCATAGCGGTAGCGCTGTTCCAGACTGTAGCTCCTAGAACCGCTCGGCCACCCCGGCCGGCTTTTTTGCAAACATACACCTTTTTAAATGAAACATTGCCTATTGATATTAACAGACTAAAGGTAGCGTAAATTAGTACGTCAGGGTGTTCGTTGCAGGATTCTAGTGCGAGTCGTTTACGAGATACAGTACTTGGATAAGTTCCCACACCAACGCTCGTACAATACCTGTGGAAGCGCATACTTAACAATAACAGAAGTATCTACACTAATTATTTCGATTCTGTCCAGGAACGAGACGATTTACCATCACAGGTCGTGTTCAGATTGTCTACTGGCAGCAGAAATACCGGCTTCCGGTCTGATATGGAACGACTGCTGTCCGAGTGCTAGCATTTCAGCGGAGACGTCCCAACGCCTGTAGTAATACATCGTTGCATATCATCGGGTGTATTTGGTATGTCCTTGTAGAAGCGTCTTTCAGCTTTCCCCACAGAAAAAAGTCTACAAGCATCAAATCCGTGGAAAGAGCCGGTCAAGGCACAGGTCATCGGCCTCCAATCCAATGATTTGGAAACAGTTCATGAAGACATGCTGTAGTACTTCGTGCACTATGGGCTGGACAACCATCATGTTGGCACCACAGGTTTCTCCTAGTTTGCAGAGGAACGTCTGCCGGCCACAGTGGCCGAGCGGTTCTAGGCGCTACAGTCTGGAACCTCGCGACCGCTACGGTGGCAGGTTCGAATCCTGCCTCGGGCATGGATGTGTGTCATGTCCTTAGGTTAGTTATGTTTAAATAGTTCTAAGTCTAGGGGGACTGATGACCTCAGATGTTAAGTCCCATTGTGATTAGATCCATTTTTGTTTTAGAGGAACGTCTTATAGCATCCGTAGAAGTTGGTCTGTTAGGAGGCTGCGATACTTGTGCCCATTCTGTGCTCCCTCTAAGGAAAACAGGCCTATCCCATATCACACGTTTACACTCCATGGACGCTGACGTTCCACCTGACGAACCTAACGGGAATTGTCAACAGACCAATACTGCATGCTTCTGCGGTTTACCTGGCCATGGTTGGTTACGTGGCTTCATTTCTAAACAAGACACATGATATGTCTGCAGTATTGTATCGTAATGCCCATGTACACAAGTTAACACGATCCTCACTATCATTTCCGGGCAGCTCTTGTTGGAGAAGGATGGAACTGATGTCGATGGTGAATGCGTAGGACACCAGCCTGACTCATCCCACTTTCTCATGCGGATGAACAGCGACAGCAGAAGGATCACTAATTTCTCCCTGTTCTGCTGTCGCTTGTTTTCTTCTATTACGTTTCTACGTGTTACACTACCTCTTTCACGTAACTTGTTGAAGAGGTTGATAAATAACTGTCGAAATCATTGACGTCTATCGGGATATCTTGCTGCATACACCGTTTAAGAACGAACTGCATTCTCCCTACATTCCCCACACACCATTAGCATACCGGCTACTTCTGCCTTGGTAAATCCTATCGTCGACTCACGATCTACCGCTTGGACTGTCATATAATAAGTCATACTAGCAAGTCGCAGTGCGTTGAAGATACACACAAGCACACTGTAAGCAATCATAACAACATTGCTCCTAGCAGTTACGCTGGTTTAATGGCGCAAACAAGTGTCGGTGTGGAAACTTTTCAAATCTCGTAAACGACTCACACTAGAATCCTGCAACAAGCACGACTCACACTCTAATTTATCCTACGTTTAGTTTGTTAATGTCAGTAGGCATTGTTACATTTTAAAAATTGCATGTTTGCACAAGAAATACACTTTCTATGTATTATTACAATCTATGTAGTTGCTTATAATACGAGACCTTGACTACCAATTCATTCTGTGAAAGCCGCACATCAGTTGCACTTTCCATTTCCGTAGTTCTTGCAGGCCAAGTTTTAGATTATTCACCTTGTATATTTAATTATGTTATTTTTGTGGTTCTTAAATTACAATACAGTGGCATGCCCAGTAACCCTGTAACAATGATTCATGGATGAATAAAGCCAGTACTATTACTGCAACTACTGCTACTAGGTAAACAACGGTCCCCCATCGGCTTTTGTTACCCCTTTTGGCATACCCACTTATTCTCTGGGAGGACGTCTGTTAACAACGTTTATAAATCACAGATGAAACATCAGTGGTAATGAAAGTTTGTGACCAGTCTAGTGGCGTACTCAAAAAGCCTTATGATAAGGTGAATTCAAGTAAGGCTCAAATTTTCAATTGTTGCTACATCTTCATCAGAAAAGGAGTGAATCCGAATCTAAAGCTCAATTAGTCATTCGCAGTCTTTACTGAGTCTCATATATCACTGATCAAGACCTGTCTTGCTTTCACAATATCATCAAACAACGAAATGAACTAAAGAAACAGAAAGTTCCTAGAGAGCTTGGATCACATTCTGTATGCCATATAAAATTCTTCAGTCTGGTTTGCTAGCTTTAACTGATTTTTAGTGAGACTGGTCACATATTAACTTTTTTAATGTGTGTGTGTGTGTGTGTGTGTGTGTGTATTTTGAGGTGCATGATTCGTGTTATTGCGTAACCCGCTCCCCCATCGATGTTTGTGTTTTTCTTGTGTGACCGTTGTTAAAAAGGGAGACAGGAAACTGTGCGGACACTTTTCCTCTATCCATTACTGCATACTATATAAAACAAAACAAGGAATGTTAGGAAATTATCGCCACATATAAATAACATTGTTTATCATTTTATTTGGATTTTCCTTATTGCTGCTGTTCCTTACAAGAAAAAGGAGAAATTGTGTTTCATGTTGTCATACATTGCATTATAGTGTACTGTGTAAACAAGTGTCATAAGAATGCTGTTATTGTAATTTTTAGTTATTTCTACAACCCATGGACGTTGCCGAGGTGGGTGGCTTGCGTGCCTTAATGTACAAATAGCCGTGAGTAGTAGGGCAAACTTCGTTTCAGTGCAGTTTGTTAGTGTGGATTGTCTACATTCACAGGCAAACTTATTGTTCTCTTTTGATCGACAGGACTTAAACATATTGTTCTGCTAAGAGGATTAAGACCCCCTGAGGATAATCCTTCCTTTTCATTTACAAGACGTAACTTGTTGCTCCCCCACCTCTTCCCTACCTCCTCCTCCCCCATCCCTCTGGGAACTTCCCTCGCCGATACAAGCACACTTTTGATATCAATTTGATTGACTAATTAATTAAATCGATCAGTTAATTAAATCCACCACAGGGAAAACTGAGGCCCTCCCCCTCCCCTCCCCCTTTCGAAAATTAAAGAGAAAAAGTCTGTGTTGATTGGCCATTTGGAGGGAAATCGATTGCAATGGATGGAATATTGTTTAAAAAATTTAGACAATATAGTTTGTTTATTTATTTTTGAGAATTTTGTGGGAAATAGAGTGCAGTGTATGGAATACTGTTTAAACAATTTAGACAATATGTGAAATATTGTTTATTTATTTATGGCAGTGAATAGAATATAGTCTATTTATTTAAAGAATTTGATATGAAATCGATTGCAGTGTATGAAATATTGTTTAAACAATTTAGACAATGTGTAGAATATCGTTTATTCAAAAAGTTTATGTGATACAGGGCGGTTTTTGTAAAATATTTATTTATTTATTTAAAGATTTTGTCAGGAAACTGATTGCACTGTAAGAAATACAGTTTGTTTAAATAATTTATGAGTAACAAAACAAAATGGAATATTTAAAGAATTGCGACGCTTTTTTTCTGATAATGCATGGAACGCTGAGTGAACTTAGTTTATATTTGCTGCCGGAGTCAGGGATGTTAAGGCTCTTATTTTTTATTTTTCTCACTTTTCGAAGCACATTGGTGTCTAAGCACGGAACAATTATACATCTAAAAGTTATATTTCGAAACCCACCGCCGCTTTATGAAGACGGACAAATTACGAGAATTTCAGGGGCAAACTCTTTTGTACGGATCGAGAAACATATATACATACTGCACTAACAATTGAACACTACAAAAGGTTCTACAGATCACGAATGGAATGAAGTGCGGTACAGTAGCCACTGTTCGAGATCTCCTGTGCGTGTCTCTATCATCAGAGCGCCACCACGAAGGTTAAAACATCCCAATGTCCTAATTACAGATCACATTACTGAATATCACTGACCACGGACCAGATATCAACCTCCTCTGATCTTGCGCTCCCCAGAGAAAGCACCAAGTGGCGGCATTCTGTTGATCGGCAAATTCCAGACTCGCTTCGTGTCTCTGCCTCTCTCAAGAGGCCACTCCCTGCTTGTCTGTGTGAACCAACATCTCCAGACAAGAAGATGGAGGTTTTCATCTCCCATCAAAATACTGTATTCCTGTTACCTAATAATGGAGACGGAGGGAAAGCTGACGCAATTTCGTTATCAAAAATAGAGTGAAGTTATCCATTTGCACTACCCTGTCAAATTAATTGTTTAAAAATTTACAGGAGTCAAATAGATCGCTTAAAACACTCACCTCCACATTACGATAATCCTTCTTCATAATAACAACATTATGCAAATCAAGTAATGAAATTTCCGTCACAAATAGAGTGTAGCACTAAATATATCTAAGGTCTTGTACACACTGAAGTTTGAGAACGCAAACATCCTCCTCCGCCGCAACGTTTCCAATAAACATATCTGGTGAAAAAAAAAAAAATCCTGCTGATCACACAAACTCGCGATCATAAAGCGCGCCGTCCGCCGACTGCAGGGTAGGGAGGAACCCCCCACCCATGCCAGCCATGCCCCACCCGTACGGAACCCAAGTGTGCGCGCAGTACAACTATCAGAAACACTGTTGGGTTTTTAAAAGTACTTTAGAATTCCTAAATTGGTTCTTTCTGCTACATTAAGAAGGAGGGAGCGAGGTTCTACTGCGTGATAGAAAGAACAGCAAATACCACTGTAAGACGGGGTGGCCGAGCGGTTCTAGGCGCTACAGTCTGGTGCCGCGCGACCGCTACGGTCGCAGGTTCGAATCCTGCCTCGGGCATGGGTGTGTCTGCTGTCCTTAGGTTAGTTAGGTTTAAGTAGTTCTAAGTTCTAGGGGGACTGATGACCTCAGAAGTTATGTCCCCTAGTGCTCAGAGCCAGTTTTTGCAAGGCAGAATCCACTGCAATGTATTGAGAAGCACTAAACACGATACACTTAAACGGCGATCCGATCGGTAGTAACAAGCTCTTCATGGCTAGATGTCATAGATCGCTATCACCGGGAATGCGACGTCGCGATTGGGTTTATAAAGCACTATGTAACCCCTAAACTGTTTTCCTCCGCTACATTCGGAAGGAGGAAGTCCTACTGCATGATAGGATAGAGACAACAGCAAATACCACTGCAAGACAGAGACCACTGCGATGTACTGAGAAGCACTAAACACGACAAATGAAAAGAAATGATCGTATGGCATTGTTGGCCGGGAGGCCCCATTCAGGAGAGTTCGGCCGCCGTATTGCAAGTCCTTTTTAGGTGACGCCACATCGGCGACTCGCGAGTCATTGATGATGGAAATCATGATGAACAACACACTACACCCAACCCCCTGCCGGGAATCGAACCCGGACCCCCTGCGTGATGGGCGGTAAGGCTACAGCTACGCTAAACACGACACATTTAAACTACTACCCAGTCAGCAGCAATGGTTGCTGTGGGCAGATGTCGGAGATCGCTACCATATTAGCACATTCCGCGCATTCATACCGAGCGAGGTGGCGCAGTGGTTAGCACACTGGACTCGCATTCGGAAGGACGACGGTTCAATCCCGTCTCCAGCCATCCTGATTTAGGTTTTCCGTGATTTCCCTAAATCGTTTCAGGCAAATGCCGGGATGGTTCCTTTGAAAGGGCACGGCCGATTTCCTTCCCAATCCTTCCCTAACCCGAGCTTGCGCTCCGTCTCTAATGACCCCGTTGTCGACGGGACGTTAAACACTACCCACCACCACCATCCGCGCATTCATCTGCCAGACGTCCACGCATAGCGCGCTAAACCCATCAAACGCCGCTGGCTCCAACGTTCAGGAACCAGAGGAAACTACAGCCGCGGCCACAGCCATAGTTTTGGTCGCGCGTGTGCACCAGACTGCACCACCCCTCGTCATGGAGGGCATCTGGGGATGATTGGCGGGGTAGGAATTCGGATCTTATCAATACGTCCAGCTTAAACGCCCATCATTTTGAATCTTCTCTGACGCAACGCACACACGTCCGCTTCTGTCGCGCTCACCCAGCGTACCGGTCACTTCGCTAGTCCTCGCTGCCGTGGGCAAGATCAGACATTTTTTGTACCCACCACAGACTGAGCTAATCTGTTACTTCCAATTCCTAACTCCTTGAGACCGCCGTTGAAACACTGCGAAACAAGCATCTGCAGCTTGGACGAAAACAATAGTGCTAAACAATTCCAGCCTGATATAGACCACAGAGTTTAAAAAAAAAACAAAAAAAAAACCACTTTACCCAATCCGAGGCAGCAATGTTGTTGGCCATACACATCGAATTTCTCCCGTTTATAGGAGTTATTTTCGAAGATAGAAGAAATTAGTAATATATGTGTAGACCAGATGTGGCTTGAATTCAAAGAAATAGTATCGGCAGCAATTGAGAGATTTATACCAACAAATTAACAAACGACGGAGCTGATCCTCCTTGGTACACGAAACGGGTCAGAACACTGTTGCAGAAACAAGGAATAAAAGCGTGCCAAATTTATAAGAACGCAGCACTCCCAAGATTCGCGATCTTTTACAGAAGCTCGAAATTTTAAGCGCGGACTTCAATGTGAGATGCTTATAACAGTTTCCACAACGAAACTTTGTCTCGAAACCTGGCAGAAAATCCAAAGAGATCTGGTTGTATGTGAAGTATGTTAGCGGCAAGAAACAGTCAATGCCTTCTCTGCGCGATAGCAATGGAGATACTATCGAAGACAGTGCTGCCAAAGCAGAGATACTGAACACAGCCTTCCGAAATGCCTTGACAAAAGAAGACGAAGTAAATATTCCAGAATTCAAATCGAGAACAGCTGCCAACATGAAAAACGTAGAAGTAAATATCCTCGAAGTAGTGAAGCAACTTAATTCACTTCATAAAAGCAAGTCTTGTGGTCCAGACTGTGTACCAATTAGATTCCTTTCAGAGTATGCTCCATACTTAACAATCATTTACAACAGTTCGCTCGACGAAAGATCCGTACCAAAAGACTGGAAAGTTGCACAGGTCACACCAATATTCATGAAAGGCAGTAGTAGTAGTCCCCTTAATTATAAACCCATATCGTTAATGTCGATACGCAGCAGGAGTTTGGAACATTTATTATGTTCGAAAATAATGAAGTACCTCGAAGAAAACGGTCTATTGACACACAGTCAACATGGGTTTAGAAAACATCGTTCTTGTGAAACACAACTAGCTCTTTATTCGCATGAATAGTTGAGTGCTATTAACAAGGGATTTCAGATCGACTCCGTATCTCTGGGTTCCCGGAAGACTTTTGACACTGTATCACACAAGCGGCTTGTAGTTAAATTGCGTGCTTATGAAATATCGCCCAAGTTATGTGACTGGATTTGTGATTTTCTGTCACAGTTCGTAGTAATTGACGGAAAGTCATCGAGTAAAACAGAAGTGATTTCTGGCGTTCCCCAAGGTAGTGTTATGGGCCCTTTGGTGTTTCTTATCTATATAAACGATTTGGGAAACAATCTGCGCAGCCGTCTTAGGTTGTTTGCAAATGACGCTGTCGTTTATCAACGAGTAAAGTCATCGGAAGATCAAAACAAATTGCAAAACGATTTAGAAAAGATATCTGAATGGCGCGCGAAGATTGGCTGTTGACCTTAAATAACGAAAAGTGTGTGGTCATTCACATTCATGCTAAAAGCAATTCCTTAAACTTAGGTTACACGATAAATCAGTCTAATCTAAAGGCCGTAAATTCAACTAAATACCTAGTAATTACAATTACGAACATCTTAAATACGAAGGAATACATAGAAAATGTTGTGGGGAAGGCTAACCAGAGACTGCGTTTTATTGGCAGGACACTTAGAAAATGTAACAAATCTACTAAGGAGCCTACTTACACTACGCTTGTTCGTCCTCTTTTAGAACACTGCTGCGCAGTGTGGGATCCTTACCAGATAGGATTGACGGAGTACATCGAAAAATTTCAAAGAAGGGCAGCACGTTTTGTAATATCGCAAAATAGGGGGGAGAGTGTCACTGAAATGATACAGGATTTGGGGTGGACATCATTAAAACAAAGGCGTTCTTCATTGCGACGGAATCTTCTCACGAGATTCCAATCACCAACTTGTTCCTCCGAATGAGAAAACATTTTGCTGACACCGATCTACATAGGGAGAAACGATCACCACGATAAAATAAGGGAAATCAGAGCTCGTACGGAAAGATATAGGTGTTAGTTCTTTCCGCGCGCTATACGAGATTGGAATAATAGGGAATTGTGAAGATGGTTCGATGAACCCTCTGCCACGCACTTAAATGTTGTTTGCAGAGTATCCATGTAGATGTAGATGAAGCGGACAATACATCGCTAAAGTATCGTTACTTGTTGATTAAATCCTGTACAGAACTACGGCATAGGTTATATTCCCTCTAACTATTCTTTAATCAGGTAGAAAAATTTCTTTTCTTATCTGTCACGTCTTGCATCACAGAACTAGAATATTAAAACTCATTTTTGGCTGTGATGGAGCGCTAAGATCTACCGCTGTCACAGGACGCTTCCTCACTTTCGCCCTCTCCGCTAACGTCACAGCACAGAGAAGTTGTAAATATGGGGTTTATACTACGTAACACTTCATAAATTCGGTAATACATCTGATTTTATTACGATAAGAATCATATCCGTGCTGCCCTAGCCATCATTTCCATCCTTCAGGTGGCATATCACTGATATCAAATTGATAGGCTAATTAATTAAATTGATCATGAGAGTCACTTTGCACGGCGAGTATTTTTTCTTTTTCAGTACTAGGATTACACTCACCAGGTAGTTCAAATGGGAATCCCTGGAGAGAAGACGATGATCTTTTCGAGGAACACCGACACTTGAAGCTGACCACAGGAGGACTTTGCCGCTGGCAACATACATTTCCCGTAAGGACCGCACTGCTGAAAACGCGCTCACAACTCCTATGTTACTGTCACCCTGCATAAAGCGCGGTCTTGGGTCCATGGGCACACACAAGAATTACTGACAGTGCTACAATTGCTCATGAAAATGCTGTCTGGGATTTGGAATCAAGTCTGTCCACTCATCCACATACTTGAGTTGGATGCTGTGGAGTCGTGTTTTAATGATCACAGCCACTCGTGAATCATATTCATGCCACTCTCACATTTCGATACGAGTCACCCTTTTCTAACCTGTCTGCTACAGCAAAACTCCAACGTGGCTTTAGACAGTCCTTCTCCATCTTGTAACTGTTCCTCAGTCTCTGCCCCGCCTTCCCTGCTGCTTCTTCCTTGAGATCGTTCCAATTAAGTCGGTTCAAAAATGGTTCAAATGGCTCTGAGCACTATGGGACTTAACTGCTGTGGTCATCAGTCCCCTAGAACTTAGAACTACTTAAACCTAACTAACCTAAGGACATCACACAACACCCAGTCATCACGAGGCAGAGAAAAATCCCTGACCCCGCCGGGAATCGAACCCGGGAACATGGGCGTGGGAAGCGAGAACGCTACCGCACGACCACGAGTTGCGGACAATTAAGTCGGAATTGAACACAAGTCGGAGATCGTTATATCTATCACCTTCTCAACCCCGTGGGGAAACAGGTTGAGCTGAGTTAATGCGACAGACCGTCTTTTTCGACCACTCAGTGGAAATGGGGACATTTTGTCGTAGCTCCACCAAAGGTGTTCGATGTGTAAGCCCAGGGCCAAAGCGAAGCTTTCTCCTGCGACACAAATTAGTATAAACTGAAGAAGGCCGAGGATTTTGCTACTGCACTGCTGTGCGTTTCCAAATTATTTACTGGTACTACAGTCTGAAGAAGATCTGCATCCCTCAGGGTGCTTTCACGTCCGTCACTCAAACATTCTCTCGGTCGTGGTTTTTTTTTTGTACCATCCAACAGAGAAAAACTATGAACTATAAAAGCTCCGCTAACTTCATCCGTGATTTTACCGTGCACCTGTCTTTCGATATACAGGGTGATTATAATTAAAGTTAAACTTTCAAACAGCTGTAGAAATAACATCACTACTCAGAATGACGTCAAATTGCAATGGAATAATATCGGAGAAGGGGGGAAATGTATGGCAGAATAAAAATAAATAGTTACAAAATGTAACAATAGATGGCGCTGTAAGCATCATAATTTAATAGTGGTCGACTACAAATGACAAATGAATCATGCAAGGGGAGCCAAAAATAAAGGTGTAACTGTCGCTGACATACGAACAGTCTCACATTTATTTTTGGCTCCCTTTTCCTTTCTTTGTTTCCCTTCTCGTCTCGTCCTTCCGCTGCGGCGTTTGAGGATCCTCATTTTTCTTCTTCCTCCCTGTGCGCTCCTAAAGGCCGGCCCACGCGTCTGACGCGTAACAGGTGACTGGGTAACGTATAATTCCCAGCCCCGTGTCGACAGGTAGGGTTCGCACGTAACCCCTGTATAGGCCAGGAGCAGGGGTGGGGGGCGATTGTCTGAGCTGCAACCTTCTCAAATTGCGCCGATTGGTCCCTCTGTCAGATGTTCGGGAGGTGTGATCTGTGGTGTAAAAAATCGCCTAAGGCGGGTGTGCCCCCTTGTGAAGGGAGCCCCCAGTTGGAAGGAGTTCGCCGTGGGAGACGCTGGCAATCATGGGGGATTTTCTCGCAATGAGTCACTCATCTTACCAATCAACGTCTACAAAACGTAAACGTAATGAGGCTGTTGATTCGAAGACCCTTCCTGCTGCACCATGGTTCCTTGTGGTCTCACGTACTGAAGACAGTCAGTCCTTCGCCACAGTCAATCCATTTATTATTCAGAAAGGTGTTTATGCAGTTGGTGGCCCTGTGAAATCCTGCTCTCGTTTACGGAATGGCACTTTGCTTTTGGAGACGGCTTCTGATTTTCAAACACAACACCTACTTGCTGCCTCGCTTCTCCACAGAACTTTGAATTCTTCCCCTGATGTAATTTACACCAGGCTGCTTGACGGTCTAACCGAGGCCAAAATACAATCTTACCTCTCTGATCAGGGTCTCATTGCCATTCATCGTATAATGAAAAAGGTAGATTCCTCCTTAGTGCCCACCCGCAGTCTTTTCCTCACCTTTGATAGGGTAGTGCTGCCGCCCAAGCTCAAAGCAAGCTATGAAGTTATCACAGTCCGGCCCTACATTTAGAACCCGATGCACTGCTATCATCTTTTTAACCACACTAGAACATCTTGTCGACAACCAGCCAAATGTGTCACCTGTGGCAGGGGTGCACACGAGGGCGATTGTCCGCCTCCTTCTCCCCGCTGCATCAACTGCAATGGCGACCATGCCACCACCTCTCCGGATTGTCCCGTGTATCTAGATGAGCGGGATGTCTAAAAGATTCGGGTATAGTAAAAAGTGCCTTACCCAGTAGCTCACAGGTTACTGGATAGTCGCAAACCCTGTGTTCTCTCGTCTGGCACCTATTCTTGTTACCCCTCGCTCTATCAAGGACATGGCCACACAGATATGTGACCTCAAACTCGGCTCGGAGGTTGTAAAATCGCCCAGTGTCAAGGTAGTATCGCACTTCCCCCGTCTAGCTGTGCAATAAGCCGTCAAACTCTCGCCTCAAGGGGCGAAGCCACCGACTACACAACCAGTAGGCAGGAAAGAACAGAAGGAGTACTCCCATGAATACTTCCTCTGTACCTCCAGCCAAACAACACCCGAGTCTTCCTCTAACCGGAAAGGCCCAAAGAAGTCCGCTAAAGGCAAACGGTCTTCCCCTTGGCCAACTCGAAGATCCTGTTCGACGTTGTCGCCACGTGCTACCTTAATCCGGCCGGTCTCTGTCCCGCTGGTGCGCACCATCAACCGTTTTTCAGCGTTGGACTCCACAAACCGACCGCACAAGCAAACCGATGCTTATGTGACCCCATGGAGCAGGATCCTCCTTTTTCTGTGCCCTGTAGTAGCGACTCTACACCGGCTGTCACGTGGTGGCCGCCGAGTTGACACCCCTCCGTCTCTTTCTCCTCATGATTGTCCTCCAATGGAACGTTCGCGGCATTCCCTCCCAAAAAGAGGATCTATGGCTGCTTTTAGCATCGCAGCATCCCCTTGTACTCCGCCTTCAGGAAACGATATTGCGCCCTCACGACCTTGTTGAGCTATCGCATTACTTACTGATTCGTTTTGACCTTCCCCCTGAGGTCGGCTTTCCGTCTCATGGGGACGTCATGCTGCTCATGCGGGATGACCATCATAGTCACCAATCTCCCTGACTACCCGTCTTCAAGCTGTTGCAGTTCACCTTTTCCTTCCCCGCCCGACTTTCTCCCTCTGTACTATTCAAGTACCTCCGTCCGTCGATGTCACCAGGGCCGACTTCCCTCAGCTTATTGGGCAGATATCTCCCCCGTTTTTGCTACACAGTGACTTCAATGCGCATCATCCCTTCTGGGTTCTCCCAGAACGTGTCACAGAGGTGCCTTCTCGACTGATCTTCTTAACCAACTTAACCTCTGCTGCCTTAACACCAGAAGACCCACTTTTTTTCTGACTCCTTGCACACCTATTCCCATTTGGACCTATCCTTTTTCACTGCCCAGCTTGCCCATCGTCTTGAGTGGTCCGTTATTTCTGACGCCTACTCGAGCGACCATGTCCCGTGTGCTCTCCGTTTGCTGACTCCTACCCCATCCGCATGCACGCCCAAACGGTTGCTTACTAAGGCTGACTGGCAGCTTTATTCCTCCCTGGCGACCTTCGAAGAGCAAGATTTCCCCAGTTGTGATGACTAGGTGGACTATCTCACCAACGTTATCCTTACAGCTGCAGAACGTTCCATTCCTCGCACTTCCTCTTTACCACATCGTGTTCCAGTCCCTTGGTGGACTGAGGCATGCCGCGATGCAATTCGCGCACGGAGACGTGCTCTCCGTGTTTTTAACTGTTATCTTTCAATGGCAAACTGCATTCCTTATAAACAGATGCGTGCAAAGTGTCGTCGCGTCCTTCGGGATAGAAAACGAGCTAGCTGGCTTTCATTTACGAGTTCTTTTAACTTTTCCACCCCTTTCTCTGTCGTGTGGGCAAGCCTCCGACGGCTCTCTGGGACCAAGTTCCATTCCCAAATTTCCGGCCTGACCGTAGAAGACGATGTTATTGTGGATCCTACTGCTATCTCCAACACCTTGGGCCACCATTTTGCGGAAGTTTCGAGCTCCTCCCACTATCATCCTGTCTTCCTCCATCGGAAACGAGCGGAGGAGGCTCAGGCGATATCCTTCCCTTCTCCGAATTGTGAGTGCTACAATACCGTCTTCACCAAGGGGGAGCTCGATCATGCTCTCAATTCATCCCGATCCACCGCCCCAGGGCCGGACGTCATCCACATTCAGATGTTGCAGCACCTTTCTCTTGCGGGCAAGCACTTTCTGCTTAACATGTACAACCGTATCTGGGCAGAGGGCACATTTCCCGGACGCTGGCGTGAGGCCACACTCGTACCCATAACTAAGCCCGGCAAGGACAAAAGCCTTCCTTCTAGCTACCGCCCCATCTCTCTTACCAGCTGCGTTTGCTAGGTGATAGAACGTATGATTCATGCCCAGCTGGTGTGATGGCTCGAGTCTCGACATTTGCTAACGAATGCACAGTGTGGATTTCGAGAGCGGTGTTCTGCAGTTGCGATATCGTTACTTTGTGCACCCATGTCCCAGACTGTGACCGTGTTTTTCGATTTGGACAAGGCCTACGACACTTGCTAGAGAACTGGTATCCTCTGTACTCTTTTCACGTAGGACTTCCGTAGGCGCCTGTCCTGTTTTCTTCAGGCGTTTTTACAAGACCAAGTTTTCAAGGTGCATGTGGCTTCTTCCTTGTCGGACACCTTTATACAGGAAAATGGTGTTTTTCACGGTTCTGTCCCGAGCGTCGTCCTCTTTGCTATCGTCATTAACCCTATAATGGCGTGTCTCCCGCCAGGCATCTCTGGCTCTCTTTTTGTAGACGATTTTGCCATCTATTGCAGTTCTCTACGGACCTGTCTCATTAAGCGGCTTCTTCAGCGCTGTCTTGAATGTCTTTACTCCTGGAGCATCGACAATGGCTTTCGCTTTTCCCCCGACAAAATCGTCTGTATGAATTTCTGGGGGCGCAAATGGTTTCTCCCACTATCTCTACATCTTGGGCCTGTTGCCCTTCCGTTCGTTGGAACTACGAAATTTCTGGGGCTCATGCTCGATAGGAAACTCTCTTGGTCCTCCCATGGGTCTTACCTGGCAGCCAACTGTACGCGGTCCCTCAGTCTCCTACATGTCCTAAATGGTACTTCCTGGGGTGCCGATCGAACCACCATCCTCCATTTGTACCGGTCCCTTGTCCGTTCGAAACTCGACTATGGGTGCTTTGTTTATACGTCTGCGTGTCCATCCCTCTTACGTCATCTCAACACTATCCATCATCATGGCATCCGTTCGGCCATGGGCGCCTTTTACACCAGCCCAGTTTAGAGTCTGTATGCTGACGCTTCTGAACTCCCACGGTGCTACCACCGTGATTTTCACCTCAGCGGGTATGCATGCCATTTCTGTGACTGGACATTGCACACCACACAGTCATCCGTTTGGAGTGAAGGCATTTCTGGATCGCGAAATGCAGATTCTCAGTCCCCTGAATGCGCCAATTCTGCATATCGATGAACCCATCCAAATGAAAGTGGGCTTCGTCGCTAAAGCAAAACATATTTCCATCAAAGTCCTGTTCGTCAATTCTGTGGAAAATAGTGTCGGTGGAACAAAACTGCTGTGCTATGGCCTTGAGGCTTAATGGCTGATGGGCTTGAATGCTGAATGGGAAGAAATGCAGGTCTTCAACAATAATTTGTCGCAGTGTCTCCCAGTTCTTTCCCACCTGTTGTGTTGCTCGTCTGATCGATTACCTGGGGCTGGCTTGAAACACAGTGTGTGTTCTCAATGTTTTCACGCGTTTTCACCATTTATGGACGACCTACATTGCCAACAATGTCTTTACGAACACTACCCGTTCTCTCAAACTTGCGAACCAAATTATTGATTGTTAGCACACTTGGACCGGTTGTCTTCCGCTTGAACTCGGTCGCAAGCCTTCTTTGAGTCGCAGTTGAGCTGTTATTGCTCGCATGGTAGGCTTTTACAACCGCTAGACCCTCAGGCACGCTGTAACGTGACATTTTCACGTCCAAATGGCTGACAACAAGAAGGCCCGTGCGCATGCGCATACTAATTCCCATCATATTCTACGGCCAGCCGTGCAGTTGTAACGTCCTAACCCAAACCGTTCAGAAGTTATGACGATTTTATTTCATATAGTTCACTAAATGTCACCGTGTACATTCACGGTGTGGTCGTGGACATGTCCAGAGGCGATGGCTCTTTTCTCCACGTCGAAACATCTTCTTGCGCTGACTACATACAACCGACTGGCACATACATGCAGCTACGCTATCATGACGAATGTCAGCGGCAGAGAGCCACATGGCCATCTGCTACCAGTTTTATAGCTGTACACGAACTATAGAACTCCAAAATGATCAGTGTGCCCCTTTTAATGGAACCCGGCCATTAGCGAATTTCTTATGGTTTTCCATAAGATCACTTCCCTTAAAAATAATTTGTTCAGATCAAACCAAATTTGAAACATGCATTAGTTGTCATATGTTCTTCAAAGTGTATTACTTACATGACAGTAGCATTCCTACCACAGTAGAAATTCAAAACAGCTATGTGACACAAAAACTGGCATTAAAAATAGCATCTAAATACATGTCAAACCTTTTATTTTATTGTCATAATTCTAGTACATTTTAGTAAAAGTAGTATAATTAATCTCTATACCAAGTTTCACACCAGGTTCTACGCCCATATCACGGAAAACTTTCAGCCTGCTGGCTGAGGCATGATTGAAACACAACAATGCACCCATGACACCAGTTCTTAGGGGTTTAAAGCGCACAAATACTGTTTAAGGCAAGCGTTCCCACACACAGTTATAGAAACCTTGGTTGGCGTCTTGAGTTCATCCATGGGTCCATTTAGCAGGATATTTCTTTATTGGCTAAATCTCTGTAGACAGGGTTTATAAGATCAGCTATTGACATTGGTATTGGATGTTTATGTCTATATTGATCACCAGTTGCACTAGCACTCTGATACTTACACCATGACTCGGGGCTCTTTGGACGGAATGACAGGGATCCTCTGTTACCTTTAAACTTGTTCCTACTGTTAAACTTACTTATTTTCCTCTTGTTACGATCTGTGCGGATAAAATGTATCTGTAAACACAATAACATTAGTTCCTAAAATCAAGTAGTATTTCGAATCACTACGGCAAGCAAAACGAAAAGAGAACACTGAACTGACTCGCTTAGCACCAGACCGACCAACTTGCAAAGCAGTGATCAAAGAACAGAGCAAAGACGAAGAAAGTCTACTGCAGCCGGGATAAAGACGCTCTACTCACAGTAGACAGAAGGGCTCGTGTCATCATTTAGAAAATCCTCTATCTTTTTTATTAATATAGGCCTACATCAAACATATACATACCAGACATATTGTCGTCGGACTACGATGTAACTTACCAAAACAAAACAAAATTAATTATTTTGACTGAGTTTCACTTCCAACTTTCCTTAAGGAGAGACTAATGTTTTGTGAAGTGAGCTTAGTGCCACTGTGTGATCACCTAGCATTGTCCAGATAATTTGTAATCGCAGTCTTATACCACATAGGAAGAGGAATGAAATTTGTCTACAACATCATTCTCACCCCTTTGCTTCCGCTTCCCCCACCCCAATCCCAAGGAGCGCTAGAGAATACTAGTCCAACAGTATACTTTCACTCCAAATAGAAAATCATGTGTGTATCAAGTTTTCTTGAAATTACTCCAGGTGTTCCAGAGCTGTGGTGGAAATCACACACACTCATACAAATGTGTATTTTTTTGTATGTTATTTTTCAATAAAAACTTGTTGCCAGTAAGATATTCAGAAAGCGATAACGTCTAAAATCATGGCTCGCAGAACATAATGAAGACGACTAAAATTGTCATCAAAATGCTTTGCAGAGAAAGGAATCGCCATGGATACACAGGAGTACACCGTCGGTCCAAAAAGTACCAAGACTCATTTTATTGCTAGCAGATAAGCGATGGCAGCACATTAACTACTGGACCAACAACAGTAAAGGACAGGTGTCCATTCGAACAGTCAGCTGTGAGCAGACAGTGTTAAGTAGTCGAAGACCGTAGTATGTCAATGTTGTTATGCCACACATCTTAATGGAGCGACGTCTCTAAACCAAGTGTTCGAGACATTCTCCACAATTTTGTGACAAGAGAAGTGTGAGTAAAGTGTGCCGTGCACGGCTTGATACCCGTATTCTCTCTCTCTCTCTCTTTTTTTTTTTTACTTTTATTTTTATTTTTTTTAACCGACACATGGACGCCTGCCGCGACTTGATTGAAATACAAAACACGGACAGTTCTTTTCCGGAAAATAAGACTACAACTGACGAGATTTGGTGTTATTAATACGAACCTACCACGAAACGACTAAGTGCAAAAATTCCCATGAAATGTCAACGCTTTGACGCCATAACCGGCATTCCTGCCACTGTGACGTGAGAGTTGAACAACATTACGAAGAAGGACTTTTCTCATTGTTTCATAGGGTTGTATGAACGTTCTGCGCATTGCACTGAAGTGGGAGGAGATTGTGTGGAACATCTGAAGCATCAAATTCTCCATCTTAACTGAAATACACAGGTATATGGATTATTTACTTCCTCACTCCTCGATCTTCCTCACTCCTCGATGCAGGTCTACAGTTCATTAGGGGGAACTAGTGGGGGCCATTTGCTGAGTACTGCAAGTGAAACACCTCGCCCAGTGAATAACAAAGTCTGTCAAATGTATCAACCAGGAAATATATTTTCCGTATTATACTGAGAAGCAAAAGCGTACGTCCTGATCGGATGTGTTGCTTTCTTGAAATGTAGTGACACATGGAAAGAAAGGAAGGAAGTTTAATGTCTCGACGACGACCAGGTCATTAGAGACGGAGCACAATCTCGAAGTAGGGCAGGATGGGGAAGCAAATAGGCCTCGGCCTTTCAAAGGGAGCATCCTGGCATTCAGACTGAGCGTTTACGGGAAATCGTGGACAATATAAGTTGGATGACTGGACAAGGATTTGAACCGCCATCCTCCTGAAAACGAGTCCAATGGGCTTAGCGGGCACAAGCCACGTATACACTGAAGGAAGCGCGCAACATTTAACTCAACATCTTCTCTATCACAGTTGCTGACTGGAGTACCAAAGGTCCATAGCGGTCGCGATCCTTAGTGATAACCCAAGACGACCTTTAACACTACGCCCGTTGTCCATACAGTATAGTACTTCAGAACGCACTGTGGAACATGAACGTGGACCGCTGACCCGTCAGTCTATAACTAGCCCACTTCCTGTAACAAGTGAAGCCCAAGGCTTTCCGTTTCATGCAAACTCGAACTTGATCTTACTTACAGACACGAATTAAGCACTCAATTTGTATTGCGATTAATCGAGAGTAATCATGGGGACGTGGTGACAGGAAGGGTCTTACAACAATTGTACCATCAGCAAGAGCACAACCTTAATTTCATAACTGAAGAGGATTACGTGTCTGTCAGAGGAACCGAAATTACTTCTAGAAATGTAAAGCCTAGAAATGAGGAACTCCATTTCAAAAGTTCCTTAGCAAAGTAAGATGCAGAAGTACTGCTCCAGTTCAGTTCGCGCAGAACTGCAGAAATGCGGGTATGGTATGTCGTGTGACTAGGGCCTCCCGTCGGGTAGACCGTTCGCCGGGTGCAAGTCTTTCGATTTGACGCCACTTCGGCGACTTGCGTGTCGATGGGGACGAAATGATGATGATTAGGACAACTCAACAACCTGTCCCTGAGCGCAGAAAATCTCCGACCCAGCTGGGAATTGAGCCTGGGCCCCATTTTGTTCGGTATTGTTCGTTGCGTTTGGTCTGGGCGGACGTCACAAGACATCCGTTTAAGTTGATCGTTGATTCCTTCGCTCAGTTTTTTATTACAGAGGCGAGTAGCCCTCTGACCGAACACGCTGAGCTACCGTGCCGGCACCACTTGTCAGCTACCGGGGGCGAACACTGCAGAAATGAGTGATACAGATGCTGGTGTCAGTGGTGTCGCTAAAATTAAACAAAGTTACACGGAACGATGGTATACCTGTCAGGTTCTATTCACAAGTTGCGTTTGCATTAGCACTTTAACCACAAAATACCGTTGATAATTAGAACAAAAATCTGCGCCCAGTGGCTAGAAGAAACTGTCTACAAGGAGGGTAGCACGAGTGATCCACAAAACTGCCTTCCAGTCTCGTTGACGTCCATCTCTTGCAGTATCTTAGCATGTATTCTGAGCTTAAACGTAATGAGGTGGCTAGAACTGAATGACCTTCTGAACGTCAACCACCATGAACCCTGAAAACATCTATCATGCGAAACCCAACTTGCGCTGTTCTCATGTGGCATCCTCAAAGCCAATGACCCAGCAGATGAGGTAGGTGCAGTATTTCTTGACTTTGGGTAAAGCATTTGGGCATTTGACTAGGTACTCCATCATCATGATCAGTATTTCCTTCCAGCGATCCGGGTAGAAACTTCGCGAGTGATATGCCTATATTGATTTCTGTATTGGTGCCACTTTTATCGCTCCACTGCATCCCACGTTACTCCTCTCCTCTTGAGATCTTCATAAACCTTGTATGCCCATCTCTTCTTAGGCCTCCCAATCGGTTTTTTTTCCCCCTGAAATCTCCATCCCAAAATTCTGACATGGAGTTCGAGTCGGCTGCATTCGGTTCACATGACCTACCCACTTCAATCTCATAGCGTTCAACCATTCCCCCATAGTCAAGGTCACTTGCAGGTCTCGCCTTACATATTTCAGTTCCTGACCCTCTCTCCTGGTTTTTTATAGAGCTGACCTAAGGAACTTCATTTTACATGCTTGTATCTGACTCTCCTCTCTCTTATTCATGACTCAGGTCTACGGACTATGCGTCATGACTGGCAGGAGGTAGGTTTTATACAAGGTCTGTTTAGCTCTTAAAGGGACTCCCTTGTCGTAGATTAAGATTCTTACTTGGTGAAAGAAGCTGGATCCTTTTGCCACTCTGTTTAAAACTGTTAGTTTGTCACTTCTATCACTTGATATGACACTACCCAGATAACTGAAATTTTTCACATGTTCAACCCTCTCTCCTTCCAGTATGATCTTACGAGGTGTGTGTGTCCTACTCATCTTCATTGTCACTGTTTTGGTCTTAATTATAGTCAACTTGAATTCTTTAAATTTTTTATTCCAGTAATCCAGTTTCCCCGAACCTCCATTTCCTTCTCTCCACAAATGGCATTGTCATCAACAAAAGCAAAAGCATTGAGATCTTCAGTTTCTACGTTCTTGATTTCTTTCATAATTGTATTGGGAAGTGTAATTAAAAATAAAGGGGATAGAGAAGGTACCACACCTACGTTTGTTAACAAAATATGCACTCCAGTAATTGTATGTACAGCCCCAGTTGTCAGTCGCCCCGTGGACGCTAAGAAATTAATACAGTACATTTATTGCAGTTCTGTCTTGCTAAGACTGTGCATTCAGTACCCAGTTGTTCCAGTTCCAGCCAGCTACATGTGCCGCTTTATACGTGCTGGTAAAGACCAAAGTCCAAGACACTGCAGACACAGTCAGGTTTAGAGAGATCATGTGCCTGCCTCCTGTCTCCACGTGTAGAGAGACGCTTCTGAATCTCGCTCCCTTCTGTTCTAGATCTCCTAGACGGCTTAGGCCATCTGTCCCTACCTCTTCTGTAACTTGCCTAAGTCCCTGCCTTAGTGTTTTACTATTATTCCGCAGTCGCCTTAAAATATCACAGTTCTTTCTTAACATTTTTTAACTTTTGGATACTAACTCTTTTGCCCATAAGACCAGTACATGACATATTGTTCCTGGAGGATCCTTAGTAACATGTATTTGCAATGATAACCGGGTATGTTTTTGGATTTTATGAATTTCATTCACGCTGATAATCCACTTCTCCCAATCTGCCCACAACCCCTTTGGTCCATCCTGTACAAAAAGTACAATCATATGGGATGCTAAATACAATTTACGACTGGCTTGAGGATTTCTTTGTAGGGAAGACGCAGCATATGATTGTCAGATGTAGAAGTATCTTCAGGCATGCCTCAGGGAAATCTATTGGGAACATTGTTGTTCATGCTGTTTGTTAATGACCTGGATGACCTGGCAGACAATATTTATGGCAACCTGAGAGTTTTTGCAAATAATGCAGTTATTGATAATGAAGTAGGGGAGAGTGTTGTGTCTGGAGGAACACTTGATGTTTCCTGATCGGTGTTTCTACCTAGTGACCATGATCACCTGAAGCTATGCACACTAAAGGCAGCCACAAGCAGTTTTCGGCATTTTCTTCTGATTTTGTTGTTGTGAGACGTGAGTTTTGTGTAGCATTTGCAAATATGTTTAGTTCTAAATGTCTAAGTGCTGCTAATACAGTAAAGCTGTTTGGAATGTACTTTTAATTACTTAGGTCTAGAATTTCGAAAACTATACTTCATCAGTCTTACATTACCTTGTACCGTGAAACGGTAGAAGGTCTTCTATCACAGAACATGCGATACTTGCAAATGAACTGAGTTTCTTTAATCTCTTAATAATTTTACCTGTAACTTTTTTGAACATTTCTCGTGGAGAACAGCGCTTTGTTAGTACTTGAAAATGATAAAAAAAAATGGTTCAAATGGCTCTGAGCACTATGGGACTCAACTGCTGTGGTCATAAGTTCCCTAGAACTTAGAACTACTTAAACCTAACTAACCTAAGGACAGCACACAACACCCAGCCATCACGAGGCAGAGAAAATCCCTGACCCCGCCGGGAATCGAACCCGGGAACCCGGGCGTGGGAAGCGAGAACGCTACCGCACGACCACGAGATGCCGGCGAAAATGATCATTAACAGTGTCTCTCGTAAGAACCTTTATTTTATAGTTAGCGGTTTCGGTCAGTTTCTGACTATCTTCAGACATTGTATCATGATGGTAGGCGGTGACAGTGAACAGAGCAGGCGTTACGACTCCACGAACGTCATCTACGTTCTTGGAGTCATAACGCCTGCTCCGTTCACCGTCACCGTCTACCATTAGAATATGAACTCTGAAGATGATCAAAACTTGACCGAGACCCGTAACCACAAAAATAAAGGTTGCTTACGGTCTAGACTGTTTATTTTCATTTAAAATTTTACCTGCCTTGAATATGAAAATGTATACATATTTTTCAATAACTTTTATCTGAAACTCTATTTAACTTGTAAATACACTACTGGCCATTAAAACTGCTACACCAAGAAGAAATACAGATGATAAACGGGTATTCATTGGACAAATATATCATACTAGAACTGACATTTGATTGCATTTTCCAATTTGGGTGCATAGATCCTGAGAAATCAGTACCCAGAACAACCACCTCTGGCCATAATAACGGCCTTGATACGCCTGGGCATTGAGTCAAAGAGAGCTTCGATGGCGTGTACAGGTACAGCTGCCCATGCAGCTTCAATACGATACCACAGTTCATCAAGAGTAGTGGCTGGCGTATTGTAACGAGCCAGTTGCTCGGCCACCATTGAACAGACGTTTTCAATTGGTGAAAAATCTGGAGGGGCAGCAGGCGAACATTTTCTGTATCCACAAAGGCCCGTACAGGGCCTGCAACATGCGGTCGTGCATTATCCTGCTGAAATGTAGGGGTTCGCAGGGATCGAATGAAGGGTAGAGCCACGGGTCGTAACACATCTGAAATGTAACGTCCACTGTTCAAAGTGCCGTCAGTGCGAACAAGAGATAACCGAGACGTGTAACCAATGGCACCCCGTACCATCACGCCGGGTGATACGCCAGTATGGCAATGACGAATACACGCTTTCACCGCGATGTCGCCAAACACGGATGCGACTATTATGATGCTGTAAACAGAAGCTAGATTCATCCGAAAAAATGACGTTTTGCCATTCGTGTACCCAGGTTCGTCGTTGAGTACACCATCGCAGGCGCTCCTGTCTGTGATGCAGCGTCAAGGGTAACCGCAGCCATGGTCACCGAGCTGATAGTCCATGCTGCTGCAAACGTCGTCGAACTGTTCCTGCAGATGGTTGTTGTCTTGCAAACGTCCCCATCTGTTGACTCAGGGATCGAGACGTGGCTGCACGATCCGTTACAGCCATGCGGATAAGATGCTTGTCATCTCGCCTGCTAGTGATACGAGTCCGTAGGGACCCAGCACGGCGTTCTATATTACCCTCCCGAACCCACCGATTCCATATTCTGCTAACAGTCATTGGATCTCGATAACGCGAGCAGCAATGTCGCGATACGATAAACCGCAATCGCGTTAGGCTACAATCCGACCTTTATCAATGTCGGAAGCGTGATGGTACGCGTTTCTCCTCCTTACACGAGGCATCACAACAACATTTCACCAGGCAACGCCGGTCAACTGCTGTTTGTGTACGAGAAATCGGTTGGAAACTTTCCTCACGTCAGCACGTTGTAGGTGTCGCCACCGGAGCCAACCTTGTATGAATCACTCTGAAAAGCTAATCACTCGCGTATCCCAGCATCTTCTTCCTGTCGGTTACATTTCGCGTCTGTAGCACTACATCTTCGTGGTGTAGCAATTTTAATGGCCAGCAGTGTAGTTTTTTGTAACATTTCTAAGTAAGCTGATTTCACTGACTGATTAATGGTGACTTCGTAGAGCAACAATTTAACAGATAGAACATTAAATACAATATTGGCAAAATTTTCTCTTCGAACACTCTTAAAATGCACTGTTGTTCCTTGGAACACTATTTCACATTTGGTAACATCTTATTTTTCTGGAGAACTTTTTGTAATTTCAAAAAAACACTGCCAGTGCCAATCTTCTTTGTTCACGTTCAACATTCCCCCTTTTTTATAGTGCTATTTGGTATGTCCCATTTTACCTTCGAGCGTCTGCCAATTACGAATTTTCAGCATTTCCTTGATGCTGTCCCATAGATAAAAAAAACAGTTGAACATTCGTACTGCCCAGTTTTGCATTCCTTCAATATCCCCAGTTAGTCTTAACTTGTACAGAATCCACACTCGTACAGAAACTTACGTTTTATGGAATTCACGGCTTTACACACAACTATTTTGAAACATACTCGTATTTCACAAACAGAATGCAAGATGTTGTGCTGAATAATTCAAAGAATGTTCGAAAGGCAGAAAATTGTAGTAAGTGGGAAAAAAAAATCACAGAGGGAGTCCCTCAGGGTTCAATTTAGGGTCCACTCCTGTTCCTTATATCTTTGAACAACCTTCCACTTAACATTCAACAAGCAGAATTGATATGTTTTGCAAACGATACTAGTGTTATAATAAATCTTCTCCAAAGAATTTTTAAGTGTTTCTCTGAAATTTGCTACAGCAAATAGAGTCAGACCAATAACTAAAGTAGCACACGAATAGGAGTCAGCAAATAGGATAGAATGCTCCAAATTTTTGGATGTAAAAAATTGCTGGAAACTTAAACGGGAAGAAGCTTATTATTGAGCTTCTCAAACAATTAAGTTCAGCTACTTTTGCGCCTCTTAGAATTGCTGATCTTGAAAATAAACGGATCAGCCCCCTGGCATATTTAGGATATTTCCACTGAGTAATGTCTTATAAACATTTTAACTGCACCATCACAATACATATATTCCCTAATGAAATTCATCATAAATAATTCATCACTATTTGAAAAGAGTAGTGAAGTCCTCGCCTGGAGTAATAATAACCATTATTGCTCATTATTAAAGCTGCCAGTAGCTCAAAAAGGAGTATTTCCCAATCACATAAAATGTCTCAGAGGTAGCAAAACAAAATTTTAGTCTAATTTAAAATCATTTCTCATGGCTAATTCTTAGTATTCCATGGACCAATTTCTACTTAAAACAGATAGCGTGTATATAAAAAAAAGAAAATGTACTCGTTGATGTTAACACTAAACACGTATACAACTTACATCCTGTAAACTTGCTCGTTCCACATCATTTCGATAAAAGAATCGTTCAGCTGATCTATGGAGCACATAACTACCAAAATAGAGCAATATCCTAGGATGGATCTCTCGAGAGTTTGCAATCAATCTCTTCCCAATGAACCGATTCTGCCACCTGCTTTACCTGTGTGATCATTTCATTTGATATCCCCACAACGTGTTACACCCATGTGATTGTATAAGTTGAGTGATTCCAGCTGTGTCGGCGAGAATGATGGAGTAAACATTCCAGCTCATGTTCACGGCAAGGCACCCACAGAACCACTTCCAGTCTAACTACTACTGCCATACAGTACAGGTTAAACACCTCAGTGGGCCCTGCATCATTTGGAAAGAGGCAAAATCGCGACCAGCCTCCATTCAGCTACGACCTAATTTCTGTGTTGTGCAGCCCACTGAATATGTGCAGCTTTATGTGCCAGCGCGAGCAATGGCCTTTTTGACGTGCACGACTCCCAAATGTCCATTGCACGCAGTTCGCTTCGCAAGGTTCGCTCGGAAACTGGATGCAAGATGTAGGTAAACAAAGGTGGGGCCAGAGGATACGAACTCCCCCCCCCCCCCCCCCCTTCATCACCTAAATGAAACTACACTCGACCTTCTGTGAAATTGAAAGACATTAAAGCGCGATCAAAAAGTTTCCATTTGAGGGTTCAAAAATGGTTCAAATGGCTCTGAGCGTTATGGGACTTAACTACTGTGGTCATCAGTCCCCTAGAACTTAGAACTACTTAAACCTAACTAACCTAAGGACATCACACACATCCATGCCCGAGGCAGGATTCGAACCTGCGACCGTAGCAGTCCCGCGGTTCCGGACTGAGCGCCTTAACCGCGAGACCACCGCGGCCGGCTCCATTTGAGGGCGTTGCTGCAGTGTATATGTAACGTAGCGCGACTGCGATGATGGTATAGAAGCATCGACATGTGGGTAAAGGATTAGTGTTGAATTCGCGTCTCTCCGACGTGCTTGTGATAAATGCGGAAACATGACGTATGGTGACGTTATTACCAAATGCGTCCAGACAGGACCAACGTGCTGTTATTCCTTTCTTGGCTGCCGAAGGACAAATATGGGTAGACATCCATCGGAGAATGAAAACCACTGCCATGGAAAGATGTGCCAAGGGGCGCTGCTGCTTCATGATAACAGTCTTCCCCATATTGCCAGTCCCATAATGCAGAAGTATTGTCAACTCAGAGGAAGACACTCGAGCGCACACCCTATAGTCCTGATCTCTCTCGATGTGATTGTCACGCCTTCGGTCTCTTAAAAAAATGAGGCTTGAAGGGTCAACGATTCCTATCGGACGAGAATGTGCAGCAGTCAGTTATGGACTTCTTCACGCAGCAGGTCACGGCGTTTTACCAAACGAGTATCTTCAACCTGGTACGTCGGTGGAATGATTACCTCAATGCTCACGGCGATTTTGTCTGAGTGACATACTTATTCTAGACTGTACGGCCTTCGAATGGAAATTTTTTGTCCGCTCCTTATATTCTGATTTTCAATCATACGACGAAAAATGGGGTACGAACTATCGATAGCCAACAAGGCCATCCATAGCCTCTTATATTTTAATTAATTTTATTTATTTATTTAAGAAGTTTTGTTTAAGAAAATTCTCTGATTTTATTTATTTTTGGTATTTTCAGTTATTAATTCCAGTGGTTTCATCTAGGTTTTAGCTTCAGTCTTTTAAAAGCTCTAGAATGTAAGTCTTTATTTTTCAATACCACAGGAGAAATGGATATATGTTCCGCAGCGTCGATCTCGCTGATACTCCTTGTCGGAACTGCTCCACCTGAAATCTCTAAATGTTTATTTCGCTACGAAGATCGCCCGGCACAACTTGGTGCTAAGTAGCATGACGCGTATGGATTCGATGTGTCTAATTTTTTTATCAACGAAAAGTTTATTGCTTCAGAGATATTCTCTCGAAGAATATTGACCGTGAAAAGATGCAGGCTCGCACTACCAATCCACAATGCACCTCCGATCGATCTACGTCACGTGATATCTGAAGAATGTTTGTCAAATCCCTTATAAATTGATAAATACACACCTTGAATGCGTATTATTTTCTTGAATTTGTTTATTGTGCCATCGACTAATTAAACATTCACAATGGAGCTTAATAGCGTCGCACCATAACTGCAAAATCTCACCCAACATAAAGCACGTCCGATTTCTAATCGTTTCACACAGAGTCCTCCAAAATACATCTTTGTTTACTTATTCCAGAGAGATGCGTCCTTAGAACGAAACGTTCAATTTTCGCAGGCAGTTTATACTATTTTCAGCATTAATAATTCGCCGCATCTGAGTCAAAGTTTTTTCTCCATTTACGATCCATTACATTTGATTTATCGATATGTATATGTATCACTATTGGCTATCGCCTATTCTACTTTTGCTAAGACCAATTATTATACATTGTTGGCCTTACTTGGGGACATTTGTTTCGGATAAGTTTGTAACAAGAAAGAAGAGGAAACCCGATTCTGATTAGTCCTCTAGGGCTATGATAAGTTACAAATACGTGTGCATTATTATAACAGCCTAAGCAGTTGCCTATCTGCAGCAGTTTAATGTTAGCACAGAAGTCATTATTTGGAAACTGGTTTGGGATTGCAGCAGTCCATTACATCACAAGGCAGCGGAGCGGTAAACATTATTACTAATAAAATTAAAATCAGTGCATAAAAATACACGTGGATTTGCCCGTGTCGCCAAAAAATCGCGTTGATCAACAAAAATGTCACCCAAACGGTGATAGTTATATTTCTTGAAACGTTTTACTCAAAATTCTATCATTATTAACGCAAATGACAAAATATCTCCCAATCTGGTCACCTAGACCGTGTCAAAACTGGTTCCGAAAAGGAATGACGATGGGGTTTTGTGAAGAGCGGAAGGTGTATGTGATGACTGCACGGTCTATACTTTGTTCGGTTCTAAAGATTTTTTAACGGGCTCCTTGAATTCGACCTAGTCAGCTGCGTCCTGCATTCCCTCCTCCTCTCGTCCAAAATCTATTTACGCTCCTGTGACACTATAATAACTGAAGCCACCAGTTCACTGCAGAACCAAAAATGCATGCATTCATGCACTATAAAATGATGAAAAACCAACAATTATAGGAAAAGCAGCCGGCTGGTGTGGCCGTGCGGTTCTAGGTGCTTCAGTATGGAACCGCGTGACCGCTACGGTCGCAGGTTCGAATCCTGCCTCGGGCATGGATGTGTGTGATGTCCTTAGGTTAGTTAGGTTTAAGTAGTTCTAAGATCTCGGGGACTGATGACCACAGATGTTAAGTCCCATAGTGCTCAGAGCCATTTGAACCATTTTTATAGGAAAAGCATGCAATATTAGAATCTTTTGTTGTGATGCATTTCGTTTTATTGTTGCAGTGAACACAATCAGTTTTAACAAATTCTCCACCGACTGGGGTAGCTCTGCGCCTAGAGGCGCTGAGCTAGCAATCCCTAGATACGGGAGACGAGATGGTACGAATCCATCCGCCAACAACCTTGAAAATGGTTTTCTGTGGTTTCTCGTTTTCGTTGCAGGGAAATTCTGGGATTAGTCCCTTGAAACGTCCACTTAGAAAAATTATTCATGACTGTGCTGGTAAACTTCTATGTTATTTGATACAAAGACAGCTGAGTAAAATTGAACGTTCTCTCTTTACTTATTCTGATCATCACTAAACTGACACACAATATTTTTAGCACAACGCAATCTGACTTTCAATAATCCCCACAAAAGAATGGGCCTGACTAACAATAACGTATACCTTTCATGAGTCACTTACCTCACAAAAATCTTCATTACTCGATCTACTGTAATACAGCGAGCGCTAGTACTGCCAGCTAAATAAAAGATTCTAACTACTGAAGGCACTAACTATTTTGATAGAGAACAGACAATGTATTTACCTTATTTACCTTAATAGCGTTCAAATATATATATATATATATTGTGACATCCAATTAATTCCTTTTTCTGACGGACACAAGTCCAGATCGTCCGCTAAAAACTCTGGCATCTCTCTCTTCACATGCACCACTGCTGGCGACTCACCTCCAACAGCGCAACGCTACGCGCTGTTCACATCCAACTGCCCAACTCTACAATAGCGAATATTCCAACAATGCCAACCAGCCACAGACTGCACACAGCACAGTCAGTGATTTTCATTCAGAGCGCTACGTGGCGTTACCAACATAAAAACCTAAACAGCCTACTTACACCCTTACTACAGGCCACAGGCAATTTCTTCCAAATTCCTTTCTTTCTTGTCTGGTTTCAGTTCCCTTAAAGATGCAGCCTCTCTACTTAAATGAAAAGAGGTGCCTCAAAGGAGAGCCAAACATCTCTTCAGAGACTCCCATTTATTTGGCCGCAGACGTTAGAAGTCTAGTTGAAATTAATTCGTGAATCAATTTTAAGATCCCAAAAGTGTAGCTCATGGTATTTGTGTAATCCGTTTTGCTTTTTAAATAAATTTGGTTGCTATAGTTTCAAGTTGACTGCTCAAATAATAATTACAATAAATCTTGATCACTTAAGGAAATTGAAGAATTTTAATGAAACAAAAGATGCTTTAATAAAATTTGAGACTGAATTGAGGCACGTGGGATGCTTTGATGTTCTGTAGAAATTCTGAGTTGCTTTCAGAAAAGTCGAAAAATTTAAATGCAAGATTGTAGTAGGAGAAAGAGAGCTATTGTTAAAAGGAGATTTTAATGTGTTAACTTTATAACTTATTCAATATAATGCTGAGATTCTCCAGCTCTGCGATTGCGAACCTTATTTTAGAAGACTGAACTACATTTATTTTAGCAGAGAGGCAACACATTGTACTCGACTAAGTTGTACTTATTTTAACAAAGAGGCAATACATTGTACTCGAATTTTAATCCGTTTGCCAGTAGAGCGGTTCAAAATGGTTCAAATGGCTCTGAGCACTATGCGACTTAACTTCTGAGGTCATCAGTCGCCTAGAACTTAGAACTAATTAAACCTAACTAACCTAAGGATATCACACACATCCATGCCCGAGGCAGGATTCGAACCTGCGACCGTAGCGGTCACGCGGCTCCAGACTGAAGCGCCTAGAACCGCACGGCAACACCGGCCGGCTGCCAGTAGAACGAAGTTATCATATTGCCATATAAAGAAATACACTGAAGAACCAAAGAAAGTAGTACACCCGCCTAAAATCGTGTAGGACGCCAGCGAGCATGCGGAAGTGCCGCAACACGTCGTGGCATGGACCCGACTAATGTCTGAAGTAGTGCTGAAGGGAATTGACACCATGATTCCTGCAGGGCTGCCCATAAATCCATAAGAGAACGGAGGGATGGAGATCTCTTCTGAACAGCACGTTGCAAAGCATCCCAGATATGCTCAATAATGTTCATGTCTGGATGTCTGGGGAGTTTGGTGCCCAGCGGATGTGTTTAAACACAGAAGAGTGTTCCCAGACCCACTAGGTAGCAATTCTGGACGTGTGGGGTGCCGCATTGTTCTGCCGGAATTTCCCAATTCCATCGGAATGCACAATGGACATGAATGCATCCAGGTGATTAGACAGGATGCTTACATACGTGTCACCTGTCAGAGTCGTATCTAGACGTATCAGGGGTCCCACATCACTCCAACTGCACACACCCCACATCATTAATGAGCCTCCACCAGTTTAAACAGTCCCCTGCTAACGTTCTGGTTCCATGAATTTATTAGATTGTCTCCATACCCGTACACATCCATCCGCTCGACATAATTTAAAACGAAACTCGTCCGACCAAGGAACATGTTTCCACTCATCAACAGTCCAATGTCGGTGTTGACGGGCCCATACGAGACGTAAAGCTTCCTGTTGTGCAGTCATCAAGGGTACACTAATAGGTCTTCGGCTCCGAAAGCCCATATCGATTACGTTTCGTTGAATGGTTGGCACGCTGACACTTGTCGATGACCCAACATTGAAATTTGCAGCAATTTGCGGAAGGGTTGCACTTCTGTCACGTTGAACGATTCTCTTCAGTCGTCGTTGGCCCCGTTCTTGCAGGATCTTTTTCCGGCCGCAGCGATGTCGGAGATTTGATGTTTTACCGCATTCCTGATGTTCAAGGTGCACTCGTGAAGTGATCGTACGGGAAAATCTCCACTTCATCGCTACCTCGGAGATTCTGTGTCCCATCGCTCGTGCGCCGACTATAACACCATGTTCAAACTTACTTAAATCTTTAGAACCTGCCATTGTAGCAGCAGTAATCGATCTAACAACTGCGCCAGACACTTGTTGTCTCGTATATAGGCGTTGCCGACCGCAGCGCCATATTCTGCTTGTCTACATATATTTATATTTGAATACCCCTGCCTATACCAGTTTCTTTGGCGCTTCAATGAGTATGGGAACATACGTTATAAATTTTTAAGAAAATCTTTCCTTTCTTAATTTTATAGACCAAATACTATTTGTATGAATGCCTCGCAAAAGCAAATTATGTACATAAAATATTAAAAAATTAATTTTTTCAGAGTAAAATGAAAAAGTGGGCCTTTTAAGGACCTCTTTAATTAATGGGAGCCCAGCGTTGGCACAATCCTGCCTACGTACTTGGTAATTGAGATGGACATGCATTCACTGACAGAAGCAATTACTACCTGGTTTGAAACTGATTGTCATTGACACGGCCCTATATTTGTCTCCAGTTCCTGTCGGTAAGGGTCTTTATTAGGATATTTTTACGGTCACTGTGTTATATAATTTCGAGTGATACACCATTCCTGTAAGACATGATTAACAGTCAGATCTGATACACCAGAGGAAACAGACAACTTCACACACATTGTACTGATGGGCACGTCCAAGGACGTTGCCTTTTCTCTGCGATTCTGTTACGTCTCCAAGTCGACAAATATTTCTGTGCTGATTCTATACAACCGACATCACTTCGCTGCCATGACTTCCGTCAGTGGTAGAGAGTCACATGACCACTGGTATCAGTCATATACCGTGCCATCATTGTAATCCTTTAAGGGAATAACAAATATTTTGCCCGGTAAGTTAACAACAGGCGGCAATCAGAACGTAACAGAACATTTCTCTTTCTTAAAGCTGGTTGGTTTTATTCAGGATTCCAATATACCATATTATTCCTCACTCTTTTGGCCACAAAACCCTGTTTTTCAACATAATCTTCTTTCAATGCGACTACCGTACGCCACCTTACGTGAGGGCCTCGCATCTCGTGGTCGTGAGGTAGCGTTCTCACTTCCCACGCCCGGGTTCCCGGGTTCGATTCCCGGCGGGGTCAGGGATTTTCTCTGCCTCGTGATGGCTGGGTGTTGTGTGCTGTCCTTAGGTTAGTTAGGTTTAAGTAGTTCTAAGTTCTAGGGGACTGATGACCATAGATGTTAAGTCCCATAGTCCTCAGAGCCATTTGAACCATTTTGAACGTGAGGGCCTGTATGCCCGCGTGGTACTACTCTGCTGGTCAAAGTTGGAGCCGATGACTCGCTGCATCAATAACTTACCGCATCCATAGACTGCTTCCCGCTGAGTTCACTTTTCATTGGGTGAAACAGATGGAAGTCGAAAGGTGCGAGATCCGGTCAGAAGTTTTCTGAACTCCTCTCGAGTGCATAGACTTGCGTGAGGCCTTGCGTTGCGTGGAGAAGGAGCAGTTAGTTTTCATTTTTGTGCTGACGAACACGGTAAAATCGTTTCTTCAGTTTCCTGAGGGTAGCAAAATACATTTCAGAGCTGGTCGTTGCACTATGAGGGAGCACACGAAACAGAATAATCCCTTCAGAATCCAAGAAGACCCCCGCCATGACATTACACGCGGAGGGTGCGGCTTTGAATTCTTTCTTCTGGGGAGTGGTGGCGTGGCGCTACTCCATTGTCACGATCGACCTCGTAACACGAAGCAATTCCGCACAGATGATCCTTCGTTGCTCTTTACGTTCTTCTGCTACCCAGCGGCCGCACACCTTTTGAGTACTCCAACGAATTGACGAGTGTTCAGCACTTCCAGCAGAGGCGTCCAGTTGTGCGGCGAGGTCTTTGATTGTGATACGCCGATGATCTCGAGAGTGTCCGCATGTTCCAACATTGCAGGATTCACAACTGTGTGCGACCGGCCGACACGCGGGAGATAGGACGTGTTGGCGCCTCGGCCAACGACTCACCGTGCTTTTGTTCATTGTCAGCGCTCTGTACACATTCTGCAAGTTCCTAAGCATGTTTTTTATGCTCTGGTTTTCCGACAAAAGACAGCTCTCTCTCTGCTTGGAACGCACCTGCACTACAGACGCCATTTTGGAGGCAACGTATAGCGCCACCACCTATCGGAATATAATGGAACTACATGGGCTGAAGTGGGGATGTTCCACAATGACCCATAACAAATTCCGCATTTCTTCAACCGAAACAGGCCGAGAAAAAAAATTGTCACCTAACTTGTTGAATCCCCCTCGTAATTGGAGTAGTTTTCATGTTCTTGTGATATTGACTCATGAATTCAGCGTGTAATTGAAACGTACACATTTACAAGGAGCAGTCACTAATTAAGGGGACGAACTGGTGTAAGAATGAAACGATTTGTAAGAGGAATTTTGTACTTTCATGTCTTCAGGTTGACGTCAGTGGGATGAAGAGAGAACAGCTGACGGATAAAAATTATTTTGTAACCACAACACACCTGTCCGAAAGAAATTCAGAACGTAAACATTGGTGGGAAAGATCAAATTGTCCGTCTTTTGCAATGCCCAAGGTGTCGACTTTAGTGATGATTTGAAATATCAGCATACAATAAACAGTGCCTACTACTCCGATTTCCTCATGAACAAATGTAAAACCAGCAGTAAGAGAAAAACAGCACGGATCTCGAAGAAAAGGCGTGCTTTTGTTACACGACAATGCTCGCCTTCGCACTGCAGTTGACCCAAGGAACCACTGAAAAAAAGGCGTGGAAGATAGTACAGCCGGCCACTGTGGCTGAGCAGTTCTAGGCGCTTCAGTCCGAAACCGCGCTGCTGCTACGGTCGCAGGTTCGAATCGTGCCTCGGGCATGGATGTGTGTAATGTCCCTAGGTTAGTTGGGTTTAAGTAGTTCTAAGTCTATGGGACTGATGACCTCAGATGTTAAGTCCCATAATGCTTAGAGCCATCTGAACCTTTTTTGAGATAGTACATTATTCCTACGGTCCTTATTTGGCTCCCTCGAATTTTTATTTGTTTTGTCCACTCAAGGAGGCATTACGTGGAAATAAGGTTCAGCTACAAAGAGCAGGTCAATAATTTTGTGGGAAAGTAGCTTAAACAACAAGACCAAGACTTCTTGGCATCAAGGAAAAAAAAACTAGTTCATCGTTGGGAAAAGTGTATTGAAATCGGTGGGGATTGTGCTGAAAAGTAATAATAGTCCCAGATTGTAGAAATACACAGTTGTTTTCTGCATTTGTTTGTCACTTTAATTATTGAATCTACCTCGTGTAAATGTAATTAAAAATTAACGGCAATAACAAAGGTAAAATCTAGGCTGACCGTCAGCAAATATTTCTCCTAATATAGGTCGTCCGCAGTTTTCCGCAATCATGTCCGCATGGTTCCTGCAACAAGCTCGTGATGCACTTTCTTCCCCATCGTTGTTATTTAATTACGTCGACACAAGCGGCTGGTAGTGAAATTGCGTGCTTATGGAATATTGTCTCAGTTATGTGACTGGATTTGCGATTTCCTGTCAGAGAGGTCACAGTTCATAGTAATTGACGAAAAGTCATCGAGTAAAACAGAAGTGATTTCAGGCGTTCCCCAAGGTAGTGTTATAGGCCCTTTGCTGTTCTTTATCTATATGAACGATTTGAGAGACAATCTGAACAGCCGTCTTCGGTTGTTTGCAGATGACGCTGTCGTTTATCGACTAGTAAAGTCATCAGAAAATCAAAACAAACTGCAAAACGATTTAGAAAAAATATCTGAATGGTGCGAAAAGTGGTAGTTGACCCTAAATAACTAAAAGTGTGAGGTCATCCACATGAGTGCTAAGAGGAACTTGTTAAACTTCAGTTACACGATAAATCAGTCTAATGTAAAAGCCGTAAATTCAAGTAAATAGCTAGGCATTACAGTTACGAACAACTTAAATTGGAAAGAACACACAGAAAATGTTGTGGGGAAGGCTAACCAGAAACTGCGTTTTATTGGTAGGTCAGTTAGAAAATATAACAGACGTACTAAGAAGACTGCCTACACTACGCTTGTCCGTCCTCTTTTGGAGTGCTGCAGCGCGCTGTAGGATCCTTACCAGACAGGATTGATGGGATACATTGAAAAAGTTCAAAGAAGGGGAGCACGTTTTGTATTATCGCGAAATAGGGGAGAGAGTGTCACAGAAATGATACAGGATTTGGGCTGGACATCATTAAAAGAAAGCCGGCCGGAGTGGCCGAGCGGTTAAAGACGCTACAGTCTGGAACCGCACGACCGCTACGGCCGCAGGTTCGAATCCTGCCTCGGGCATGGATGTGTGTGATGTCCTTAGGTTAGTTAGGTTTAAGTGCTTCTAAGTTCTAGGGGACTTATGACCACAGCAGTTGAGTCCCATAGTGCTCAGAGCCATTTGAACCATTTGAACCATTAAAAGAAAGGCGTTCGTCGTTGCGACGGAATCTTCTCACGAAATTCCAATCACCAACTTTCTCCTACGAATGCGAAAATATTTTATTGACACCGACCCACATAGGGAGGAACGATCACCACGATAAAATGAGGGAAATCGGAGCTCGTACGGAAAGGTATAGGCGTTCATTCTTTCCGCGTGCTATACGAGATTGGAATAATAGAGAATTGTGAAGATGGTTCGATGAACCCTCTGCCAGGCACTTAAATGTGATTTGCAGAGTATCCATGTAGATGTAGATGTAGACATTAGCGGAACGTCAGCTTGCAACTTTCCTTTACGAAGCAGTGAGAGCCTGCATAAGAACACTGAACGAAGTAATCGTTTGGTCTGTCGTCTGATTGCCCTCTAGTTCGTTGTCGCCGCGTACCACCTCTTGTGCGAAGCGGATGTGGAGGTATGTACAGCACGAGATTTTCGCCCACGCACCCTCTCCGGAATGCAGACGCGGCGGCGGCGTCCTCTGGCCACTTCCTAGCGCTGACGTTCCGCTCGGGTTCCCGCGTGGCTATCGCCGCTGCTGATATGATTCATTTCTGTTTACCGTGAACACACTGCCAGCCACCTCACTGCTCGTCGCTTCCTCGTCACAGTCCGACACACCACTAACCCTAAATCACTGAATTACTTGGCGAGTCTCTAAGTACCGCCCAGTAAGCTTTTAACTTCATATTTATTAATTTTAAGTATATCTTTATATGCGTAGTCTGCTTGTAGTGGTCTTAAGTCCTAAGAACGATTAAAGCAGCTCTCCAAGCTATACGTGCAGGCAGCATGATTACTGAAACAACATGTATTTGAACCTACTTACTGTAGCTGATCCTACGTCTCCCTTTATCGGTGTTACCCCCGACACTTCCCTTCATTACCAAATGAGTTGTGCTCTACAAAAACTACAGTCCCGTTGTTTTGGTACAGTACATTAATGACACAGTAAATGGTGGGATTACCAGTGGTACTACTAGGGAAAGAAACATAAATGAACGTGCCGTGCGGGATTAGCCGAGCGGTCTGAGGCGCTGCATTCATAGACTGTGCGGCTGGTCCCGGCGGAGGTTCGAGTCCTCCAAAAAATGGTTCAAATGGCTCTGAGCACTATGGGACTCAACTGCTGTGGTCATAAGTCCCCTAGAACTTAGAACTACTTAAACC
Organism: Schistocerca cancellata; assembly: GCF_023864275.1. Taxonomy (NCBI): domain Eukaryota; kingdom Metazoa; phylum Arthropoda; class Insecta; order Orthoptera; family Acrididae; genus Schistocerca; species Schistocerca cancellata. The sequence continues at coordinate 563,867,017 of NC_064626.1, forward strand.
TAACTAACCTAAGGACATCACACACATCCATGCCCGAGGCAGGATTCGAACCTGCGACCGTAGCGGTCGTGCGGTTCCAGACTGTAGCGCCTTTAACCGCTCGGCCACTCCGGCCGGCTCGAGTCCTCACTCGGGCATGGGTGTGTGTGTTTGTCCTTTGGATAATTTAGGTTAAGTAGTGTGTAAGCTTAGGGAATGATGACCTTAGCAGTTAAGTCCCATAAGATTTCGCGCACACACATAAATGAACGTGTGAGAGAGAAAGCACGAACAATGACTTCTCTTTGTTTGTTTTGCACATGATTACAACTGCATATCACGTGTTAGTCCATTGAGTATTTTATATCCTTACAGAATATTAATAACATTTTATAAGTATTAAAAATTAATTGATCGCGTAACTTCTGCGCTTTTATGTAACCAAAGCGCCGGCCGATGTGACCGAGCGGTTCTAGGTGCTTCAGTCCGGAACCGCGCTGCTGCTACGGTCGCAGGTTCGAATCCTGCCTCGGACATGGATGTGTGTGATGTCCTTAGGTTAGTTGGGTTTTAGTAGTTCTAAGTGTACCCGCCAGGGTAGCCGAGAGCGCTAACTCGCTGCTTCCTGGACTCGGTTAGGCGCGCCGGCCCCGGATCAAATCCGCCCAGCGGATTAACGACAAGGGCCGGTGTGCCGGCCAGCCTGGATGTGGTTTTTAGGCGGTTTTCCGCATCTTGCTAGATGAATATCGGGCTGGTCCTCACGTTCCGCCTCGGTTACACGCGTCGCAGACATTTTAAACATGTTCGCACTATTTCACGATCTACACTAGATGCAGACAGCTGGGGTACACTGATTCCATCCCTGGGGGTATGGGGCGGCGGCAGGAAGGGCATCCAGCCACCCCAAAACTAACCTTGCCAAATCCGTTCTAACCACGCCAGTCTGCCTTCGGCAGTGACACAGTGCGGACCGTGTTGCCGGCCGGCCGCGCTGTGGTGCGCGCGCCTGTTTGTTTACGCCGGAGCAGCTTCGCGTGTGCGGTGTTGTGAGTCTAGAACGAGATGGCACACTCGTACAGAAAAACGACCTTGAAGTTCAGTTTTGCGAACGACTATACACGACCAAAGGCACACGAGATTAAACGTTTCTTCAGAGAAGAGGTAAAAATCGATCCACAGGAAATCGTGGGAATCAATTTATCGCTCGTTTCAAGCGTCGTCTATGTCAAGCTTGTTGACGACGCTGCTTGTGAAAGACTTCTACAACGATCACCGAACGGGTATCGTTTCTGTCATGCCGACGGGAATGTTGGTGCGGTTACAGTCGATCACGCGGGAATGGGGATCCGCACTATACGAGTCTTCGAACTTCCGTTTGAGGTCCCGTCTGAACTTGTTACCGACGCCTTTCGACCATACGGTACAGTTCTATCCCATGTGGCCGAAAAATGGACGAGTTTTACCACGTACCCCGTTTTAAATGGGGTGAGACAAATACGGATAGAACTGCGCAAGCACGTCCCCTCTTATTTGTACATAGGAGGTTGTCGAGCGATTATAATCTATGATGGGCAACCTCGCACTTGCTCGGGGTGCGGTAAAGAAGGTCACGTCCGCTCGGAATGCCTCCAGCGACGTTTAGTGCAAACTCCACCGGATGACGTTCAGGCGCCACAACCGACGACTATCTTACCGTTGACCTTTGTGGACGCCCTGAGAGGCGACGTGAGGGAGACTTCCGATGGGCACCAGCAGCTGCCCCCTATAGAGAACATGGACACCAACGGACTGGAACTCCGACCGCCGGTTCCACCACAGCAGACACAAGACACCACAGAAGACATGCAGCTGACGGCCGCTCCAGGCTCATCCGTGGTGGCTGCCGGTGCTTCCACCGAGAGCGTGATAGGCCAGGCCCAAGACGGAGGATACGCAACCCCAACAGCCGATGCGGAAGCAAGGCAACGGAAACAGCGTTCGCCGAAGAGAAGAAAGAAGCGTCGACTGACTTCTGCTGGCGATAGCCATAGTCCCGAGGGGACAGTGGACGACAACGACAGTATCGACCTGAGACCAGTGGATTCAACAGATACCGAGATGACGATGCAGGAACTACACAGCGACGATAACTTTGTAACAATAATGTACCTATAATAATTTTTTTCTTTATGTATTTAGATAAATGTTTCTTTCTGAATTTATGTGGAATAATGTAAATATTATTTTAGAATTTTTTTCTTTTCGTGTCATGTTAAAGAAACTATACACAACTTTTGAAATGAATGTCATTACTTATGTTAGATTTTAAGCAATTTGATAACCAAAAGAAAATGTATTTAATGTTAAAACTATTGTAAAATGTGTAAATTGTAATTTAAACACTTGGTCCATACGTAGGTAATGCATTAGAATATGTGCAGTAGAAAACCTGTGGTGAATACCCTACCTGTAGGGGCGCGGGAAAAGGTGGATGCTGGCGAGCGCGGGAAAACGCACACTGGCGCGGATCGGCACAACGGGCTCAGTCTTACAGTCGGAGTTGGGCATCGGTCAGAGGAACTAGTACTGTACCGAGGAGGTTATCCAGGAAAAGTGGATTCCATTGAGCCTCGGATGGGCCGATTCCGACGACTACTTGACATGGCTATATTCTCTGGCACAAAACTGGAAAGATTACGACGCCAAGAAGAATGAAAGTGCCGATACTGTGAGAGCCTGAGCCGTGCTTGTATGTGTGCTGTGCTGCCCGCTATCTCGCTGCCCGCCATCCGCCGCTCCGACGTGCACAGGTCAAACATTTATTTCTTCTTTAGAAGTGTATCTGTGTGGACCAGTGTTGAAACTGTTTTGACTGTTCAATAATAACGTGACTTTTACCAGAATTGCCTTAGCCATCACTTATCCTTATCATTGACCTAGATAGGGTCCTTACCACATATTGTGCAACCTGAGTATCCCGAACTGAAAGTTTACAGTTAGTAATAAATTATCTGCAGACCAATTCATGCTATAAAGACGTTCAAGGATAGGAGTGCAAATGTAAATGTTAGTAAAGAACATCAGTGTGATTAAATTGAAAGATAAATTTTGAATTGAGCTAGCAATGTTATTTAATTGATTTGTGAATGAAATAATGATAACTAAGTAATTCAAAATAAGACAAAAGATTAGTTCTTCACAGATTGATAACTTTGAGTGTTAAAGTACCTTCAGGACTTACTAGTTGCAGTATAATGACCATAACAGTTTCAGGGCCCCCCCCCCCTTTTCTTGCCCATTCTTGCACATTTTGAAGTGTACTGATCAGAATTGAACAGTAAAATTAATTTCTATATTAAACCTAAGTGTATTAGTGTTTTTTTTTCAAATTTAATAGTGACATTGTATGTGTGTTTTCAAAATTGCTGATTCTAGGGTAATCTATGCCCGATTTCAGTCTGATCAATATACAAAGTGCAACTCGTAGTAATCATTGCTGTGTGGTGTTGTGTAAATTTAGCTCATCCAAATTGTTACAAAAGAAGAAAAACCTTAGTTCAGTAGATTCTTTCTGGTTCTAAATTTTGCTATAAAACGCAACATTACTACGTGTCATTATGCTTGTACATGCACATACTTGTACAGGGAAAAACTCATTCAATGCCTAATTAGGCTGGCGACCGTACTATTAATTATTGGTAGTATCTGCTGTGTGTACTTCTTGTCCATGCGAACGCGTAATTGTACTTTACATTTACTTGACGCATCACTGTAGTTACTGACTGAATATAAGTCCGAATTGCTTCCATTAGGTACACACGGTCAACTTATGTACTAAATCCTTGTTTACAAGGTGAAGCCCGTGAACTTATTACAGTACAGGCTTTATTGAGCTAACGCACGTCCGACTGGGCGGTAGTGTTACACGTGGCTTCCCCGTGACAGGACATCCAGTTGTTGTCGGTTATACACTAACGTAAAGACCGAACAGTGGATGTTCAGTGGCACGAACAGCAATAAAGTTTAGCAAAGTAAACTATAGCGTGAGTCAAGTATAATAGTGCGGTGTGATTGGCATTCAATATGGACAGGAACGGGGACAGGGTAGATGTGCCGAGCGAAATGGAGAATGCGGCTAGCAGTAGCAGGAGTCTACGCGGCCAGATAACAGATGGCGTTAGCGGAAGACAATTGGCGTACATACAATACCATGAACACGTCAACGAACAGATTGAAATGTCGCGATCACCTCGAACACAGCAAGGGACAAAACAGGAAGTAGAGGGTGACTTTGTAGATGATAGTGGGTACGTGAACGAATCCACTGACATATTTGATTCACCACAGATAAAGAAAGAACCGAAAGAAACTTATGAAGTAGAATCGGAACACACGGATTCCGTAGAACAAAACAGTGTAAAAATTTTAAATATGAACGACTTATTTGAACAATTAACCAAACAAATTGTAGGACAGAATGAGCAGCTTAAAACACACGTTGATGAGCAGCTCAAAACACAGAACGAGCAGCTTAAAACGCACGTTGATGCGCAGCTTAAAACACAGAGTAATCAGCTTCAAAAACAAGTCGGTAATCAGGTTGATCAGCTTAAAACGCACGTTGACGAGCAACTCAAAACACAGGGCCATCAGATCAAAACACAGAACGAGCAGCTTAAAACACACGTTGATCAAATTAAAGCACAGGTCAAAGATCAAGGAATTAGAATTAGTAAACAAATAGAGCAGGTAGAACAAAAAGTGGGAAATTTAAGTTCTGTGGTAAATAATATGAAATTTGAAATTGACACCATTAACAAAAATATGGATACTATGCAGGAGGAAATTGGTAACATTAACAGTAGATTCGATGTCGAAATTCTCAACATCCAAGAGAAAGTAGAACCGCTGGTTGAAACTAAGGTAGACGAAAAAGTTTTCGGTCTTAAAACTGAGATCGTAAACGAATGTCAATACGGAATATCTCAGTTGAAAAAGGTAGTTGTAGACACTGAAAAAGAATTAGGTGAAAAAGTAACCGGATGTGTTCAAAATTGTACGAAAATTCAAGGCAAAATTTTCGATCTAGAGAGCAAAATTAAAGATAGGCCTGGTGTGGTCTGTAATGGCGCACCAATTACGAAGCTGTTAGAAGGCGAGGAACGCTTTGATCCAGCCAAGAAACATAACGGGTGGCATCCGTTAGATTTTATCAAAAATTGCGAGAGAGTATTTCCTGAGCACTTGTCTGATCAGGAAAAGATAAACGTTGTAATTAGCGCCTTAGCAGGTGACGCTAAGCGCTGGGGAATAAATTTAAATACCGAACGAATGACGTTCGAAGAATTTAGGCAAAAATTTACCGAAGAATATTGGTCTGAACAAAAGCAGGACCATTTATGGCGCGAGTTTATCATGGCAAAACAGCATGATAGCAGGGGCAGGAATTCTTTGAAAGATTTCTGCGAGTATTGGTACCGGAAATTGACACATTTAAAAGGCCGAAGATCAGATTCAGAAATTATCTGGGAACTGTATAAAAAGCTCCCAGAAGATTCCAAGAGGTATGTAGGAAGCAACCATCGTAGCTTCCAAGCATTTCTGGAAAGGGTCGAAGACGAAGACCATTGGCGCGCAAGTCGTGCCAATTATCAAAATTTTGGTAACCATAATAACCGACACAATGACGAAAGAAATGACGGCGATGGATTTCGCGTCAATATGATACAGAGAGGAAGAGGCAGAGGAAGAGGCAGAGGAAATTATCAAGGTCGCGGTAGAGGGTATGCCGCGCAAAATAATAACGACGCGGGAAACTAATTTCCGCGAACGTTGCGGGCCAAACGGAAGCGGACAATACATACCGGCCCCGATTTAAGAAAAGATACCGGACTGACCGCAATGTAATGAGACAGGCTAGAGACAGGCGTGAAACGACGCGACGTGTTGTGGCGAGACAAGCGTCAGGTGCGAGCCAGCGTGAGTCATATAGGCCGCACAGAATACTCCAGGTTAACAGGCGAGTGGAGTATCAGAGGGCAACGGCCCAGCCTAGCGGAACATCTGTTCAGAGAGAAGCCGCTAGCAATACGGCAGCAGTAGGTACGAACGTAGCTGTAAGAGATAATGAAAATTTTACGAGTGATAATTCCGTGGCAAAGGAAACAATAGAAGAGACTGTGAGTACACAGAGAGGTGCGGTTAGCAGTGTTTGCAATGAGGAAAAGGGCGATAATGAATTAGCAGAAGTGACTGATTGGCGTGTGCAGATCGACGATCTGTACAAGGGCCTAAAGCAATGTGAGTGGGAGGATGTTAAGAAGGAATATGAGGCGAAGAAATTAGTTAATAGAAAGGGAAATGATAGGGGCGTCAATATAGTGACGTGGCCCAAATTTGAAGAAGGGAGAATAAATAGCGCCGCGAAAAGTACGCGTGCTGCCGATAAGGGGAAGGTTAATGACAGTAAGGATTTGGAGGATGAAATCCTCAGCATTGACGAAGAAATAACTTCTGCTAACAATCCGCCAATAGTGCAAGCTGCTACCGAGAGGCACCGTGGAGAAGGGGCAGATGATTACATGAAAGTAATTAAAGTCCACGAGGATTACACCGAATATGAAGTCACAGTAGAGGTAAATAAAGCTGATGAAGAGGCCGTTTCACCAAAAGAGGAGATTGAATTAAAATCTAAGCCTGATGACAATACCGAGGAAGAACTTAGTGCCTGTCTCAGAAAAGCCTTTATGTTAGAACCTGATAGCGATCCGGAATGGTCGGATTCCGACGATAGTTCAGATGATGAAATATACGTAAATACAGACAAAATTGAATATACTAGCTTTCCCTGTTGTGCAAAAGTAGCGTATTTAAATGAATCTGATGTGGAGGAAGAGAGTAGTGATGACTCTAGTGAAGATGAATTTTTCGGGGTAAAAGAAAGTGAATATACTTTTACCGAAAGAGGGTATGAAAAAATCAGTGAAATCAAAGGGGATGCAGTTAAGTACGATATTGTACCTAACAATGACGAAGTGTCAAAACAGAATCCAGATGTTGTGACTGAACAAAGAAAGAAAGAACCACCGGACGACTCAGAGTTTATTTCGCAAAGGGTTCAGGTAATTAATGACTTTGAACTCCCGGAACCAAAGAAACCGCCTGATATATGTGAAGTGAATGTTAAAAGCATATCTTGGGACGATGTAATCGTCGACCCGGATTTGCTCAAGGAAGACCACGATAATGAAAAACATTCGACGGTTAAACAAACAATAATACCAGTTGAAGTTTATAACATGAAATTGCAAGTACTTCTTGATACTGGGTCTCAGATAAGTGCAATTTCCCAATCGTTTTTCGAACACATTTGTGATAAGCCTGGGCTAGTAATTATGTCAGTAACAGGTGTAAAAATTGTTGGGGCTACTGGCAAGGCTAGCAAGCCGGTAAAGAACCAGATTTTGGTTGAATTTAGTATAAAAGGACAAAACTTTGAACACGATTTTTTGGTTGTGCCAGACTTGAGTACTGAAATGATTTTGGGAATAGATTGGTTGGATAAGGAAAAGGTTATTATTGATTGTAGCCAGGGAGTGATCAAAATTAATAGTACATTTAGGAATTTGGAATTAAATTTTGAGGGAACTGGGAAAGTGTTTGATTCAGAAATTGATTCTTTGTTGTTGGAGATTGACCAAGGGAATGATGGGTTGACGAACAAGTACGAGATGTACCATGTCCAGAAATTATTAAATGAGAGTGACAAGCAGGGGCATGAATTTAAGGGAATGGTGGAAAATTTAGAGGGAATATCTCCCGAACAGAAAGCAGAGTTGCTTGAAATTTTAGATAATAACAGCCCCGTATTTTCGGACAAACCTGGCCTAGTTAAGAATTTTGAATACCAGATTGAGACAATAGAGCATAAACCTTTCTTCGTAAGACCGTTTTCGATACCCATATCAAAGAGGCAGGCTGTTCAATTGGAAATAGATAAGATGATAGAGTGGAGGGTAATCGAAAGAAGTAACAGCGAGTATAATAGTCCTCTTATCATAGTGAACAAAAGGGATGGGGGAGTGAGAGTAGTTATCGACGCTAGGACTTTAAACAAAATTGTAAAGAAGGAAATAGATAGGCCTGAGAATCTGGACGAAATGCTCCAAAAATTTTATAACGTAAAATATTTAACCAGTCTGGATATGACCGCCGGATACTGGCAAATCCCATTGAGTAAAGAATCCCGTAAATATACCGCTTTTCTATTCGCCGGGAAATGCTATCAGTATAAAGTAGTGCCATTTGGGCTTAGCACATCTGTGGCAGTATTTATTAGGGCACTGGACTTTGTGTTAGGTAGAGAACTGAGTTCCCGGTTAACCATTTATGTAGACGATTTACTGATTGCTACAGAAACATGGCAGGAGCATTGCGAGTTATTACAGAAAGTTTTTGTTGCTCTACAAGCAGGGGGCATGACACTTAAATGGAAGAAGTGTGAATTTGTGAAATCGGAAATAAAATTTCTGGGGCACATTATCACTACAAACGGTATTGGCAAGGATCCGGAGAAATTAAGTGCAATATCGGGATGTCCAGCTCCTAGAAATAGAAAACAGTTGAAAGCCTTTCTAGGTTTGTGTGGATTCTATAGAAAATTCGTCAAGGGCCAAGTTTTTAATAGTCCTCATTTGAACAATTTACTTAAGAAAAATAGTGCTTTTGTGTGGACTGAAGAATGCAGGAGAGATTTTGAAAACTTAAAAAGGGAACTTTTGAATGACAATATTTTGCATCACCCTATACTGTCAAAACCTTTCCATATGAGTACTGATAGCAGTGCTTATGGAATTGGCATAGAAGTGTTCCAAGAAATCTGTGAGGGCAAGGAAATCGAACACCGGACTATCGCATTTGCCAGTAGAACCCTAACAAGATACGAGAGAAATTACACTATTTCGGAAAAGGAAGCTTTAGCCATTATATGGGGGCTGAAGAAATTTAGAAATTATCTGTGGGGCCATAAGCTCATTATACATACCGACCACAAAGCTTTGACTTTTCTTAAAGATTGCCGTTTACTTAATGGTAGGTTAACTCGCTGGGCTTTGTACCTGCAACAATTTGATTACGATATTTGCTATATTAAAGGTACTGAGAATTATGTGGCAGATGCCTTATCTCGATTGCCTAATGGTATGAATGAAGTGCCCAATGAAAATGGGGAAGAGGGTACTTTTCAGATAAGGTATATGAAAGAGATTTCAGGAAATAGGAAAATTGAGCAGATATGTAAGAATATGAGGTACCATCAGAATGAGGATTCAACCTGGAAATCAGTGAAAGTAAATTTTGACAGTGTGCAGTATCCTCAAATTAAGAAATATTACAAAATTTATAAAGGCATTTTATATAGGAGGAAAGATTTAGTTACTGAGGAATGGAGGGTATGTTGGCCAAACCAGTTTGATACTGATGTCATAGATTATTTTCATTTGGCATTGGGGCATATTGGGCCGAAAAAATGTTTGGATAAACTGAATAAAGTCGTAGTGATTACTGGTAATGTAAGTAAGAAGGTAAAGGAACGGATTAAGTCATGTGATGTCTGTCAAAAGACCAAAGTACCGAACAAGACTAGTAGGGGACCAATGCATAGTACGTTGCCTGAAGACACCCTAGACTTATTATCGGTAGATTTATATGGTCCCCTCCCAAAGACTTCGGGAAATTGTGCATATCTTTTGGTGATTTTGGAAGTATTTTCTAAATTTGTGAAACTATACCCCCTTAAAAAAGGGCCACAGCAAAAGCTGTATTTAGTAGGATGGTCGAATACTTCAGGACCATCGGGAAACCCAAGGCAGTACTATCGGACAATGGACCCCAGTTCATATCCAAAATTTGGAAAGAGGGAATGGAGAAAAATGGTGTGGAGGTTAAATATATTGCAGCCTACCATCCTGCAAGCAATCCGGTTGAAAGATACATGCGTGAAGTCGGGAGATTGTGTAGAACATACTGTAGTCACAATCATAGAGCCTGGGGCAGATTCATATCGGATTTTGAGAATGTCATGAACACATTACATCATGAAACTACAGGGTTCCCACCGGAAGAAATTTTGTTAGATAAAAGTAGTAAAAGTTTAATTGAAGAAAAATTAGAGTTTCCACCTTGTACAAGTTTGGGATTAAATCAAAAGAAAGAATTGGTAATAAAAAGGGCAAAGCAAAAAGCCGAATCTAGATCTAGAAGACACGATAAGAATCTAAAGGTTTCTAAATTTAAAATTGGAGATCATGTTCTTCTGAAAACCCACGAAAAATCTAGTGAACTAAACCATGAAATTTCAAAATTTAAATATATCTATAATGGACCATATATAATACAGAACATTCCACACGAAAATGCTTACTACCTAATCTACCCAAAATCCAAAAGACCTTTAGGTGTAAGAAATATAGTGGATCTGAAACTGTATGTTCCCAGGAACGAGTAATTATGCTGTATTTTATGCTGAACCCAAGTTATTTCAAATGTAACTATTCTTTGTAAATGTCTGTATAATCTTGAAAGTGTGCTAATGTAGTTATGTGAGTTTCAGATTACCAATTGTACTGTAACTATAAAAATGTATGGAGGAAAGGACTGAAAGGAAAGGATAAATGCTTTCAGCCAGATAAAAGATGGAACTGTCTAAAATGAAAATGGGCAGTGTATGAACCAGAATATGAAGGACTGCCAAATACCAATGAGGGCAGATAAATAGTTGATGGTAAATAGTAAATGTAATCCAGAGGATGTGACAATATGAAGTGAAATGGACTGCCCAAATCCACATAATAGGCAGCAAATATGTGTAAATAATTTCTGAAAATTTTGTGGGTGTGTTTTGTTTAATAAATTAAGAACTGGACTGCTATTCAAAGCAAGCAGCGACAAATTATCCTATAGTGTATACGAAATATGCATTTGTTGTTTTGTAGTTAAATGTGTGTATTCCAGAATTTTAAATTATTTCTTTAAGAAATTTGGGAAAAAAATGATTAAATTGCTATTTTAGTAATGTTATGAAGGGAAGTTGGACTGTGCAAAAGGCACTTAAGTAAATAACAAGATATTGGTTTAATATATTAAAATAGTATGAACCTATATACAGTGAGTGGAAGGAAATATATAGTGTAAATCTTCTTGAACTTTTACGTAAAGTTTCAGAACCAGTGTATTATTGTTAAATTTAGTGTTCCCATAAAATTTGGACTTAAGAAAATTTTCTGGAAACAGGGGCATGTGTAACAATAATGTACCTATAATAATTTTTTTCTTTATGTATTTAGATAAATGTTTCTTTCTGAATTTATGTGGAATAATGTAAATATTATTTTAGAATTTTTTTCTTTTCGTGTCATGTTAAAGAAACTATACACAACTTTTGAAATGAATGTCATTACTTATGTTAGATTTTAAGCAATTTGATAACCAAAAGAAAATGTATTTAATGTTAAAACTATTGTAAAATGTGTAAATTGTAATTTAAACACTTGGTCCATACGTAGGTAATGCATTAGAATATGTGCAGTAGAAAACCTGTGGTGAATACCCTACCTGTAGGGGCGCGGGAAAAGGTGGATGCTGGCGAGCGCGGGAAAACGCACACTGGCGCGGATCGGCACAACGGGCTCAGTCTTACAGTCGGAGTTGGGCATCGGTCAGAGGAACTAGTACTGTACCGAGGAGGTTATCCAGGAAAAGTGGATTCCATTGAGCCTCGGATGGGCCGATTCCGACGACTACTTGACATGGCTATATTCTCTGGCACAAAACTGGAAAGATTACGACGCCAAGAAGAATGAAAGTGCCGATACTGTGAGAGCCTGAGCCGTGCTTGTATGTGTGCTGTGCTGCCCGCTATCTCGCTGCCCGCCATCCGCCGCTCCGACGTGCACAGGTCAAACATTTATTTCTTCTTTAGAAGTGTATCTGTGTGGACCAGTGTTGAAACTGTTTTGACTGTTCAATAATAACGTGACTTTTACCAGAATTGCCTTAGCCATCACTTATCCTTATCATTGACCTAGATAGGGTCCTTACCACATATTGTGCAACCTGAGTATCCCGAACTGAAAGTTTACAGTTAGTAATAAATTATCTGCAGACCAATTCATGCTATAAAGACGTTCAAGGATAGGAGTGCAAATGTAAATGTTAGTAAAGAACATCAGTGTGATTAAATTGAAAGATAAATTTTGAATTGAGCTAGCAATGTTATTTAATTGATTTGTGAATGAAATAATGATAACTAAGTAATTCAAAATAAGACAAAAGATTAGTTCTTCACAGATTGATAACTTTGAGTGTTAAAGTACCTTCAGGACTTACTAGTTGCAGTATAATGACCATAACAGTTTCAGGGCCCCCCCCCCTTTTCTTGCCCATTCTTGCACATTTTGAAGTGTACTGATCAGAATTGAACAGTAAAATTAATTTCTATATTAAACCTAAGTGTATTAGTGTTTTTTTTTCAAATTTAATAGTGACATTGTATGTGTGTTTTCAAAATTGCTGATTCTAGGGTAATCTATGCCCGATTTCAGTCTGATCAATATACAAAGTGCAACTCGTAGTAATCATTGCTGTGTGGTGTTGTGTAAATTTAGCTCATCCAAATTGTTACAAAAGAAGAAAAACCTTAGTTCAGTAGATTCTTTCTGGTTCTAAATTTTGCTATAAAACGCAACATTACTACGTGTCATTATGCTTGTACATGCACATACTTGTACAGGGAAAAACTCATTCAATGCCTAATTAGGCTGGCGACCGTACTATTAATTATTGGTAGTATCTGCTGTGTGTACTTCTTGTCCATGCGAACGCGTAATTGTACTTTACATTTACTTGACGCATCACTGTAGTTACTGACTGAATATAAGTCCGAATTGCTTCCATTAGGTACACACGGTCAACTTATGTACTAAATCCTTGTTTACAAGGTGAAGCCCGTGAACTTATTACAGTACAGGCTTTATTGAGCTAACGCACGTCCGACTGGGCGGTAGTGTTACAACTTGAACTCTCCTTCTGGTGACCGGAAGGCGGAAGTGGAGATGACAACTGTCCAACATCAGAGCGATGACAACGTTACCTCCCATCCTTCGACCAGTTCCGGAAATATGCTGGGGGACTGGGCGCAAGAAATGGACCAACAAGAACAGGATGAAAATACGAACGCGACGATTGAGGACAGTCCTGGCCAGAGGCCGGGAGGGGTCGTGAAATGTTGACCAACTTAGTGTGTTGAGGAGCGCCGGGGGTGCAGATGGACGCTTAATGACACCGCCCTACAACTGATGAACACAAGCCAGGCGTACCGCATTGCCACGATAAACATTAATGGCATACGGACACCGCTTAAAATTCAAATGCTGAAAGATATGTTACGCGCTGCGGACGTGGATATTGTACTCCTACAAGAAGTGCGTTTCACATCGCCGCCAGAGTTCTACGGTTACGAGGCACATTATTCAGTGCACGATGAAAGTGGATGCGGTGTGGCGATTCTCACCAGGGAAGGAATAGGAGTGAAGGACGTCAGGTCTCTCCCTTCGGCACGCGGCGTAGCGATCACTGTCGACGGCGTTCGTTTCATCAATTTATACGCACCATCTGGCTCCACAAAACGAAGAGAAAGGGCGACTTTTTACACCGAAGAGATAGCACCGTTGTTCGCTGGACGCTTTGATAACTATGTAGTGGGCGGCGATTTTCATTGTGTCGTCGACAAAAAGGACCAAGTACCTCATTATGTGCCATGCATGGAACTGCGTGCGTTGATTACTGAAATGGCGCTTCTGGATACATGGGAACTGCAGCATGGTGACAGACCGGGTTATACGTTTGTCACGGGACACTCGGCGAGTAGATTTGATAGAGTGTACGTGACACGAGCTCTACGGACGACGATACTGGATGCCGAAATCTGGCCAGCGGCTTTTACGGATCATATGGCGTACGTCTGTACGATTTCACTAACGCGTCAGAAGATATGGCGGAGTAAAGGTCACTGGAAAATGAATTGTGCACTTTTACGTGACACTGAATGTCACCGGTCGATAGAGGCGGCCTGGGAGACCTGCGTTCGCCGCCAACGAGCATACACCTCGGTTCTCCAGTGGTGGATTAAATGCGCAAAACCAACGTTACGGAGAACGTTGATACGATACGGGCAGGACAAATCGCAGTGGAACCGCACAACGGCTGATTTTTATTTTACAGCCCTGAGGGAGCTGATGACCCAACAATCATCGCCGGAAAGGCACACGGCCATGCGCAGGATAAAAGCCAAGTTATTACAGCTGACGAGACTAAGAATGGAAGGTATAATGGTCCGGGCGAGATTGGCGGACACAGTTGCTGCCGAATCCCCCTCCATGCACCACGTGGTACGTGAACGCCAACGACGACGCAGGACATTGATCAGGGAACTAATCTCTGAAACTGGCCAGCAAGTTGTGCACCAGCGTGATATTGCGCATGTGTTTACCGACTATTTCCGCCAGTTATATGGACCTGTCCATGTGAACCACGAGACACTACATGATGTCATCTCGGAAATGCCAGATAGAGGACCACCGCTGGATGCAGAGACTTTCATCACAGCGATAACAGAGGACGAGCTGACAGACGCAATTGCCAGGGGGGCTCCGAACAAGTCCCCAGGACAGGACGGCTTCCCAACTGAATTTTACCGCGCCTTTGCATACCTCATGGGACGGACCTGGATTCAGATGTACAACGAACTCCTGTTACCGCAGACTGAGATACCTGCCGAGTTCACGGAGGGTATCATCATCCCAATACCCAAACCACGCGGTGGCAGAAATCCAGGAGATTATAGACCACTCACTCTCTTGAACTGCGACTATAAGATTTTCGCACGCATCCTTGGGGCTCGCCTGCGGTCTTCACTTTCTGATAGACTCCTCATAGATCAAACTTGCCTCGGCGGTAAGAGCAACGTACATATGGCGCTCGGTGACTACCGAGATATCATCGCATTAGCAGCGGCATGCCGAGTGCGTGGGACACTCGTCGCTATTGACTTCGATCATGCATTCGACAGAGTGGATCATACCTTTTTGCATGCGGTGATGGACAGATTGGGAATCCCACAGGCCTTCATCCTAGTGATCATGCGACTGTTACACGGCGTACGATCAAAGGTCTCGGTGAATGGGCGGGGCACTGACTACATTGTTATTTCAAGGTCAGTTCGTCAAGGTTGCCCTCTTTCGATATTTTTGTATGCAATGGCTTTGGAACCCTGTCTATATGGTCTCCGAAGACGGTTGGTTGGAGTGCCGTTGCCACAACTGACCTTTCATTGCCGCGCTTATGCTGACGATGTGATGCTGGTGGCACGGACAGGCGAAGAAGTACGTACGGCGTTGGCATGGATACAGCGATACGGGATGGCGGCAGGAAGCGTGCTTAATCTACAAAAATCACGCTGCATGAATGTCGGTCGAGGATTACAACCGGGGGAGGAAGGCCCGCTCTTCTTAGTTAAGACCATAAAATGCCTAGGTATTACGTTCCACACGGATGTGCAGCGGACAGCAGCGGATAACTACCGACGCATATTGAAGCTGATGCGGACAATGGTGCTGTTACAGAAATTAAGAGCGTTGGATATGATTCAGAGGGTGACCTATGTTAACGTATACCTAGCACCGAGACTCACTCACGTAGCGCATGTCCTGCCTTTAATGCGCACAATGGCATCACGGATACAAGCAACTTTCGGAACCTACGTGAGTGTGGGACACCTGTTTAAGATCCGATACACAACGCTTACGCTACCACCTGGAGAGGGTGGACTTGGTCTAGTGAACGTATATGAAAAGGCACGGGCGTTATTCGTCAGTACGATTTTCCGACCGTGGCGCGGTCAATTTCGCAATATCTCGGGTGCGTTGGCCGATGTACTAGCGCCCACTTCAATGCTGCCCCCAGTCGATGTGGGCCATATTTCGCCGAAGCTGTCACATTTCAAGTCTTTTTTTTGGAGCTTAGCTATGTCAGAGATTCCTTCCCAACAACACGACTACCGACGACGCGAGACGTATACCAACTCTTCCTGCGCCGGTGCCCCAGGAATACCCTGGAAAAGAAGTACCCAGACAAGAACTGGCGACAGATATGGCGCGTTATACGGAACGTTTACCTCCCATCGTCGGTACGCTCAACATGGTATGTGGTGATAAATAGGAAGTTCGCAACGAATCAACGGCGGCACGCGATTCATTTGGCAGACACTCCACTATGTTTAGGCTGCGCAACAGTGGACACTGATGAACATCGTTTAGCATGTAGTGGGACAGCTCCAGTGTGGCACTTGGCACAACAGATATTGGCGTTCCTGTTACGCTCCGCCCCTCACACAATTTCATCAGATACACTTTTTTTCCCCCAAGAATCTTATTTCCCGGTCCAAAAAACCAATGCAGTGACATGGGTGCGGGGAATGGTGGTGGGCTACGTGTATAACGAATCGGAAAAGGACAAAATTGATTTTTGGCATTTTCTCCTGGATGGGCACACGAAGCTGCAACAGCATAAGAAATATAGGCAAGACTTCGCTAATTACTTGCGACTTACATTTACCGACCCGCCGGCCAGATGGGGTGTGACGGGTGAGAGATGAGATAGACGAAGAAGCCGAGATTGACATCGATCACACTTACGGACCCTTAGTTAATTTCGAGAAGACGGCCCAGTCTTACACCAACGTCTGGAGAACGAGTCGATAGATGGCTCTCTTGCTCTATCGAACGTCGGGTCGTGAGCAGGTGTCGCCCCCGGCACGAATTTCATTTCATTGCTACAGGAGCATGTTTTTTTTGTATTTGTACTATCCGCAATGTCTTCATGTCTTTCATTTGAGCATTTTCAGTTTTATTTATTTCCTTAATTAATTAATTTTCTAATTAGCCACTATTTGTCAACATATGGACTTTGTAGACACTATTTATGCGATAGTACAACAACATGTATGTCAGCAAAAGTGGTAAGCCTGACATTGGATAAAAAAAAAAAAGATGAATAGAGCGTTTGCCATGAAAAAAAAAAAAAAAAAGCGGTCTAAGGCGCTGCTTCATAGACTGTGCGGCTGGTCCCGGCGGAGGTTCGAGTCCTCCCTCGGGCATGGGTGTGTGTGTTTGTCCTTTGGATAATTTAGGTTAAGTAGTGTGTAAGCTTAGGGAATGATGACCTTAGCAGTTAAGTCCCATAAGATTTCGCGCACACACATAAATGAACGTGTAAGAGAGAAAGCACGAACAATGACTTCTCTTTGTTTGTTTTGCACATGATTACAACTGCATATCACGTGTTAGTCCATTGAGTATTTTGTATCCTTACAGAATATTAATAACATTTTATAAGTATTAAAAATTAATTGATCGCGTAACTTCTGCGCTTTTATGTAACCAAAGCGCCGGCCGATGTGACCGAGCGGTTCTAGGTGCTTCAGTCCGGAACCGCGCTGCTGCTACGGTCGCAGGTTCGAATCCTGCCTCGGACATGGATGTGTGTGATGTCCTTAGGTTAGTTGGGTTTTAGTAGTTCTAAGTGTACCCGCCAGGGTAGCCGAGAGCGCTAACTCGCTGCTTCCTGGACTCGGTTAGGCGCGCCGGCCCCGGATCGAATCCGCCCAGCGGATTAACGACAAGGGCCGGTGTGCCGGCCAGCCTGGATGTGGTTTTTAGGCGGTTTTCCGCATCCTGCTAGATGAATATCGGGCTGGTCCCCACGTTCCGCCTCGGTTACACGCGTCGCAGACATTTTAAACATGTTCGCACTATTTCACGATCTACACTAGATGCAGACAGCTGGGGTACACTGATTCCATCCCTGGGGGTATGGGGCGGCGGCAGGAAGGGCATTCAGCCACCCCAAAATTAACCTTGCCAAATCCGTTGTAACCACGCCGACTCTGCGAGCGCTGCGGGTCACTGGCGTAAGTGAAAGAAAGGAAGAAAGAAAGAAGTAGTTCTAAGTCTAGGGGACCGATGACCTCAAATGTTAAGTCGCATAGTGCTTAGAGCTACTTGAACCATGTTTGTAACCAAAGCAATTTACAAACATAACAAGTCTATGTAATTATTATTTTGAACTGAATACAATGTTCTTCATCATGATCAAAGACAAGAATTTCCTTTTATAATTGATAAACGAAAAAGTTGCTTAGAAATAACAGAATATGTTTCACATAAGTTTGATGAAGTACTGTAGCGATTTTTTTTTTTTTAGTGCTTTATCGTAAGTCTGTACTGCGTTTTTATTTGTACTACAACATCCCACTGTTCCAAGTTACAAATCAATAATTTTCGAGCACGACCTGAAATGAACATTGACAATTACAATTTTGGTGTAAATATTGTTTAAGCATCGAGCGAGGTGCCGTAGTGGCTACCTTACTGGACTCGCATGTGGGAGGACAATCGTTCAAACCCGCGTTCGGCCATCCTGATTTAGGTTTTCCGTGATTTCCCTAAATCGCTTCAGGCAAATGCCGGGATGGTTCCTTTGAAAGGACATGGCCGACTTCCTTCCCCACCCTTCCTTTATCAGATGGGACCGCTGCCCTCGCTTTTTGGTCCCCTGCTCAAACAATCACTCAACCTGTTTAAGTAACAGACAGAAGGATAACTACGTAGAACAAAAATGATCTTAGGTTACTCGACCGTTTATATATTCTCGCTCAGTTTCTAGACTGCTCATCGCTTCAGATTTCTATGGGAGCCTAGTAAGGCATTAATCGCATACATAAAAAGAGCGATGGATATGGGGTAACACCAGATAGGTATGTAACGCACTGAAGATACAGGGGTACTGACTAAGGCTACTAGGAAAACTACCACTGTCTACACTTACTTATGGTAGTCTGAAGTAGCCTACGGTAGTCTTACAACTCTTTTACCCACTGGACTATTCCTTGGCGCCTCAGGACGTGTGCAATCAAATTATCCATTTTTTTAGCGAAATTGTACAACAAATTTCTTTTCTTTCCATTTCGATTCGGAACTTCTTCATTAGTTATACAGTCTACCCATCTAATCTTCAGCATTCTACTGTAGACCACATTACAAAATCTATTTCTCTTCTTGTCTTCACTTTCGAACAAGGCTGCACTCCAGACAAATACCATCAGCAGAAACTTGGTAATCCAAGCCAAGGCACGTTCCCGCCTCCGTCTCCTCAAGCTCCTTTCTGGCCGTACGTGGGGTTTGGACGCCTCCACAATCCTCCACACCTATAAATCCCTCATCCGCCCTATACTTTGTTACGCCCATCCAGCCTGGATCTCCGCGCCCCCTACCTTTTATAAATCCCCCCAAATCCTTGAACGCCATGCTCTCCGCCTTGCCTATCGCATCCGTCTCCCCTCCCCCATGCGGATCCTGTATGATCTCATCCCCTTCCCCCACCTCCTCCTTTTCCTTGAAAGGATACGGATCCTGTACACCTCCCGTAAACTTGATCCTCCTCACCCGCTCGTGTCCCCGATCCTCTCCCACCCCCGCCCGCTGCCGCGCCTGTATTCCCACATCCCACCTGGTCTCCATCTCTCCACCCTCCTTACCCTCTCCCAAGGTGGCTTCCGCCAGCTCCCCCTCCCTGATGATGTCCTCCTCCCCTGCATCTACCCCTCCTATCAACTTTGATCCTCCCCCCCCACCTCCTGTGTCCTTTCCTTTAGGCACCCTCCCTCCCCCCTTTCCCTTCCCTTCTCTTTCCTTTCCCCCCTCCCTCCTACCCTCTCCTCCGTTCTTCCCCTCCCCCTTCCTCCCTCCCCCTCTCTCCTTTGCCCATGGCATCTCTGCTCTCCCCTCTCCCATCTCCCCTTCCTCCTCCTCCACCTCCACTCTTGGCAGGTCCCCGGACTCGTACACGCTGAGTGAACATTCGCGCGCCGGAGGTCATCGCCATCAGTGTATCGTGTGTGCCGTCGTGTTTAGTGTTCAGTTTCGTCGTCACACTCCATTGTTCACCAGTGCCATTGTCTTCTTCAGTGTTTGTGCGTCGTGTCAACAGTTCGTAATGTGGATTGTCATCGAGTGTGAACGGCTTCTTGTGTTTTTATGTTCATGAGTCTACTGTTTTTTCCCGCCGTTTTTCTAAGTGATGTCTCTTCTCTGTTTATTTCCTTGTACTCTCTTCGGCTGAAGAGCAGCGTATTGTGCTGCTGCCAGCCTACCTGCTTGCTCAGGTGTCAAAATTACAATAAAGTAAAAAAAAAAAAAACTTGGTAATACTTAATTTTGCATCTATGATAGTAAAAAGTCTTCGACTCAGGCTATTGATGTCCTTTACTGAAAGGTCACGACCGGTTTCGTCCTGTTAAAATGCGGCCTCCGGTGATTTGTACATGGGAGCTACACATAATTCGACCCTTCTGTAACTTCGCGCATGCCCCATTTTACCGCGCGGTTTCATTACAGCGTTCTGCCGATTCATCTCAGTTTGATGCTAGTGATGGGAAAATCGACTGTTTTTAACAATCGATTCGTCAGTCGGTTTTTTTTCATTCAGTCGATTTTTTTCAGTGAATAAAACAACCGAATGAAACTAGTCTCAGTGGCCATATCAGCTATATGAAGTTTCCGCTCACTCGCCGTGTTTGAAACAAGTCTCTGTCGGTTGCGGCCGTTAAATGAACATTTTCATTCACGCATCAGGTTTGAATAGTTTTACTCAATGCGAAACAACCGAGTGAAATGCGTACCTCTCGGTTTCGGCTGTTATATAATGTTTTCACTCACTCACCGCGTTTGAGCGACATTACTTACATACTTTTTCAGCCTTTTCGGTTATACATGCAACATGACTAGTGTTGACAACATTTTAGGGATAAATAAAGTATGTTATTTTAAGGAGATGTGAATATGTTTACTTACTGAAATACGAATTTTCGTACTTGTGTCATTAAATGTCAATTTTTGATTGGTTACACTGTAAATTTGTGTATATAAAAATGGATAACCACTTTTAATACGTTTATATTAGGTAGAATTCTACAGTTTTTTTAACTCGTTTCCCGATAAGCTAGAGACCTGTTACTTCGAACATTGCTCACAATTGGGTGATTATTAACTCGCTTCCGAGTCTGATGTGTGGTAGAAGGTAGTTTGTTTTTCGATCTGTCTTCTCTGTCTGCTCAGTACAAATTTTGCAAAACTAATTTCCTCGTAAATTAAGCCTTAAAAACTTCCAGCATAACTCAGAACTGGATGAAAGTGCAATATTAACTCGCTTTCTTTTCTGTTGGGTGGTGGAAACGGGGGGAGGGGGGGGGGGCAAATCGGGGTATCTGTCCCGGGCGGTAATTCCAGGGGGGCCAAATTCATATTCTTGAAGAATAAAAAAAAACATTGTTTCACAAAGCGCCTAGCATCCAGCGCACGTTGGTCTATCGGTTATTCATATGATTCTGAAACGCATCTCCGTTGGTTTTTGAACATTTTTGAACACATTCTAAGTTGATTTCTGAAAGAACCATAAGTTGAATTTTGAATGCGTGATAGTGCACGTGATGTCTCTGCTAGGGGAATCCCGTCGTATCTAGAAACAGAAAACTTTCCCACAGACAAAAGGGGACGGGCTATACGAGCTGAGACGAATAAACCCCAACGGGTGAATGCCAAACGCCGTTTGTTTATGTGGTTGATTGGGTGTGCGAATGATGATCGCTGTTATAAGTATTAGTGAAATCCGTAGATTCAGACTACCGGAGTGTAAATAAATGACTAACAGAAATAACGGGTTAAGAAAGATTACATATTATTTTCTCGGTGTATCCAAGAAAATGAAATTTTGACAGAAAAATTTTCTCAGATCGCTACACTAATAAGGGGCAGTTGCACAGCTCCGGTTAGCAGCCGTTTAAGTTCTATTCTCTTAATAGCGCGGAAAACGCTTAATACGAACACAATAAAGCTTGACCAGAGAATAAACGCGGGATAACTAAACCGGTGATTCTGGCAGGATTAGTGAAATTAACCAGAGAATGAATTTTGGCAATGGTAGGAATTGTTGCAGAACTATAGATGACGAGATTGTCTGCTAGGATAAGGATGGAGGAGAAAGTGGACATCACGCAAATTATATGGAAGAAAATGACGATTCCAAATTGATATAAAAATTTCGTAGTACCACTTTTCGATCTCATGCTTGAGAAACTGGAGTGTATGAATGAAATGTGAAATTCTTTCCTAACATAAAACTTTTTGCTTGTAGTAGGCCTAATAGGCATTTGATATTGGTATTTCATGGATTGTATTCTGTCGTCTTATTTGTGCAAAAGAGGTAGAAAAAATGACTATTTGTGCCAAAACAGCCTCGCTTATTTGGCATATGTTACAACTGCTGCAATATTATAAAGGCCAATTTCGTTTCATGTAGCAGACAGTTACAAAATAGACATAACCAAATCGACTGGTATCAGTCTTCGGTCCTATTCGTATTAACAGCTTTGTCAGTATTTGAAAAAGAAAATTTGTTTTTACATGTAGCAGAACATGTGACGGACTTTCACGAAACGAGTCATTTCACTTCTATCGGTATGCTGTTACTGAAAGGGTATTTTCCCCAAGTGAGTAATGTATGGAGCAGTGACAAAACACAGTTTGTTGTAGAAACTACGAAAGCAATGTTAGTGACCAGAGTGAATTATTATGAAACTTGAGTTTAATGTTTTCATTAGGCTGGTGAAGAATACAGACATGCTGAATAAAATTTACAGCACTGACAAATACTGTATGCTTGCTCACACTGCTTCATCTTTGACGGTACTAATAAAAAATATAAATTAATGTACTTTTTGTAATAAACTAAAGTGATGGCTTGCATTTATTACGTTCAATTCAGACATTTTTTTTGTAACATCAGAATTTTTTAATGTACTCCAGTTGTGACTCTAGAAAATATAGTCAGCTTAAGGGGAATTGGAACACCCTATCCTGACACTGTTAAATTTAGTGACTTGGCTTCCCTGTATTTCAGGAACCACTGTAGCCATTGACATGAAACTTTTACAGGACATTAAACTGTATGTTCTGAGTCTACTGAACTACAATAAATGCATTTCAGCCAGTGTTTTTAGAAATGCAATTTTTTAATTAAACGGTTAAAATTTTGGTACTTTTTTGTATACTATCCTGAATAATTTTAATTATACTTCACGTTACGTTCTTCTTTTAGTTCAGTAGACTCAGGATATGTATGTTATTACTCCCTGAAAATTTGAATACTCTACTCAAAGTAGTGTCTGAGATTTTGGGAAAGATGCAACAGAAAATGTAAATTTTCAGGAATGGCTTCTAAAGTTTCACATGACTGTAACTCACTTAATATATGCCGAACTTTTTATTTTTAGTGAATCAGAAGCACCCTGCACCCTACTGTATATCATCCTCTTGATCTTTTTCCAAGTTTTTTCTTCTTTTCTTCTTTCTGGACTCCTTAGTGGCCAACAGTGCTGCATACTCTGCTTTATCAATGCGAATCTTGTCCATCTGTTCAAGTTCTCTGATGCCGTTTACTCCATAATTAATTCTCATATGCTGTAGCACTTTCACTCTACCAATGTTGCCATCATTAAAAGCAATAACAGTATCACTGACCCCCACTTTAGTGTATTCATTCCAACAAAACAATTTTTTGATAAGCGAGTCCATATAAGATTATTGAAAGACTCATTGGGATTTTGAGTCTGACCGTGCAGACATTTCTTCAGTAATTCAGGATTTGCCAGGTCTCTGTAAATGGGTTTTATGATAACCATGACTGCTGCTGGGATGGAATGTGTATGGCTGTATGAACTGTTTGAGTACTGGGCATTGTAGTAATGGCACCATGAATCAGGTCCAGGAGGGCAAAGGTGGTGTACTGGTTTTTCATCAATTGACAGTCTGTGGAAAAATGTAGCCCATACTGCCTGCCTCATTTTCAACAAATCCTCAGTATTATTTCTAATGCCCATCCCATAATACTGCTGTAGTTAATCAATCATTTTGTCTGTCAGCCTGCTTCTTATGGTTTTACCATCAGAAAGTTTCTTGTCTCTCAAACTTTGGTTCAACTTCCTCAACCTGGTGCCCATCCTATACTGGACATGGCCAACACATTCCAGTTTTGTGATAATCTCCTCATCATAAGGCTGAGCAGCTACTACACTGTTATATGCTTTTGAGTCTCCATCACGTAAGAACTTAGTGTAACATACACCTCTTTCGTTCACAGATCGACTAAAAATTTCTATAGCTGCAGAGGCCTCCATACCACCACTTGAACAATTTCTGTCACAGATAGCCCTTCTTCATTCCCTGATTTACACATATAACAATATTTGATTAAAATCTGGAAATCTATTACCTTTCCAGTATCCCCACTGGTCGCCTTAGCAACAGAATTCTTAGAACTGTAGCTGCATTTCTGCCAAGTGTCATCAAAAGCTACTGGTATGCCAGTCATACCATCATTTATTTCAACGGCTTAGTTTGCAGCACCCTTCATTGACTAACATGCAACAGATTCCACAGCAGCTCCAATAAACCCTGCATACTTGTCGATTTTACAAGGTGGGCATGGCGTATTCATCACAGTACACATTGTTCCTGCTGCAGTGTGTCCTTTGCCAATAGCTCTCAATCCATAAAACTACCTAACATTTACTTCAAAATAATTATGTTTACAAATGGCACAATTGATGATAAGTTTCCTGGTTCGTCCATTTGATACCTCACTGTCTTCATGTAAACTGACTGGCACTCCACATATTTTACAACACACACATTCACCTAACACCTTTGTTAGGATATGTAAATCTTTCAGAATATAACTTGACCTCCCATTTACATCACTTTCGTTTTGAGAAAACTGTGTATCACAACGTTTTATTTTAATCTTCGAAGCATTAGTGGGCGTTTCTCTAGATATTGACGAGTTTGCCTGTATTTCATTGTCTCTAACTTCACATGCCACCTGCTGTACACATTGTTTCCCTTTATTCGAAAATCTATTACCATTAAACCCACGTTTCTTAAAAACACTTCGTTTTGACGTCATACTTTACTTTTTGAGAGATTTACCGATCTATTCTTCACTTTTCCTCAGAAAAACGTTAGCACTTGGACATACAACGCTTGTTTGTATATGAAACGATAAGATACTGTTTTTGACAGTGCTACCAATACAAACACGTAATTTAACCTTTATAACACAGCAATCCACAGCCTTCTATATAAAAATTTACCGATTTTATTAGATCTTGAAGTAAAGAACATAAAAATTTTATCATTTTCAATCCATGTAGATTATATTTTAAGAAATAAATAAAATACTTCCCATGTGAGTTTATGAGTGATATATTTGCTTGTCGATGATGTTGATAAGGACAGCACAACACCCAGTCCCTGAGCGGAAAAAATCTCCAACCCAGCCAGGCATAATAATAATATTCACCTAAGGTTCTAGTAGCTGCTTAACAGATTTCAGTGTGTTACGGGGAGTGGGACTGAAAATTTTTTTTTTCACATTTTGAATCATCATCATCATCATCATCATTTAAGACTGATTATGCCTTTCAGCGTTCAGTCTGTAGCATAGCCCCCCTTATACAGTTCCTCCATGATCCCCTATTCAGTGCTAACATTGGTGCCTCTTCTGATGTTAAACCTATTACTTCAAAATCATTCTTAACCGAATCCAGGTACCTTCTCCTCGGTCTGCCCCGACTCCTCCTACCCTCTACTGCTGAATCCATGAGTCTCTTGGGTAACCTTGCTTCTCCCATGCGTGTAACATTACCCCACCATCTAAGCCTGCTCACCCTGACTGCTACATCTATAGAGTTCATTCCCAGTTTTTCTTTGATTTCCTCATTGTGGACACCCTCCTGCCATTGTTCCCATCTACTAGTACCTGCAATCATCCTAGCTACTTTCATATCCGTAACCTCAACCTTGTTGATAAGGTAACCTGAATCCACCCAGCTTTCGCTCCCATACAACAAAGTTGGTCGAAAGATTGAACGGTGCACAGATAACTTAGTCTTGGTACTGACTTCCTTCTTGCAGAAGAGAGTAGATCGTAGCTGAGCGCATTAGCTTTGCTACACCTCGCTTCCAGTTCTTTCACTATGTTGCCATCCTGTGAGAATATGCATCCTAAGTACTTGAAACCGTCCACCTGTTCTAACTTTGTTCCTCCTATTTGGCACTCAATCCGTTTATATTTCTTTCGCACTAACATTACTTTCTTTTGGAGATGCTAATCTTCATACCATAGTCCTTACATTTCTGATCTAGCTCTGAAATATTACTTTGCAAACTTTCAATCGAATCTGCCATCACAACTAAGTCATCCGCATATGCAAGACTGCTTATTTTGTGTTCACATATCTTAATCTCACCCAGCCAGTCTATTGTTTTCAACATATGATCCATAAATAATATGAACAACAGTGGAGACAGGTTGCAGCCTTGTCTTACCCCTGAAACTACTCTGAACCATGAACTCAATTTACCGTCAACTCTAACTGCTGCCTGACTATCCATGTAAAGACCTTTAATTGCTTGCAAAAGTTTGCCTCTTATTCCATAATCTTGTAGAATAGACAATAACTTCCTCCTAGGAACCCGGTCATATGCCTTTTCTAGATCTATAGAGCATAGATACAATTCCCTGTTCCACTCATAATACTTCTCCATTATTTGCCGTAAGCTAAAGATCTGGTCCTGACAACCTCTAAGAGGCCTAAACCCACACTGATTTTCATCCAATTGGTCCTCAACTAATACTCGCACTTTCCTTTCAACAATACCTGAGAAGATTTTACCCACAACGCTGATTAAAGAGATACCTCTGTAGTTGTTACAATCTTTTCCGTTTCCATGTTTAAAGATTGGTGTGATTACTGCTTTTGTCCAGTCTGAGGGAACCTGTCCCAACTCCCAGGTCATTTCAATTATCCTGTGTAGCCATTTAAGACCTGAAATTCCACTGTATTTGATGAGTTCCGACTTAATTTCATCCACCCCAGCCGCTTTATTGCACTGCAATCTATTGACCATTTTTTCCACTTCCTCAAATGTGATCCTATTTCCATCATCATTCCTATCCCATTCTACCTCGAAATCTGAAACATTACTGATTGCATTTTCACCTACATTGAGCAACTCTTCAAAATATTCTCTCCATCTGCCCAAGGCATCCACAGGATTCACCAGCAGTTTTCCTGACCTGTCCAAAATACTTGTCATTTCCTTCTTACCTCCCTTTCGAAGACTGCTAATTACACTCCAGAATGGTTTTCCAGCAGCTTGACCCATAGCCTCCAACCTGTTTCCAAAGTCTTCCCACGATTTCTTCTTGGATGCTGCAATTATCTGTTTGGCTTTGTTTCTTTCTTCAACATAACTTTCTCTGTCTACCTGGGTTCTGGTATGTAGCCATTTTTGATAAGCCTTCTTTTTCCTTTTACAGGCTGCCTTGACTGTATCATTCCACCAAGCTGTTTGCTTCATCCTACTTTTACACACTACTGTTCCAAGACATTCTTTAGCCACTTCTAGTACTGTGTCCCTGTACCTTGTCCATTCCTTTTCCAATGACTGTAATTGACTACATTCAACTAACTGGTACCTTTCTGAGATCGCTGTTATATACTTGTGCCTGATTTCCTTATCCTGAAGTTTCTCCACTCTTATCCTACTACATATGGACCTGACCTCCTGCGCTTTCGGCCTCACAATCCCAATTTCACTGCAGATTAAATAATGATCAGTGTCATCAAAGAATCCCCTGAATACACGTGTGTCCCTCACAGCCTTCCTGAATTCCTGATCTGTTATTATATAGTCAATGACAGATCTGGTTCCCCTGCCTTCCCAAGTATACAGGTGAATGTTCTTATGTTTAAAAAAAGGTGTTTGTGATTACTAAGCCCATACTGGCACAGAAATCCAAGAGTTGTTTCCCGTTCCTGTTGGCCTCCATATCCTCTCCAAATTTACCCATAACCTTTTCATACCCTTCTGTTCGATTTCCAATCCTGGCGTTAAAATCACCCATGAGCAGAACACTGTCCTTGTCCTTTACTCTAACAACTACATCACTGAGTGCCTCATAAAAACTATCCATCTTATCTTGATCTGTCCCTTCACAATGCGAATATACTGACACAAACCTAATTTTCTTGCTAGACACTGTCAAATCTATCCACATCAGTCGTTCGTTTACATACCTTATTGCAACTACGCTGGGTTCCATTTCTTTCCTGATGTAAAGCCCTACACCCCATTGCGCTATTCCTGCTTTGACCCCTGACAGGTAGACCTTGTATTCTCCCACTTCCTCTTCTTTCTCACCCCTTACCCGAATGTCACTAACAGCTAAAACATCCAGCCCCATCTTACTTGCAGCCTCTGCCAGCTCTACCTTCTTCCCAGAGTAGCGCCCTTTGATATTAATAGCTCCCCATCTCATTACCATTTGTTTGCCAAGTCGTATCTTAGGAGTCCCTGGTTTATGAGTTAGAGGTGGGACTCCGTCACCTCCAAAGGTCCGAGGCTTTTTGCTCTGATTGTTGCCAGCATCATATTTAAAGTACCAGGGAAGCAGGTTGCTAGCCTTACTTGGCCCGAGTCCCATTGGGTTTTACTCCTAACGGCTGAGGGACTAACCGGTGGATTTGGTAGTCTTTGCCGTATGAGCACAAAGATGACCACGACTCAGAATATGTCCGAGATGCCCAGCTTTATTCCAAAGTAACTGGTATCCCGACTGTCGGGACCACTTACTTGGCCACTCATTTTGAATGTGTAAAAAAAAAATATATATATATCGTTTTATTCGAAAAAATGCAAATTTTATAATGAGATAAAAATCCGAAAATGTGATTTTTTTTTTTTTTTTTTCAGTCTAACTCCCCGTAACACGCTGAAATCTGTTAAGCAGCTACTAGAACCTTAGGTGAATATGAATATTATGCCTGGCTGGGTCGGAGATTTTCTCCGCTCAGGGACTGGGTGTTCTGCTGTCCTTATCATCATCATTTCATCTCCATCGACACGCACGTCGCTGAAGTGGCGTCAACTCGAAAGACTTGCACCAGGCGAACGGTCTACCCGACTAGAGGCCCTAGCCAAACGGCATGCCGCAAATCGCGTTTTTTTATCTTTCCCGTTTCCGAAATATATGTGATCAAAGTTGTAAAGACAATTTTGAAACATCCTGTATTTTCCATACGTCTTTACTGAGACAATGAGAAGTCGCTGACAATGGACGATGGGTTACACCGCGACGCCGCCCTGCCCGCCAGAAAACTGCATGCCTTAAATGCCATTCGCCTTCTACTCATTGAGCTATATAAAACTGATTTCATTTACGTTCATGTTCCTTCCTGCAGATTGGTACGACGTCCGAATATGAACGTCTCTATAACGCGCTTTCACAAATCCTTGTTCCTCTCATGTGTAAATTATATCTGCTGATCCGTAGAAGACGCGCGCCCGCTGGCATTGTTAGTACTGAAACGCAAGCGAGGAAACGTTCCCCCTCTCATGGCCTCGCTCCCCGCGGAACTTCGTGGCCATCGACCAGCTTGTGGTCTACAGGCTGTGTCCGGGAAAGTAATCCGATTCGAACCACATGCCCTGGGTTTTCGAAGTTTTTTCTGGGTCGGCAATTTAAGTGACGGCAGGACTACCCCATTGATACGTCAGGTTAATTAGTTGCACGTAAATGGCACCTGGAAAAGTTTAATCCACGTCAGAATATGAATCAGTTTTAAATGATGAAAGGAAAAATTAATCTATTCAATTAATAATTAAATGACCAGATATACAGCTCATGTTAACTTTGGCATACCCCTGAAATACTTCTTCACTTAGGACCATCCTCTGTCAGTGTAATGTAGCACTGATTTAGTTCAGCTAATTAAAGTGTCACAGGCTGTTTCATTCAGAAGAATGAATGAATAGCTCAGTCAGCTAAACCACTAAAGAGCAGTTTCAAGTAAAAGAATGAGTACATGGTTCAACCGACAGAAAAACTACTGATTGTCTTCACTTGAAAAGAAAGAATGAATAATTCAGTCAATATGCAAAGCTACAACAATGTCGAATCTTTTCATTCGATTGCTCCCTCTGACTGCTTTCACCGGAAATAATTAAATGAATAATAATCCAACCGACATGTAAAACTACAACCTGCTGACACGATTGTTTTCATTCGGTTGCTCCCACAGATTAGTTTCACTCTAGAGAATGAATGAATAATTCAACCGATACCCGTAACTACACCCGAATGAGTCGATTGTTTTCCAACAACCGAATGAATCGATTGTTTTCATCCAGTCGTTGCCATCACTGTTTGATGCCCAGTTACCTCCCGGAGCAGTAGTGTACGGATAATACGTGTGTTCAGCCTCACTTATTTCTTTCTGATTCCAACTGGACGTTAGGCTGCGTTTATTTGACTTTGTTTATTCGGATATTCTTACAACATGAATGGTTTTCCCGATTTCTACCATTCTTTGTAGTCACTGAGACATACCCTTATTTTACAGATTGCTTTTCGGGCCCAATCATTTTAACTTGGACTACTACTTTGCAGCGAGCTACGTATTTTTATTGCCTTGGGTTTACCACTATTGAACACTATATTTCCCAACATTCTTCAGACTCCAAAGCCACTACTACCTCCTTCCTCAAACACCTTACTAACGAAAAACTAATCTAATCTAATGTAATCTTCAGAATAATCCACAACTACATCTCCTTTGAAGGGAAGGTACAGAAACAAATCTGTGGCACAGCCATGGGCAGGCACATGGCACACTCCTACGCAAACCTGTTTATGAGCCATCTAGATGAGACCTTCCTATTCTCTCAAATTGCCTGGTTCACGTTCATTGATGATATCTTCATGATTTAGACTCAGTGCCAAGACACCCTATCCTCAATCCTGCACAGCCTCAACATGATCTCTCCCATCCTCTTCACCTGGTGCTCATCAACCCTAAGTGCCACCTTCCTAGACACGGACCTCCTCCTCTCTGATGGGTCCATCTGTACCTCTTCCCACATTAAACCTACCAACTACCAACAGGACCTGTATTTTGACAGCTGTTATCCCTTTCTCACCAAAAAATCCCTCCCACACAGATGGGCCACGTCCCCCAGAACTAGTCCACAAACAGATCTTCTGTGACATTTCCCCTCACACTCTCAATCCTCCCAACACTCTCAAGAACCAGCCACAAAGGAGTGCTTCCTTTCTCACCCAATACCACATCAGACTGGAACAACTGAACCACATCCTTCATCAGAGCTTTGATTACCTGTCAACATGCCCTGAAATGAAGGACATCATACCCAAGACCCTTCCCACTTCTCCTAAAGTGGGCTTCCATCACCCACCGAAACTCCACAACATCCTAGTCCATCCCTATGCCAGTCCCAATCCCAACCCCTTGCCACATTATCATACACATGTGGAAAACCCAGGTGCAAGACCTGCCCAATTCACACACCCAGCACATCATATTCCAGTTCTGCCACAGGATTATCCTACATCATCAGGGGTCAGACCACCTGTGAAAGCAGCCATGTCAATTACCAGCTCTGCTGCAATCATTGCACAGCTTTTTATATTGGTATGACTACCAACCAGCTGTCTACCAGGATCAACGGTGACTGTCAAACTGAGACCAAGAGCAAAGTTGACTGTTTTATAGCACAAAGTGCAGCTGAATGTAACAACTTTGATTTCAGTGACTGCTTCACTACCCAAGCCATCTGGATCCTCCTCTCCACGACCAGCTTTTCTGAACTGTGCAGATGGGAATTATCTCTAAACACATTCACCTCTCTTGTAAACCCAGGCTCAGCCTATGGTAACATACTGTCCCCACATCTTAATATAATTAAATCCAGAGTAGCAATGAATTATGAAAGAAAGCTAGAAAATATTCACAAAAATAATTTATTTGTAATCTCTTAATAGTAGGTTTAAATTGAAAAATAAAAATCTGAAACAGAAAAGAAGTCAGAATGACTGACAATATTCTAATTGAAATCAAAAAAAGTTTCACATTAATATCCTTCAAAGAGGAGAAACAGGGAATAATTTTTGAAAAGGTGTATTAAACTTTGATGCCATCTGTAACACTTTGCTTGTGTATAAAACTTCTTATCTGACCACATTAATGGATTTGTAGCACTACTTTCGTGATTCCTATTTTTTAGTGTCAACTGGCACAAGTGATATTTAGCAAATTGTGTTTTGAAAACTACATTTTTTTTATTGTTTAGGCCAAAGTAGTTCAGGAGCAATATATGACGAGATGAATGTGGGAAACGCAAACTCATCCTCAAAATGGCCGGTATAATCAACTTCTAGCAACCTAAGACTGTACCAAGGTAATTCTCGTCTCTCCAGATTGTTGTGAATATTATTAATGGGATATACTACTATTCACAGTAAAGATGAGATGCTGAGTTGCAGACAGATGCCACAAAAAAGACTGTTATACATTGAGCTTTCAGAAAAAGCCTTCTTCAGAAAGTAAAACACACACATGCTCACACAAGCAAGGGTGTGGGAAAGTGGGGGTGAGGAAAGTGGGGGGATAACAGGGTACAGGTGAGGAGAGAGAAGTCATCACAGGTTGATAGAGTGTACAGGGACTAGTTAGTGACAAGACAAGGGTGCCAAGTGCAGCATTGGTGGCTATGGGGGAGAGAGGGGGATGAGGAGCAAAGAAGGGCAAAAGACTGGTGGGTATGTTGGCAGAGAGTGGCACACAATGAGGGTAGAGGACATGAATTGAGGAGGGGGGGGGGGGAGGTGATAGGACAGAGGGGGTGGAAACTGTTGGATGGAGGGTGTGGGGACAGTAGGTTACCACATATCAAGAAGACCAGGATGATTTCAGGAATTGAGAATGTGTAATAAGGGTAACAACAATCTTGAGCAGATCAGAAAAGTTAGTGGTGGAGGGGAGATGCAGATGGCCTAGGTTGTGAAGCAGCCTTTGAAATCAAGCATGTTATGTTCGGCTGCATGTTGTACCACAGGATGGTCCACTTTGCTCTTGGGCACAGATTGGTGATGGTGGACAGCTGGTTGGTAGTCATACTAATATAAAAAGCTGTGCAATGATTGCTTGTATACGACATGGCTGCTTTAATCACAGTTGGCCTTGAGCACTGATGGGGTAGGATAAGCCGGTGAAAGAACTGGTACAGGAAGTACTGGGTGAATAAGTTGGGAAAATCTTGTACCTGGGTCTTCCACAGCAAGGGGTAGGAATTAGATGTGCTTGGTTGGGCAATGAAACACCAATTCAGGAAGTGTGGGTAGGGTGTCTCTCATTTCAGGGCATGATGTTATATAATCAAAGCACTGATGAAGGATGTGCTTCAGCTGTTTCAGTCCGAGGTAGTGATGGGTGATAAAGGGGACACTCTTATGTAACTGGTTCTTGGGGGTGGTGAGAGGGTGGGGTGTGTTGGGACATAGCATTAGAAATCTGTTTGCAGACTAAGTGTGGGGAACAGTGCCTGTCTGTGAAGGCTATTGTGATACCTTCGGCATAAGGGGCATGGGAGCCCCTGTCACTGCAAATATGGTGTCTCTGGGTGGCCCATCTGTATGGGAGGGATCTGTTAGTGTGGAAGGGATGGCAGCTATCAAAATGCAGATACTGTTGGTGGTTAACGGTTATAATGTGGACAGAGGTGTGGGTCAAGCCATCAGAGAGGAAGTGGTCAACATCCAGGAAGGTAGCACACTGGTTTGAGTAGTACCAGGTGAAACAGATGGGAGAGAAGGTGTTGAGGTTGTGATGGACTGAGGATAGGGTGTCCTGACCCTGAGAAGATATCGTCAGTGAACCAGGGAATTTGGGGTTTTAGAAGGCTAGGGAGGTTTCCTTTAGATGGCCCATAAACACATTAGTATAGGAGGCTGCCAGGCAGGTGCCTATGACTGTGCTGCTCTTCTTTTCTTTGTATACCTTCCCATCAAAGGAGAAGTAATTGTGTGATTTGACAAAGTTAGTAGGGTGTATGAGGAATGAGGTAGTGGGTTTAGAGTTTGAAGGACATTGGGAGAAGTAGTGTTCAATAGTGGCAAGGATGTTGGTGTATACAGAAGTGATGAGTAGGGGCCCAAGAGGTAAAGTGAAAGGGATCGTGGAGAGTTGGTGAAGGAACTGGAGCTACAATGGGGCATCCAAGATTGTTGGGTTTGTGGATGTTGGGGAGCATGTAGAAGGTGGGTGTATGGAGCGTCATAGGCATGAGGAGGGAAATGAATTCAGGCCAGAGGTTCTGCAAATATAGTGGAGCAGCACACCAGATTCTTGGAAGAGCTCAGCACCAAAACCCAGCTTAGAACTACATGAACTTACACAAAAATCTTTACTTAAATGTGTGTGTGACAGAATAGGTGCTCCCAAAAGAGCCTATTTCACACATTCAAATTCTGCCTGCGCATGGGCATACTATTACAAAGGAGTTTTCTTTCCCATCAACCTTTTATGAAAATTAGTTGAACCCAAGAATGCTTGAATCCATTTCTTTATTTTAGGAACAGAAAAGTCTCTAATTGCCCCAATTTTCTGTAGATCAGGTAGAATCCCTGATGCCGTCACAATATGTCCAAGAAATTTTCCCTACAACTACCAAATTCCGATTTTTGTAAATTGAGAATGAACCCATACTACAGAAAATGCTCAAAACTATATCCAAAACCTCATTATGCTTTTCCCTTCTCTCTCTGCAATCAGCACACTGTCAGTGGAGTGGTTAACCTCATTCTCAAATCTACTGGAAGAGCTTTATTCAAAAGAGGTTTGAATCCTCCCTTGGGCATGGGTATGTTGTTCTTAGCATAAGTTAGATTAAGTAGTGTGTATGTCTAGGGACCAATGACCTCATCAGGTTGGTCCCTTAGGAATTCACACACAATTGAACATTTTTCTCAAACAATTTCACAGAAACTATCTTGTTAAAAAATTGAGTCTTGTCCATCTCATGGCTTTACTAATCAGCTTCATGACGAACTGCCCATCATTTCACCAAAATCATACTTACTGTGAAATTTTGGGGTTAAGTAAATTACTGCAAGAAATTCGAAAAGTTTGCATTGAAAAATAGGGGTTGCTATGAATTTGCATTTGATGCGTGTTTTAAGTCATATATTTTTACATATGAAATGTAGCTTATATACTGAATTATTCTTTAAATTTAGATGGATATCACTGTCATATCACCAATCTCAAGGAAATGGATTATATGTAAACCAATTTGTCCCAAACTTGAGCACCAGTGAAAAAGCCAAATTGAACTATTTGTAATGTTCCTCATATCTCATAAACTGTTTGACATATCAAAACAAGATTTTGGCAAATGATAGTACACAAAGAGGAGAATATTTTGTCATGTGAGTAATAGGCAAAACTTCCATATCTAACCAATATTCAAGCCACTACACACTTTTCCAATGAAAGAATGTTACTTTTAAGAATGAATAACAAGAACACTGTTTTTGTTCTACTGACTTTTGTTTGCTTCATGCTGGCTTTGAACATACTGGACCATCTTTGGGGAACAACTGACTAGCATCTGAAAGAGACAGTGGTTCTTTGGTAACACACTAGTCAGTTGTTTTTTGAAGATGGCTTAATAAACTGAAAAATAATTTGAAATAAACAAAATGCAGCAGAACAAAGCTATTTTATGGAATTGTTCAACCAAGAAGTAATGGAAGAATCCATAATAATAAAATAAGTAAAAATAAAAATAATGTCATTTTTAAGTGTACTCAACAGCTTATGAAATGAGGATTGCTACAGGTGTCTAGAAATTGGAAGAAGTTTCCAAGAATAGCTGTCACATTCACAGTAGTATTTGCAACTGCCTTAAGAAATGTAGAGTCAACTATGAAAGTGATGTGGGTTGCTCCCAGCCACTCCACATGTGAATGCCTTGTGAGGATGATTTTCTAAATACTGTAAATGATTTATATATCAAGGACAGAAAACACATTCCTCTGAAATGCCCGGAAAATTCTGGTACAGTATTTTATAGTTATAAAAATTTTCATTCAATCTTACTGCAACCAGTTGCATGCACTCAGAGGAAATGTATTATAATCGATGTTGGGGGATATGGGAAGGAAAGCAAAGATGATAGGTTTTTATGCTCCTAGAGTATTTCTCTTGATGTGAGAAGGAGAGCTTAATATACTGCTTGACTCTACACTGCCAAACCTATCAGTTGTACTGGCTTTTCTATTATTTGGAGCTGAGGCATATCTGTAGTTGAGGCATTTTATCAAATCTTACAACAGATGAGTTTTAGATCTGTTGTGCTCAAAAGCAAACATATTTGGTTCACTCAGTGCCACTCAGTGCCACTGTGGTCTCATGCACACTGAACTGCACAGGTTTGTTTCATCAACACTGCTCTGGTTGCCATTCTCCTTTTGTTGTGCCATACTTCTCCACTATAACCACAGCCTAAGGCTTTATGAAGGGGCTAGACTTCTGGATTGGGATCAATCTGACAGACCTTATAGGTGGAGGAGTCAAACAATTGACAGAAGCCTTCCACCAAGTAGTCACTGCGATTCATAACAACAGCTGGTTATCTGCAGGTAGGATAATTAAGTCAGAATCTGTTTTGAGGCTGTGTATGGCTGTCTTTTCTTCTGCTGAAAGATTGGTGTTCTTAGGAAGGGACCTGAGAAGGATGATGATGCCAAGTTGGAGGTTAGGATTTACTGTGAGCTGGACAGGGGGTGGTTAGATGGGGGTTGGGAGGATCATGATTGGATGGTGGTATGACTTGGGAGATGAAAGTTTCAGTGTTGTGATTAGCTTGTCTTTTCTTGGAGGGATAGTTGATGAAGATTTTCCATTGCACAGATCAGGAGACAGAGAGTGTGGGGCTGAAGGTGAGGCCTTTGCATAGGACTGAAACTTCTGTGAGACTGAGGATTTTGGTGGAAAGGCTAACAATAGTGTTGTGGGACCGTTTTGACTCTGTATTTAATGGACTGTTGGTAGGGAGTTTTGGGGGATGTGGTAGGTTTAAAAGGTCAGACAGGCCGGGTCTTGGTACAATGTGGGGTTGACTAGGAGGAACACTATGGGTAGGATAGGGGTTGGATAGTAGTCCCCGAGATGGCAGTAGGATGTCAGCAGGCTGGATAATGTAGGGAGAATGCTCTTCCAGGTGCTGGAGATCAAACGATTGTTTCAGAGATGTGATGTGTGTAGTAGGGATTGCACAGCAGCAGTATCTTGTGGGGGGAACAGAGGTGTTTCTGGGATGCCTGGGCAATTGAAATGTGTTTTTGCAGTACCAGGTTCATGACAGACAGGGACTGGCAGAATCTGAAAAGGTGAAGGTCATTGTGAAAGGAAGGGTGTGATGCAGATTCTCCACACCTACCTGTGCGACAGGAAATTGTGAACCTCAGTCTAATCAATCACTGTCCCCCTCCCCTGCTCTCTCTATCATTATCTCAGGACACATACTCCCATACCTCATCCATTATGTCCTTTTTCCTATGATTTTGTACCTTTTTTTACATATTTGTGCTTTTTGTGTATTTTTACATGTTTTCATGTATTTTCTTGTATTTTCATGTATGTGTGCTTATTTTTACATATTTGTGTGTATTTTTTCATATCTGTATGTATTTTCCAGCTTCTTCACAACCTTAATTTCCACATTTACTACATAAATTCCATTTCCCCAATGCCATCTCAGCCACAATGAACCCCTGCTCTATATTTCTGCACCTGTTCAGAAAGTGTCCCTTTGCCTGGATAAAACCTAGTTCCACATCCTGCTTCTTAAATGCTGTCTAAACCACGGAATCCCCCCCCCCCCCCCCCCCCCAATGGTCTAAACATAAAAATTCTTTTCTGTGGGTTGCATCCTTCCTTTCACAATGATATTCAGCTTTTCAGGTTCCACCAGTCCTTGTACACACAACCTTATTACAAAAACACATATCCAACTCCCATGCATCCCATAACAACTTTTGCTCCCACCACAAGATACTGCCCCTCTACAATCCACACTACATACATCACATCACTGAAACTGAATCTCTCCCACTCCAGCATCACAGATGAACATAACACATTTGATTTTTGATTTCAATGGACACTTCACAACCTGGGCCATCTGGATCCTCCCCGACAGCACTAGCTTTTCTGGTTTGCTCAGATACAAGTTAACCTTATGACACATTCTCCACTCCTGAAATCATCTTGGCCCTGATCTGTCACTGTCCTACACCCTCTACCCAACAGTTTTCACCACAGTTTCTGTTTCTGGAAAAAGCAAGCAGAAAAGTTCAGAGTACATGAGAAAAATCTTTTTCATTGAGAGTCAGTTACAATTATTCACCATGTGAAAACAGCACATCTGCTGATCAATTGGGAGGAAGGTAAACACTTTACTAGGAATTGTCACTTAACTCATACTCCTGGACCAAGCAGGAAACACACCAAGAGATTGTAGAACCATCACTGCAAACCTGATGACACTTCTCAGTGAGTGAAGGAATGATGTACCAGAACTGATGATAATGGTGAAGTGTCACGTAACTAGGTTGGTGTCAGTAATACAAAATGAAATAAAGCTAATTATGTCTCTAACGATACACAAAAACATTATTAACTAAATGAAAAATTCTCCACTTTACAGAATTTTGGCATACTCAATGATGGACTTAGCTGGTCAGGAGCAGTTTACTTTTTGTGTACATTGCAGCAACCCTCAGCTGATCGTAGAAAAATAACTCTTTTTGGGGTTATAGATTCTGCTGGACTCAGGGGCATTTCCGCTGGCAGCTATTAAATACCTCTTAAGACTCTCACTAAGAACTTAGTTTTTACATGCCCATTGTTTCAATGGTGCAGCTAATATGTCTGAGTGGAACAATGGAGGGGGGGATCCTTCAGGACCAGCCAAAGAGCTTTTTGCCATCCACTGCAGTAATAAATTTGTGTTTCCGGAATGACAGGAAGTTTCAAGACACAGTGATCCATTTTATTTTCCAATGTGCTGGTAACTGTGAAAGACATATGACATAAAATTCTAGAATAAGTATAAAGTGTCAATAAGAAAAAAATCATCTATAAATTCAACAGCTGACATCAGTTTCCCCAGCCCAATAAGCTGTAGGGGTAAAATCTGTGAAGCATTGCAGGGAAAACTATGAATTGATCCAGAACACAGTAACGTAAGTATTGAACAAAGTAGAATATAGGGTGGACTGTAACAATATTATGAAAAGATAGGCACAACAAAAATACTGTCAGAAAGTGAGCTTTTGACCAACAAGGCCTTTGCTGAAAATTGGCAACATATACACACACATTGACACAAATGCAACTCACACACACATGACCACAGTCTGTGCCTGTTGAAACTGAGTCTGGCTTCAACAGCCAGTGACTGGTTCATGTGTGTGTGAGTTGTGTTTGCATGTGTGTGTGTGTGTGTGTGTGTGTGTGTGTGTTTGTTGTCTATTTTCAATTAAGGCCTCATTGGCTGAAAGTTCACTTTCTGACAGTCTTTTTGTTGTGCCTAGCTGCAACTCAGTATCTCCACTATATGCTGAGTAGCAATTGTCATCTAAGTATTGAATGCACAGAGTTCAATCAGACATGAAAGTCCTGTGAGACTGCGAAGCAGCTCCGAAAGTTTGACACTATTTTTTATGAGGTAGTCGCTATTGAATGTATCTACCTCTAGAGAATTGAAATTTTGATGCAGCCAGAGGAAAATGTTATGCAGACATTCTAAGAGCAGCTCTTGTGGTGAAACACACAGTAACATTGTCTGTTCCTGTAGAGTTGTCCCATGAATGAAAAAGTAAGAAAGGTGTGTTTGAAATTCTTGATCTCTTTCTGAATAAGTTTGAGTGAAGGTTTGACGAATAAGATGTAAAGAAACTATCTCAACTTGAAGAGATCCTCCATCTATATGACATTTGGAAGAGTTACTTGGAGTACACAGGCTGAACTTTGACATGGAAAGGCTTAATGTATAGCTCAAAATACTATGAACCATGTAATGCATCCTCTATTGTGAGACAAATTATTACTGAGTGTAGTAGTGTTAAAATACCTGTTTCGGGAAGTTATCGTCTCATCATTTGGACAATGACAGGTTCACTATCATTAACATCCTCTAAGAGATCATTCAATGCCTTGCTACAACTTAAGATTTGCCTCAGATCAACAATGACATCTTTGAGGCTTCATGTTCATCAGATCAGAGCTGGGAAAATTAATCTTACAGATGTCATGAAATAATTTGTTCTCAGACTGAGAAAATAGAATTACATTCAGAAATTGTATGTAAAAAGTTTCATGTTAGGCGAAATCACTAAATGGGTTTGATTGACCTGAACAGTCAAGTATTACATTTCTTGCCCCTCCACAATTGGTGAAGGGGTTTCACCCCCCCCCCCCCCATCCCCTCCGTCACTAAAAAAAGTGGTTGGCACACCAATGGTTTCTCTGTTTCTTTTGTGTATGAGGAGTAGTGAAAGTTTTAATAATCACTTCAAAAAATAAAGTTATATACTTAGTTTTTTTTTGACGTCCTTGTACATACTGAAATCCCTGCAAATACATTATCTTATCTTGCTGTTAAAGAAACCAAAAGAAAGTAATGTAGCTTATTTATAAAGTGGAGTGCTGGGCAGTAATTTGTTTTTGGCAGCAGCAGAAATGTTGTAAGTGTGCTAGATCAGTCAAGATGACTTCTTGTTGCTGAAACTGGTACACACTTATTGCAAACTTTCTGTTTCTGAGACACAAGTACCTTAATTTTAAAAAATCAGTTTAACTTACTAAATGAACTGCAGGCCATTTACCCTTCTATTTATTTACGTTCCTCTCCATCCAGTCTTTCTTGAACTGCTCTAAGTATAAAACTAAACATCTGGTTCTATGACTTCAATTCATTTCATTAATCGCATTAAGTATGTTGGACAACAAGTGTGAAAGAAAATGGCCATGGCCTATTCAGTGAAGCCATCATGGCATTTTCCCAGTACAGTTTAGGGAAATCTTGGAAAACAGTCTCTATGGTTATATTGGGATGTGAATTCCAGTCCTTCCAAGTGAATTTACTATTCTTATCCTACTGGTGTGTCTTGTTTTTTACCTCCCATTAATGTCTATTTCTGCATACTCCAAACATTATGAATTTTAGCCAAAATATTTAAGATTAACATATAGCAATCATCAGTATTTTTTGTAGACCTTTTGTGCTGCATAGAAGAGGGTTGCCCAAAAAGTAATGCACCACATTTTTTTCCCCCCCTGAGTCGAAAACAATGTGAAATGTTATGTATGTATTATTTGAAGTCTCCTGAGTGAGCGCGCCAAGTTTCTTTCATTTCCAACAGATAGTGTAGCTGGAGGACAGTTTCAAAATGGCGTTTGTAGGTGATGTACGTTACAATAAATGTGCTGTCATTGAATTTCTCACTGCAGAAAAAGAAACTGTAGGGGATATTCACAAATGCTTGGGTAAAGTTTGTGGAGCACCTGATGTCAACAGAAGTACAGTTAGTCCCTGGGCAAGGAGGGTCAGGTCATCAGAAGGCGGCTCAGTGGGGTTCCATGGTCTGCAGCGGTCGGGAAGGACATCCACAGCGGTCACACCGACATGTTGCAGCAAGCTGATTTTGTCATTCGCCATTAAGAGATGCCGTTTATGGAAGACATTTTGAGGACAATGAGGAGATGGTTAACACGGTGAAGCACTAGCTCCACCATCACAACAAACATTAGTACTGACAGGGCGTACGTGCCTTGTTTTGTGCTGGAGGAAGGCCATAGAGCGGGATGGAGATTACATGGAAAAATAGCGTATGTAGATAAAACACCTTTCTTTCATGTTTGTAGTTCTCATTATGTTCAGTAAAGAACAGTTGAAGAAAAAAAATGTGGTGCATTATTTTCTGGGCAAACCTTATATATTATTCACAATTACATTGTTACAGTACTCATTTGTCTGAAT
The DNA here is from genome assembly GCF_023864275.1 of Schistocerca cancellata. NCBI lineage: Eukaryota > Metazoa > Arthropoda > Insecta > Orthoptera > Acrididae > Schistocerca > Schistocerca cancellata. Next base: position 563,909,115 of record NC_064626.1, read on the forward strand.
TTTGTTAATCTCACTTTGCTTGTTATTCCCAGATAGAAAGAAAACAGAACCATATGTTTCAACAGTGAATGAAAACAAAATTGTATGTTCAAAAGTATTATTTATTTTGGCACATTAAACACACAGGTCAAACATGTATCAAACCTATAGTAAACACTACTACACTCTTGTGCCTTGATGAGTAACAGAAATAACAATGATATTTGGTCCCAATAATTTTTGAGGTAGAGTGACTGAATTATTGGGTTAGAAACTGGTCCAACTTATCCTTAAGCATCAGTAAAATGTCAATGAAAAGCTATAAATATTGAACTAATTACATTTTCTGTAAGTATATGTCTGACTTCATTGGTAGTCAAACATATATCATGTTGGCTGATATAAGTGGTGTGTCACCACTGAAGAAAGTAACAGTGTATGAAATAGGAAATTAAAAATTACCTAACTGGAAATTTTAAATTATGTGCATTCACAGAAACAGACTCACAAAGTATACAATAATGAACTGTCATATTCATGATACATACTCTCATTTCCTTAGAAGCAATGAAGGTACAGAAATGTGTTCAGCATGCTGATATTGTAACTGTATACAAATTACATATGTAATACATCTATAAGATGGATTATATTAAGTAACATGAAAAAATAGCTATAGTAACAAACATAAATTGTAGGCTTGTAGTTGTAAACAAAAATGAATACAATTTCATATTGAACAAAGGATAACAAAAATATATTAAGTTCTGACATATAATGAGGAATGTTGACATAAACACACACAGAATAATCCAAAAGAAATCAATAGTAAGTGATAACTTTGAAGCTTGAAAAGATAACTGCTGTAACCACTATCATTTTTCCATCTTTATTTTTACAAAGGATCACAATAGCACATTAAAGTGTATTCTCTTTTCCACTTATGAACTTGATAGTGTAACAAATTCATTTGTTCAAAAATAATTATATATGACAAACAAACAAAAACTGCTAACAAAAATGTGGTACACAATAAAGTTCATTTAATTTATGATAACGCTAATATAAAATGGTAATACATAAACAATTGGCAGTGTTTGTAGTTCTTAATGTATTTAAGCATATACATGATTGTACTTCCATTTTTTTGTATCTGGGTCAAGAACGAACAATAATCTGTCACCAATCAGTTCGTCATAAGCGTAATAAAAATCCATTATGTTCGCCACAAGCTTGTAGGCCACACTGAAACAGGAAAGCATAGACAGAAATAATAAGTCAAGCTGTACTAATTGTTGTTAATAAAAAAGTGCAAGAAATTAATAATACAGTAATGTAATGAAAAGTAGCCAATCCAGTAATACTATTAGAATGAGAGGCTATATTCCTGCCATATTTTTCAACATGGGCATTCTATTTTCCAAAAGACATCCACAGTGCAGTTCCTGAGATCTGACATCTTAAATTTGTGCTTGTTATGCTCCAGAATGGGTTACAATCACTTGCTATAACTAGTTCAGTCATTCAGCCTTAATAATCTCTCAGCTAAAATAATTCCATGTTCCTAGAATATACAATTTACTTGCTCTTCATTGTGAAATATCCAACAAAATCTTGTTACTTGATAATATAAACAACAAATCAAATCTATGAACCCTTTCTGGCATAGCCAGTGAAGAAAACTGCAATCAGAAATTATAAACTCGAGTAAGTTTTAAATTTAAGTAGCTATGACACTCTTGAGTTTATTTCAGTACAACTGATATCAGTCTTTGCATGCAGAGACTTGAATATGTGGAATAGCTTAGCTTCACAAAATGTATTTGTGATATTACCTTTTGTAAATTTCTTTTCTTTTTACAGTTATTCCTACTGCCTAATAGTGGTAATTTACATTCTGTATACATAATTTAACCAGCACTGATAAATGTAACTACTCATAAATACATGTTTCTTTCTAGCTCCTCCAACAATGCCTATGCCACATTTCAGTGACAGTCAGGATGTTTTTCACTGAACTGATATGTGACAATGCAACAGCAACTCACATTGATAGAGTGTGGAGGAATATAATTGAAGAAGCTTAAGTGGTTCACAATGGGATGACAACAATATAACACTGATACAGTTCTCTGATATATTGCCCAATGCAACATAGGGTTGTTACTCCACACAACCGTATAGTATGAGGCATGGGGAGGGAAATGAGTCATCTGATGTGCATAAAAAGGTTTTTTGTTGGTGAAACTGTAGTTAGTTTCTCAGTAAAACTTCTATGTTTTACCTAAAAATTAACACTACTGTTTTTGGATTGGTGTGTGTTGTCTGTTATACAACTTCTCAATTATTATTTTGCATCTTATTGTCTGATGTCACAGTTTGATAGTGAACCAGTTTTCTTTTCACTATGGCTCATATCTATTGTGATACCTCTAAATTAAGTAAAACACAGCAAATATTTTGTAAAGTTTTCAGTAACAAATGTAGTCACTGGCCAATTTACGTTTTGCACCATTTAGGTCACGCTCTGCTGTGTACCAAATGTGGCTAACACATCAAAATCACTTTTAATGCTGGAAAGAGGGCCCTACCTTTCTCCAGGCTCAAGTAAATATGTGACATATTCTGAAGTCGTCTGCAGTGAGGCTGGCAGCAACTGCAAGGCTATTGCCACTGCTGTGTCTTGTTACTTGTTGTACTGCTTCTGTGGTAGCATAAGTGTCACATCAATAACCATCATATTGTACAAACTTTATTGCAGTGTATCCCCTCTGTAAGAACCCCACCATACATTCATGAATACAGAGATGTTGTTCTGCAGCTTGATAAAATGTATTAGGGGTTTCAGTATGTAATGCATCACTTTTTTTCTGAAGAGCAGGTTGGTTTTATTCTGGATTCCAATACATCATTTTATTCCGATTCCTTTTGGCTACAAAACCCTATTTTCCAACATAATCTCTGTTCAGTGGGACAGCCTTAGATCACGTCACTGGGAAGGCCTATAAGCCCACATGGTACCACTCTACTGGTCAATATCAGAACCAATGTCTTGCAGCATCAATAACCTCCCCATCATCCACATAACTGCTTCCTGTGGAGTGCATCCTTCACTGGGCCAAACAGTTGGAAGTCAGACAGTGTGAGGTCCAGGCTGTAGGGTGGATGAGGAAGAACAGTCCAAAGGAGTTTTGTGAGCTTCTCTCCAAAGCCCAGGCTTGTGTGAGGCTTTGCACTGTTGTGGAGGAGCAAAAGTGTATTTGCATTTTTGTCATGGGGAACATATTGAAGTTGTGTCTTCAGTTTCCTGTGGGTAGCAGAATACACATCTGAGTTGTTGGTTGCACCATGAGGAAGGACATCAAATGGAATAACACCTTCCCAGAAGACCATCACCATGAGCTTACCATTTGAGGGTCTGACTTTGAACTTTTGCTTTGGAGGAGAGGTGGCGTGGTGCCACTCAGTGGAGTGCCATTTTGTTTCCAGTTCAAGTGATGAACCATTGTTTCATCACCAGTGACAAAGGTCAACAAAAGATTATCATGATCAGCTTCATAACACACAAGCAATTCTCCACAGATGGTCCATTATTGCTAGTTATGGTCTCCTGGTATCTTTGAGTACCTCAACTGGTGAATGAGTGTGTCGGCACTACTAACAGAGAATTCCATTTGAGAAGTTGGTTGTTTTTTGGTGACCCTTTAATCACCGTGAATGGGAATGTCGTCATGTTTCAACATTGCAGAAGTCACAGCTGTGTACGGCCGTCCAGCACATGGGAGGTTGGACAGGTTTGCGCAACCTAGTTATGATAATGGCAGATGCCTTGCCCAGTGAGTCACTGTGATTGTGCTCACTGCCAGGTCTCCATAGACATTATGCAAGCACCTGTGAGAGTCTGCAATGATCTGGTTTTCTGCCAGAAGAAACTCAGTTGCAAGCTCTCTGCCTGAAACACACTTCCATTACAGGCACCATTTTGAAGGCTGCATATAGTGCCGCCACTTGCCATAACTTCATAAAACTATAGAGGCCAAAGCAGGAATATTCCACGAGGCCCCACAACAAATTCTTCATTTTTTCAGCTGAAATTCGCTGAACAAAAAAAAAGTTTGTTGCATTACTTATTGAACACCCATCGTATAACATATAGTTGATGCAAAATAGATTTGTGAGTAGTGTATCTACATCCACATACATACTCCACAGTCCACTGCATGGTGTATGGCAAAGGATAACTTTTATTATTACAGTAGAGTCCCGTTAATCTGAACTAATTGGAACCAGACCTTGTTCGGATTACCAATTTGTTCGGATTAGCCAGAATCATGGCGATGAGACTCTAGAATGAATTATACCAAGCAGATAAGTTGGTACACTATGGTAACAAATGGGAACAATTGTGGGAATAATGGCTCACTCTCACTCCCTATGCTTGTTGTTGTGCATTGTGGAGATCTTTGTAGTGTCTGAGGTCAGTGCATTGCCAGTTGACTCGCAAAGCGCTTGGTTATGTTAGTTATTGATTGCTGGCATGTGTAACAGTTGTATTGTATTCATTCAGGTGTAATGTTGTACGTATTTTCGTCATGAGTAAATGGAAACATACAACGTTTTTAACTCTCAAAGAAAAACTGAATGCTTTGAAGTGGATAGACATTGGTGAGAATGTATCTAAACTGGTAACAGAACTGGGTGTCTTTAAAGCAACCATTTGTGATTGGAAGAAGAACCGAGTGAATCTTGAACAGTCCTGTGCAACGTCTTTGGGAAAAACACTCGAAATTCAGCAGACTTTGAAACAGTCCCAGTACAATAAAGTGGATAAAGCTTTTTTCCTTTGGTTTACACAGGAACTCTTTTGAGTGGGGCACTGGTTCAGGAGAAGGCTGTTTACCTGAACAAGTTAATAAATGGTGATGAGTGTTTTAGTGCAAGTACGGGTTGGGTGGACAAATTCAAAAAAGTCATAGAATCCAACAGCTAACAATTACCGGAGAGAAGCTTTCTTCTGACCATGATGCAGTGAAGGAATACATGGGTGAGTTTGAAAAAATGATAAGAGGGGGAAAGTATTCTCCTCAACAAATTTATAACACTGACGAGACTGACCTTAATTTTAGGGCATTGCCAACAAAAAGCCTGGCATAAAAAGCAGAAGACCATGCTCCTGGTTTTAAAATGTGCAAAGATTGTGTGATTTTATTAGTGTGTAACAAACACTGCTGGTAATCACAAGCTGTCTGTAATGCTGATCAGCAAATCTGCTAGGCCCATAGCTTTTGAAAACTGCAACATGAAGTCCTCGCCTGTATATTATTGCAACCAGAAAAAAGTGTGGGTGGATGGTAATCTGTTGAAAGAATGGTTTCACAGCCAGTTTGTTCCCTTTGTTTGATGGTTTTCTAAGGAGAATCATTTGTCTCCCCATGTAATCCTTTTGATTGATAATGCGCCATCTCACCCCTGCACTGAGGAATTGTGAGATGAAGAAATTGTGGTGAAGTTTTTGCGCCAAATGTTACACCTCTTTTACAGCCAATGGACCAGGGCAAACTGTAAACATTAAAACTGATTTACAGAAATCAATTTTTAAGAATGCTGATCCAAAATGATAGCATTTCTTTAGCAGAAAAAATAAAAAAAAGACCAATGTGAAGGATGTTGTTTATTGGGCCGCTGAGGTATGGCAGCATATTTCAGAAAATACTCTCAGAAAATTGTGGAGAAAACTGTGGACATCTCTTGAATATCAGGACAACATAGTTGAAAATGAAGAGGAAAATCTACTACAAATGATACAGACAATCCCTGGATGTGAAGAAGCTAGAGAAGGAGATGTAGATGAGTGGATGGCAGCAGATGGGGCATGTGTGGAGAACCTTACTGATGCTGATTTGGTTGCTGCTGTGACTCAAGACCAGGAAGAAGTGAACTGCTGTGATAGAAGTGACAATGAGGCTGATAGCGGCAAAGGAGAGCTGGTGCCACACAGTGATGCAGTAGAAGCCCTTGACCTCACACTACATTATTTGGAGAAACAGTCCACTGCTACACCTGCTGATTTGATGTTTATGAGACGATGGTGCAATTGTGCATCATATATCAGTGATATGATTCACTGATGACATTGCTATCCTCAGTAAATGTAAAGAAGAATTACAGGATGTGTTAGATGGAATGAAAATTAATGAATTTCAGACTATGGACTAAGAGGAAACTGAAGAAAGATGGAAGTAATGAGTAGCAGAAATGAGATTAGTAGCAAACCGAAAATCAAAATTGGTGACCACAAAGCAGTCGAAGTTAAGGAATTGTGCTACCTTTGGAGGGGGTGACAGAGAAAGGGGGGGGGACACACAGATGGATGGAGCAAGGAAGACATAGAAAGTAAATTAGTATAGGAAAGGAGGATATTCCTAGCAAAAAATAGGGTCTTGAGGAATAAATTTTTGAGAATGAGCATTTGGAACACAGTAGTGAGTGGCAGTGAATCATGAACAGTTGGAAAAGCAGACAAGAAGAAAATCAAAGCATTTGTGATGTGGTGCTATAGAAGAACATTGAGAATAATGTGGACTTATGAGGTACAGAATGAAAAGTTTTTCTGCAGAATATGTGAAGAAAGGAACATACAGATACACTAACAAGAAGAAGGAACAGGATGATAGGATTGTTAAGACACCAGGCCATAACTTCCATGGCACTAGAGGGTTAAAACTGTAGAGGACATAAAACGGTTAGATGACTTATGACATAAAGAAAGGAAGCTTCAGTACACAAAATGAAAATTAAACTTCATTGCCATCAGTAATGGCTCCAGTCCCCCTCCCATTCCCACCAATATTAATGATAGCTATTTTTAAAACTCTATGTTTATACTTGTTATTCAATTCTTAAGTTTAATGTCAGTAGCCATCCTTAGTTATGAAAGAGATATATGAAAGCCAATAATGGTGCGTGTATGATATAAATGCGGTACAGCAGGGCACTGTGGACTTATACTTTATTGGATGAATATATACACAGATAAAATGACACGTGACTATTCCCCATGGATGCTAAGTACAAAGTTAAGTCTCTGGTCAAGTCATAAATTTTACTTTAGAAAATGCATTTTAGCCATCAGGTAATGGTAATGTGATGAATGAAGCATCAGTTCAGAGGTGGTATAGCATGTAGATGGAAGAACGTTCACAATGAAGATTGCTTGTGCTGAACCTCAGTGGTGACCAATTGACTCAAAGCAAGGATTTAAACAAAAATTCAAGGAGATAGTCGTTTCACAATTAGTTGACTGCACTCATTCTCTCCAGACATTTCAAGACCTGTGTTGTGGAAGATTGTTAGTGCAGAACTAGGCTATAAAAATATGTGCCAGGTGGGTTCCTCAAATTTTGTCAGATGAACACAAAATGAAATGAATAGCAGCTGCATTGACATTTCTCAGCCACTGTGAAAACGATGGTGATGAATTTTTGAATCACATTGGCACTGGTGATGCAACTTGGATATCACATTTCGCACCAGAAACAAAGTGCCATTCAATGGAATAGTGGTATTCTCAATCCCCAACAAAGCCAAAAACAGTTAAACAAAGATTGTGGCTGTGGTGTTTTGTGCCTGTAAGAGTCTCCCGCTCATCGACTGCATACCTAGAGATGAGACCATAAAGGCAGCAGCCTATTGTCAGATGCTTCAATGACATCACCACTCCATTGAACAAGTAGCATGGAATGATAACCAGTGGACTCATCCTCCTTCACGATAGTGATCTGCCTCATGCAGCAGGAGGGACACAGGACTTGCTTCAGCAACTTCAGTGGGAAATGTTTTAAAATCTGCCATACATTTCAGACCTAGCACCAAGTGATTGCCATTTATTCCCCAAATTGAAAGATTTTTTTATAGTGAAAAATGCTACAAAAGTGGTTATGAACTTAAAGAAACCATTAATCAGTGGTTCAACAACTTGGCAGCAACTGAGTATGCAGAAGGCACAGAAAAGCTGGTGAAATGGTATGGCAAGTGCCTAAATTTGAATAGCGACTACGCATAAGAGTTGCTTGGGTATAAAATTGTTTGTAAAATACAGTTTCATTTAATTATGACAAATAAAAATTTCTGTAGAAAAAAAACTTCTCTACTTTCCAAATGACCCTCATAGTTTATATCTTTAATTCTGAATGCTGTTTTGAGGTGATGTAACATGGACAAAAGCTGGTTTTACAAATATAAAAAAAAAGGGAAGAGAAAACAGAAAAGCATGACAAGACTAAATGCACTTGCAGAGCTTTCAATACAGAAAAATGCATAAGTTGTCATCCAGTGATGAAGGAGAAAGTTATTCACATTTTAATGCAAATTATAATAAAAGAGAGGATTTCGTTTCCAAATGGACAGATCAAACTTCAACAGTAACAGTTTAGGTTAAAGTAAGTAAAAAGTGTTTGATTTTGTACTTTTATGATTTTATCAAGTTTCTAAGTAAATTTTCTTTTTTTATAAATTTTTATTTCCTTTTACGCAATTTTAAAACAAAGGCCGAAAATTTTATGGAGCTGCATCCCTACTAATTCTAGCTATGAGCCGTGACTGGTGCCATGCTTCTGATGCTAGGTGATAGTGTGTGCACTGACTGGCACTAATAAATGAATGAACACTGCAGAAGTAGATTTTTACTTTGTGAAATAATACGTGTTTAGAGTGTGTAGTGACTTATGTTGAGAAATTAGTGGAATCAAAACAGTATTGTACTCTAAGAATAAACTGAATAAAGGTGCACTATTTTAAACAGGCTGTCTTGTATTTCGGTCGTTGGAAGCTCTAATTCCCATACTGTCATTCTAATTTAGGTTTTTCATTGGTTCCCTAAATTATGCCAGACAAATAGGTTGACTATCTGTCCAGTTCTGCCCAACTAGACCTGCAAGTGTGTAAATGCCTGTGCCTTAATACATGAATTATTTTTATAGTCTTCAGTTAATACAGTGACAGTCCACTATCCACCTGAAAGTGATACACAGATGAATTATTCTACTGTACTATACTGTTACTATTACTACTATTACAACAACACCAACAACAACAACAACAACAACTCTGCTACTACTACTACATTTGATCATCATATTCAGATAAATCACTGTATATCGCATTTATATCTAAATCATTGAAGGTAACTGTGTCTAATAACAAACTGTTACTGGGCACTGCATTATATCTTTTAATTTGCAATGGAGACTACACTGTGGAAAGGTAATGAAAGCTGAATATCAAGTAACATCAATCAGCACTTCCGGTATTTGAGAGAATATCAATATTGAAATCTTTCAAAAGAGTCATCAGTTAGGAAGTCTGTATAACCTGGTCAAAACTGTATCAGACATATTGTGAATTTCTCTTGATTTCAGGCTCAACCACATTCTGTCGCACATTCGTTACCAGCATTAGCCTACATTAGACCCAGAGAACTTCTTCCTGTAAGTCTGCAGCTCGTGGTCGTGCGGTAGCATTCTCGCTTCCCATGCCCGGGTCCCTGGGTTTGATTCCCGGCGGGGTCAGGGATTTTCTCTGCCTCGTGATGACTGGGTGTTGTGTGATGTCCTTACGTTAGTTAGGTTTAAGTAGTTCTAAGTTCTAAGGGACTGATGACCATAGATGTTAAGTCCCATAGTGCTCAGAGCCATTTGAAACATCTTCCTGTAACAAGACCATACACACACATGGTCTGTGGACCACTGAGTGATGGTATTGCAAGTCACTGAGGCTCTACTGACTCAGATGGTTTCATTTATTTATTTCAATATTCCTTGGGTCATAACAGTGATCTCTCACTATGATGTGGAACCCTCACTTAGTTTGTAAGTACAATATATTCTCTTAGATGAAAAATATACCAACATATTAAGGATTTAAACAAGTTTCTCTTCATTAGCTTTAAGCCATTAATCTATTTCTATAATTATATGTATTTGCATAATAGAGGGAAACATTCCACATGGGAAAAATATATCTAGGAACAAAGATGCTGTAACTTACCAAATGAAAGCGTTGGTATGTTGATAGAGACAATAACAAACACAAACACACACACAAATTTCAAGCTTTTGCAACCCACGGTTGCTTCATCAGGAAAGAGGGAAGGAGAGGGAAAGACGAAAGGATGTGGGTTTTAAGGGAGAGGGTAGGGAGTCATTCCAATCTGGGGAGCGGAAGGTAATGAGCCAGCTTCATCCTAACTCACAACTTCTTCACATTCGAAGGCCAGACATACCAACAATTAAAGGGAACATCCATGGGTACCAGGATGACCCCATCGTACGCCAACCTATTTATGGGTCACTTAGAGGAAGCCTTCTTGGTTACCCAGGCCTGCCAACCCAAAGTTTGGTACAGATTTATTGATGACATCTTATTGATCTGGACTCACAGTGAAGAAGAACTCCAGAATTTCCTCTCCAACCTCAACTCCTTTGGTTCCATCAGATTCACCTTGTCCTACTCCAAATCCCATGACACTTTCCTTGAGGTTGACCTCTACCTGTCCAATGGCCAGCTTCACACATCCGTCCACATCAAACCCACCAACAAGCAACAGTATCTCCATTATGACAGCTGCCACCCATTCCATATCAAACAGTTGCTTCCCCACAGCCTAGGTCATCATGGCAAACGAATCTGCTCCAGTCCTGAATCCCTGAACCATTACACCAACAACCTGAAAACAGCTTTCACATCCCGCAACTAACCTCCCGACCTGGTACAGAAGCAAATAACCAGAGCTACTTCCTCATCCCCTCAAACCCAGAACCTCCCACAGAAGAACCCCAAAAGTGCCCCACTTGTGACAGGATACTTTCTGGGACTGGATCAGACTCTCAATGTGGCTCTCCAGCAGGGATACGACTTCCTCAAATCCTGCCCTGAAATGAGATCCATCCTTCATGAAATCCTCCCTACTCCACCAAGAGTGTCTTTCCGCTGTCCACCTAACCTTCGTAACCTCTTGGTTCATCCCTATGAAATCCCCAAACCACATTTACTGCCCTCTGGCTCCTACCCTTGTAACCGCCCCTGGTGTAAAACCTGTCCCATGCACCCTCCCACCACCACCTACTCCAGGCCTGTAACCCGGAAGGTGTACACGATCAAAGGCAGAGCCACGTGTGAAAGCACCCATGTGATTTACCAACTGACCTGCCTACACTGTGAAGCTTTCTATGTGGGAATGACCAGCAACAAACTGTCCATTCGCGTGAACGGACACAGGCAGACAGTGTTTGTTGGTAATGAGGATCACCCTGTGGCTAAACATGCCTTGGTGCACGGCCAGCACATCTTGGCACAGTGTTACACTGTCCGGGCTATCTGGATACTTCCCACTGACACCAACCTATCAGAACTCTGGAGATCGGAACTTACCCTTCAATATATCCTCTCTTCCCGTTACCCACCAGGCCTCAACCTCCGCTAATTTCAAGTTGCCACCGCTCATACCTCACCTGTCATTCAACAACATCTTTGCCTCTGTTCTTCCACCTCGACTGACATCTCTGCCCAAACTCTTTGCCTTTACAAATGTCTGCTTGTGTCTGTATATGTGCAGATGGATATGTGTGTGTGTGCGAGTGTATACCTGTTCCTTTTTCCCCCTAGGGTAAGTCTTTGGAATGACTCCTTACCCTCTCCCTTAAAACCCACATCCTTTCATCTTTCCCTCTCCTTCCCTCTTTCCTGATGAAGCAACTGTGGGTTGCAAAAGCTTGAAATTTGTGTGTGTTTGTGTTTGTTATTGTCTCTATCAACATACCAAAGCTTTCGTTTGGTAAATTATATGTATTTAACTTTATATCCAAGTCCCCCTCTCCACACACACACACACACACACACACACACACACACACACACCTTGTTTTCAGAATAAAGTCTCTTGGGGCATGGAGTGAGAAGACAGGAAGCATAGTGTACTCACAAGTGAGGCGGCATGGGCAGTTCCAGGCCCTCATTACGTACACGGTCATACACTTCGTCATGATGGCGCTTGTGCTCATACCAGTCAACAGGCTTCCCCTGCTGGCAGATGTGAGACCGTATCTTGCAGAAGAGTGGCTCTGCATCATACAGATCTTGGTACTGCTCTGGCTGCAGCTCCAGTACTTCCCCTTCCACACGCACCTGCAACACAGAACACTGCACATGTCAACTCTGCTAGGTAGTGATTGGCACAATTGAGGACTTGATGGAACTCTGTTTTAAGAAGCAAAAGGAACTGAATACATGTCTCAGAACTTTCATGAGTTCAGCCTTGCTGGCAAGGCAACATATGCTTCAGTCAGACAGCAGGCTGTACTTGTAAGGTTCTTGGTTCTCAGGTATGTATCTGACATGCCTGCATCCATAAGGCCAGATTTAATGTCATATGCAGAACCTATAAGGAATAAAGTTTTATGTACCTGAAGCAAAGTAACATCGATTCTTGAAGATAGTTTTTCAGATAACATTTTACATTTTTAAAAATTCAAAAACATTAAAAAAGGTGTTTTGTATTAGTAGGCATTTTCATGTGATTTGTCCTGCTGAAGAGCACTTTTTTTTGTCTCACCTTATCATTCCTGCTTGAACTCATTATGGAGACAATCTACTAAAACTGTATAATATGAGTTGTCATTATGTTACTTTCTACAGATGATGCCTTGCACATCCTAAGAAACATCTGCCACTAGCCTTCTTACCATTTTAAATAGTTTCTTCTGTTTTGGTGCATAAATATGTTTGCAAACCAATTGGTTTGACTGTAGTTTTGCACCTAATATGTGACAATAGATGCATCTTTCACAATGTCAGACAGTCTTCAGATACCACTTCAATTTTTTCATACATGATTTTGGAATATTTTTGCCCTATAAAGGAAAAATCAGTGTTATTACCAGCAGAAGAACCAGTGTTGTCACCTCCAGAAGAAGAAGTTGTGACACCACCAGCTGAAGAAGAAGCACCACCTTCAGAGATCCTGCAGCCAAGATATGGGAGAGGAGAGAGAAGAAAGAAACAGCTAAAGGACCAGGATTTTGTATACAATGAAGCCAGCAGCAGCCGACCAATTCACAAGAGGCAACCACCTGCGAGAAGTCAGGATTTTTGTTGGCCCCAGATCAGCAACAGCACACCATAACAGACATGGGGATCAACAATCTGACAAGCACACCACTCGTAGGTAATGTAAAAAATATAAACTGTGATTCAAAGTCAAACTGTATCCAGATAAACAAAAAGGGAGATAATATGCTGACATTACTTCAAGTTAATATTTGTTGTATTAGAAATAAGATGTTAGAATTGGAACATTTCTGTAAGATTAAGAATGTTGATGTAATATGTGTATGTGAGCATTGGTTAGTTGCAAATGAGGTAGATATGTTTGTACCTCAAGGATACGTCACTGCAGACATAATGTGCAGAAAGCAGAGGCGAAATGGTGGGGCTGGGATCTTTATCAGAGATAATTTCAACTTTACAAAAATAGATGTATCATCTTACTGTACAGAGTTAGATGCAGAATTTAGTTGTATAAAAATGACTGATGAAAATCTAATAATTGTAAGCCTATACAGATCTCCCAATGGCAACATTGATACATTTTTTGAAAGATTTGAACTACTGGTTAGAAAAATACTAATGCATAAAACAAAGATTGCCATATGTGGTGATCTTAATATAGAAATGGTAAACACAAGTAATGAGCCCTCAAGAACTTTTCTTAATTTATTAAGGTCCCTTAATCTGTACTGTACCATCCAGTGTCCAACACGTAAAAATTCATGCATAGACAATATTATTGTGAATTTTCCCCGTGGCAGCTACACTGTTAGCCTTGCAAATGGGTGCTTTGCAGACCACGACCCATTGCTTCTCAATCTCTTTAGTAAGCAACCAAATTCCACTAGTGTGCACAATATGACATGGGTAAGAAGACAAAAAGAAGAATACATTATGTCATTTATTCGTATACTAGAGGATGCAAGTTGGGACTTTGTCTATAAGTGTTCATCTGAGAAGTCTGATGTTGAAACTACCTTTGAAAACTTCCTTAAAAATTATACAGAATTATGGTATTCATGCTCACCACTAATTAAAACCAACTCTTCTGGAACATATAAAAATAAAAAGCTGGAATGGTACACAGACGAACTGGTCCAGATAAGAAAAAACATGCTCGTACTATACACAGCATATAAAAATGCATGTAAACAAAGATCAGAGCAGGAGGGCACCTTTTATGCAGCATACCAAAAATGTAAAAAATTCTACAAACTTAAGCTGATACAGACAAAAAAGGCTGCTTATGAAGGGTACATAGAAGGTGCAACAAACAAGTGCAAGGCAGCATGGCAGATTGTAGCACAAGAAAATCCCACACGTCACACACATGAAACTCAGCTCACTCCAAGGGAACTAAATGACTACTTCATTAGCTCAATTAAAGAAATTGAAAGTAAGATAGAAAAAACAGATACATCTGCAAGCGATTTACTTAATGCCCTTCCACCAGTAGATCATGTCTTTAACTGGTATAGTATCACACCTGCTCAGATTAAAAGAACAGTCACAAAATTTTCAAATTCTAAAAGTATGGACTGCTACTGGCTCTCCAATTACATAGTAAAAAAAACTGTAGACTCGATCGCTAAACCATTGGCATTCATATTTAATAAATGTTTACAGTCAGGAGTGTTTCCCGACTCCCTCAAAATTTCCAAAGTTATTCCAGTGTTTAAAAAGGGTGACAAACATCTTCCTAAAAGTTATCGCCCAATCTCAATTGTGCCAATATTTTCTAAAGTATTTGAGTCACTTATGTACACTCAATTAAGTAGCTATTTTGAGACACACAACCTTTTGAGCAATAGTCAGTTCGGATTCCGACAGGGCAGAAATACCACTGCGGCCATCCTGGAAATTGTTGACCAGACATTAACAGCCTTTGAAGACCGGAATATGGTGTCACTTGTCTTGTGTGATCTGAGCAAAGCTTTTGACTGCATTCCCTTTGGCACCCTGGTTGCAAAACTAGAATTTTATGGTGTATGTAACCCAGCATTAGCAGTAATAGAGTCATATCTTCATAATAGAAGACAGTTTGTCTCAGTTAAAAATAATTACTCCCCTGTAGCAGCAGTTAGTACTGGTGTACCACAGGGCTCGGTTCTGGGACCCTTCTTCTTCATCATAGCCATCAATGACCTACCTCATCACATAAATAGTACTACCATATGCTATGCAGATGACACAACCCTCCTCACCTCACATCAGAACATCTCAGCTTTGGACAATAACACACAGGAATCACTCAAATCAGCCATCCACTGGTTCACATCCAGTAAATTACTGTGTAACTCAGAGAAAACACAACAGCTTCTCTTAGGGTTACCCAAAACCATAGAAAACCATAGAAAACAAACTTAACTGGGAAGAACACGTAAATCAGGTTTGCAAAAAGCTTTCAAGAGTCTCCTATCTCCTTTGGAAACTTAGGGACATGATTAGCATGAACTTTCTGAGAACAATGTACTGTGGACTCTTCCAGTCACATATTACATATGGCCTTCTCATATGGGGGCACAGCTCTCACAGTAACAAAATTTTGTTGATGCAGAAAAGAATGCTGCGCATAATGTGTAAAGTCGGTCCCACGGAGCACTGTCGTCCTCTCTTTAGAAGGCTAAGACTGTTGACCATTGTAAACTTGTATATTTATATCTGTGTGTTACACATTAAAAACAATGGTATGGAAGGTGTTGTCAGGGAAGAAATTCATAACTACAACACTAGAAGGAAAGCAGATTATGATATACCAAGACACAGACTAACAAAAAGTAGTAACTCACACAAAGTGAATACCTTAAAAATATTCAACAAACTACCGCAATCTGCTCGGGACATGCCCACAAAAATTCTTAAACAAAATTTGTACAATTGGTTATCTGACAATCCATTTTATTCTATGCAAGAATATTATGATCAGAGTAGCACAGAGATAAACCTGTAATTGCATAATTAACTTAATTAACTACTATATATACTGTTACAAAATATTTCATATTTAATACCTTTGTATTTCAACTGTGTTAGGTAACTACTTTATTTGCCAGTGTTATGATGTGTTACGTAACTACTGTGTTTGCTACTACAATGTAACTCATTTTTGGTACCTTTGTATGTATCTGAAACAAGAATATGTATTAAGCATTGTAGTCACCTGCTTAAGGTTTATGTTATTTGTAAGTTACTCATATGCTAATTATATCTATGCATTATATATAGTGTCTGGAATATTAATATTATTTTATGTACTGACGAAGCCTATTTCATCTTGCATGATCAATGGCTAATAAAGAATCTTGAATCTTGAATGGCTTTCAAATTTTTTTCTTATCAGAATTATGCATTCATCTTTTTTATATGCAGAACTTCATTCGAGATGTATTCATACTGAATGTTTGCAATGTTAAGAATTTTTAATGCAGTGGTTTTGTGGTGTTTCTATGTGAGGTAGATCTCAAGACAGAAAAAATAACCCACTAAACAATAGAGTTAGAGAGGGACACCAGGTGCCATCATATGTCTGGAAAAGATAGGTTGTTGACCTATAACTCAGGGATAATGTGCAATGGACAGGCCTCCAGATAAGATGATTTGTCACTTAACAGGATGTGGGGTTTCTGTGAGCTAAACTAAATGTTACACAGGAATGCTTACAAAAGGAACTTATATAGTAAATGTATTTTAGCATGGGAAAGGGGGGTGTTACACAACAGTGACCAAAGTTGCTTTTGAATAATTATATTGGTGTGATGAATAATATGAGCTTGCTAATAAGATATAATGATGAATTTTCCTCAGAGATAACTCAACTCATTCAGGAACATTACTGCTAACTCTAGATATCAGATCCAGCTCTCGTCATAGCTATAGGCTTGTTACAGTAGTTGCCTGCTGACATGTATGTGACTGCTTAGCATCAGTGCATCATCCACAAACTGCCTATTAATGAAAAGCACTATGCACTGAAATTAAAGTCCACCTGCCAATATTCTATTTGTCTCAAAGTAATTACAAACACCCATTACAGTGATTCTGAGATGATTATTAATGTAATGGACATATTAGTATTTCATTTTAATCCAAGTATATGATGGGAAAATGTCAGTTGTTTCAGAATAATTTTTGTAATGGACATCTGAAATCAATTTAGATGTGATTAAAAAAACATTTTGTGCAAATAAGAACAATTATAATGTACTTTAATAACATTCCTGCATCTGGAGAAACTAATCCTTTCATTAGTTATTGATTGGAAATGCTGCACTCAGCTTTAATTTTTATAACTGATAAATGTACAGTATGTAATATATATCATTTTAACAGGTTGGAAAGTATGGTATCAACACTTGATCATCTCATGTAAAGTAAATTCCTGATCTAAAATTAACAGTAAAACTATGCACTCCATCTTCTATCATGATGCTATAGATTTTTAGCCTTAATTCTCAGAAGCAACTTACTTCTGTCATACGCTGCAGCACTTGTTCTACTATTATTAATGACAACTAAAAGACACTCACATATAGCTTTCAGCCACAGCCTTCACCTGTAAAAGAGGCACACACACACACACACACACACACACACACACACACACACACAGACACACACTGAAACACAAGCAAGCACACCTCATGCCTACACAACCACTAACTCCTGCATCCCGACCCGCAATGCCATTCCAGTCCGAGATGCTGGAGTTGGTGGTCATATTTACATGACATGTGCTTCCTAACCTGTACTTACCGTCCCAAAATCTCAGCAGTCTCTTCAAGTCCATCTCTGTGTTTTACTGGTGAAGGCTGTGGCCAAAAGCTATAAGTGCCTTTTAATTGTGCCTGTCTGCAACTTGATGTGTCTTCATTATGGTAATTAGGAATCTGTCTTTTTCCTACTGTGTTGATATTCCTACCTGGAGTTTCCATGTTTGTTATTAATGACATTTATTCAATAATAAACAGATTTACATGATGACACTTCATCCTAATGAGTTTCCCTTAACTAGATTTATACCTGGATGTCAATTTACTTTTTAAATAAAGATATTTTCTTATTGCACAATACTATGCAACATACTATATATATGTAAATGAGCAACACCAGTAATTTTAAGAAAGTTGTCAGCAAAAACCTGCATGCGGAATTGAAAGTTTGAACAAAATCATTACAAGAAGCACACTTACCAAAACTCACAGTGAATAACAAAATTTGACCACTATTTTGTAAATACTAATTTTGAAAATGAAGTCTCCAGCAGTAGAAGGTAGTGTAAGAGAGTATGTGTACATGTCAGCTACATGGTGAAGAGGGCTCTTGTGGAGTGTTTTATGGAAAGAAAACTAAGAAATCAGAATACATAGACATTTGCTGATACTATTTACTCCATGAACGGTGTTTTCCAAAGAGTGAGGAATCCCAATGTGTCAAAGATTGTAAGCAAGTGAGGTGACTCAGTGGTTAAGTCGTATGTAACACATTCAGGAAAACTGGGCTTTATTTCCTTGTTACAAGATTTAAGTTTTCCATTGTTTCCCAAAATTGCTTAAGCCATATGTCAGGATCTCTCAATTTTCTTCTCTGTCATTTCCCAATTCGATCTTGTGCTTTGAGTCCCTAACAGCCTTGTCATTGATGGTCCTGTAAACTGTAATTTACTTTCTTCTGGAGAATCTGGGTACACTCTGCTGATGGCTTTATAATGTTTTTGTATAAACTGTGAAGGTAAGACCCAATTACTACATCATATATGGGGCAAATAGCCAGCTATTACTTTCACATTTCATCAGTTGGTGGAATGGATAGGCCACCAACGTGTTCCCCAGATAACACTTGGTAAGCATGTATTGAGGTTAGAGGCAACAGGTTGGACAAAGTCCTGTGTACTTGTACAATTGCGGTCATGTGTTGCTTTTAAGAGGCTAAAAGACGTTCTAATAATGTTGGTCAGCTTATTAAGGGACAGCCTTCAATCCAAGATGCTCTACACTGCCAATGTGACTAAATCCTCTCCTCCTGTATGCTGATAATCTCTACTTCCTAACCTGTACTTACCCTCCCGAAATCTCAGAAGTCTCTTCAAGTCCATCTCATTCAGATTACCTCCTGGTACAACCACTGGCTATTCAAGATCAACTCTTCCCAGATCCAGGTAATGATTAGAGGACAAACTGCCCACAACTCATGCCTCAATATCTTCCACTTCATCATTTACACCCATTATGCCCACTTAACCAAAACATTAAAATATCTCAAAGTAGCTCTCGACCAGAAACTATCATGGAAGACCATCTACTAAACATACAACAGAATACCCAAAATTTACTAAAACTTCTAACCAGGTGAACGTAGGGTTTGCATCCCTCACATACACTACACGCCTTTAAGGCCTTAATCTGACACTTTAATTAAGCTATATCACCAGGACTTCCATGGAACCTAAATTCTATCATTCACTGTAAATTCTTGAATGGCATGCAACCAGCCTCACCTTTATATCCACCTTCTGTACCCCATGCAAATCCTGTATGAACCTATAAATTCTCCACTCTGCTATCACACATTGGACTTCTACATATTTCCTGCACTTCCAGTTTATTTGACATCAACCACTCAATCATTTCTCCTCCAATTGCCAACCCTCATACTGTGCCACACTTTCATTGGCACATCCCTGCCAACATTATGCATCATGCACACTGTCCACATCTTATTGCAATGAAACATCTCCCACCTTAACCACTAAATCTGCCCAGAGACCTACCCATCCTTCCAGCTCCATCATCAGAATACTCTCTTTCCTCTTCTTATCCACTCTGTCCTCCCCCCCCCCCTCCCCGCCCAGCAGTTTTATCCAAAGTCATCATCCTTCTGGCAACGAACGCTGCAGGTTTCGAATCTGCGCCAGACGGCATGAAACTTGATCACAACTAGAGGTCTCTGGTCTTTCCAGCAGTCGCGCCATATGCTGTGGCTGCACGCACTCCTGGCCCCAAATATAACATGAGGGCGCCACTGTGGAGCACGTGATATGCGATCCCAGTGGCCAATAGTGACATACCCTGTTGTGTATTTAGGGAGCTGCCTCTCACTCAGCGAGGCAGTGTGGTATACGAGTTGAGTTGGTTGATATCTCGCTGACAGACATCGTGTTTATGTTGCGTGTGCTTACTCCCCGTTTACAAGTGGACATTGTTTTGATTCCATGAGGTTACCTCTTGTGACCCCATTGCTTAATACTTTGTTGTTGATCTTTGTTTCTTGCTCGGTTGTCCGTCATCGTGCTTGTCCTTCCATTCCTGTTCATCTGTCTTGTTTGTTTGCAGGCTGCTCCCACTCGGTCCCACCACATTTTCATTAGCGGCAACTCCGTGACCTTTTCTGTCACGGTTATAACACTCCCCATTTTTTCCTTCCTACATCCTTAAAAAATAAATAATAATAGTAGTAGTAATAAAGAATAGGCCTCCGGTATGTTCTGCCAGTCATAAAAGGCGACGAAAAGAACAAACCACTAATAGGGCTAACACCCGTTTTAGTGTGATTAGTTGGTTCAGGACAGAACTAAAGAAGCCTCGGACAAGCGCCGTCATGGTCGGGGGCGATGCTTGAACCCGATGCCCGCCCACAATGGTAATGACACTGGAAAATGATTTAAATCCAAATAGAGGTGTTTTGCAGGATATGCTTCCTGCAACCACCCTAGAAGGAAAACAAAGACAGAGGATGAGATGGTCAGATGAAGTTAATCGACACCTCATGTTCTGTTATTACCAAGCAACAAACCTATAAACCAACACAACTGGATACAGATCAAAAGTATACACAACATTTATTACCAGATACTCAGAATTAAAATTTTGAACAGAACAACAACTAGCTGATCAGATCCGTGTAATAATAAAAAATAACAGGATTCCCCAGTCAGAATTAGAAAACATCAAACAACAAGTACAACAAATACTGGAACAAAATAATGTGCAATCAGAAGAAGAAGAAGAGAATACAGCAATGGACTCAAACATCCCAGAGCAAACAAACAAAGAACAACACGCATCAATTAAACAATCAGCAGGAAACGAAATCTTAAGACAGCCCACAGAACAAGCACAAATAGAACACGAAGTGACACACATGTTAGATATAGAAGAAAAATTTCAGCTGACATATATAGAATATAAAGACACAAATACAGACATTAGACCATTCTTGCATAGACCGCCAAATAACCCACAAGTCGAAACAACAATAAAAACTATCAACACAATCATACACAACAAAGTACATGAAAACACAACTATGGAAGAGGTACAACTACTGGTTTATATAGGAGCACTCACTACACTAAATATACACACTAGGCAGAGATCAGAACCAACCAACACTCAGAAGAAACCCACAAAACCAGCATGGCATCAGAATAGAAAAACTGAGAAAAGACATCGGACAGCTAACACAATTTATAAGAAATGAAATGACAGAAAAAAAACGAAAAAGTTTAGGTAAAATCTCACAACAAGAAGCGGTGGAGCAATTAGATGAAAAGAAGCAGAAATTACAAGCATTGGCCAAACGACTTAGAAGATACAAAAAAAGTGATAATAGAAGGAAACAAAACCAAACATTGAACACTAACCAAAAGAAATTTTACCAGACAATAGATAACACACACATTAAAATAGACAATCCACCAAACATAACAGACATGGAACACTTCTGGAGCAACATATGGTCAAACCCGGTACAATATAACAGGCATGCACGGTGGATACAAGCAGAAACAGACACATACAAGATGATACCACAAATGCCTGAAGTGATAATTTTGCAACATGAAGTCACCCAAGCAATTAATTCTACTCACAATTGAAAAGCCCCTGGAAAAGATAAAATAGCAAATTTCTGGCTAAAGGAGTTCACCTCAACACATTCACATCTAACTAAATTATTTAACAGTTACATTGCAGACCCATACACATTCCTTGATACACTTACACATGGAATAACTTATCTGAAACCTAAAGATCAAGCAGACACAGCAAACCCAGCTAAATATCACCCCATAACATGCCTACCAACAATATACAAAATATTAACTTCAGTCATTACACAGAAATTAATGACACATACAACACAGAACAAAATTATAAATGAAGAACAAAAAGGCTGCTGTAAAGGAGCACGAGGGTGTAAAGAGCAACTGATAATAGATGCAGAGGTGAC
This sequence comes from Schistocerca cancellata, assembly GCF_023864275.1. Taxonomy (NCBI): domain Eukaryota; kingdom Metazoa; phylum Arthropoda; class Insecta; order Orthoptera; family Acrididae; genus Schistocerca; species Schistocerca cancellata. The sequence goes on from NC_064626.1 coordinate 563,931,420, forward strand.
ATATCAAGCTAAAACTAAACAAAGGTCGCTACACTACACATACATTGATTACTGAAAAGCTTTTGATAGTGTACCCCACTCATGGTTACTACACATATGGGAAATATACAAAGTAGATCCTAAATTGATGCAGTTCCTAAACATAGTAATGAAAAATTGGAAAACCACACTTAATATCCAAACAAATTCGAATAATATCACATCACAGCCAATACAGAATAAGCGTGGAATATACCAAGGAGACTCATTAAGTCCTTTCTGGTTCTGCCTTGCTCTGAACCCACTATCCAACATGCTAAATAATACAAATTATGGATACAATATTACTGGAACATACCCACACAAAATCACACATTTGCTATACATGGATGATCTAAAACTACTGGCAGCAACAAATCAACAACTCAACCAATTACTAAAGATAACAGAAGTATTCAGCAATGATATAAATATGGCTTTTGGAACAGACAAATGTAAGAAAAATAGCATAGTCAAGGGAAAACACACTAAACAAGAAGATTACATATTGCATAACCACAGCGACTGCATAGAAGTGATGGGAAAAACAGATGCCTATAAATATCTAGGATACAGACAAAAAATAGGAATAGATAATACAAATATTAAAGAAGAACTAAAAGAAAAATATAGACAAAGACTAACAAAAATACTGAAAACAGAATTGACAGCAAGAAACAAGACAAAAGCTATAAATACTTACGCTATACCAATATTGACCTACTCATTTGGAGTAGTGAAATGGAGTAACACAGACCTAGAAGCACTCAATACACTTACACGATCACAATGCCACAAATATAGAATACATCACATACATTCAGCAACAGAAAGATTCATATTAAGCAGAAAGGAAGGAGGAAGGGGATTTATCAACATAAAAAACCTACATTATGGACAGGTAGACAATTTAAGAAAATTCTTCCTAGAACTAGCAGAAATTAGCAAAATACACAAAGCAATCACTCATATAAATACATCGGCTACACCACTGCAATTTCATAACCACTTCTATAAACCTTTAGATCACATAACATCAACAGCTACGAAGAAAGTAAATTGGAAAAAGAAAACACTACATGGCAAGTACCCGTATGATCTAACACAGCCACACATCGATCAAGACGCATCCAACACATGGCTAAGAAAAGGCAATATATACAGTGAGACGGAAGGATTCATGATTGCAATACAGGATCAAACAATAAACACCAGATATTACAGCAAGCATATTATTAAAGATCCCAATACCACAACAGATAAATGCAGACTTTGCAAACAACAAATAGAAACAGTAGACCACATCACAAGCAGATGTACAATACTAGCAAATGCAGAATACCCCAGAAGACATGACAATGTAGCAAAAATAATATATCAACAGCTTGCCTTACAACATAAACTTATAAAACAACACGTTCCCACATACAAGTATGCACCACAAAATGTACTGGAGAATGATGAATACAAATTATACTGGAACAGAACCATTATAACAGATAAAACAACACCACATAACAAACCTGACATCATACTCACCAATAAAAAGAAGAAATTAACACAACTAATCGAAATATCCATACCCAAAACAACAAATATACAAGAGAAAACAGGAGAAAAAATTGAAAAATACATCCAACTGGCTGTGGAAGTCAAGGACATGTGGCATCAGGATAAAGTTGACATTATACCAATTATACTATCAACTGCAGGAGTCATACCACACAATATCCACCAGTACATCAATGCAGTACAGCTACATCCAAACTTATATATACAACTACAAAAATCTGTAATTATTGATACATGTTCAATTACCCGAAAGTTCCTAAATGCAATATAACATATACTGTACAGTTAAAAAGAAGTGACGCTTGATCAAGGTCTGCATCACTTTCCATTGTTAACCAGACTTAACGTCTGAGAAAGTAAAGAAATAATAATAATCATAACCATTATCATCAGTTTTCTGCTGTATTAGCAGGTTTCTCATGTTTCCATTTCCTGCGATCCATTGTTTCCTACTTAACGTTGCTCTACATGCTGCCATCCATCACATCATACAGGATCTGAAAACTCTTCCTCCCTCACCTCCTCTTCCCTCCCACATATCCCTCAAAGACTGTTTCTCGTTATATGACTAATACAATTTCTTTTCCTTCTTTATATTGCATTCGTTAATTGTCTTTGTTCCCTCACTCTTCTGAGTATCTCTTCATTTTTCACTTTATCCATTTAACTTGTTCTTCTCATTCTCCGCTATGTCCACATCTCAAGAGCTTCCTTCCTCAGTGCCTGTGTTTCGGCATTATCCAGGAGGACACTCCATACAAAACATTTTTATTAGTCTTTTCCTCAAATCGTTTTGTATATTGTTGCAGAAAATTTTCCTTTTCTTACAGAATGCCTCAATTGCCAATTCTATCCTAGTTTTAATTTTTGTGCTGCTCTTCTAGTTGATTTCAATCCTGCTACCTAGGTATTTAAAGCTTTGCAGATATTCTGTTATTTCTCTGTTCAGCAAAGTAGTCCAAAATAGTCTCTCCCAAAGACCCTCATCGCTTAGTGTTCACTTCCAAAACAAAGAAGTGCTTTTATGTTTCCAGAAAGCTACAAGCAAGTCACTGCTATAAAATTCGTGTAACTTAACATGTTTTAGTGTTGTACATAATTATGTTCTTTTAAAATCTCTCTGGGTGAAAAACAAATGTATTAAAGCGGACAGCATTCAACCTCACCCCCATCCCCCACATCTCCTGCTTGGGGAACAAGGTTAAAATTACAGTAAATGGTAGAGAGAGAGAGAGAGAGAGAGAGAGAGAGAGAGAGAGAGAGAGAGAAAGTTCATTTTATGATAAAGTCCATCTGACTGGCACACTGTTACGTGGACTGCAGAGTAATGTTGAGAGATTATGCTGATGAGATTTGATCAACTCATTTGCCAGAGATACATACACCCATCAGGAGGAATATTGTGCAGATAATCTGGGGTACTGTCAAAAGCAGAAGCAAGAGGGAACTTATTATGATCCTGAAGAGCCCATCAACAGGGAATGCTGGGGAAGGATGGTGTCAGTTAAAGACTATGAAACAATTGCAAATGGGATGGGTGACCCACTGCAGTGCCTGCATGGAAAATTTAGGATCTAACAAATCTCTAAAGCAGACACTTCCTGCTCACTTGTGTGTAAAGCAGCTTGCTTCCTTCATACATGACAACTTGCAAAAAAGTGATGCAGCTGAACACACACACTGATGAACACTACCCACTGTGAGATGGAATGCCATGTTACAGTGGCTATTTGTGTGCTACTGTCATTGGCATTTATGGGAGGTGGGTGAAGGACAGTGAACCAACGAGTAGATGATAAGATGTTGGACATCCACACCTTATCATTGAATGTGTAAATCAGAGGCTTGCCCACTCTGTAACACCGTATAGGTAGTGTCATGTGGCAAATCTGAAGACAGAGTAGAATGGTGGTGCAGGCACATCTGTTTCAGAGCACACCATTCAGTGTACATTGTGGAATATGGGGCTCCACAGCAAATGACCCCTATGTGTTGCCATGTTGACCCAATGACATCATAAGTTGCGATTCAGATAGGCATGGGATTGTCAAGATTAGAGCGTGGGTCAGTGATAATGTGCCACCTAATCAGATGAATTGCGTTTCTTACTTCATTAGGTTAGTGGCTGTGTTAGGATATGCAAGCATCCATGGGAGCTGTGGTAGCAACGGAATGCACCATGAGAACATTATTGTTGAGCATGTGCATCCCTTCATGCTTTGCATCTTCCCTGATGGCGATAGCAGTGTTCCAGCAGGATAACTGTGTGTGTGTGTTATAGACCTGAATCACCCTCCAGTGGTTTGGGAAGCATAATAGTGAACTCACGTTGATGCGTTGGCCACCAAATTCGCGTGATCTGAATCAGATGGAACACATCTGGGACACCAGCTTTGTGTCTACAGACCATCAGCTCGTAATTTATGGTATTTGAGTGATCTGTCCATAGGCATCTGGTGACACACATCTCCGGAACCAAACCAAGGACTTGCTGAATTGATGCCATGCAGACTCGTTGCTGCATTGCGTCCCAGATGTTGACCAACACTTTGTTAAGCAAGTAGCCAGAATGTTTTGGGTCATCAGAGTGGATTTCTTTTCTTAGCTTTCGAAAGACGTTCGATGCTATACCACGTTGTTGGGTGCGTCCCTTCCCGCCGAAGGTTCGAGTCCTCCCTCGGCCATGGGTGTAAGTGTTGTCCTTAGCGTTAAGTTAGTTTAAGTAGTGGGTAAGTCTAGGGACCAATGACCTCAGCAGTTTGGTCCCTTCGGAATTACAACACACACACACACACACACAAACACACACACACACACCACGTTGTTGGCTAATAACCAAGACACTGCCATATAGAGTATCTTCACAGATATGGAACTGGCTTGATGAATTTTTGAATGTAGTAGTGGACGGCGAATGTTCAACACAAACGAAAGTAACACTTGGCATGTCCCAAGGAAGAGTAAAAGGACAACTAATATTTTCAGTACACATAAACAATTTAACAGGTAGGATCAACAGCACTATCGTGTTGTTCGCTGACAATGCCGTCGTCTGCGGGAAAGTATCGGCGTGGGGCCACAGTAAGGAATGCAGAAACACACTGACAATATTTCCGCTTGGTATAATGAATGGAACCTCTCCTCAAATGTGGATAACTGATAGATAATGTCTATAAGAAAGAGAAAGAACCCTAGAGTGTCCGGTTACAAGGTTAGCGCAATACTAAGATGCGGTATGGAATGGGACACATAAAATAAGCATTAGAAAATGCGAATGGAAGGCTTAGATTTGTTGGACATGTTCTGGGAAAGCACAGTGCACATGCAAAGGAAGTCACAATATGCTAGTGCTATCAGCTCTAGAGTAGTACTCCAGTGTTTGGGTAATAGCAGATATCTATGCCTAGATCACGCAGTTCCTGTGAATTACGGGAGGGTGGTTTGCAGATGTGGAACTGGCGCCAGGTGGCGTTCCAGCTGTGTTCAGTTGGGTTCATATTAGACCAATTTGCTAGCTAAGACATCAACATGAGTTCACCGTCATGCTTCTCAAACTCCGTTGCATGTTTCTGGCCTTGTGAGAAGACAGTTATCCTGCTCAAAGATGCCATCGTCATCGAGAAAGACATCAAGCATGAAGGGATGCAGGTGGCCCTAACAATGCTCACCTAGTCCACAGTCTATTACTACCACAGGTCCTACTGGAGCCCGGTTGACTATCTGCCATAGCATAATACTGCGCCCACTGGCCTGGGTTCATGGCTGTATGTAGCTGGCCGCTGTGGCCGAGCGGTTCTAGGCGCTTCAGTTCGGAATCGCGCTGCTGCTACGGTAGCAGGTTCGAATCCTGCCTCGGGCATGGATGTGTGTGATGTTCTTTAGGTTAGTTAGGTTTCAGTAGTTCTAAGTCATGGGGACTGATGACCTCAAATGATAAGTCCCATAATGCTTAGAGCCATTTGAACCATGGCTGTATGTATGTATGTTTCGATTCCCTGTTCTTTTGGATGGAGGCGTATTCGCACATCGGCCTGATGTCACAAGAAACATTTGCACTGATCCACGGTCAATCTTGATCGCGCGCCCATAGCAAGCGTAACTCTTAATGTCGTTAGGTCAGTGTGGGAGCACGTAGGTTCGTCTCCTGTGGAGACCCATGTCCAACAATGTGCGCTGGACGGTGTTCTCCAAAATACTTGTGTCCGCTCGAGCAATCAATGTATCTTGCCTTGAGGTCTGTCACAGATCGCCGCTTGCTCTGATTTATAGAGTGACGAGGCGCGACCGTCCGAAACCTCGTCGCCCACACGTGGTTTCAGTCTTAGAACTGCTATCCACAGATTATCACGACTGTACCATGTGAACAGCCTACCGGATTCACGGTTTCCGAGATGCTCGTCACCAGGTGCTGGACCATAAGTATCTGCATTTTGTCCAAGTCGATTATATCAATGGAATTCTCCATTTGCGACCCGTGTCCACTGGAATCATTCCCTATTCATCTCCACTCCGCTGATTTACTTTCCTTATCGCGTCACGCGACCGCAACACCACCAGTCAACATTCAGTCTCGCGGTTGGAAGTGGTCAGAATATATTGGCTCATCAGTGTATGTACGAGGGGCGTTCAGCAACTAATGCAACACTTTTTTTCTGGGCCAATTTGGGTTGAAAAAATGCGGAATTTGTTGTGGGACATCGTGGAATATTCCAGCTTCAGCCCCTATAGCTTTATGAAGATCCAATTGGGAGCAGAGTAACCTTTAAAGTGGCGCCTGTAACGGAGGTGCATTCCAAGCAGAGAGCTTTCATGGAGTTTATTCTGCCGAAAAACCAGAGCATCGCATAGAATCATATGCGCGTGCAGTGAACAAAAGCATGATGAGTCATTGGGCGAAGTGTCTTATCATCGCAACAAGATCGCGCTACCCTGGCCGATCTCCCCACGTGCCTGCCGGCCCCACACAGCAGTACTATCCTCAGGAAACTGAAGAAACGACTCCAGCGTGTTCGTCGCCACAAAAATACAAACGACCTTCTCTTATCCTTGACAACGCAAGGGCTCACACAAGTCTGCGCACCTCCGAGGAGCTCACAAAACTTCATTGGAATGTTGTTCCTCATCCACCCTACAAGCTCGTAGCTCTCACCTTCCGACTTCCACCTGTTTGGCCCAATGCGGGATTCACTCCGCAGGAAGCAGCACTTGGATGATGGGGAAGTTACTGATGCAGATAGCAGATGTTGGCTCCGACGTCGACCAGTAGGGTGGTACCACAAGGGCATACAGACTCTCCCAGAAAGGTGGCGTAAGGCTCTTCGCATTGAACGGAGATTATGTTGACAAATAGGGTTTTGTAGCCAAACGAGCGAGGAATAATATGGTGTACTGGAATCCTGAATTAAGCCAACCTGCTTTCAGAAAAAAAGGTTTTGCATTACTTATTGACTGCCCATCGTACATAGCTCGACTATAATTCTGCCAGTGAGTGTACCTTGCCAATTATGATAAATATTTTATGTAAGAGGCACCAGTGCACGGATGACGATTTTAATAACAAAATCACTATGATCTAATTGGGTTTTATGTTCTAACACTCCCTTACTGAGTTTCATAATATTCAGCTTCTGGACTAGTTTCTCCGTCAGCAAGAATTTCTATTAGAACGTGGCTGTCGTGATCGAGGTCTCGCTACGTGTATTCTCGATGGGCCTCCGCTAACAAGCGGAAATGTTACGTAAAAGAACGGCCGTGTCTTGCCAGTAGCTAGTCGTCTCATGGGCGGCTACACAGCCCCGCGATCGTAGGTGTCGGGTTACCACGCCGTCACCGGTGTTCTTATGTCAATGTCCTCTTCTTTGTCTTCGACATTCGCTACGTAGTCTCTCAAGGAAAATATTTGCGTTCGAAAGAAATGAAATTTTGATTACAGAATCATTACTGAACTCTCATTGTGCTGATGAAACTTTTGCAAGACTCTGAAAACGTGCTCTAGATGTCGCTGCAGATGTCTTTGTAGAAATCAACCCAATGCAGGTATATTAACTATAAATGCAAGTGATGACTTTCAATAAAATGCACAAAGCAATATGAATCACTACAGAATGCCCAGTGAAGACAAGCGAGTTGATCATATATCGTAACAGCACATTCTGTAGTATCAATTTTGATCGCCACGTCAGTGACACTTTTGAAATAGTTCACAGGTTCACCAATATCGTAGCCGGCGTTCTGCCACGCGTGACGAAGCATTGGTACCACAGATAACTGTAAACGACAGAATGTACCCGGTGATAAAAAAGTCAGTATAAATTTGAAAACTTAATAAACCACGGCATAATGTAGATAGAGAGGTAAAAATTGACACACATGCTTGGAATGACATGGGGTTTTATTAGAACCGAAAAAAAATATTGCTAGACGCGTGAAAGATCTCTTGCGCGCGTCGTTTGGTGATGATCGTGTGCTCAGCCGCCACTTTCGTCATGCTTGGCCTCCCAGGTCCCCAGACCTCAGTCAGTGCGATTATTCGCTTTGGGGTTACCTGAAGTCGCAAGTGTATCGTGATCGACAAACATCTCTAGGGATGCTGAAAGACAACATCCGACGCCAATGCCTCACCATAACTCCGGACATGCTTTACAGTGCTGTTCGCAACATTATTCATCGACTACAGCTATTGTTGAGGAATGATGGTGGACATATTTAGCATTTCCTGTAAAGAACATCATCTTTCTTTTGTCTTACTTTGTTATGCTAACTATTGCTGTTCTGATCAGATGAAGCGCCATCTGTCGGACATTTTGTGAACTTTTTTTTTTTTTTTGTTCTAATAAAACCCCATGTCATTCCAAGCATGTGTGTCAATTTTTACCTCTCTATCTACATTATTGCGTGATTTATTCAGTTTTCAAATTTATACTGAGTTTTTGATCACACGGTATTTTCATGATAATTAAACTATCGTGCAGTTTTGGCTGCTTGTCCCTGGAACGTAGTTTAAGAGAGTCTGTTATTCTTTTGGCGTATATTTTATACTGCGTGAACAAGTACAATTCCAGTGGTTGTACACATTTTTTAGTTTTAGGTGGGATGACTTTTAGAGCTACATCGTTTCCCCCAGAGGCTTCCAAATAGTACTTGTTCATTCTTATGTCCACATGAGGAGTCACAAAGTACTAGCGACTTTGTCGGTAAATGTGGATTCAATACTGACAGCAAAAACGTTTTATATACACTCCTGGAAATGGAAAAAAGAAGACATTGACACCGGTGTGTCAGACCCACCATACTTGCTCCGGACACTGCGAGAGGGCTGTACAAGCAATGATCACATGCACGGCACAGCGGACACACCAGGAACCGCGGTGTTGGCCGTCGAATGGCGCTAGCTGCGCAGCATTTGTGCACCGCCGCCGTCAGTGTCAGCCAGTTTGCCGTGGCATACGGAGCTCCATCGCAGTCTTTAACACTGGTAGCATGCCGCGACAGCGTGGACGTGAACCGTATGTGCAGTTGACGGACTTTGAGCGAGGGCGTATAGTGGGCATGCGGGAGGCCGGGTGGACGTACGGTCGAATTGCTCAACACGTGGGGCGTGAGGTCTCCACAGTACATCGATGTTGTCGCCAGTGGTCGGCGGAAGGTGCACGTGCCCGTCGACCTGGGACCGGACCGCAGCGACGCACGGATGCACGCCAAGACCGTAGGATCCTACGCAGTGCCGTAGGGGACCGCACCGCCACTTCCCAGCAAATTAGGGACACTGTTGCTCCTGTGGTATCGGTGAGGACCATTCGCAACCGTCTCCATGAAGCTGGGCTACGGTCCCGCACACCGTTAGGCCGTCTTCCGCTCACGCCCCAACATCGTGCAGCCCGCCTCCAGTGGTGTCGCGATAGGCGTGAATGGAGGGACGAATGGAGACGTGTCGTCTTCAGCGATGAGAGTCGCTTCTGCCTTGGTGCCAATGATGGTCGTATGCGTGTTTGGCGCCGTGCAGGTGAGCGCCACAATCAGGACTGCATACGACCGAGGCACACAGGGCCAGCACCCGGCATCATGGTGTGGGGAGCGATCTCCTACACTAGCCGTACACCACTGGTGATCGTCGAGGGGACACTGAATAGTGCACGGTACATCCAAACCGTCATCGAACCCATCGTTCTACCATTCCTAGACCGGCAAGGGAACTTGCTGTTCCAACAGGACAATGCACGTCCGCATGTATCCCGTGCCACCCAACGTGCTCTAGAAGGTGTAAGTCAACTACCCTGGCCAGCAAGATCTCCGGATCTGTCCCCCATTGAGCATGTTTGGGACTGGATGAAGCGTCGTCTCACGCGGTCTGCACGTCCAGCACGAACGCTGGTCCGACTGAGGCGCCAGGTGGAAGTGGCATGGCAAGCCGTTCCACAGGACTACATCCAGCATCTCTACGATCGTCTCCATGGGAGAATAGCAGCCTGCATTGCTGCGAAAGGTGGATATACACTGTACTAGTGCCGACATTGTGCATGCTCTGTTGCCTGTGTCTATGTACCTGTGGTTCTGTCAGTGTGATCATGTGATGTATCTGACCCCAGGAATGTGTCAATAAAGTTTCCCCTTCCTTGGACAATGAATTCACGGTGTTCTTATTTCAATTTCCAGGAGTGTGTGTGGTGTCTGTTCGAAAGAACAGATTCCCTTCTGATCCTGTATCAGCCACTATTAATCGAGGCACAAAGAAGTTACAGACATTAGCTGCCAGTAGGTATTGATTTAAATTCATGGGAAAGTTGAAATATTGTGCCGGACCAGGATTCGAACCCGATTATGCTGCTCACACGCAGATGAGCTGATCACTACACCATGCAGACACAACGGTCATCGCAACTGCACGGACTACTCTTGCACGCTCTTGTTCACCCACTACTGATGTAGTGCCCTTGCCCGTTATCCTCATCACTCGCGGCATTTCGCCGATTCCCATAAGAGTTCGATCTTGGTATGCACCTGCACTGAAGTGATCATTGGCTGGCTCTGAGCACTATGGGACTCAACTGCTGAGGTCATTAGTCCCCTAGAACTTAGAACTAGTTAAACCTAACTAACCTAAGGACATCACACACATCCATGCCCGAGGCAGGATTCGAACCTGCGACCGTAGCGGTCTCGCGGTTCCAGACTGCAGCGCCAGAACCGCGCGGCCACTTCGGCCGGCGATCATTAGTTGTCCTGGCCTTGATTCTTCAGGGTGATTCACGAAGATATGCAAATATTTCAATATGTTATTCTACAAGTAAAACTAAAGAAAAAAGTTCATATAAACATAGGTCCGCACATTGTTTAGTTACGGAGTTACGGCTAATAAAAGATTTTGCCTGAAATTTAGCAACTTCGCTAATATGAAGCCATCGCAAAACTGAAGGAGGTTAAAGTAAAGCACGATTTCCATTTATTTTGTTGTTATTGATCTGGTGAATCTAATAAAACATGCCCCAGATGTGTATCTGCAGTAGTTTTCCAAAACACCCAGAGAGCAAAGATTGTTACACAAGTAAATTTGTTTACTTTCCATTAAGAATGTAGAAACGTTTATGTCATTGTTGGCAACCGTTTGTGAGTTGTTTTAACATTTATTTTGAATGTATTGTGAAACCGTATGTACACTGTGCAACTTCCTTAACACTGAACTTTGTTTTTTCTGGTTTAACATGAATTCACGTGTGCTATGGCATTAATAAAAGCAGATTATCTGACACATTCATACAGTTTCAGTTTTTTTCCAAAATTAATTTGTCTACAACTTCTGTTGAAAACTCTGTGCAATTGTCTGGAATTTAAAAAACAAACTGGGCCAAGTAGTTGATAAATGAAAAAATTTACGAAATTACGTCTTTGCTTCTCTGGATATTCTGGAAAACTATTGCAGATACACGTTTGGGGCATGTTTTATTAGATTCACCAGATCAATAACAAGAAAATAAATGGAAATCGTACTTTAACGTCCTACAGTTTTGCGATGGCTTTATATTAGCGAAGTCGCTAAATTTCAGGCAAAAATCTTTTATTAACCGTAACTCCATAAGTAAACATTTGTGGACCTATGTTTACACGAACTTTTTTCTTTAGTTTTACTGGTAGAATAACGTATTAAAATATTTTCATATCTTCGTGAATCACCCTGTATATGTGGTGTCTGTTCTCTCGGACGTGTCCGAACATGTCCATTTGGTTCTTGGAAGCATATATAGAGTTTGAAACTTCCTGGCAGATTAAAACTGTGTGCCGGACCGAGACTCGAATACGGGACCTTTCCCTTTCGTGGGCAAGTGCTCTGCCAACTGAGGTACCCTAGCACGATTCACGACCCGTTCTCACAATTCCACTTACGCCAGTACCTCGTCTCCTACCTTCAAAACTTCACAGAAGTTCTGCGCGGCCCCAATATCACAGGTGCAACAAGGGACCTTTAAATGATCCCTGATGTGACTGTGCTGGGAATGTGTTCGAGCTCAAATACTTTCGTTCATTGACAGGCTTTGGATCTTTAAACTGAACTCCTTCTCCTCCCTCTATGCATTCGCCCAAGGGTACAGAGGTAACTAAATTTTTACGTCTGTCTGTACGCGGGATATTCACGCTTAAGCGACGGCTCGCGACGAATACGTTCCGGATTCGACTCTAGATGATGGAAAAAAATTTCATTTCCAGTATTTGATTGTTAAAGGCATGGGAGACGAGATGGTGGCAAAAGGTTTCTGATCTCTAGATTTTACATTGGGTTTTTGGCTTAATTTCAAACCTGCCCGCAGCGTCTCATCGAATGTGGACGTAGAACATCGTTAACAGCGATCTAACCAACCTCTGTTACTATGACAGAGGAAAGAAAAAAAGATTAGGATAATGGTCGGTGAATGATAAGGCCATTAGAAATGGTGCATGAGCAAAGACTGCGGGAAAGAGAGTGAAGGAACTTAGACGTGTCCTTTTCAAACGAACCATACCAGAATTTGTCGTATTCGATTTAGGGGAATCACGGAAAGACGGTGCGCTAGCTTGCGGGATTAGCAGGGTTCAAATCCCCGCCCGCCCATGCAAATTCGGTCGGCTTTTTCTATATCCTCCTAAGTTGTTTAAGGAAAATACCGACATGATTGCGTAACAAAACCACGACCGAATTTCTTCCGCATTCTTGTTCAATCCGCGCTTGCACACAGCATCTAGAAACCTCACTTTGAAGAGAGCTTTAAACCTTCATCTTCCCTCCTCCGAACATAGAGGGCACCTCGAACACTGACGCAGCCGCGGTGTCATCCAGTTGGTAGGCTTGCACTACGCAATAAGCCACACGAAAATGATTACATATTCTATATCTACATCTTATGAAAGACCTCGTACCTTTCATCGGTGTCATTTAACACTTAATATTTTTCATTTTTTCGTAAATTTTTGTAGAAACAACTAGTTTTTTGTTTGTTTGATGCTGCTGTTGGTCAATTATAAGATTATTAATTAAAGTATTAGTACTAATTTTGTTTCAGAGTGTAGATGTCTCCATAATTCTCTGGATGAGACGGCATCTCAGAAGTCGAAAGACAGTAATATTTCCAATGCAACCGTACCTCGTAAATAATGTGCTCAATGTAGCCTTAAATACAGGGACATGAACACAGGAGGTTTTAGTTGAAGAAAGTATCATATCACCATTCTACACCGATTTCGTCATAGAAACTGAATGAGAATACGAACCCCAGACATCGGTAATACGAGTTCGCTATTTTAATCATAGCTCCGTTTATTTTGGCAACAAAATATGCAGATGAGAAACATATTTCTCTTCGCATGCGATAATTTTCTATTATTAATGAAAAATACACTGAAGAGCGAAAGAAACTGGTATACCCGCCTAATATCGTGTAGGGCTCCCGCGAGCACGCAGTAATGCCGCAACACGACGTGGCTTGGACTCGACTAACGTCTGAAGTAGTGTTGGAGGGAACTGACACCATGAACTCTGCATGGTTGTCCATAAATTCGTAAGAATACTAGCTAGACTTCTGAACAGCACGTTGCAAGGCATACTAGATATGCTCAATAATGTTCATGTCTGTGGAAATTGGATGCCAGTGGAAGTGCTTAAACTCAGAAAAGTGTTCTTGGAGTCACTCTGCAGCAATTATGGACGTATGGGGTGTCGCATTGTCCTGATGGAATTGTCCAAGTCCGTCGGAATGCACAATGGACATGAATGGATGCAGGTAATCAGACAGGATCTTATCTAGACGTATCAGGGGTCCCATATCACTCCAACTGCACACGCTCCGCAGCTTTACAGAGCCTCCACCAGCTTGAACAGTCACCTGCTGCCATGCAGGGTCCATGGATTCATGAGCTTTCCTCCATAACCGTACACGTCAACCCGCTCGATACAATTTGAAACGAGACTCGTCCGACCAGGCAACATGTTTTCAGTCATCAACAGTCCAACGTCGGCGTTGACGGATCTAGGCGAGGCGTAAAGCCTTGTGTCGTGCAGTCTTCTAGGGTACTCGAGTAGGCGTTCGGCTTCGAATGCTTGTATCGATGATGTTTCGTTGAATGGTGCACACGCTAACACTTGTTGATGTCCAAGCATCGAAATCTACATCAATTTGCGAAAGGGTTGCACTTCTGTCACGTTGAACAATTCTCTTCAGTAGTCGTTGATCTCATTCTTGCAGAATCTTTTTCCGGCCGCAGCGATGTAGGGGATTTGATGTTTTACAGGATTCCTGATATTCACGGTACACTCGTGAAATAGTCGTACGGGAAAATCCCCACTTCATCGATACCTCGTAGATGCTTTGTATCCCATCGCTCGTGCGCCGACTATAACACCACGTTCAAACTCACTCAAATCTTGATGACCTGCCATTGTAGGAGCAGTAACCGATCTAACAAGTGCGCCAGACACTTGTTGCCTTATATAGGTGTTGCCGACCGCAGCGCCGTATTATGCCTTTTTACATATATCTGTATTTGAATGCTCATGCCTATGCCAGTTTCTTTGGCGCTCCTGTGTATTGTTTTCAGGAAAAATACTAATCTATTTTGTTAAGATTATTTAGCACGAGATAGGTATTCTGTCTTTTTTGCACCTATATCGAGTTCTTATAGCTGTCCACACATTAGCAACTTTTTCAGAATTAGTCTGTGTTCGTTGTATGGACCTTAAGAAATTTCTTTGCTGGGCAATCGTAATTTTGTGTCTCGTTTCTCGAACGGTTGTGCGCTTTCATGCAAAACTGGTAGTTAAAACCAGTCACGATACTTGTCTTTATAGGGAACATCGAGATCTGCCGTAAAGTGCCAAATGTGTGCAGAAAAATCTAAGTTTAGGAAAGAAGGCCAGAGTGACAGATTTTTTTATCTGATAGCGTTATTAATGGGACTTATTAACTGCTGTGAGATTAACATCGTTTGATCGTCATCTTGTTTCTATCTGAAGGAGGTGGCCGAATGATGTGTTCCCTCAAGGGACTATGAACTGGTTCGAAGGTGTGCAAAATACGGGAGTTTTTTTTATTTTTATTTTGCAAGGTCGGTAAGATGTTCCTCAAAGAATATTTGTGTTGTTTAGAATAACGAATCTGAAAATACTATGTTGGTATGAGCTGAAATGTAATCGGTACGTGGTGTTCGGCGACCTCCTCTTGTATGCGCAGCTTTCATGTTCGTCTCATGTCGTCAGTTGTTTAATGGCTCCTCGTCCTGTTTGTCCTTAAATCTTGATCTTCAAGGAAATTTCGAGAAATACCACCAGAAATATTTTGTTGAAAATTGTTCGTCGGTTTTATTGCTCTTGACTACTTTGTGTATCATCTACACTCAATTTAAAACACTGATAACTGTGTTGCACTATCAATATTGAAATCATGAAAAATATTGTTTCAGCCCTTATGTGCTATTTGCGATTTCTAAACCAGTGAAAGTGTTGCTTCTTTACTCACAGATGAATCTCAAGGTATTTTATTTTATGGCTTAAGGCATTTTTCTTGCTTCATGTTAAATTACTGCGAATTTCACTGACACGAAGACAAAAATATGTAGCTGGAAATCGCAGACACGTGTAACAGTTCAAAGAGGGTAACAGTAAGAAGATTTATGACGATTACTTCTTCACAGGGAAATGTAACAATTAACAATGTAATTAATTGTCAGGTCCACCTCCGTAGGTGAGTGATCTGTGCAACTGACTGCCACGCGGAGATTTCGGGTTCGATTCCCGGTACTGCCAAGGATTTTTCCTTGGCCCTTGGCCTTCCCCCTCCGAACCGCATCCGATGACTCCATTGGCAGGGGATGACACGGCGGTCGGTCGGTACTGAAGGAGCAGCCTGGAGCTGTGGACGGGATTTACGATAATTGATTGATAATGTACGAAGATGAAGCTACATTGGTTTTCTCAGTTATATCTGCCTACCATCTCCAACTCTATAAGCTGAATTAGAAACATGTATCTAACAGCCTCCAGCACCCCATGTTACTGAGATAGGAACGGCGACGCGTCCTGACACTTGACCACAGAACCATGTACAACGCATGGAGGATGGTCGGAGTTAAACTAAAGACGAACACCTCACTCGATGCTTCGCAGATGCACTCAATGCGATAATCGGAGGAACCATACTAACACATCTACGTCCGTGGACCGGAGTACCATACTGACATTGTTCGGAAGCAAAGTGTATTTTGCTGTTCATGTTGTGTATTCATGACCTGACAGTATTAATAGTAACCTCAGGTTTTTTTCCAGACGGTACAATTATCTTTGCCGGCCGTTGTGACCGAGCGGTTCTAGGCGCTTCAGTCCGGAACCGCGCTGCTGCTACGGTCGCAGGTTCGAATCCTGCCTCGGGCATGGATGTGTGTGATGTCCTTAGGTTAGTTAGGTTCAACTAGTTCTAAGTCTAGGGGACTGATGACCTCAGATGTTAAGTCCCATTTGAACCAATTACCTTTAATGAAGGTGATCTTAATTCAGAATGTTATAAATATCCGTAATTTGGTTTAAATGCTCGGAAATGCAAAAATAGTGTCATAAGACTATAATATCTATGCATTACAAACGGAATGTCATACAAGTACATGTATACAGCACTTTGTAGGGTTATGAAATGGACTGATCTGACACAGAATATTGAACATGTAGAAAGAAGAGCAACACGATAGATCACAGGATTGTGTGATCCTTGGGAGAGTGTCACAAAGATGCCGAAAAATCTGAACTGGCGGACAGTTGCAGATAGACTCTAACTATTCCGCGAAAGCATACTTACGAAGTTTGAAGAACAAGTATTAAGTGAAGATGTACAGTGGCTGGACAAAAAAATACGGAAACACCGCGAGAAATGCGTGCTTGAACGTAAATGAATATGCTAGCCAAGCCTACACGTTTGGCTCTTGTATTTAACCACGAACGGCGCCTGTGCAATGTCTTCAATACGTACACTATGTGATCCAAAGTATCCGGACAGCTGGCTGAAAATGACTTACAAGTTCGTGCAGCCCTCTACCGGTAATGCTGGAATTCAATATGGTGTGGGCCCATCCTTAGCCTTGGTGACAGCTTCCACTCTCGCAGGTGCTGGAAGGTTTCTTGGGGAATGGCAGCCCACCTTTCAAGGAGTGCTGCACTGAGGATAGGTATCGACGTCGATCGATGAGGCCTGGCACGAAATTGGCGTTCCAAAACATCCCAAAGCGGTTCTATAGAATTCAGGTCAGGACTCTGTGCAGGCCAGTCCATTACAGGGATGTTATTGTCGTGTAACCACTCGGCCACAGGCCGTGCGTTATGAACAGGTGCTCGATCGTGTTGAAAGATACAATCGCCATTCCCGAATTGCTCTTCAACAGTGGGAAGCAATAAGGTGCTTAAAACCTCAATGTAGGCCTGTGCTGTGATAGTGCCACGCAAAACAACAAGGGATGCAAGCCCCCTCCATGTAAAACACGATCACACGATAACACCACCGCCTCCAAATTTTACTGTTGGCACTACACACGCTGGCAAATGATGTTCACTGGGCATTCGCCATTCCCACACACTGCCATCGGATCGCCACATTATGTACCGTGCTTCGTCGCGCCACACATTACTTTTTCCACTATTCAATCGTCCAATGTTTACGCTCCTTACACCAAGCGATGTGTCGTTTGGCGTTTACCGACGTGACGTGTGGCTTATGAGCAGCCGCAAGACTATGAAATGCAAGTTTTCTTACCTCCCGCCTAACTGTTTTAGTACTTGCTGTGGATCCTGACGCAGTTTGGAATTTCTGTATGATGGTCTGAAGATGTCTGCCTATTACATGTTTCGACCCTCTTCAAATGTCGGCGGTCTCTGTCAGTCAACGGACGAGGTCGGCCTATACGCTTTTGTGCTGTACGTGTCCCTTCATGTATCCACTTCACTATCACATCGGAAACAGTGGACCTAGGCATGTTTAGGAGTGTGGAAACCTCGCGTACAGGCGTACGACACAAGTGACACCCAATCAACTGTCCAAGTTCGAAGTCCGTGAGTTCCGCGGAGCGCCCCATTCTGCTCTCTCACGATGTCTAATGACTACTGAGGTCGCTGATATGGAGTACATGGCAGTAGGTGGCAGCAGAATGCACCTAATATGAAAAATGTATGTTTTGAGGGGTGTCCGGATACATTTGATCATATGGTGTAGCAACTGTCAGTCGTGCTGAAAACAGTGTTCAAAAAATGGTTCAAATGGCTCTGAGCACTATGGGACTTAACATCTGTGGTCATCAGTCCCCTAGAACTTAGAACTACTTAAACCTAACTAACCTAAGGACATCACACACATCCATGCCCGAGGCAGGATTCGAACCTGCGACCGTAGCAGCCGCGCGGTTCCGGACTGAGCGCCTAGAACCGCTAGACCACCGCGGCCGGCGAAAACAGTGTTGCCTGTAGTTGTAACTGCTACGCGAATTCGAACGTGCGCAAACTGTTCGTGCTCGTATGTTGGGTGCTTCCGTAACCAAGGTAGCCGAAGTGTCTGTTGTTTGAAGATTTGTACTTGGTTCAAATGGCTCTGAGCACTATGGGACTTAACATCTGAGGTCATCAGTCCCCTAGAACTTAGAACTACTTAAACCTAACTAAACTAAGGACATCACACACATCCATGCCCGAGGCAGGATTCGAACCTGCGACCGTAGCGGTCGCACGGTTCCAGACTGAAGCGCCTAGAAGACTTGTACTGCATACAGGGCAAGAAGAAAAACATCATTTGCTAAGTCACAACGCGGACGAAAGTGTGTACTGAACGACCGTGACATACAGTCATTGAAGGGCATTGTGACGAAAAATAAGGAGACGACTGCCGGAAAAGTCACTGCAGAACTTAATGTCACACTCGCGAATCCTGTCAGCACTAAAACAACACAGAGGGAGCTCCATAAACTGGGAATTGCAGTGCGAGCTGCAATTGCAAACCCACTCGTGAGTGACGCAAATGCCCTTAACAGGAAAACGTGCAGCCAAAGTCATAAAACCTTGACAGTGGAGCAATGGAAGAAAGTCATTTGGTCGGATAAGTCTCGTTTCACACTTTTTCCAACTTCTGGCCTGAATTTAAACCCCAAGGGTGAAACATAACGGGGTTTCGGTGATGGTTTTGGCAGCCAATCGTGGTGTTCCATGGACCTCGTGGTTACTCTACAAGATCGAATTACTGCCAAGAATTATGTGATCATTGTGACTAATCAGGTCCATCCCATAGTACAAAGGTTTTTACGCAATCGCGATGCCGTGTATGGTATTGTAAGCACGAGGATGAATTGTCACATCTCCTTTGGCCACCACAGTCAACAGATCGCAGTTTTATTGAGCCTTTGTGGTCGATTCTGGAGAAAAGAGTGCGCGATCGCTATCCATCTCACGATATGTGAACTTGCAGCTATTTTGCAGGAAGAACGGTATAACACTCTACAGGACTTGTAGTTATCCATTCCGAGACGAGTGAAACGTATTTTGAGTCTCAACTGGCCTCTTGCACCGTATTAGGCATGTAAATGTGTTCTATTTTTGGTGTTTCCATATTTTTGTCCAACCTCTGTAGATGAGGTACCTATGGTTTGCCCCCTTAGAGATTGCGAAGACAGTATCAGTCTAATACAGCACGCACAGAGTCGCTAAAATACTCATTCTTCCCGCGAACCATATGCGAACGGAACAGGAAGTAATCCCAAAGAACGTTTCCGCCCGGCTAGCCGCGCACTGTAACGCGCTGCTTCTCGAGCGGGAAGGTGTACCGGTCGCCGGCAGGAATCCTCCTGGCGGATTAATGTCGAGATCCGGTGTGCCGGCCAGCCTGCGAATGGTTTTTAAGGCGGTTTTCCATGTACCTCGGCGATTGCGGGCTGGTTCCCCTTATTCCGCCTCAGAGATTGCTATGCAAACACTGTCTCCACATAGGCGTACGCCATAATTACTGTACCACACAAACATTTGGCGTTACACTGGGCCTGGTGTGAGACGTTCCCGGGGGCGGTCCACTGGAGGCCGAACCGCACAATAACCCTGGGTTCGGTGTGGGGCGGCGGTGGGGTGGGTGGACTGCTGTGTCAACCACTGAGGGTTACGGCGAGACGAAGCTCTCCGTCGTTTCTAGATCCCCGGTTTAATACATACATACAATCCCAAGAACACGTGGTACTCTCTGTGTTGTAGTTAACAGTGATTTGCAGAGTATATGTGTAGTAGGAGTGATACATTGTCTTGCTTAAATAGTCCAGTGAAACTGTTAGAAAAAAGCCTATATCTTGCAAAAGGTGGGGTAGAAGATTTACTTTTCTTAACTCGTTCATATTGTTGGAAAGGTTAGAAAACCAAGTTTTGCCAACAAAATTTCTCTTGGGAAAACTTTCTGCAGTCAAAAAACTTCGAAAATTTCGGACTTTTTTCAGTTTTTTCAAAATATCTCAGTTTCATTTGCTCCTATCGCTTTGACGTCTATTTTCTTTTTTAAAGAGCTCAAAATTCTCTACAAATTTAATTCTTAGCATTTTTTTCTACTCCCAGTATCTAAGGCGCTACAGCGCGTCAAAAAATACCAATTTCTCAAATTTCAAGCAAAGTGCAAATTACCTAATTTTTTAACACTGTTATTTCAGTTTCTATTTGTGTAGTATGAACATATTACTCATCATGTTATTCATTGGAATTTACCATCTCACTCTGCTGCAGGGCCAGGACAAACAGCATCATATTCAGTAATTGCGAACACATTCACGTCGGATTACGTGAAGTTTATTTGTGTTACAATATGTAATACGATTTCATGCGGGTGCCGTACATTTTCTAAAGTTGATTGACGTTAATGATCAGTTATAAGAAAAAGTATGTAGGAATTGTTCTTTAGCGGACAAAAGCGTATTTACTCTTTGGCGGGCGGAAGGCGATTATCTCTGGTGATTGTTCACAGCGCGCTGACAGCTATTAGCACACAGCAATAAGGGTCCTACAGTTTGGAGTCGCTTCCACTCAGTATATGTTGCGGTGCTGAATATGAGTATGTCTGACATGAATTTGTGTTTCATTTGCGAAAAAACTGTGGTGAGTGGTGGACGCAAGGTGAAAAAGAAAGAACTGACCACACTTATCGATTGTAGTGCTAAACGCAGGGAGTCTGCTCACACCCGTTTTTTGAAAACGCTCAGTGAAGTGATGGTGCATGAAGCATGCTACAAGAAGTACATTAATCAGAGAATGATAGCAGCTAGCCTTCGACATCCTCAGGAACCAACAGGCGTGCTACGTCGGTCGCAGGAAAAAGGTAAGTTCAATTTCAAAGAGAAATGTTTCTTATGTGCAAAAGGGAATTCTTATGACTTTTTAACCAAGCAGTTAAGATTGCCATACGCCAAACGAAATTTTGTTTACAATGTAATGAAATTGGAAGTGCAATCGACAGTATTAGAACAGGCTAAACGACGTGGTGATGAATTTGGTAAACAAGTGATAGAGCGGATTCAAAATGTAAATGATTTGGTTGCTGCAGATGGGTGGTACCACAGATTTTGCTGCAGAAAGTTCTTTCACCGTGTTTCAGCTACTGGACAGAAACGAGGTTACCAACCTGCAACACAAGTAGATAAAGGCATGGAGGCTATATTTGCCTACCTGGAAACCAATACGGAAGGACGTCAGTTTTCTATGGACGATCTGTTAGAGCAAATACCCACATCACCTCGTCCTGATATTCGAACTGTCAAGGCTCGCCTTTTCCAGAAATATGGCGACGATGTGGTGATAGCTGAAACAGCTTCAAAGCCAGCAGTCGTATGTTTCAAGAATGTTGGGCACCGACTACTCAGTGAAAACTTGTACACCAAAAGTAATTCAGATCCTCAGCAAGAAAGACTACGAATCGTCAAAGCAGCTGCAAATATCATATTAGACGATATAAGATCAGTAGTGTAAGATGTAAAACAGTACCCTCCCTCTGATAATTTTTTATGTGATGTAGAGTCTGTCACACCAGAATCTGTAAGATTGCTCTTTGAAACTATAATTTTGAAACACAAGCGGTCTCCCAGAAAATGGGGGAAAATATGTGTTTCTGTTGCTCACGCACTCATGAGTGCTGCGAGGGCACGTTCATTTATCTTATCACTTTTGACTGCTATTAGCGCATACTTGTACCGGAAGTTTGGCTCAAAACATCTCATCCAGGTTTTGTCTTCCCTTGGCTTTCCAGCATCTTATACGGAAGCTGCCCTATTGGAAGTGTCGTCAGTCCTTCTGCTTGACAACGAAAGACAACGAAGTGACGCATTTTGCCAATTTGTGTTTGATAATGCAGATTTCAATGTAAACAACCTAGATGGAACTGGTATTTTTCATGCAATGGGAGGTATAATGTGTGTTACTCCTCATGATGCATTGCTTCCTCAGAAAAATATTAAAAAGTTGAATCATCGTCCCTCAGCTCAACTTGTTAGTGAAGCCGGAAAAAATGACATACAGACGTTCCACAGAACACAAGTTGGAGGGCTGAAGGCTATAAAAATTGAAGATTTGGACATAATTGCTCCTGCAAAAGGTCGTCATCTCAACAGCGGAAATTACGTGGTTATATTGTAAATGGTCTCAGAATGCAGTAGTTTCAGGATGGAATGGTTACATGGAACGCTTGACGGCATTCAAAGAATATGAACGTTCGAAAATAAAGTGTCTTCCATTTCTTAACTCATCACCAACCCATTATGACACCATATATACTGCTCTGATGATAGCTAGAGATGCATGTAAAAGACATAATCAGACTACATGCTTTGTCACATTTGATCAGCCTTTCTATTGGAAGGCAAGGGATATTGTGGAGATTGACCTTCCTGAATTTCATAGTGTGGAGGTCCGACTTGGAGGTTTCCATTTCCTTATGTCGTTCATGGGATGTATCGGTATGATCATGGGTGGAAGTGGATTAAAGGACTTATTTGGTGTAATATTCGCTGAAAATATAGTTGAAAAGATTTTGTCAGGACAGGCATATTCCAGGGCTGTGCGAGCGCATTTATTGTGTCACCTTGCTTTGGCCTGTCAAGTGTGGGATCACACTGAACTAACAGAAGATGAACGTGGGACATTGAATGACTTGTCTTCTCCTTGTGGTGAGTCAGAACTGTCAGTTGGCCAGGATACCAGTGTTCTTGGGGAACATGTCATAAAAAAATTTGTAACTGCCCTGAAAACGATTGAAAGTAAGGGACCCACAGCAAAATTATGAGTTCAGTACTACAAGATGGTCACTCTCATGAAACAATTTATTGAAGCGGATCAATCAGGCAGTTGGAAACTTCATCTTGAAAGCGTGCGAAAAATGCTTCTCTAGTTCCATTCAGCTGGACATTTTATGTACGCTAAAAGTGGCCACCTCTACTTACAGGATATGTTGAGACTCGAGGAAAAAATGGATTTATCAGAATATGAGAAGTTCACAACGAAAGGATATTTTACAATCCGGCGATCAGAAAAGTATTGGTCAGGGGTTCCTTCTGACATGACTATAGAACAAACATTGGTGAGAACCATGAAGAGTTCTGGAGGACTTACTTCTGGCCGAGGAATTACGGATAGTGTATTAACCAGATGGACACTGGGTATGATTCACATGCAGGACATTTGTGAAGAAATTGAGACGTATTGCGAAGTGAGCGCAGTAACATCAGAACAGCATGTAGATGCAAGAAGTTGTCGCATCGAACGAGATGGCATAGACTTGCGTAAGCTTCGTGATTGGTTTTCAGTGCACCCTCCCATCCCTGAAAGTCATTTTATAATGTCTGTCAGCAGTGGTGTTGTCGGAACAGAGGATGTTAATGGTCATATGTGTCACGAAGAGGGGGGAAAAGGCGTGAAAAGAATAGTTGGTGACAATTTCCACGATATAAAGTTCCGTAGAAAAGATAAAGTTGTGACTCTCCTTTCTGCGTTCAATTCTGTAAAATCTGGGAGTACTAAAATTACTCCTGTTGATCCTTTAACTCTTTTCCAAAGTATTTGTTTAATGAAACAAAGTGAAGAAGAGTTAAAAGCCTTCCTGAAATATGAACTCGCTCCTTACCCAATGTCCCTTTTCTCAGAAAAAGGCATGCGAAAAGGAACAAAATCATCATTCTACAATGCCTTCGTTCCAGTGAAAGATGTGAAGTCAGGTGGACCGAGTAAATTTTTTGTCATTGATGGAGGGTACCTTATCCACAAAGTGACTTGGACTCGAAATGTTTGCTTCAAGTCAATAGTCCAAAGCTATGTTTCTTACCTGCAACGTCATTTTGGATCTCAATTTGCTATTGTATTTGATGGGTATCCATGTGAGGGAGACAAATGTAGCACAAAGAATGCTGAGATGATTCGTAGGTCCAAAAAACATTCTTTGGTTGACGTTGTGGTTGAATCAGAGATGGTGAACCAAGTCCCTCAGGACAAGTTCTTGTACAACGAACGAAACAAGATGTGTTTGATCACTCTTCTTAAAAAGGAATTTCTGTAGTGTAGCATTGAAGTGCACCAGGCACAAGAAGATGCTGACGTTATGATTGTAGCATCCGCCATTTCAAGAACCAAAGATTTTGGAAGTGTTGTCATTGTAGGAGAAGATGTTGACCTGCTTGCGCTCATGACCGGTTTGGGGCAAGGTATTGAAAACCTATTTTTCTTAAAGCCAGGAAGAGGAATTGCAGAAGACAAGTGGTTTTCCATTGCATCTTACAAGTTTGACAGTGAATATATTCTGTTCACTCACGCCTTTAGCGGATGTAATACAACATCCGCTTTTTTTGGTCAAGGAAAAATTAAGTGCTGCAATATTGTTGCGAAAAATGAACACCTAACCTCAGCGCTTTGCACGTTCAATAAACCACATACTACCCGTGAAGAAATAATAACAGCAGGAGAACAGGTTACTATCGCATTGTATAGTGGAGGTGTCAGCAGTTCCCACACACTAGACCATCTGCGGTACCAGCTATTCGCCAAGTCTGCCACAAAAAGCAAACTGAATCTTGCACGGTTGCCACCTACACGAGATGCTGCACAACATCATTCGTTGCGGACTTACCAACTAGTCCAAAGTTGGATGGGAAACTGGAAACCTCCTGAGAAATGGGGCTGGAATCACAGTGACCACGGTCCAATACCCGTTATAATGAGCCAAGATCCAGCACCTGAAGCACTTCTTCACATTGTTTAATGTCATGCAAGCTGAACTGTGGCGGAGTGTGCTCCTGCAGAAAAGCGGGTTTGAAATGTTCTTCAATTTACAAGAAATGTATTGGGGTCAACTGTGAAAACGTGCCAAAATTTTTATATGAAGACAATGAAGAAGATGTTATGGAGGATGTTGAGGAAACCGCTGACGAAATCAACGAACTTACTTAGGCTGACTCGCTGTTTAAAGAAGAGGTCAATCTGGGATCAACTCTATGTACAGACCCTGAATCCGTAACTCAAGGTGTTTCTGGTGACACTGAGGAACCTGGCCCATCAAAAGGTTGGAAGTGATGCTCATATCTGTCTCAGGTGTGATATTACAAGTATTACACACCCAGAACTGTCAACATTTTTTAGTAACTGACAATGCATTTTAATTGTAATAAAGCTACTTATTTTTAATGTCAACTGTGTGGCTTTTATACACAAGAATAATTACCTACCTAATTACGTTGCCTATTGCAGCTAATAATAGTTCGGATTCCTGAGACAATTTATTTTGTGTGCGTGTGTATTTGTGTGTGTGTGTGTGTGTGTGTGTGTCCGTGTCTCTTAATGATGTATTTTTATATTTATAGTTTTACAAATACCAGGGCTGAGGTGGGCCATAGCGAACTTCAGGTAGTGACGTAAGAATCACAATAGTTGGGTGTCCAGCAATCCTTATGTTGCATGCAGAGAAATTGAATACCTGAAAGTGAGGTGGTAAATTCAAACATATAACATGATGTATAATGTATTTATACTACACAAACAGAAACTGAAAAAATAGTGTTCAAAAATAAGGTGTCTTGGCACTATGCTCAAAATTTGAAAAATTGATATTTTTTGAGGCGCTGTAGCGCCTTAGATATTGGGAGTAGAAAAAATGGCAAGAATCAAATTTGTAGAGAATTTTGTGTTCTTAAAAAAAAATAGACGTTAAAGCGATAGGAGCAAATAAACTGAGATATTTTGAAAAAACTGAAAAAAGGCAGAAATCTTCCAAGTTTTTTTAACTACAGAAAGTTTTCCCAAAGCGAAATTTTGTTGGCAAAACTCAGTTTTCTAATCTTTACAACCACATGAACGAGTTGAAAAAACAAACTCTTCTACCCCACCTTTTGCAAGGTATATCTGCTATCTGACTGGACTAAAACTACAAATCATTTGGAATGAGCAGCAGGCTACCAAAGGAATACAAATGATCTGACATGAATTACTGCATTTTTCTCCGGTGTAAGACAATGGTAAACTTACCCATTGCAATATCTATCTCTATTTCCGTTGCTCACAAGCGTATCGAGACATGAAAGTTTTCCACAGTTAAAGAAAATTAACGAATGGATCATCTTCACCCGTTCACTCAAGCGTGTCACAAGCTGTAATTTGCGACCTTCTTTATGTGTATTGCCGAAGGTGGAAAGAGCCATCTATTCGAGAATTTCAAATTCAAGTCTTAAATTCGAAACTGATGATATGATAGACAAACGGCAAGAAGATAGTTTTACACCGATAACTTTAACCAGGAAATTACTTGTTGACACCGCTGTTTGTTGATGACTAACAGTAAGGACACAGTTCGGAAGGTCATTTACAGATTAAATAAAATTTAACAATCTCGACACAAAAAACAGAAGCCAAGGCTTTTAAAGATCAAGATCTGGTCGCAAAGAAAATTCTAATAAACCGTCAAAAAATAGAGACTGATTGAATTCAGTTTTTTGGGAGATAAAGAAGATGAATGAATTCAAGTTCTTAGGAAATACTATCTTTTCACAAACGTAAAATACCTACCGAAAAAAGTGAAAGATTCAGTTACATTAATGAGACAAAATACAGAACACTGAATAGAAAGCTGAGGACAGAGATCTTAATAACTTCTAGAAAACAAAGACAATACCAATTATAGTCTATGAAATGAACCCAGAATAAAATCTGCGGAAATGTTTTTCAGAATAGTACGCTACTGGCCAGTAAAATTGCTACACCAAGAAGAAACGCAGATGATAAGCGGGTATTCATTGGACAAATATATTATACTAGAACTGACATGTGATTACATTTTCACGCGATTTGGGTGCATAGATCCTGAGAAATCAGTACCCAGAACAACCACCTCTGGCCGTAATAACGGCCTTGATACGCCTGGGCATTGAGTGAAACAGAGCTTGGATGGCGTGTACAGGTACAGCTGCCCATGCAGCTTCAACACGATACCACAGTTCATCAAGAGTAGTGACTGGCGTATCGTGACGAGACAGTTGCGCGGCCACCATTGACCAGACGTTTTCAATTGGTGAGAGATCTGGAGAATGTGCTGACCAGGGCAGCAGTCGAACATTTTCTGTATCCAGAAAGGCCAGTACAGGACCTGCAACATGTGGTCGTGCATTATCCTGCTGAAACGTACGGTTTCGCAGGGATCGAATGAAGGGTAGAGCCACGGTCGTAACACATCTGAAATGTAACGTCCACTGTTCAAAGTGTCGTCAATGCTAACAAGAGGTGACCGAGACGTGTAACCAATGGCACCCCATACCATCACGTCTGGTGATACGCCAGTATGGCGATGAGGAATACACGCTTCCAATGTGCGTTCACCGCGATGTCGCCAAACACGGATGCGACCATCATGATGCTCTAAACAGAACCTGGATTCACCCGAAAAAATGACGTTTTGCCATTCGTGCACCCAGGTTCGTCGTTGAGTACACCATCGCAGGCGCTCCTGTCTGTGATGCAGCGTCAAGGGTAACCGCAGCCATGGTCTCCGAGCTGATAGTCCATGCTGCTGCAAACGTCGTCGAACTGTTCGTGCAGATGGTTGTCGTCTTGCAAACGTCCCCATCTGTTGACTCAGGGATCGAGACATGGCTACACGATCCGTTAGAGCCATGCGGATAAGATGCCTGTCATCTCGACTGCTAGTGATACGAGGCCGTTGGGATCCCGACGGCGTTCCGTATTAGCCTTCTGAACCCACCGATTCCATATTCTGCTAACAGTCATTGCATCTCGACCAACGCGAGCAGCAATGTCGCGATACGATAACCGCAATCGCGATAGGCTACAATCCGACCTTTATCAAAGTCGGAAACGTGATGGTACGCATTTCTCCTCCTTACACGAGGCATCACAACAACGTTTCATCAGGCAACGCCGGTCAACTGCTGTTTGTGTATGAGAAATTGGTTGGAAACTTTCCTCATGTCTGCACGTTGTAGGTGTCGCCACCGGCGCCAACCTTGCGTGAATGCTCTGAAAAGCTAATCTATTGCATATCACAGCATCTTGTTCCTGTCGGTTAAATTTCGCGTCTGTAGCACATCATCTTCGTGGTGTAGCAATTTTAATGGCCAGTAGTGTAGCTGGCTGTAGACTATCTAATATGATAAGGAGCACAACAATCAGACAAGAATTAGGAGTGAAAAGCACAAATGAAGCAACCACATAATGTATAAATAAATGGAGAGATTGTGTAACAACAATGAAAAGAGAGTCATAAAATAAACTGAATTATCGACCAACAGGGAAAAACATCAATAGACACACCAACAGGGAAGTAGAGAGGTCAACTACAAATTAATCACAGACAATACGATCACTAAACAAGAAATCGTATCAGGAAAATGCATAACAGCTGAAAAATTGCAAATCTGAACCTAAAAGATGACGCCACAGGTGTGCGGCTGTCGCGTGCACTGCGGCTACCCACCTGCCTGTTGACCGTCCGGCCCTCGTCGTCCACGTAGCACCAGAGGAACACCATCGCCCCAGACGGAACTTCGGCCTGCGAACACATTCAGAATGACTCCATAAATTACGGGCTTTATTAAGTACAGACGGCAATAGTAGTATTTACAGAAAGTTCTTTATGGACAATGAAATCACACCCTTCGTGCAAACAGCTGAAAAGATAGTTCGTGTGGACCTATATATATATACAACTTCACTGGTTGAAAAAATATGTGAAGCACCCGGAAGACATAGACGTATATCAGTGTGACTTCGTACATGTAAGAATCAACATGGATTCCGGAAGCAGCGATCGTGTGAGACCAAACTCGCTTTACGTG
This sequence comes from Schistocerca cancellata, assembly GCF_023864275.1. NCBI lineage: Eukaryota > Metazoa > Arthropoda > Insecta > Orthoptera > Acrididae > Schistocerca > Schistocerca cancellata. Next base: position 563,960,835 of record NC_064626.1, read on the forward strand.
TTCATGAGACCCAGAAAATATTAGATACAGGCTCCCAGGTAGATGCCATTTCCCTTGACTTCCGGAAGGCGTTCGATACAGTTCCGCACTGTCGCCTGGTAAACAAAGTAAGAGCCAACGGAATATCAGACCAGCTGTGTGGCTGGATTGAAGAGTTTTTAGCAAACAGAACACTGCATGTTGTTCTCAATGGAGAGACGTCTGCAGACGTTAAAGTAACCTCTGGCGTGCCACAGGGGAGTATTATGGGATCAGGGACCATTGCTTTTCACAATATATATAAATGACCTAGTAGATAGTGTCGGAAGTTCCATGCGGCTTTTCGCGGATGATGTTGTAGTATACAGAGAAGTTGCAGCATTAGAAAATTGCAGCGAAATGCAGGAAGATCTGCAGCGGATAGGCACTTGGTGCAGGGAGTAGCAACTGACCCTTAACACAGACAAATGTAATGTATTGCGAATACATAGAAAGAAGGATCCTTTTTTGTATGATTATATGATAGCGGAACAAACACTGGTAGCAGTTACTTCTGTAAAATATCTAGGAGTATGCGTAAGGAACGATTTGAAGTAGAATGATCATATAAAATTAATTGTTGGTAAGGCGGGTGCCAGGTTGAGGTTCATTGGGAGAGTCCTTAGAAAATGTAGTCCATCAACAAAGGAGGTGGCTTACAAAACACTCGTTCGACCTATACTTGAGTGTTGCTCATCAGTGTGGGATCCGTATCAGGTCGGCTTGATAGAGGAGATAGAGAAGATCCAAAGAAGAGAGGCGCGTTTCGTCACAGGGTTATTTGGTAAGCGTGATAGCGTTACGGAGATGTTTAGCAAACTCAAGTGGCAGACTCTGCAAGAGAAGCGCTCTGCATCGCGGTGTAGCTTGCTGTCCAGGTTTCGAGAGGGTGCGTTTCTGGATGAGGTATCGAATATGTTGCTTCCCCCTACTTATACCTCCCGAGAAGATCACGAACGTAAAATTAGAGAGATTCGAGCGCGCACGGAGGCTTTCTGGCAGTCGGTCTTCCCGCGAACCGTGCGCGACTGGAACAGGAAAGAGAGGTAATGACAGTGGCACGTAAAGTGCCCTCCGCCACACACCATTGGGTGGCTGGCGGAGTATAAATGAAGATGTAGATGTACACACCATTGGCGAGCATTTACATGATAAGAGTAGCAATTCTCGGTGACAGGAAGAACAGCCACTGGAGTGCATTAGTGTTGTTGGTACGAGTGTTGTTACCAGGCATAGGAGGGTATGTTAGAGGAGTGACCAGCAGCACATGTTGAGTGATCACTATGAAGGACACGTAGATGCCGCGTAATCGTGTGAGACAGGGTTGACAGCACCAGACTGGGGTCTCATTGTGAATGTTCGTCCAGGCGGCAAGTCGATTCGCGCAGTATCCAGATTTGTGGGACATCCATATGTTACACTGGTCCGATGTTGAATTGCATGGGAACGTTAAGGCAGGCATACTAGTCGTCAAGTTTCCGGTCGACCACCCTACACATCTGCGCCTTCCATAGGAGAACAATAATGGACTGCCTGCAACAGTCTGTATCATCCTGCATCCCTGGCGCGAGACTAGCAGAAACCGGTCTAGGGAATTACCGCCTCGTTTAGGATACCGTTAACACCACAGCACAAACGGACGCATTTGGAATCGTACTGCCGCTGGGAAGCGTGAACTGCTAATGAATAGCGCGTCTCTTCGTGTTCAGCTACGAAGCTCGGTTGTGCACTACCCTGGATAACCATCGCTGGCGAGTACAGTGGCAACCTGGTAGTGCTTCATTTCTTCCAATGTTTTGGAGAGGTAGAGCTGTGTTAGTGCTGTTGTGCCGTCAGGGTTCCGTCCGATCACTATCAACCGTGATGTGAAGTCATACTTGATAGCTCTGTAGATGACAGTGATGATGGCGATGTTTGGTTTATGGGGCGCTCAACTGCGCGGTCATCAGCGTACGTACAAAGTCCCAATTTTGACACTGACCATTTTTTTTCGCAGTCCAATCTAGCCACTGTCACGAATGATGATAATGATGAAATGATGAGGACAACACAAACACCGAGTCCCCGAGCAAGGACAATCCCCAACCCGGTCTGGAATCGAACCTGGGACCCCGTGGTCCAGAGGCAGCGGACACACAGTGACAGTGATTGAGGGTACCCTGACGGCGGTATGTCACGGACAACTTGGGTGTTCAAGTCTTACCTCTTACGGGACAGCATAATGGTGCCAGTTTTCAATAGGATAATGTTCGTCCACACATGGCACGTGTCTCTATGAACTATGAGCGATGCTGAGGTGCTCCCGTGGCCACCAAGACACCCAGATCTGACCCTGAAAGAACATGTGCGGATCCAGAGCGGACTCGACTCCATCCCACTGCCACTATCCAGGATATCGAGGATCAGTTACAACTGCTTTCGAGCGTCTTGCTTAAAAGAGGAAACAACAGCTTTATGACCCACTTCCAAATGGAATTAATGCAGGCATCCAAGCCAGAGGGAGTGAAACTTTATACTGATAAGTGGACTTATACCGCCAAGTTGTCCGCCTGCTTAGCTGGGTGGTAACGTGCTTTCCTACCATATACTGGGCCCGTGTTCGATTCCCTGCCGGGTTGGAGATTTTTCTCCGCTCGTGGTCTGGGTGTTGTGTTGTCCTCATCATAATTTTATCCTCATCATCGGCCGCAAGTCTCCCAATGTGGGGCCGATTGAAATAAGACTTGCACTTGGCGCCCGAACCCGAATGGGGCCTCACGACCAACAATGCCATACGATCGTTCCATTTTCATCGCCAAGTTCTTTGTAGATCGTCTTGGTTTTGTAATCACATACCCTGTCAACCCGTCGTTTCATTTCGTTTATTCCTCCCCTTCTAGTTGCTTCATTTGTATAATAATTGTGAAGTCCTGGCACATCTCATCCAAACTATGGGAAGAACTTCAGCAAAACTGTAGTGGAGTAAACCAGACCTAACTAACGGTGCAACTCAGTACATTAGGAATTTGGTGCTTACGTTTACTGAATGCATATAACAATCACTTGTTATCAGCAAATAAGGCACAACTTTAACAGAGACGAGGTACAACATTTTGCGTCTGATTTAACTCAAGCAATAAGAAATGTGTACCTCCACTGATTCTCAAATATATAACATACGATAAATGAAAGCAGTACTCATTTGTGGGCGGAGCTACTGAAACAGAACTTATATGTTAGACCACAGAAATGTGGAAAATCGTGTAACGATCTTATTGTGACAGTAATAACGGTACAGTACTTATTGAGTAACCGTCCGAGCAACATAATGTGAATGCTCACGTATTCACGTATAGCTGACTGTAGGAAAAGCAGACCACAGGCTGAGATTTTAAGAAAATGTAATTCATACGCGTCATAAGGGGCTTGGAAAACACTTGTTCGGCAGACGTTTATCAGGTAGCATTAGTAGGCGAGTAGAGAAGATACGAACCAAGAGCGGTGCGTTTCGTCACAGGAGATAGTTTAATAAGCGTGAGAGCTTTACGAAGATGGTTATCAAACTCCTTTTCCGGACACTACAAGAGAGGCGTTGTGCATCATGGAGACGTTTACTGTTAAACCTCTGAGAGCGTAAGTTGCAAGGAGAGTCGGGCAAAATATTCACTCCCACATACCCTGTCAGTCCAAAAAGTTTCGACACTACATCAATAAAAAAGATAAACCTTAAGGGGATGATTTTAATGTTTCAGGTGTTCCACATAGTCTGTCCCACTTGAGTACAAAGCACAGAGCGTTCATACAACGAATTGAAACTGTGAGAAAAGCCCTTATTTAGAACGCTTTTCAACTGTCGCGTCACATTAGCTTGAATGTGGAATATGTCGTCAAAGCGTTGATCCTTCATGCGAATTTCTGTATTTTGTCGTTTTCTGGCAGGCTCGTATTGATAACACCAAGTCTCGTCGGCTGTGATTATTTGTCCCAGAAATGAACTGTCCGCGTTTTGCATTTCAATCCAGTAACAGCAGGCATTCACGTTTCGTCGTTTTTGTAAGGGAGTCGATGTATGCTGGGCAAACTTTGCACATACTTTTTTGTTCTTCAGAACATTCTGGATGATGTCGTGAACACTTTATTTTGAGAAAATACTGCATTGCGATTTGTTACATAACAACTTGACACAGTGCGACCGCACGTCGGCTACTTGCATCGGAATGGTTGGATGCACTTCTGTTGTTTACTGTGGTGTCACCGCCAGACACCACACTTGCTAGGTGGTAGCCTTTAAATCGGCCGCGGTCCGCTAGTATACGACGGACCCGCGTGTCGCCACTGTCAGTGATTGCAGACCGAGCGCCGCCACACGGCAGGTCTAGAGAGACGTCCTAGCACTCGCCCCAGTTGTACAGCCGACGTTAATAGCAATGGTTCACTGACAAATTACGCTCTCATTTGCCGAGACGATAGTTAGCATAGCCTTCAGCTACGTCATTTGCTACGACCTAGCAAGGCGCCGTATTCAATTGATATTTATCTTGTGAAGCATGTACAGTCAAGAGCAGGCGCGGCTCGTGGTTTCTATACTGGGGAAGGCTGCGGCATTTATCGATCGGAGCCAACATAGACCTCGGGTTATGCTGCAGATTAGTCTGACATAACAACTAAGAATTCAGGGGGAGGGGGGTGGGCAGATCACTTCTCTACCCATAATTTTACGTACTGTATCTTCTATAATCAGGTATTAAATATCATTAGAAGCTAACTTCGAGTTACAATCTTTGGTTAGTGTTTTTATACGTCATAATTACATTTTCTGACACTTTGCAGCAAATCATATGAAAGACGCGTCTCGGAGAGATCTTTAATGCGATGAATGTTAACTTTGCGGCTGCTTAATATTTTTGGTGTTTTCATATCTAAACTTAAGGCGTTTATTGTGGTTTACCTCCAAAGCTCGAAGTTTACGAGTTCACATGACGATACTGTGATGTTTTGGTGACGTCACAGGTCTTGTGCTGTGATTGCGTGGCATGAGCAATCCGTGGAACTGTCATATTAATTCACATGTTTGAGAAGCGAACAGTTCGTATTTATTGTGTATTATGAAAATATGCATTTATGTGAAATAGCACACTAAAGATCTCTCCAAAATACGTCATTTTTAGTACGGTTTGTTGTGCTAAAGTACACAAAATGTGACACTGTAGCGCAACACACTGTACCGGTACCAAAAGTGATTCGTTTCGGAAAATGTCATCACGTTTATGACTGGCTAAACATGACACTACCCATTTTTACTCACTTCACTTAATAGGCTAAGTAGGACTTAATATAAAGAAATTACCTCTAATCAATTATGAATGCACTTTTGCTTACTTCAATTCATTTGTTTATAGACGAAATCAGCTCGTCTCCCCTCCTGCGCAGCAAAATGGTCTATGACCATTTCATTGAAATTTGACCGATTCAGTAATTCGTTCTCTAGGGAACACACTGCTAGCGCACAAAGTCTGTCCTCATTCATAGTGTTGCGCATGAATGTTTTCACTCGCTTTAACGTAGAGAAGCAGCGTTCTGCCTCTCCGGTCATGGAAAAGGTTACTATTATTTGCAGAAGTTTTACACTTTCAGGAAAACCTTTAGCCAGGTTGTTATCGTAAAGAAAGTTCAACAAGGTCAAAGCACCTGACGCTTTCATAAAATCTTTTCGGCTGTACAACACGTTCAGCTCATTACGTAGATCTGAAGACTGTAAATTGAACAAATTAACAGCTATTTCAAGCTCTTTTTCCGGAAAAATAGTTTGATGTTTTGCAAACAACGATGGATCAAACAGCTGTGCAATCTATAAGTGATCATTGAAACTGAATCGTTCTCTGATCTGAGTTGTGATGAGGTCGGAAACGTTTCGTGCACACACTATTATTGATTCTGTGAAACGTCCCCGTTTTGCAGTTGGTTCTACCTGTTCCCAGTGATCGTCAGTTTCAAGTGAGGCCCTAATTTGCTGGACAGAATCTGCAAAGTGCGATACATATTCAACAGTTTTCACTGCATCAATATTCCTCTGCTGCAGTTGATTAAAGAGAATGTCACAATGAGGCACGACTGTATTAAAAAAATTTAACCAGAAGAGGAAATCTTCGTCTTGCAGGAAACCTTTCAGTCCCGTGGCCTTGTTTATTGTCTTGTAATCACTGGAATCATCATCGATAATTCTTTCTAGCCACTCAACAATTTCCTTGCGGTATTTGTACACACTGGTTACGCTCCGTGATTTAAAATTCCATCTGATGGACTGAGGACAGGTAGGAATACGCTTCTTCACTACTTCGTCAAGAATGGCTGTACGTCTAGAAGAGCGGGAAAAAAAGGTGGAAATTCCTTCCAAGTTGCTAAAGAACATCCGCACTTGTTCACTTCCCGTCACACAACGTTCAACAATTAAATTTAACTGATGGGCATAACAGTGAATAAAGTGAGCATTCCTGTTCACTTCTCTAATTCTAGTTTGAACTCCACTTTTAAGGCCACTCATAACAGGAGCACTGTCGTAACACTGAGCTATCAGTTTTCCAAGTGTTCCATGCACATTCATTTTCTTTAGCTCGCAAAGAACAGCTACAGTTACATCGTCTGCACTGTGATCTTTTTGGCGTACAAAGGAAATAAATCTTTCATTTATTTGTCCCAGTAGCTCATAGCGAATTATTAGGACCAATTGTGACAAATTTGCACAGTCAGTAGTTTCATCAACTTCTATTGCGAGAAAGTTTGCCTTCGACAGTTCATTCCTGATGAGATTGAGGCATACCTCATAAATTCATTCCAGGAGTTCATTTTGAATTGTCTTCGATAGGCCTAAGAAAACACGGTTTTCTGATTTCTCAATGTGCTGCTTCAAGACGCACTCTTGTTCTGCCGGAAGACTGACTAATCCTCGAAAAATTCCTGAGTTTTTGAAATCTCTTGTTTCGTCGTGGCCCCTTAAGGCAAGCTCGAATTTGCCGCAAAATTTAATACAGTCTATCAGTTTACCCAGAATATACCGATTTTTTGATACATTTTCATTATATATCTTTATATTACGGCGGTAAGCACTGTTTAATTGGCACATAATGTCCACTTTCCCTAGCATTGAAAACTCAATGATACCATTTAAATGTTTTTCGCTGGAATTATGTTTTTTCACCTTTGCGTGAAAATTCTTTAAGTCAGTGATACCACTTTCAGTCCAGGCACTATCAGTACTATTTGTACGAAGACAGGTGAAACAGAAAAATGCATTTTTCACTTCACAACCACTCAGCTGCATCGTATATTGCTCTATTAAAACTGCGTTTGTATCCTTGCCTAGATTTTCACTGTTTCTGTTCTTGATTGATCGTTAGATCGGGTCTGGGTGCACCAAGTTCTTTCACTTTCATCCTATGGCCGTGTTCCAAGTTTTTACCTATTAAATTGCACACTGAATTCATATTGCGCTGGTTTCACACTCGCGGTATGTCGCAGATATTCACAAGCAAGTAAAACTCACTAAAATCTTGCAAAAGACCTTCCGAAAAAGAAACTTGTTATCACACGGTATCAACAAAAGCAGTCAGCATCAGCAAGCAAGGGAAGTAAATTAACGGGACAAATTTCGCGCGCTTTGTCCTCTAATCACTTATGAAACTTTCGCTAGATGGCAGTACTGTAATGTTACTGTAGTCTAGTGCCCTCTGGCGGGATATTTGCAAACTAATTCTAAATGTGGATAAAATAGCCAATGGCAGAAACAAAACAACTATGTACAACATTATCAAAACAATAATACTAAACGTCGATTAATGACACATCGAAGTGTAGTGGAGATGTGCAGAGACAGAGATTGGATAGCGAAGTTTCGGCCACTCTACATTCCTTTATTACATAGATAGTAGAACGTGAAAAATGTGTGGTGGTTGGTATGACATCCTTAGGCTGCAAGCTCTGAGCCTTCGGGTCACCCATAAAGAGCAGTACTATGTAGAAGCCACGCCCCCAAACCGCTACTACATGCAGCTACGGACTTTCCAAGGCGCAGCCTAAACACTACTAACCGTTCGGAAAACATCTATCGATACAAACAGTTCCACAAACGTTGACCGTCGGTTTTTTAATCGAAATGGGAAACATGCGGAATTCATCCTGATAATTTAAATTATGTACTACGTTCTTGCAAAATTTACTTTAACATGTATTTTGGGGCGGCTCCGCCTCAGAGCCTTTAATTATGAGCCGCGCCTGGTCAAGAGAGATGTTCACCAATTGTGGATTAAAGTTAAGTATTTTACCAGTTACCTCCTGTTTTGCTAGTCTTATTTCTCTGACCTGTTCCAGACCTCACGCCAGCCTGCGTGAGCTTTAACGCGTGCCGTTCGGCTTCCTCCAAACCCCGTGAATTGGCTCCTGCCAATTCACAACATTTACAGTTGTTCAAGTTGCCATCACAGTGATTTCGCTGACGTCACTTATATGTTGGGAATACAATGACTCTTGTAACGTTTGGGAGGAACGGTGAATGTCCGATGAAATGACCGTGACTAGAGAATCAGTGAAAATGGAACTTATATGGAGATGGTGAGGTGTTGACATAAGTGCCAACACCGTGTTTCTTGAGCAGGCCGAAATGCACGCTGTGAAAGCTCACGCAAACTGTCGTGAGGTCTGGAACAGGTCAGAGAAATAAGACTAGCAAACAGGAGTTAACTGGTAGAATACTTAACTTTATTCCATAATTAGAGAACATAGGTCTGACGGTACAGGCTTCATAAGATAACCAGCAAAAGATAAATGGCGCCTTGCTGGGTCGTAGCAATTGACGTAGCTGAAGGCTATGCTAACTATCGTCTCGGCAAATGAGAGCGTAATTCTCAATGTAGCATCGCTAGCAAAGTCGGCTGTACAACAGGGGCGAGTGCTAGTACGTCTCACTAGACCTGCCGTGTGGCGGCGCTCGGTCTGCCATCACTGACACTGGCGACACGCGGGTGCGTCGTATACTAGCGGACCGCGGCCGATTTAAAAGCTACCACCTAGCAAGTGTGGTGTCTGGCGGTGACACCACAGATGGCAGGGATGGCTAGAGGACAAATGTAAGGATGTAGAGGCGCATATCACTAGGGTTAAGATAGATACTGCCTACAGGAAAATTAAAGAGACCTTTGGAGAAAAGAGAACCACTTGCATGAATATCAAGAGCTGAAATGGAAACCCAGTTCTAAGCAAAGAAGGGAAAGCAGAGAGGTGGAAGGAGTATATGGAGGGTCTATACAAGGGCGATGTTCTTGAGGACAATATTATAGAAATGGAAGAGGATGTAGATGAAGATGAAATGGGAGAGATGATACTGCGTGAAGAGTTTGACAGACCACTGAAAGATCTAAGTCGAAACAAGGCCCCAGGAGTAGACAACATTCCATTAGAACTAGTGATAGCCTTGGGAGAGCCAGCACTGACAAAACTCTACCATCTGGTGAGCAAGATGTATGAGACAGGCGAAATACCCTGAGACTTCAATAAAAATATGATAATTCCAATCCCAAAGCAGGGGTTGACGGATGTGAAAATTACCGAACTATCAGTTTAATAAGCCACGGCTCCAAAATACTAACACGAATTCTTTACAGACGAATGGAAAAACTGGTAGAAGCCGACCTCGGGGGAGATCAGTTTGGATTCCGTAGAAATGTTGGAACACGTGAGCAATATTGACCCTACGACTTATCTTAGAAAATAGATTAAGGAAAGGCAAACCTACGTTTCTAGCATTTGTAGACTTAGAGAAAGCTTTTGACAATGTTGACTGGAATACTCTTTCAAATTCTGAAGGTGGCAGGGGTAAAATACAGGGAGCGAAAGGCTATTTACAAATTGTACAGAAACAAGACGGCAGTTATAAGAGTCGAGGGGCATGAAAGGGAAGCAGTGGTCGGGAAGGGAGTGAGACAGGATTGTAGCATATCCCCGATGTTATTCAATCTGCATATTCAGCAAGCAGTATAGGAAACAAAAGAAAAATTCGGAGTAGGTATTAAAATCCATGGAGAAGAAACAAAAACTTTGAGGTTCGCCGATGACAGTGTAATTCTGTCAGAGACAGCAAAGGACGTGGAAGAGCAGCTGAATGGAATGGACAGTGTCTCGAAAGGAGGATATAAGATGAACATAAACAAAAGCAAAAGGAGGATAATGGAATGTAATCGAATTAAATCGGGTGATGCTGAGGGTATTAGATTAGGAAATGAGACGCTTAAAGTAGTAAATGAGTTTTGCTATTTGGGGAGCAAAATAACTGGTGATTGTCGAAGTAGAGAGGATATAAAATATAGACTGGCAATGGCAAGGAAAGCGTTTCTGAAGAAGAGAAATTTGTTAACATCGAGTATAGATTTAAGTGTCAGGAAGTCATTTCTGAAAGTAGTTGTATGGAGTATAGCCATGTATGGAAGTGAAACGTGGACGATAAATAGTTTAGACATAAAGAGAATAGAAGCTTTCGAAATGTGGTGCTACAGAAGAATGCTGAAGATCAGATGGGTAGATCACGTAACTAATGAGGAGGTATTGAATTGAATTGGGGAGAAGAGAAATTTGTGGCACAACTTGAGTAGAAGAAGAGATCGGTTGGTAGGACATATTCTGAGGCATCAAGGGATCACCAATTTAGTATTGGAGGGCAGCACGGAGGGTAAAAATCGTAGAGGGAGACCAAGAGATGAACACACTAAACAGATTCAGAAGGATGTAGGTTGCAGTAGGTAATGGGAGATGAAGAAGCTTGCACAGGATAGAGTAGCGTGGAGATCTGCATCAAACCAGTCTCACGACTGAAGACCACAACAACAATGAAGATTTATGGGTGGTCTTTCTTTCCTCGCATCATTTCTGTTGCACTGAGAAAGGGAGAAATTACATCGGTACCAGAAATACTCTCCACTATAAATCGTATGTTGGCCTCCGAATTGTAGATGAGGATGTTAACATGGATGCATATAGCTGAAGACCATAACGCATGGAATAGAATAGTGAAGGTCTTTATCCCGCAGCGGCTGGTGATGCTAACAGTGAATAACGCATTTTTGTTAGGTTTTGGATTAAGGTGCTTGTTGTGATGAGGACTTACTGCTGTTGCAGAAATGAAGAGAAATGAAGAGGAGTAGCAATAAATAAATAAATAAATAAATAAATAAATAAAAAAATAAAAAATAAAATAAAATAAAATGCCGTTGAAAGTATCAGAGACAACAAAAACAGCCTTACCTTAATTGGAGAGTCAGTACATCAGTGGCGTGAGAACAGAGTGGTGTTAGTTGAGCGGTATGCTAATGATAGGGTAGACTGCATGAGTGGACTTACCAGGTCCCTCGCCTTGCGGCTGCGGCGGTCCGTCATGATGACGAATCCGTCTGGCTCTATTCTCCTGAGGCGGACTGTACGAGCCGTCACCTTCCCGTCCCTAAAAAAAAACAAGAATCTCAGCTTTACATAGATTTACGTAATGTAGTCGAATTAAGTCGGGTGATGCTGAGGGAATTAGATTAGGAAATGAGACATTTAAAGTAGTAAAGGAGTTTTGCTATTTGGGGAGCAAAATAACTGATGATGGTCGAAGTAGAGAAGATATAAAATGTAGACTGGCAATGACAAGGAAAGCGTTTCTGAAGAAGAGAAATTTGTTAACATCGAGTATAGATTTAAGTGTCAGGAAGTCGTTTCTGAAAGTATTTGTGTGGAGTGTAGCCATGTATGGAAGTGAAACGTGGACGATAAAGAGTTTGGACAAGAAGTGATCACATAACTAATAATGAAGTATTGAATAGAATTGGGGAGAAGAGGAGTTTGTGGCACAAATTGACAAAAAGAAGGGACCGGTTGGTAGGACATGTTTTGAGGCATCAAGGGACCACAAATTTAGCATTGGAGGGCAGCGTGGAGGGTAAAAATCGTAGAGGGAGACCAAGAGATGAATACACTAAGCAGATTCAGAAGGATGTAGGTTGCAGTAAGTACTGGGAGATGAGGAAGCTTGCACAGGATAGGGTAGCATGGAGAGCTGCATAAAACCAGTCTCTGGACTGAAGACCACAACAATAGCAACAACGTAAGCAAGCATATGTGCATTCTTTTTGAAAACGGGAGGCAGATTTCATATTTGTACTAGAAGGAAACTTCATGATCAGGAACAAATCTGATACATCACTACACAATTTGATAATCATTAAATACAGTATACTCCGTCCTTGTATTAACTGTTTAAAAGCTGAAATAATTGTTTTGCGTGAAAGTTGCTTTTTGTTTTCGTCAGACTTACCATGATGGTTAAACCACAGGAAAAATAGATTTATGTATTGCAATTCGCAATAATGGATCTATCATTCAAGTATGATCTAAGTTTCGTCGCCACTTCAACAATAAGCCTTCCATAACAAAAGGAAAAAAACTCAACCTTTTGAAGTATGTATCCGTGAATGACGGGACACTGATTTCAACTGGCTGTTCACAGGCAGCCAAATGAAGACGGAAAGTGATTGAAATCATCTCTCACCGTCAAATATTAAAGCGTGAAGATGTCATCATTGCATGTTCGTCTTAAAATCCGGCGTTATATTCGAGAAACAATTCCTACACACGGGATGAGGGTGTAGGTGTAGGATCTTTATCATAGTTTGCGGGCTTCAAGATCGCCAGATCTTGAAACGTGTTTCCGGAGCTACACTAAGTCCGCCCCCACCCCCCCCTTCTCTCCCTCGTCCCACTAAATTGTGACCGGCACCACGTTTTTCTCAACTGTCCACGAAACATTAAAAGCTCTCCTGAAAACGTATTAATACAGCGCAGTCCAATGAAACTAAACAGTATTTCCCAACTAAAAATGTGCGACATTAAATTTTTCATTTGTGTGGCCATAGTGTCTGTGGTTGCTTTATAATTCTTGAGGGTATTTCTGTTCTGTCGATGCAACTACAAAAAAGGTTGATTTTTTTCACCAAATGCGTTTCGCTTTATTGAGGTGAAGCATCATCACTGGTCTGTAATTAAGTTATTTACATTTTGATTTGCTTTCAGATCAAAAAACAGTTTGTTAAGAAGAAGTTGATTTGTATTGTTTTTTACAACACACTTTTATGCACACCGCAGAATATAGCGCTGCAGAACAACTAAAAATTAGACCAAAATTATCAATTTCTGACGCAGAATATCGACGATGTACTAGTAGACGGCATTTCTCGATGTAAGCGAGCACTGACTGTTAGACAGTCTTCTACACTGAAGTAAGACATTAGCATTTGTGACGGTAACGTAATGTGTGGACAGGAGAAGTTTAATGATTCGTGGGACAGATGAGGAAGACAGGATGTTGGAAATGTTTTAGTGGCGAAGGATTGTTTATTTAGCTTCGTTGCACTGGGTTACTTTTTAATGTGTTATCAGAACTTTTAATATTTCGTGGACAGTTGACTAAGACATGATGTCGCTATATCTATGTTCGAGGAAACTTAATGTAGTTCCACTGTAGTAAACCTAATGACAGGAGCACGTTCTCTCTAAACTCGTAGTTCAACAAAAAAAAGCAATATCTCGTGGTCGAATGCAATAAGAAAAAGGGAATGTCCTGGCTGATTCACTGATTCATCGTCGCCCAGTCCAAACCGCTAAGAAAAAAACTTGAAATTTGGAGAGATTGGTGATCTCATACTGTAGTTATCATGTAAGAAGGGATTTTTCGAAACAGATGATGAAAGGGTTTTTGAAAATATGTCGCTATTACGGGTATTTTGAAGCTAGAACTACGAAAAATTGGTATTGGGTTCTCGACCAGAAATTAAAAAATACGTTTCAGCACTTACAGAAATTCAACCCATATGAGGGTGATATGGTGTGTGAGAGTTTTTTAAATTAATTATTAAAGAATTACTAAAACATTTTTAAAGCTACATCTATGAAATTTGATATTTGAGCTCCCAGTCAGCAATTTAAATTTGTGGAAATTCAATTCCTAAGGGGAAATAATGGAGGAAAGTTTTTATGGAATATTTCATTATGAAAGCATTTCTGAAGGTAAATCCCCGAAATTTTGAATTTGGCTTCTCGTTAGAAACAAGAAAATAAATGTTTTAGTTTTTATGGAAGTTAAACGCCTAAGAAGGTGAAATACAAGATGTAAATTTTTATGAAAAAATGTCGTCAGATTGAAACATTTTTAAAGCTAAATCCATGAAAATTGGTATTTGACTTCTCGGTTAGAAATAAAAAAATGTGTGTTAGGGGATGAAAGTTTCTATCGAAATATCACCTTAAGAATCCAAAAGCTAGGATTAACATAAACCTCCGACTCCAGCTTACAGAATGGCTTTTTTTCAGAAGTACATTCGGAAAAGACCACTGTTCTGTGGCCTTAACGAGCGTGAAAAGATTAGATCGTGTCGAAATTTAAGAACGAAATCAAAGAAAGCTATTTAAAAATCACCACGACAAATCTGCTTTTTAAAAGTTGCGTAGAAATAGAAACGGATTTTTAACACAATACATTTTCATCAGGCCTGATATATGATCGCAAGCTAGTTCAGGATATTAGTGAACGTCTAACAACCGCTACGCAACGCCTGTGAAAACAGAGAACGTTGAGAAACCAGTACTTTGGGCAGACTTGTTACATAACGAACCAAATGCGTTATCAGATTTATTTATTCATTTTTAACTAATATAAGCAATCAGAACACACAATATTAATTTTATTATAAAAACACGTACAGATTTCACAAGTTCCGGATTGTACTTATTAATTTAATTCAATACTTATTTATATCTTGCTAAGTAAGATTTTTAATTTCGTAATGTTTCGTATTTTAGAATTACTCTAAATTATTGTAAAGTATTGAAAGATGGACTTTAAATGTATTATTACTCCATACAGTAACTGGCAATGTTCCGAAAAGCTCTGCTTGTGCACAGTACTGTAGTACTTAGTTGAGGCTATATTCCAAATAGTATTCTGTTTATTTTTGTGGAGTCGTTGACGCTGCGATTTTTCATAATGCATTACTCGGACCTGCTTTAAGCTACAGTGTCTTGGGTGCCTGGATTCATTACAGATTCCGATCCAAAATCATCACATTTTATGTGTGCATTGTTTTCACGGAGGTGTAATACGGGAAATTGTCATGACGTCACAAATCTGAAGCCGACGTCAGCCAGGTTGGCAGCCCCAAACATCAGCTTCTGGTGGAAGTGTTTTGATAAAAACAAACTTACAAGTGTACTAGTCGTTCTGATTATAGTCTAAAATGCAAAAAAAAAAAAAAAAAAAAAAAAATCACATTTCATTCGGAAGTGGACTCGTTCAAGTGATACTTTTTTTGTATACATTACTTTTAGTTGCTCTGGTTGCTTTTTCTGTAGAGATTTTATTTCCGTAATGTGATTTTGGATTTCCCACCAAGACAACTCTAAGAGCGGTGTAGTTGAACGGCTATGAGAGGGAAATATAGCAAACGTTCCAGTCATAGCGAGAAATGTTCTCAGTATTTTCGGGAAGAGACATAGGCGACATATCAGTTTTGTCATTCCGTATTAAGGAAAGTGATGGATTGCAAAAGCAGCCTTTTCACGTCACATACTTCGCTTCTTTTTTATTCGAAACGTGAAACAAAAGGAAGTTATGTTAACGAGGTTAAATGCGTCGTATTAGTGGATCAAATGTGCCTTAAAAAAAGACATGAAAAGCGTCTAAAAATCCGTTCCTGACACTTCATTATTCACGAAAATACTCTAATAGTTACTATTTAAAAGACATGTTGCGTGGACACTACAGAAATTAAGAACAAGAAGCAACTGTAAACACTTGTCTGCTTATGTTTACAGGCTATTAAAATGGCGGAGCCGGTTTCAGAGCAATGTGCAGCGGAAGTATGTAGTGCCACCTCCCCCTATTATATCTCCAAAACTTTTTTGGAAGAACATGGGACTTGGATTCGCACACTGTAAGCTGCAAAACGAAAGAACGAGAAGTACAAAGAGCAAGGGGAACGTAACATTCTACTCTATGTAAAACAATGTTATTGCACCCATACACATTTCACGTTAAGATTATAAGCACGATCATAAGTACCTATAGAAGCAGATAGACAATAGTACTTTCCGTAGTGGAACAGAAAAGAAACGAGTCGATTTTTCTAAGCCTCACTTCCCATTAAACCGAAGAGCAATGTCATCCGAGACTATAGCCACTGATAGGTATTCACCTTACTTCTTTTTATTAGACATTCCTCATTCACTACTTTCTTCGCTCTTGGGTGTGTTGTCGTATTTGAACGGGGCGATAGGCGAAATAATTTAATTCAAAAAAAGTTTCAAATGGCTCTGAGCACTATGGGACTTAACATCTGAGGTCATCAGTCCCCTAGAACTTAGTGATACTTAACCCTAACTAACCTAAGGACATCACACACATACATGCTCGAGACAGGATTCGAACCCGCGACCGTAGCAGTCGCGTGGTTCAGACTGAAGCAATAATTTAATTGCTGCCTCGGGTATTGTGAGCAATTGGCGCATGTGGAAGGGGGATCTGCGAGGGTGCAGGTGTAAGAACGCAAACTTTCCGTTAAGATAAGTTAGGCTGTAAATAACAGGTTTAAAACAATAGTTCACTGGTTTTCTGCAAATAGCAACTCTCTCTCTCTCTTTAAAAAAAAAAAAATGTTGCGTGTAAACGTGTAAAATCCTACGTCTCTCATAACTGCACCACCCATGTAAAGCATAGGCAAAGTAGTAAGTGGGAATTCTCAAATGGGTATAGACATTGCTGACGATTTTAATTGAGCTTAGAGGCTTTTGGGCAACTGAGTTCTGTTACTTTTGCGCTTTTCTCATTGCAAGGCTTGCAGAGAGGCGTATTAGGCCCTAGTAAGCTAACATACGTACACTGATGAGCCAAAACATTATGACCACCTGCATAACATCTCCTTTGTCCGTCTTTGCAACGAAATGCATAACTGATTCCGCGTATCGAGGATCCGACAGTTTGTTGGTAAGTTTGTGGAGGTATTTGACATTAAATGTTAACGCGCAGGTCTTGTAATTCGCATAAATAACGGGCCGCTGATTTGCGTACGCCATGATGGCGTCCGATAGCGACCCAGATGGGTTCCATAGGATTTGCATCAAGCGAATATGGTCGCCGAGGCATCAACGTGGGTTCACAATTAGGTCATTAACCACTGTAGCGCGGTTCTGGCTCCCAGACATGGACAACTATTCTGCTGAAAGATGACATCACTATCCAGGAAGGCGCCAAGCATGAAGGGATTCAGGTGGTTCGCAGCTGGCAGCGTGTCTTCAATTAATACCACTGGTCCCATGCAAGCGCAGGAGGATGTCTCCCATAGCAGAATACTGCTCCCACCAGCGAGCGTCCGTGGCGCGCTGCATGTTTCGAGCCGCCGGTTACCTCAATAACAGCGTTTGTGGACACGATTATCAACCTAGTGTAACAAAAATGTGATTCACCCGAAGAGCCGAGACGTTTCCCATTGATCGACGGTCGGAGCCCGATGTTCCCGTGCCGACTGCAGTCGTAGTTGACAATGCCGTTGGGGCAAAATATGAACGCGTGGGGGTGGTCTGCTGCGGAGCTCCACGTTAAACAATGTACGATGAACGGTGTGCACCAGCATTGTGCTATTTCAGCAGAGATGCCACAGATCACCACCTATCCTACTTTACCGAGCAGACAAGCCTCCGAACCCCACGTTCTGTGGTAGTTTCACTGTCCTATCTCTTTCCGTAGATGCTCACGACATTAGCACGTGAACATTCGACCAGCTTCGCCGTTTTCGAGAGACTTTCGCAGGATCCGCGTGGCAATAACCTGCCCTCTTTCAAAATCGTTTATCTCAATGGATTTCTCCATTTGCAGCCCATATCTTCACTAGGGTTATTCCCCGTCCGCGTCTGCTTCGCTTACATACTTTTGTTTCCACGTCACTTGCCCGCAACGCCACCCGGCGGCATCCAACGTCGCGGTGTGCAGCGGTCATAAAGTTTTGGCTGATGAGTGTAGTTTGCTCTGTGAAATTATATCTTAGGGTTAACTCATCTCTAAGGAAGAATGTTTTCATTGTACAAAAGCGTGCCACAAACGCAATATGCTACTCTCAGTTATGAACATTTTGTAGACAGTCGTTTAAGGACAACGAAAAAGTCTTTCGCAACGGACTGCTGTGATGATTATGATGGTTGGTTTGTGGGTGCTTAACTGCGCGACCATCAGCGCCCGTACAAAGTCTCAATTTTTACACAGTCCAGTTGTTTTACGCAATCCACTGTAGCCACTGTCACGAACGATGATGATGATGATGATGAAATGATGAGGACAAGACGAACACCCAGTCCCCGGGCAAGAAAGAAAGCTCTACCCGGCCGGGAATCGAACCCAGGACCCCGTGATCCAAAATGCAGCAACGCTAGCCACTAGACCACGAGCTGCGGACAACGGAGTGCTCTGATGAATTTCTCTATGAAAATCCGAGCTGTAGACAATATATACGAATGTCTATGTCACGAAAGCAACCGACTACCGAAAAAGGAATGCAGTCACACAAATTTAACTGATGCAGTTGTGTTCAGCGCAGCCAGCGATTACATTGGCGCCAACGACGGTCCGAGATCACTCGCAGGTCCGAGATCACTCGCAGTGACTTTGTTTCCATCAGGATGTGTAGTGCAGGGCATACTACTGCAAAACATCAGTATCAAGTTCTTGCTTCCATGCACCATATTTGGTTTAAACTATAATGTGACGAAAATTTACTGTTTACTGCAGTAGGGCATTAACGTTCCCCACAAAACGAGTCATTTTTGGTACAATTTGTTGTGCAGAAATGTCGGAAAACGTGACGTCGATCAATTGTAACGCTGCCAGCGTTTTTATAAGCCTTTGAAAATGGTTACCTAAGTTTCTTCTTTACCCACGTCGTCTTCACATTTCCGAACGACTGGTGCTTGATTATGTTGTCGACAGTTCTGTATGTATAGAAACATTAGTCGAACGTGAGAGCGTAGGTTATCTGTATTTGCAGTCTGGTCGTTAACCACTGAACCACCAGTATGATAGGATATTACAAAATATACTTATTTGCTTCGGCAACTCACAACCAAATTAAAACCCTCCAAACCCAGTTACACTTCAGGTTATACTTCGCATCTATCTGCTAGCACAACCTTCGTTCCAATAAACAGCTTCTTGCCACATTGCATTCATGTATTTCGCCAACACACCACCATATATTGCCTTTCATAGACCTCCGATAGTTGTCGATCTGTCGCCACAAAACTTCATTCTACAAAATGGTAAAAACCGTACTGAATAAATGTTGAAATAAATGCTCTCGGTGTTCCGTTCTACCGCAAGAAACACGTTTATGTGACGTCACAGACCGTGTTCTTTTCAAGGTCATAAGTCCCCTAGAACTTAGAACTACTTAAACCTAACTAACCTAAGGACATCACACACACCCATGTCCGAGGCAGGATTCGAACCTGCGACCGTAGCAGTCCCGCGGTTCCGGACTGCAGCGCCAGAACCGCTAGACCACCGCGGCCGGCCGTGTTCTTTTAAGGCGGCCATACACTGAACTGCCTGCGCTTACGTGTGCAGGATAAATCTGCGCAAGCTTCAGGACTGTACAAACAGGTTTATGCTTAATCGAATTTCGACTATGCATGCTTGTGCAAGCGTTCCAGCGCGCGCGTGTTTGAACTTGTGTACCAAGAATAGCAAGGTTTGTGGAAGCACTACTTAGTGATTTAATTTATACTTCGCCCTGTGCAAATGCTGCACTGTAATGTAGAAAAAGACAAAGAATATAATATTACATGGAGAAATAGAGAACAACCACAGCGATACTGTGAAACAGTTTCCGTAGCTCGTCTATAGCTAACAGGTAATGTGGGAATAATATTTTCGTTTCTTTATCCACTCCTTACTACAGATATCAAGTTTCCTCTTTTGTTGTTCTCGTAGTACAACGAAAAAAGGCTGCCGAGGTCTGCACATCTTCGTCTGAGCTCGGCGTTTTGTGCTGAACAAACTGATGCTTGTACAAGCCTGCCTGAACTGCAAGCCTGCCTGAGCTGTGTGGAGAAGCGAAAAACTTGTGCACGCTTGCGCAAGTATGCTTGGCCATGCGTGCTTGTCAAGCATGCAGTTTCGTGTGTGACCGCCTTTATTGGCTGATAGACGGAAATCGAGTAAGGGCCATTCTCGATTACGTGTTTGTGTAGCCGAAGTATCATAATTTTCACGTGTAGCCTTACATTCCAGTACAATCTGCTGTTTTGATGCAGCAGTCCCTTAATGATCCCATAAAAGGTGTCTTAACAACATGTTTTACAGACACGTCGGTAAATGCGACGTTGATCGATTGTAACTTTACACTAGTTTTTATAGACCTTACAAAACAGTGGCATGAGTTTTTATTTCATGTCATTCGCTTTCATGGTTCCGAGCAATTGGCCCTGGTTATTGTAAAAAAAAAAAAAACTCCTCCCGAACAGGACATGAAGGCCCAACAGTACCGACCGACCACCGTGTCTTACTCAGCCCCAAAGGCGTCACTGGACGCAGATATGGACGGGCATGTGGTCAGCATATCGCTCCCGTATGTCAGTTTACGAGACCGGAGCCTCTACTTCTCAGTCAAGTAGCTCCTCAGTCTGCGTTACTTCGGTGATCTGACGGGAACTGGTGTTGCCACGGCGGCGGCAAGGCTACTGGCAAGACGAAGAGCAGTTGGTGTCGTTACCCGTTGCAGGTGGCGAACGTGAGAGCGTCAGGCAGCACGAGGTCCGTGTTGATGGCGTCCTTTCTCCAGGACTGGAACAGCTCGAAAGGGCTGTCGCCATCGAACTTGATCTGCGCCAGACCGGACGGCTCGATGGTCTTTCCGTTCTCCTGCAACACACAACAGAAGCCCCGTCACTCACTCCCAATTTGGTATAGCGTAATTATGAACACTTTATGATCTGGCGCAACTTCTGAGTCCCCTCTCCGATTTTTTAAGAGCCTATAATATTCTGTACGGTTTGAGGCCTTACAGAACTGCGGCGCCCCGTTACTTCTTACAGGGGAAACTCACCATCGCCCCCCTCCCCCCCCCCTCAGATTTAGCAGTAAAATGGTCCAGTGGATAGCCTGTCAAAAACTGAACACAGGTTAAGCAAGAAAGCAGGGAGAAGATGTATTTAACTGTGAAGAAAGCAAAATCCAAACAGTGAACGCTCCAAGCTGAAGATGTACAACATCGAGCAAATGTGAGTAGCCAGTTGGTTATGTGGCCACGGTGTTCGACTCCTAAAGGGGGAGAGCCGTGTTCAAATCTATGACTGTCTGTCCGATCATTGTCTGTTTGCTGTATTCAAATTTGTGTCTGTGTCGTGGTGTAACGTCGTGTGACAGCGTGATGTAAGGAAGGAACCTCCATACGTATGTACCTTCTATTTCTTCTACACAAGTTCCACACATTATGACTCTTGCGTCCCGTATTTGAAGTTTTGACTCGTGAATTCCTTCGTTGTAACATAGTTCGCAGCCGTTTATATGTTATTGCCATTTATGCTCTCACTATTCATCGCATTTACTTGCGACGGTAATATATTCTTACCACATGATTCATATTCTATAACCAATGTATAGTATGACAATTGCCAAGACTACAGAAGGAGAATAGACACGTCAATGACCGTACGGAAAGTTCATATTTTTGTGAAAAAAAAGGCAGGCCCAAGGGAGGTTTGAACATGGATCTCCCTCCTCGCAGGCCAACACCGTGACCACACAACCACGAGCCCACGATTCTTGCAACTCTCTCAATGTCGCACATCTTGAGCTTGGATCGTTCACTATCTATTTTACTTCTTTATCCACAGTTCGCTACACCTTCTTCCTGTTTTTGACGGGCTATCCAAAGGGCCATTTTACCACTAAATCTGTGTGGGATGTGGTAGGGAGTTTACCTGGCTAGTTTGGTACATTGTTAACACATTGCAGAACTTTCACGGATGTCTGTTGCTCCAGAGTGGTCTGAATTTCACCGAGTGCAGTCCTTGCGCTATTTAGTTGCGTGGTGTTGGTTGGAAGGAAGATTAAGGTGTAACGTCCCGTCGACAACGGGGTCATTAAAGGTTAAAATGGCTCTGAGCACTATGGGACTTAACTTCTGTGGTCATCAGTCCCCTAGAACTTAGAACTACTTAAACCCAACTAACCTAAGGACATCACACACATCCATGCCCGCGGCAGGATTCGAACTTGCGACCGTAGTGGTCGCGCGGATCCAGACTGTAGCGCCTAGAACCGCTCGGCCACTCCGGCCGGCTGGTCATTAAAGACGGAGCACAAGCTCGGGTTAAGGAAGTATGGGATAGGAAGTTGGCCACGCCCTCTTAATGGCACAACAAGCCCGGAATTTGTCTTAGCGATTTCGAAAAACCTAAATCAGAGTGGCCGGACAGGAATCTGAATCGTCGAATGCGAGTTCAGTGCGCTAATCACTGCGTACCTCGCTCACTGCGTGCAGTTGAAAGTTGGTCATTCTGTACTTGATTCTGAGTTCGTCTTGCAATAATCTGGTAGTTTTCTTCGTATCGTGGCAAGTTTATTAACGCACAAAATATTGAAGATTTTTAGAAAATGTTCGTATGAAAAATTCCGTATTCTTAATTCCCTTCAGACCTAAAGCACCATTTTTCTTCATAATAAGCTGTGACAAGAAAGCTGAAAGATAAAGAGACGTTGGAAGTGCTCGAAATGGATTTCCCGTATAATGCAGATACACCAAATGAGGAAAGTAGTGCTTCTGGAATAGAATAAGTTATTGAAGAATTCGGACTCACCAATTTACAGGCCAAACGAACGAAAAATAACACCATGCCGGTATCAGCCATCTGTAGAATACTTCCACTAATTATCGAGAATCCAAAGAAAAGCAAGTTGAAGATAGCAGTGATAGGAAGAAATATATCACAAGTCTCTTCAGAACATAGGAAGAAAGAAGGAATTTTCATTTTAAATGAAAACTTTTATTTCTAGTCGTGGGAGATGTCAAAACAGTGCTATTTATGATATAGAATCGGGATCTCATTTTATGTGTTACGAATGTAAGGTGTTCTTGCATGTCAATGAGAGGAAAAAATGCTCTCATGAAATAATGCTTGTCATTGACTGTACCATTGTGACCTGACGGGCCTCTCGAGGCCCTTTTTGTAAAAAGGGAGTAATAGTAGTAAAAATGTGGTTTTCCTTACGTTAAAGCAATATCCACCTGATTATGGTGGTGTTACAAAGATAAAGAACAAAAATCTGGCTTCAAAGGAAAAATAGGCGCATATAAATGCCACAGTGATTTCGCCATGCGTTATACAATGTGTTCCGGGAGGAATGGCTAATATTGAGAGACACGACAGGAGCGATCATTCGAACCGATAAGATCTGATAAACATAAGCTCTACCGTGCATAACTTAAGAGCTACGAGCAGTTGTTCATCTTCGTCACTGTGACACACATCTCTTCTACTGAAGAAGTGCTCGTAGTCTTAAGGTATGCATTTTACAGCTCATACTTATCAAACCTTTTTGCTTCGAATGATGGTTCCTGTCATATGCCTCAACAATGGCCATCCCTTCTGGGACACACTGCATATTTACAATCTAAGAACCAGACTGTCTATTGTCACAAGACGCTTCACAAAATAACTAGTACTTCACAGTGATATACCTTCCATTTACGTCTACATCTGAGAAACAAATCGCTTACGAACCAAACAAAATGCCTCGCAGCACGGTGCGCGTTTCTTCTCTCTGTGAGCCGATTATATCTACCTGGAGCCAAGCTCTTTTCCAGACGGTCACATTCATTGAGTTTTCAGTGCTGACAGCGCGATGTTTTTGGAATTCGAGCGTGCGTGTTTGCTGATAATTAGTGGATCGGGGGAATCTAATGGAGACAGTCATAATCATGAAGGGCGGCTTTCTATGAAACATTAACAGAATATAAGTTGTATAATTAATGTAAACGATAGCTAAGCAGGAAAAACGTCATGGGAGGAAGAATATGAAATAGTACTACAGAGGAAAAGATACTGCAAAAGGAGTGGTATTCGGGTTCAAAGCGGCTCAAGTGGTTAGAGCCAACAATAGGTAGGTAAGATAAAGTAAGTTTCCCCGTTCTGGCACTGAGCGGCCAATCAGAACCAACCGACCACCGTGTCATCCTCTGTAAATGGTGTTACCGGATGCAGTACGGAGGGGCATGTGGTCAGCCCACCGCCCTCCCTGTCGTTGTCAGGTTTCTTGACCTTGAAATCGCTACTAAACGGTTCAGTAGCTCCTCTGTTGGCCTTACGAGGCTGAGTGTCCCCGTACCAGTGCACCCACCAAGGAAGCATCTCTGGCAGTATCGGGAATCGAACCTGGGTTTCCTCCACATGGTAGTCAGCCGTGCTGATCACTCGGTTACAGAGGTGGACAGTCAACAATAGCGTGTGACTAATAAGAAAAAGTAGTTCTTTTGTACGATGTTTCCTCTAAATCTTCGTGTTTTTCACGAGGAATACCACAGAATTACATAAATCAGAGTGAAAATGGCACGGTAACAATAGCAATGAGTGTCCCGTGTACCGGCGAAGAATTTGCCGCAATGTGGGCCATCTATCTGCCGTTACCATCGACTATAATCATTCTGTTGTCTGCATTTGTGGACTAAGGCGGTGTCGGTGGCTTTCCCGGAGGCAAGGAATTCATGGTTAACCCTTGACACTGTGCAGACGATAAGCCCAGTGCCTGTAACGGATATTAACGATATGACCGCTATCAAATACTCTCTTCTTGCCCAGCATGAGCTCAGCATTCATGTAGACAGATGGCCACAGCACAGACACTCGATACTTTGAGCTACTCCAATACCATGGCGACAACAGCTCTCTCTCTCTCACACATGCACATACTCTCCCCAACGCAACAGCTGTCTCTAATTCTGATTCTTACTGGGGTGTTTTAATCATGTGTGGTATACCCCAGAGTGCTTTATCACCTCCTAGGGGCCATCTTTACAATTTAGAGAAGCCAGTGGAAAGAAAAAAGGTGGCAGGGAGGGGGTGGCGCGGTGCAGGGGGGGGGGGGGGGAAGTGGGCGTTGTATCAAAAATGGGGTGGTTGGAGGCGGCGAAGGCGACAGTTCTGTGCTTTATTTTTTATGATTCATTTGCCAACGCCAAACCATGTTTCGATCAGCCAGTGGTAATTTTCAGAGTACAGGCACGTGCTGCAAGCATTGATGTAATAAGCTATCTGATCAAAAATATCCGGACATCTATTAGTCGGAATTAATATGGTCTGTGTCCATTCTCCGCCTTTATGATGGCTTGAACTCTGCTGGGAACACATTCAATGAGCTGTTATGTCTATAGACGTAAGGCAGTCCACTCTTCCTCAAAGCCAAAACCGGAGGACGCTGGGGTCTGGAACGAAGTCGATCTTCGAACTCATCCTTAAGGTTTTCCTTTGAGTTCCGATCGAAACCCTGGGCAGGCCAGTCTTTTTCACGAATGTTACTGTCTACAAACTATTGCCTCACAGACACTGCTGTACACAGCGAGCATGGGGATACAGTCATCGTCTCTGAGCTGATCCTCTACTGTATGCAGTACATAATGCTGTAAAATGTGTTCACACCCTGTCGTATTTACCTTTTTCGTCAGCCATATTCAGGAACTACACTAACCATCAAAAACATCCCAGTAACAACGTGTCCTCCGTACTTCGCTGTTGGCATACACGCGGCAGCAGTTAACGTTCTCCAGGTACTCACAAAAAAAAAAAAAAAAGAACCTTCCGTCGGATTCACACAGGGTACAGCGTGATTCAGCACTCCAAGTCACTCATTTCCGCTCATCCACTGCCTAGTGCCATCGCACTTTACACCATCCCAAGCGTCGTTTAGCATTGGGCACAAAAATGCGTGGATTATGAGGAGCTACTCGGTCACTGTACACCATTCTTTTTAACTCCCTTCGCTCTGTCACTATGCTAGCTTGACTACTGGTAGTACTTTGGAACTCGCGAGTGATTTCTTTCTCTGATTTCACGCGATTGTTTACGCCCACTCTCCGCAATGCTCGACGGTCCCTATCCGTAGTACATGAGGTCCGACTGGTCGTGGTTACCTGTAGTTGTTCATTCGTGTTTCCACTTGACAGTGATGTCACCAACAAACAGTCAACTTGGCCAGCTTTAGAAGAGTTGAAATGCTCCTGATTGATCAGTTCCTTGCGTGACATCTAACGACTAGTTCATGCTCGAAGTCACTCTTTTATCTGACCCATTTTGCTGTTACTGCTCCTGTACTGACAAAAAATTACTCCACGTCTTCTTTTATACTGACGAATCCGCTTCTCGTGACACCTGGTGGTCAATTCTGCATAGCACATGGATGTCTGGATACTTTTGATCAGATACTGTTTTCTCAAGGCGTTGAAAGGCGTGATTATGTCATGGAAAAAATACATATAAAAGGACATAATTACTTAATCTTCATGTATAATACGTCATTTTTTTCCAAAATTCTACGTTATGTTGATTGTTCCTGCAGCTACTAACACACAAAAATTTACGTGAATTTGTCTTCCTGAATGTTGACCACATTACGCTAAAGCAGAAAGTGAGAGAACTACTGGTCTAGCCGACCGCTCATTCAGTCATTTGTTCGTTTTTGGAACACGGGATGAAGCGCCAATCCAATTGCATCTTGTTCTTGTCACTGTACATTCATTAACTGTCTCGTGTTCACTGAGAGAGAAATTAAAAGGTTTTGTAGCACCTTGTCCTTTGCTCTGGTACGTTGATCGTGCCTGGAGCTGTTGAACAGGTACATTCTACCAACGTTGTCGACAGAAAACATTACGGCGGCGTGTATGGAGGGAAAGACGCATTCTCAGCTTTTTGCTGCAGGCCTTCTCAGCGTTTTGCCGCAGGGAACCGGTAACCGGTATTCAGTATACGCAAAAAGCCATCTGGCAGCGCCTTCTATCGGTCACCCCTGCTGCGTGATCGGTTACTATCGCCCGTGTTGAGTATCACAGTACAGCAATCCCACAGCAGATGGACACAGGACTATGTGACATACTAATAGCACTTGATGGATTGATACCTTTCACAGTTGTTATGGTTACTTATTTATTATGTGATCTTGGTATTTTTAATGTCATGTTACGGGCACGTAAAATATCGCCGACAGTTTCTCTTTTTTATTGCTAAATGCGTAGATCTGTTTTGCAGTGGCGCGATCACGAAAAATTTGACAGATTTTTTTAAAATTATCAGTCCTGTAACCCGTTTGATGCGGTCCGCAACTTTTTCCTCTCCTGTTCCAACCTCTTCACCCCAGAACAACACTTACACCCACTATCTTCAATTATTTATTGAATATAATCCAATCTTTGTCTTCTTTAAAAATGCGTGTTTTCTGTTACTTTTTTTCAATAAAATTTCGGGCGTGCAGCTGCATAAATTTCACTTCTGATGTCCATCCACCTTCAGAGTCAGCCGTGCCCTTCTTATATGGGCACTTTCATGGTGGTCTTTTGTTTTTGTACCACACTTACGATGCCTTACATCGCAGTAGTGGAAGCTTTCTTTGTTTCATCTACTTTTTTGCCAAGGAAGAAAACTAATTCTAGTGCAGTTGGAAATGAAGATGTACAAGACAGTTCAAGAGAGGAAAACGGATTAACTATTTTCTGCACTGCACTGCAATGATTGTCACAGATTTTTGTTCAAAAATGGTTCAAATGGCTCTGAGCACTATGGGACTTAACATCTATGGTCATCAGTCCACTAGAACTTAGAACTACTTAAACCTAACTAACCTAAGGACAGCACACAACACCCAGCCATCACGAGGCAGAGAAAATCCCTGACCCCGCCGGGAATCGAACCCGGGAACCCGGGCGTGGGAAGCGAGAACGCTACCGCACGACCACGAGATGCGGGCCAGATTTTTGTTGTAAAATAATTTATTGCTTGTATCTATAGTAGAAGACATATTGGTAGCTCAGATTTTTAGGCGTGGGAGCGCCATTTAATGAAATATGGGTTACGCTGGGGATGCTATCTATCAAATTTCACGAAAGCATACTGGAATGATGTTTATGTAGTGACGAATTTACGTCACCTCGCCAAACAATTAGTGTAAATCGGTTGACTAGATTTCGGTTATGAATGTATTTAAAGGCGACCGTTCGATTTGTTTTGTGCAAACGTGTGGTCTGTGTGGTGGAGTTCCACCATCGGGGGAGCATGTTTTAATATACTAGTATCATGAACATTGTTGAGCTTACATTCCTGTTAAAGGAACTCAGATGTGAGGACCAAATGCGAAAGTCTGATAATATTCTGCTAGTGCCCTCTAGGAATTAATAACCGCCTGCACTTCTCGGCGCCCAGATTGATATCTGACTTCTGTTCAAGGTCTACTGATTTCCTTAACATTATGTCTCTGTCTTGCATGAGTGCCATTCAAGCAAGTTCTGTGATTCTGTGAATGAATTGTGCGATACGAAATCCCTTCGACTGTGAGACTCGCGGTGTTACATCGATTTTTGAATGTTCGGAAGTTGAAACCTGTAGAAATTTACCGTCAACTAAAGGACGTGTGTGGTGATGCACTAATAAGCGAAAGAAATGCAGGGAGGTGGTGTGAAATGTTGAACTGTGGACGAACAAATGTGCCTGAGCAAACTTGATCAGTGCGTCCGTCACTCATCATAGATTATTTGAAGAATCGAGTGAAAAGCGGAATCATGCAAGAGCCTCCGGACGAGTCACGCATTTCTTCCCCAAACATTTTCCGTTTTTTGACTGATGGAATTGTACCCGAATATCTTGGCTTTAACAAAGTGTGAGCCCTAAGGGTTATCCAGTAACTGGGTGACTAACACGAAGCACAGAGAAGACTGGAAGACTGGAGGATTGATATTTCTGACACAGTATCATGCAGATGGAAATGGATTTATCGATCAAATAGTTATTTTGATGAGTCGTGACTGTCTCTCTTAACACCAGAGACCAAGAGCCAATCACCCGAATAGTATCATCCGTAATTACCTAAAAAACACCGAAAATTCAAGCAAACTGTGTCAATGCGAAAACTCGTGGTGATGGTGCTTTTGGGATGATAATGGCGTAATATTTGTCAACGATGGACAGGGTATTGTATCATCATAAGAAAACTGCGACGGTCAATCCAGAACAATTAGCATGGAGTAATTTCTCGTGGCATTGTGCTTATTCAAGGCTATGCCCGTTCTCACACTGCTGCTGCAACGAGAAACTTGCAGGATTATTGTGGATGGGAAATTTTTGATTGCTCACCCTTATAGGACGCCTCTCTTTTTGGTTAAAGAAATGTTTGAAATAATTGGGTGTCGAAAGTTCTAGGCATCGGACTTTTAGATTATGACAGCACAGGAAGGTCAACTCACGCCCAAGATACACGTGCCAATTTATTGAAATTCCTAACCGTGCTCCTACAGCCACGCACCCCATTGCAACTTCCACGGGTTCCGTCTGTTTATTCCCACAAAAATAATAAAACAATAGTGATAGTCTTCATGAATAGAAACACTGTTTAAGTAAACCATGATTTTATGTTCTTCTGGCACAAGTAATATGCATCTATGCAATCTGTTCACACTCACTCTACAGTCACAATCACTCGCTTTACGCAGTTCTCTTTGAGTTCGCCATCGTTGTTCGATATTCAGCGGTCGCCTTTTAAACTAAATACACTCATCAGCTACGGAACTACAACCATTCTAAAAATTATTCACTTCCATAAACGATATCGCAGACAACTCCTGCTTGCAACCTGCTCGGCATAGCTGCTCACGCCAGTCTGAAGAATGCGCCACAACTATCAGTGGGTGCCAAACCGCGTCTGCTTGTAGTATGGATCATCCCCGCGTCGTCGATGCTACTGTACTAAACCAAAGATAAATAAGGGCAGAGTCTGTCTGCCAGGTACAGGATCGATCTCTCTACCCTTTCACCCTACAGTCTGAACCAGAACTTTATTGATTAACACCTGTTGATGAAGCTCAAAGAGTTCCTGAGGAAGTAGTAACGTCTATGACGCTGTCACAGATGGAGCACCAGCTCGGATGGGACATGTGTGTGAATAGAAATCGGTTGTGTCGTTTTGAAAGAACCATCCTGTCGTTCGCCTTAAGCAGTTTATGGAACCTTGACAGACCGAAATCTGGATGGCTGCACGAGGATTCGAACTCCGCATCTCTCTAGTGCGAGTCCAGCATTCTACCCACTGCGTCTTTTTACTTGGTTGCTAAGGATCAGCGTAATGCCAGCGTGACGGATTGCCGTGCGACGGGCCCGCGTTCGGTTCCCGGCGGGGTCGGAGATTTTCTCCGCTCAGGGACTAGGTGTTGTGTTTTCTCTATCATCATTTCATCACCATCCGGCGCACAGGTCGCCCAATGTGGCGTCGAATGTAGTAAAACCTGCACCAAGGCCGCCGGACCTGCCCCGCAAGGGTCCTCCCGGCCAATGACGCCAAACGCTCATTTCCATTTTCCATCAGCATAATACAGTAAAATTAATATGTAAGGCTAAGGACAGAGATCAGCTTCCAGAAGTAGACGTAAATGCCAGCGGAATTTTTTTCGCTTACATCAGAGGTTGGTAAACTCATTAGTCAAGAGCGTCATTTATAAGTAGTACGACGTCTGAAATTACATTTAAGAACCAATTTTTTTTAACTTCATTCGCTGAAGTCGACCCCTTCCTATTTTTCCATCTAAACTCGTCTACCTCCTTTCATCCATCCTGTCTGTATGTCCAAACCACCTCAACATACCTTTCTCAATACATCTTCTTACACTCTACAAAGCTCCCTAAAATTAATTTATCGAACTTAACGTTACATTTCAAGTCTTACACAAACTTTACGTATGTTGAATAAAATTTTATGTCATAAATGGTTCAAATGGCTCTGAGCGCTATGCGACTTAACTTCTGAGGTCATCAGTCGCCTAGAACGTAGAACTAATTACACCTAACTAACCTAAGGACATCACACACATCCACGCCCGAGGCAGGATTCGAACCTGCGACCGTAGTGGTCGCTCGGCTCCAGACTGTAGCGCCCAGAACCGCACGGCCACTCCGGCCGGCTTTTTGTCATAGTAACGATATTATTTATTGATAAAATTTGATTGTAAGGTATCCATAAAATTAAATCTTGAAAGTGACTGACAAAAGCTGATGTGAACAATGGCCTTCACTCCTTGGAAAGTTTGGGTGAATCAGATTTCACTGTCGTTTTTAATTTTAGGTAAAATTCCAGGTTCTCAGCAATAAGATGACTTCTCAGTTTACTATTGGTAAAGTTATGCTAGAAAATGACTGCTCGTATGCACATATAGAATCGAATAAGGAAAGAACAGCAAACTCTAGTTTTTCGGCTGATTGTGAGTCAGGAATACAAACCAGGCATTAAAAATTGGCTAAATCTTCACTTCAGAGTACTTTCTTAAAGATAAAGACACAAACACCAACTAACAATGTAAAAATATAGATAAGAAAACTAGTCATATGTACAGGTATTGCCGGCCGCGGTGGTCTCGCGGTTCTAGGCGCTCAGTCCGGAACCGCGCGACTGCTACGGTCGCAGGTTCGAATCCTGCCTCGGACATGGATGTGTGTGATGTCCTTAGGTTAGTTAGGTTTAAGTAGTTCTAAGTTCTAGGGGACTGATGACCAAATATGTTAAGTCCCATAGTGCTCAGAGCCATTTGAACCATTTTGTACAGGTATAAGCTTATATTTCTTTATTCCTATCGTCATCCGTTTCACTTAATTCCGACTCAGTTATTATTAAATCGCTTTCCAAATGATTCATCGTTAGTTCACTGCTTGTATACGAATATTCTTCCGCCCGATCACATGCTTTTTTCTACCTTCACGAGAAACAGTTCCACACTCTTCAACGGAGTAGATATTTCTGCCGCTGCTTCATACTTGAACTACAGGACGTGAAAAATTATCCCGCGTGCCTGACTTATAACCATTATTCATCCCCCACTTTCGAACACATAGTCACAAGCAGAGAAGTGTGTGCGGGTGGCGCAGAGCGGAGGTGGCCTGACTCATCTACACCCCCGTCTAACGCCCAGGCCGAAAACCTACTTCTGTGCGTAGGCCGCGAAGTTTCATTCGCACTGTATGTGTGCGCTCGCATGTGGTATTTTGTTGCAGAGTCACATTCATGGGGACGAACAGCCGCATAAAGGCCCGCGAGCTGCAGCGGGCGACCACTGGCTTACGTCTATACGTGTAGCATCTCTTTGGAGGCTGTTGTGTTTGTACAGCCAGCAACCACGCGGCGCCGTCCACCTGCTTACGTAAGCTGGCCTTCAACCGGCTCCTTGACTTCTTAACCGTTCATTGCAACTCACCTCGACGGAAACAATGCGCTCACTCACTCTTTGGCACTTCACATTCATTTTAGCGTCCCGTACCTTGAAATTGACCTCGTCTCTTGTGTTTCTACCACATTTACGTGTAGTTTATTCGTTATCCATTCCTTATGTCATTATGTAAGAAAATGTCTCTCAACATATTTCAAAAGAAAACTCGCCAGTCTGCTCCAGTTTCATAAACGAAAGCATTAGAACGTATTCTGATAGTACTTGAGTTACGTAAGCATCGAGCAGAGAAGCTCGCTCCATATGTGTCCTAATATAGTTTCAGTGAGAGTACCAGATGCACTATCAACGGAAACATTATGAACACTGCCCACCTTGAGACTGAATGTCAACCAGTGGTGCTGCGGGCACGAGGCGCGTTAAGGAAAGGTTGTAAGCGGAGCTGAATCAAGTAGAGACTCGTTCTAGAGACAATTTGGGCCACAAATGGACTTTGACACACAGGGAGATCGTTATGACGTGCGCCTGGGAATCAGCAACTCGGGAACAGCGAAGCTGGTCGACTGTTACCGTGCTTTATCGTGAGCATCTATGGAACTTGGTTGATGAACTGTAAAACGTCGAGTAGGCGGCAAGACGCTGAACGTCCAGGCCTCATCGCAGAACCTGGAGGTCGGAATCTACTCGGCTCTGTAAAGTAAGATAAGCGGCGATATGTGGGAGATCTGACCACACTGTACAACGCTGGTGTAGTCACAAATGTTTTGGAGCACACTATTCAGCGCACATACTCGAACGTGGGTTTCTGTACCAGAGACCCCTACGTGTCCCCATGTAGACCCAACGATATCGTGAGTTACGATTGCAGTGTGCTCGAGTTCATGGAGACTGGATCGTGAATCAGTAGAAACGTGTCACTTGATCGGATGAGTCGCATTTTTTGTTACACCAGGTCGATGGTCATGTCCTAATATGCCACCATTCAGAAAAATCTGCTTCAAACATGCGCCTCGCCACGGTCGCAAGCGCTGAGGCGTGGGGGGGGGGGGGGGGGGGGGATGGCTGTATTATGCTACTGACGACATTCACTTTGGCTTCCATGAGACCTGTGGCTCTAAACGAAAGCACCGTGACTGCTGTGGACTACGTAAACAATATTACGGACCCTTTGCATCTCTTCATGCTTGACGTCTTTCCCAATGATGATGGCATATTCCAGCAGGATAACTGTCAAGGTAATAGCCAAGAGACGTCCTACAGTAGCTTGAGGAGCATGACAGTGAACTCACGTTGACGTCTGGCCTACCAAAAATAAGTTTCGGGTATTATGTGACGTGCATTGCTACCTGATGCTACAAACCTCTGGAAACCTACCACGTACTTCTAGTATTCACGCTACGCAGAATCGCTTCTATGCTGCATTCCAAAGACGGACCAACATGCAGTTATGAGGCTGCAATATGTTCTGGAATGAGCAGCTATAAATCTGATAGTAGTGAAAGACCAAGAAACACGATTTCATGACTTTTATATACTAAGGAAGGTTGCAGCATATCGCTACTGTTGCTCAACTTTTACGTGTAAGAAGCAATGAAGAAAGTGGAAGGAAATTTCCGAAGAGTAATAATAGAGTAAAGGAAACAAATGAAAATGCAAATTTTCATAGACAACATGGCTCCTCTTGCAGGATATAAGCGAGACTTTGGATAATAGGAGGAAAGCATGTTTAACAGAGAAAATAGCTTAAGAAAAAGAAAGTACAGAGACAAAGGTAGTAGGAGGGTAAAAGGCATTCTAGATAACCTTCCAATGACATTTTAGTGGGAAATTGCTAACGTCAGCACGTGTTCCTGGAATCGCAATGTCAGTGGAATTTTTTCCCCAGAAATTCCTGGAATTGTAGTGCAGATAATGAATGATGACGATCATGCAATCGATTTACAAGAAGTAAAATTGCTCAAGGAATTGGGAGGCAGGACTTGCACGCTATTGGCCTCAATGTCAGTCACCAGGGCGCCAAACCGATTGGCTGAGAGCATCATGATGATGTGTAACGACATTGGGCACAGGAGGAGGGGGAGGGATGGAGGGGGGAGGGAATTTCAGGAAATTGGGGAGGAGGAGAGAATTCTGGGGAAAAATTCTGCTAACATTGCAATTCCAGGAAAGCTGATGCTGATGTTAGCGATTTCCATCAAAAGGTCATTTGAAGGTTATCTGGAATTCCCACCGCCCTCCACTGAAGGTGGACATAAGAAAGATATCATAAGGAGATGGGCACAGAGATATCTTTCTTCGGTAAACGAGTTCTACTGCTAATAGATGCTGATATAAACGTGGACAAGTTCGTGAACGTATATGTCTGGAGAATAGCTCTGTATGGAACTTAAACATGTTCCGTCAGAAATCCAGAAAAGAAGAAACTAGAATCATTTGAAATGTGGAGATCAAAGAATTTTTAAAAATTTATTGGACAGGTAAAGCACCAACTGAGGTACTATAAACAAACGTAGTGGAAACAATATATGCTGTACAGAATGTGCTTACTGCAATGAGAGAGAAGTTAGTGGGACATTTGATATGGCATCTGGGAACACGGCACTGGAAAGAGACCATAACAGGGCCAGAGACAGACTGGGTAGAGGCTGTTCCAATGATACCCCATGGGGCAAAGGCACTGGCAGCTGACCAGGGGGCAGGAGCGGGTAGTTTAGGTAGGCTAGTTGCCAGGTGGACCTGTTGCACCGCATTCACTCCTCATCCTGCACATGCGCAACCATTTGCCAAGCCAACTCTTGACCGGACGTCCGCACGAGGTATGCGATTGCGTACGCTATAGCCATATTCCCTGACTGACCATGGCGTGATCTTTCTCCAGACCACTATGCACCTTTTCCCGTCGGGCGCTGTGCTGCTCACGTATAGCACTCGAGCTGGAACAGCTGGACTAGGATATTCAAGTTTGCAAAATAGAATATTAATGATGTAGGGTCTAATAGTTTAGTACACTTTCGTGACTACTGTGGAATTCACACTCAAGTGCTTATCAGAGGATTCATGGATCCACCTTCAGACTATTTCTCTAATATTCCACTCTCTAACAACACACGGGGAAAACGAGCACCTAAATATTTTCGTGCGAGCTCTGATTTCTCTTATTTTTATGATGATTATTTTTCACTCTTGTTTATTGAAATTTCGTAAAAAGATCTCGCTGCAACGAGAAACGCCTTTGCTTTAACGCTTGCTAACCCAATTCACATATTATGTTCGTGTGACTCTCTCCCCTGTTTCACGATAATACACAACGAGCTGTCCTTCTTTGAACTTTTTCGATGTTTTCCGTCGATCCTATCTGCTAAGTACGCCAGACAGCGCAGGATCACCCCCGAAGAGGATGGGAAAGCGTAGTGCTTCAAAATGGCGCTGAGCACTATGGGACTTAACTTCTGAGGTCATCAGTCCCCTAGAACGTAACGGTCGCGCGGTTCCAAACTGTAGCGCCTAGAACCGCTCGGCCACTTCGGTCGGCCAAGCGTAGTGTAGGGTAGTTTATGTAGTAGATTAGTTGCATTTTCTGAGTGGTCTGCCAATAAAAGGTGGTCTTGGGTTCGCGTTCCCCAAAACATTTTCTACGTAATCGTGCCAATTTAGGTCGTTTGTAAATGTAATCCCTAGGTTTTGTTAATTGTAATCCCTAGGTAGGTATTTAGCTGAACTGAATTTGTTTGACTTAGACCCCATCATATAACCAAAATTTAACTGATTCGTCTTAGTATTCATGTGTATGATTTCTTACTTTCACTTATATAGAGTAAATTTCCACATTTCCCAAGATAAACGTATCTTGTGTAAATCATTTTACATTTGGTTTTGATCTTCTGATGACTTTACTGGACGGTAAGCGACAGCATCATGTGCAAAGAATCTAAGAGGGCTGCTCATATTGTCTCTAAAATCCTTTATTTAAATTAGGAAGAGAAGAGGGCCTATAACACTTCCTTGAGGAACGCCAGATATCACTTCCGTTTCTCTCTATGATTTTCCGTCAGTTGCTACGAACTGGTACCTTTCTGACAGAAAAATCACGAAATCAACAGAGGCGATACTTCGTAGGGCCGCATTTTGATTCAAGTCGCTTGTGAGAAACAATGTAAAAAGCATTCTGTAAATCTAAAAGTATGGAATCAACTTGAAATCCCTTATCAGTAGCACTCAGCACTTCGTTCGAATAAAGAGCTAACTGTGTATCACAAGAGTAATGTTTTCTGAATCGGTGCCGTGTGTCGACAGAGAGATTTCTTCGAGGTAATTGATAACGTTCGAATACAGTGTACGTTCCAAAATCCTACTGAAGAGCGACATTAATGGTATGGGTCTGTAATGCAGCGGATTACTCCCATTTCCTTTCTTGAGTGCTGGTGTGAGCTGAGCAACTTCCCAGTCTATAGGTACGTATCTCTAGATGAGCGACCAGTTGTATATGATTGCTAAATATGGAGCTGTTACAAGAGTATACTTTGAAAGGAGCCTAATTGGTATGCACTCTGGACTGGAAGTCTTGCCCTTGTTAAGTGATTTGAGTTGCTTCGCTACAGCGAGGATATCTACCTTCAAGTTACTCTTGTTGGCAGCTGTTCTTGATTCGAATTGTGGTATATTTACTTCGCCTTCTTTAGTGGAGGAATTTAGGATAACTGTATTTCACAATTTCGCTTTAGTGGTAACATTACAGCCGCTATATCGCAGTGAAGATACTGATTTTGTGTTGCCGCTTGTATTCCTTACATCCGTCTGTGACGCAAGCCCATGACTGCTCTACTGGCCCGACTGCTGGTAGAGTGCAGCCTCTCTTCATTCAGGCACAAGGAGGAGAAGGATGACGAGCTCATCGCCCTGGTCATATCTGATTACTAGGAAACATCTCCAGTGCTCATTTGACTGCTGTGTGAGTAGACCTGGATCTTCCGTGGACGAACGAGGAAAAATCTTCAGCCCTTTCTGGG
This sequence comes from Schistocerca cancellata, assembly GCF_023864275.1. Classification (NCBI taxonomy): domain Eukaryota; kingdom Metazoa; phylum Arthropoda; class Insecta; order Orthoptera; family Acrididae; genus Schistocerca; species Schistocerca cancellata. The sequence goes on from NC_064626.1 coordinate 563,998,360, forward strand.
GTCGAACCCGGGAGCTCCAGGGCTAGAGTCTAGTCCTCTCGCCGCAGCCTCCATAGTTTAGTAGCTACATAACAATGAAAATACTCATATTAGCATGTGACAGGGAAAGGCAGAGGACAGTGACAAATTAGTCGAAAGGCTGATGACTTAAGGCCAAATTTTCGAAGATGTCAATAGCTGCTACTGGATTTGTAATGTTAACTTTCGAGGAGTCAATGGATTTTGTTGGATTTGTAATATTGCATGGCATGGTACTGCGAATTATGGGTGAAGCATTGTCTGGTTGGTATTCTCCAAGGACAGAGTCTGGCCAACAACTGCGCGACTTTTTAGCGATTCAGCGCATGATATGGCACAAAGACGTCGATTATCTGTTAAAGGGTGATTTGAAGAATATCCGGATAAAATTCTACACCTCTAGAGACGCGCAAAACCAAAGAGCTGAACATTATCCAGTAAAGATTCAAGTGCAGTTTCCCCCCTCCATTACTATTGACAATAGAAAGTCTTGAATGGTTCCATGGGAAAAAAATCTCTTAGAACAATTATTGAGTTTTATAGATTGGTTTCGCGATGAATCTCGTAGTTGAATGTTAGAAAAAAGGTCCGTTTGAGCTATTTGACTTCATTTTCTTTAATGAGGGACCCGCAACATATAGTATGTCACAGTATGACGTTATGCAGAGAACTCATATCAAGCAGCATACTGTGTCTTTCTTACAAAGACGAAGGTCATTGACCTGGACATTAGAGACGGAGAACAAGACCGGTTTCGGTCCTGCCCCCTTTTTACGGATACCTAGGAAAATCAAAATGTCGGCGGTCGAGACGGAATTCGAATCTCAGACCTCCTGAAAGCGAATCCATTGTCTTAACTCTGTCACCCATCGCTCGGTTTTTCTAGAAGTGACCCATTCCAGTCCTAACCCCACAGAAAGTCCTTGGCAGTACCGGGAATTGATCGTGGATCTTTCACACGACATCCAAGCACGCTGATCGCTCAGCTACGGAGGCAGGCAAGAAAATTGGGTATACATATGAAAAAAGTTTTAAGAGTAGATGTTTTCCCATAAGATTATATATTAGGAAGCAATGTGTTCTGAAAAGGTATAAGTGAGAATTGTCCATTTTCAGCAAGATTACTGTAGCATTTAAATTAATTCATAGCACTCATGTTCCAGCCGAGTAGTTACCAGTTGCCGTCAAACTAATGAATCAGTTCCAGTGGTCTTTGAAGGTGAGACCTTTTAATAAGTTAACTCAGATGAAATATGTTGTTATACGATGAACTGCTGACCTTCATATTCATTGAGAGTTAGATGAGCATAGTACTGTGATTGAAATTTCCTATACTAATTGTGAGCTAAACTTATCCGTCTAGGGACTGGATGTATGCTGACTGCCGCACACGTGTAGCGAGATGACGGCATCCTTTTGGGCTGCAAGGGATCGTTACTCCCGGCTGTTTCTTCAGCAACGTACTCTGTCTAAGGTCGAGTGTCACTGTACCCACGGACTTTCTTCCCTCGGTATCAGACTCTAATTGATATTATTGTGGCTGCAGCGCCTGGCATGTTTTAATTTAATTCATATGTAGAAATTAAGGACAGAGAATCTGATATGCTGATCTTGCAGATTTCATGCAAAAGTCACTTGGAAATTGATAGCGCAAATTAAGATATGTAACATTACACGAGAAATGCAGCATTGTGAAACTTCCCCTTTGTATGTAAAGAATGACTGAGCTGGTAAAACTACTACGTTACTGGATTTTCAAACTCCAGAGTGAAACTGAACGTACAGAGACAGTTTGCTCTTTACTTATTCTGATCATCACTAAACTGACACACAATATTTTGGGGCAATGCAATCTGACCTTCAATAATCCCTACAAAAGGAGAGCCCTGACGAACAATATCCTATACCCTTCATGAATCACCTCACAAAAATCTTCGTTACTCGAACTACTGCAGTACAGCGAGCGCCAATACTACCAGCAAAATAAAACACTCTAACTACTGAAGGCACTAACTACTGATAGGCATATAGTTAGCAAATGAAAGATTTTGGTAGAGAACAAACAATTTATTTACCTTAATAGTGTTCAAAAGACATTATACAGGGTGGCGCAGATGGATCGGGTGGTTTTGAAGTGGACTGTACGTCTGGAGGGGGGGAGCCAGGTGTTCGGCGACTTCGTCCTGTGGTGGGGGGGTACGGGAAGTTTCAGTTGCAGGCTGGCAGTCAGTCGCGATGGCTACGTGGTCCGTTGAGCATCGTGTTTTCGCAGTGGAAGAGTTCATACGCAATAACGAGTCAATTGTTGCTGTGACGCGTGCCTTTCGCCGGCGTTTCAACATCCCACCTCGCGGTAGTGTTCCTAAGCGAGATACGATATTGAGTTGGGTGCATAATTTCCGCACTACTGGTTCATGTGCTCCAAAATGGACGCCTAGACCGCCAACAATAACAACGCCTGAGAACGTGGAGCGTGTGAGACGCGATGTCACTGCGAGCCCACGTCGATCAACGAGACGTCGTGCTCAAGCTCTTGAAATGTCACGTCGGAGCCTTCAAAGGATTCTTAACGAAGAACTGAAATTCCACCCCTATAAAATCCTGTTGGTACAGAAGATTCTCCCAACAGACCATCTTCAAAGGCTTCAGTTTAGCCAACAGATGTTGGAGTTATTGGAAGATGTAAACCTGATTATCATGATGTCTGACGAGGCTCACTTTCACATTAACGGATACGTAAACAAGCAAAATTGCCGTTACTGGGCCGACACTAACCCAAGAGATCTACACCAACGGCCTCTCCATAGTGACAAAGTGACGGTTTGGTGTGGGGTTTCTAAGGTAGGGATAATTGGTCCTTACTTTTTTGAAAATGAAAGGGAGCAGGCGGTTACTGTTAATTCGCAGCGTTATGTGAACATGATTGAAGATTTTCTTCTCCCACAACTTGAAGAGAACAATTACGACATGGGCAATATGTGGTTCCAACAAGACGGGGCAACTGCACATACCGCTAGGATATCAATGCAAGCTGTACGCGCTCTGTTCCCTGGCCGTTTGATTTCCCATAAGGGAGATGTCCATTGGCCCCCTCGCTCACCGGACCTCACGGTATGTGACTTTTTCTTATGGGGCTATTTAAAAGCAAGGGTCTACATGAACAAACCCCGGACCATTCAGGAGTTGAAGGCAGCAATTCACACCGAAATCACATCAATTCCTGGTGATGTGCTTGAGCGGGCAATGCGGAACGTTAAGGACCGACTCCAAGAATGCGTCGCTCGAGAAGGAGGGCATTTGATGGATGTAATTTTTAAAAACTAACATTACTATTTTTTTGTTAATAAACTTCCATTGTAACTACACGTTTTGCACTTTATTTCAATCCAATACCTTTACAATTGACAGTTTGACAAGTATTTTAAAACCACCCGATCCATCTGCGCCACCCTGTATATATTGACATCCAATTTAACACATTTCCTTTTTCTGACGGACAAACGTCCAGATTGTCCGCTCATGTTAATATCTCAGAACTCTGGCATCTCTCTCCCCACATTCACCACTGCTGGCGGCTCACCTCCAACTGCCCAGCCCTATAGGCTGTTCACATCCAACTGTCCAACACTGCACTGGCGAATAACTTCCAACAACGAGTCTAACCAGCCACAGACTGCACACAGCGCAGTCAGCGATTTTAATACAGAGCGCTACGTGGCGTTACCAACGTAAAACCTAAACAGCCTACTTACATAGCCTCCATACTCCGCACAAATAAATTTTACAAATTGTTTTGGGCAGTGGCCAACACTGATTTGATGAAATATGTAAGAAGCAAGAAGGGCGATTGGTGAACAGAAAGCTTTTTTGTTTTACAGTTTGCAAGGACTGAATCTATTGTTAACAATCCAACGTGCGTTCTGTATTAAGTTCTCCTGTAATTCTCAAAACGATAATAACATCTGTAGATGGTATCACATGTATGAAGCACCCGTTGTCTTTGCAGGGAAGAACAGGGGACGACCAAGAGAGATTGAACAATTTGCTGATCGAATGAGAGTGTCTTTCAAGCAGACACCCCCCCCCCCCCAAAAAAAAAAAATCAATTCGGAAGGCTAGTCGTGAATTAGCAATTTCAGTGGCGTCTGTGTAGAGACTTTTAAGGAGACGCTTACTGCTACGCCCTGTCGCTCACAGTTTCTACACGCTCTACGAACTGTGGTTTATGTACCAACATTGCAAACGATATATTGCTGCACGATGAATATGTTTGGATCGTGTCGTCTTCAGTGATGAATGGACTTTTCTCCTAAGTGGAAATTTGCGCATCTGGGGGTCAGCAAATGACCACGAGATGGTACAGTTGCAACAAGACTCCCTTAAATTGAATGTTTTTTTGTGTCATATCCCGGAAGTAAGTTTATGGGCCTTTCTTTATTGTTGAGGCAATTGTAACTGATGTTTCTTATCTCAGTGCGCTATAGCTATGGCTATTTTGCCAATTGGAAGAATCTCATGTACGTTTGACATTGCGTCATTTTGGAGGCGATCTGAAAGTTATATCAGTCTTGAATAATCAAGTTAGCCAAGATCGCCAGCAATCCTTGTTATTGTTATGACCGGTTTCGGCATCATTGGATCTTGTAACATTATTAGTTGTATATGGTTGTTACAGTACTGAAAGTCACATAGGGATGTTGTGTCAAACACAACGTGACACTGAACATCAGCATGTTACTATTAAAACGTACACGTCGTGTTGATGACCCAGCTTGCAGTAGTCGCTTGACACTACAATGGCAACTTCAACAAGAAATGAAATGAATTGCTAACAATCTTGGGTAATTTGATTCTTCAAGAATAACGGAAGCATCTGAACCACAGAACTTTATTTTGCAGTGAGGTGGTGCGCCGCCTCACAGGCGTAACTCAGTAGGCGAGTGGTTAAACGATATTGTTGGATTGCAGCAAGCGGCCAGATGACAGAGCTTGTTTCGCATGCCTTCAATATTCCGACGTCATACGATTTTTTCCTTTGGGGGTTCGTAAATGTTCGTGAGTATGTGCCTCCGCTGTCACCGGATCTACCAGTTTGAGAAATTGGATTGAAACAGTTGTTGAGATCAAGGTTTGGGAAGACCTCGCCTATCATTACGATGTGGGCCGTGTGACAAATGGTGCTCACATTGAACAGCTGTAGGAAAAACTGTTTGTGTTACTCTTTCATTTGATATATTATTTATAATTGTAAATAGAATGTAATAAATGCCAGAGACCCTTAAAACTTCGGTGTTCATTACAAAACACCAAGTCCTATGCAACAGGAAAGAGGGAAAGAACCTCTCTCTAGAGTTGTGGAGAAGGCTTACACATTCTGGACAGCGAATGATGTAACATTCTACATAAAGCTCAGAAGTTTGCCGCGCTTCACAGTTTTCCGCGTGTAGCAGTTCCTGTTGTGAACGTAAATAGCATCCGCAATAGACGATGACATACAACTCACACTTTAATAGGCCTTTTGCTGGTGTAGCACATTGTTCCTGGCTGTCTGCAGAAACGTAGCATAACGTAATGCTTGTGCAATAAAAACTGTAACCAAGAATTAGGAAAAATGTAGCCGACTATGAGACCGGCAACGCTAATAACTGTGCTCTGGTGCCCATTTCGGATTCGAGGGTCGAGAGTTGGAAGGCAGTTTGTGGAACTTTTGAATGAAGAAGCAGCCGAAATGCTAGGACACACAAAAGACTACACTGGCGTGCAAAACTTAAGGACGGAAGTAATTTTCGCCTCTTGCGTTACTGCCAAGTACAAGGGGAATCCCAAAAGTAAGGTCTCCTATTTTTATAAGTACATAGACCTGTTTATTTCTGCAATTATTTACATCAGTTTACAGCTTGAACATTTTGCTATTTTTCGACATAATCACCATTTCTGTCTAAGCATTGTTGTAGACGCTGTGGCAGTTTTTGTATGCCCATGTCATACCAGCTCGCCGCCATGCTGTTCAGAAAGTTATGAACCTCTTTTTTCACCTCGTCGTCAGAGTTAAACCGCTTTCCGGCCAAATGTTCTTTTAGCTTAGGGAACAGGTGATAGCCACTGGGTGCCAAGTCAGGACAATAGGGTGGGTGGGTGATTATGTTCCACTGTAACTGTTGCAGAAGAGCAACGGTTTGCCGAGCGATGTGTGCGCCCTTGCTCAACATTCCTCTTCTCTGGTTCTGAATTGCCCGTTTGAGTTTTTTCAGAGTCTCACAGTACCTGTCAGCGTTAATTGTGGCCCCGGTGAGCGTAAAGTCGACCAACAAGGCCCCTTTCTGATCCCAAAAAACTGTTGTCATGACTTTACCGGCAGACTGTGTTTGAATTTCCACGGCTTTGGCGAAGGAGGATGCCACCACTGCCGAGATTGTTGCTTGGTCTCAGGTGTAAAGTGGTATGCCCAGATTTAGTCACCCGTGACAATTGAGTCCAGAAAGTTGTCCTGTTCGGCTGCAAGGCGATGAAGAAATGCGCGGGAAGCATCAACTCGTTACCGCATGTGGTCCTCAGTCAGTCAGCATGCGTGGCACGAACACAAATGACATTTTATTGGAAGACAATAATTACGCTGAAGTCACAGCGATTCATGATCGTTTCTTGGACATTACAAGAGGTTAGACGTGGTTCTTAATAGGGTGCGTGACCACCACGGACTGGCATGCATGCTCTGCAACGAGCTCGCGTACTAGGCGCAAGGTTGGTAAGGAGTTCTTGTGGTAAGCAGTTACAAATATATTCCGCCACCACTGTGGTTTATAGCAGTTGGATGGTCGTTGGTGCATACTGACATGGTGCAGAACGTCTACCCATTGCATCCCACACGTGCTCGTAGGCTTCAAGTAGGGGGAAGGGGCAGGCCAGTCAATTCGCCGAATATCCTTTCGTTGCAAGAGCTCTTCCACCCGAGCTGCTCGATGAGGTCTGTCATTGCCATCCATAGAAACGAAATGAGGGCAGAATGCACCCCTGTATACACGCACATGGGGAAGGAGGACAGTTGCACCCCTGTATATACGCACAAGGGGAAGCAGTATAGTTTCACTATAATGTTGACTCTTGAGTGTATCGTGTTCAAAAATTTGGAGTTCAGTACACCCGTGCAACATTAAGGCTCCCCGCACCATAACACATAGACCAATAAACGATAACGGTCGATAATGTTGGACGCACGCTCATACGGGGGGACACCGTCGAACATGACGCGGAAAAATTATCTGATATTCATTTTGAAGCTACCGTTTTACATTTCTGTCTTGTAGAAGTGAAACTAATTACATTTCAATACTGCATACATACAGAATTTCAGTTTAATCAGGCAACAGAAATTATATTAGACATTGATTATAAAATTCCACAAATACACGCTTGCAATTATGTGAAGTTGATAAAAACTTTCCATCATTGAGGTAGAGTGCACTGCAGCAGCAAAAAGTTTCGGATCCTCTGAATTACTGGAATAACAGCAAATACAGACAGATTCAGAAATCGGTGTTTTGAACACTCATCAGTGGCGATCGTGGTATATTTGAAAATTCTGTTCCAACACGGTACGTTATTTCATAAACTGGAAAACAAACACAATCAACCAGAACTATGTTTTGGGAGAGCCACAGAACCGAACGAGACCTTGCGAGAAATATCTGGGGTTTGCAAACGAGACGAACAAATGCAACAGTCTGCTGTGAAGTAAAATCTCCGAATTTTTAATGTGAAAAATCTTAAAGCTTTTTAAATAAAACAAACCTTATTAACATTCTACATATTTATTCTTCAGGTCTACATATTTACTTCTCAACATAGTTACCCTGGCGACGAACACATTTCTCCCAACGAGAGAACAGCTTGTTGACACCGTCACTGTAGAATGTTTGATTTTGTTGACGGTGCCACAACCTCACCTCTGCTTACACTGCTTCATCACTATCAAAATGAAGTCTTCGAAAGTGTTCTTTAAGTTCTGGAAACGGATGAAAACTGGATGGGGCCAAGTCGGGACTGTATGGAGGATGATCGATGACAGTGAAACCAGGGCGTCGGATTGTTGAAGATGTCGTAGGCTCGTGTGTGGTCTGGCATTGTCATGCTGAATAAGAATGTGTTCCGTGTGTGGGCGGTTGTTTCTCACGCACCGACATAGTTATGTTACACACCATCATGTTACACGTTACAATTCGGAGCCCTCTAGTGGCAGAGTGCTGCAAATATACAGACACGAAGAATAAATATGTAGAATGTTCAAATAACTCACGGAAATGCCACCAGGTGACGTCGTCGACAGCCGCCGATATTTCGACAGGAGCACACACTGCCAGTTCCAAGGCAAAATGCAGAAAGTAAGTGCTGTGCAAGGGAACTAACATCAGGGTCCTTTCAGGTTCCGCAATGGATGATCTTGGTTTGCGTAAGGCGGGTGTTGCAGTTGTGGCATGTCATATATTGGTCACATTATCAGGACTGTGGATGACCGGGGTACTGAGCATAAGCGGCACACACGCTTGCAGCAGCCGAGCAAATCCGCCATTGCGGAACTTCGTCTTAACACCTTTTTTTATCTCATTTTGTTCTATATTGTTCGTTACATTTGTTCGTGGCGGACGTCCGATGACACTCGTTCAGGTTGTCTTGCAGATGGCAGGGTGCGGTCCTGACGAAATATCGGCGGTTGTCACCGACGTCACCCGGCTGCATTCCCGAAAGTTATTTGAGTTTGACAACGCATGAACCTGTGTTTAGTGTATGCCGCCTTTAGAATCTGGAGGTGGTCATTATATGGCCGAAACCGGTTGTGACTGTGTCATAAACATGTGATTGCGTCTATAAATAAACAAAAAATTTTTTCGAAATAATCAATCACGCACTCCATAGACAAAATGTCGTTTTTTTCCAAAAGTTATTTGAACGTTGTTAATGCCGGGAGAAACTCGGCTATCAAAGATATAGAATATTGACAACGTCTGTTATATTTAAAAAGCTTGAAGAGTTATCAATAATTCTAAGGTATTATTTTTCAGGGCGCCCTCGTAAAAACTAATGGCAACATCATCTGCGTAGATCTGCATAACCTGTGGACGGTGTTCTAGTTACAAGCGCGAACGTCGCACGATATGGAAAAAGTGAGACTGCAACCGTAGCTCAGCCCTCTGTCACATTAGAGCGGCATTAGGTTTCTGCATCTTGCAATCTATCCTAGCTACAGGCGAGGGCGGGTCTTGCTGTGGCTAGCCAGCTATCTCAGTGAACTCCCACTCGTAAACCGCTTTGCAAAAAACCGGTCAGTCTCGACGTTGTTGAATAGTTCTCTCCCTGCTTGCTATCCCAATGAGGCTATAATTGGGAATCCACATTTGATATCATAATGAAAGTTTAAACTGCCGCATTTGGAATTGTGTTTTTTGCATAACAACAGTTGTTCACAGACACCGCGATCTAAAATAACAGTTCACACTGCAAATCAGGTGGAGAAAGCGTTTTTTTAATTTTTTAATTTCAGAACTGAAAAATTGGTTGGTTACATGTGCCAGTGACCACCATATCCTGATAGATACTCCGATGACAAAGTATGAAGCGTCACCAAGCTACTATCAGAAGCGCAAACGTCCAGCGTACCTGAGCTACACAAAATTCTCCTGAGAATTTTCTAGTTAAGGCACTGGATTCGAATTCGGAAGGACAGCGATCGAAATCTCTATCCTGTCACCCACATTTAGGATTTCCGTGCTTTCCTTAAATCGGCAAGGCGAAGGCCAGGATGGATCCGTTGAAAGCGACGGGGCCGTTCTTCCTTCCTCAATCCAATTTTTTTTGTCTGCAATGACACCATCGTCGTCAAGATGTTAAACCCTAATCTTTCCCTGACGATTTAATTAGACAGTCCTGTATAATGGCTCACAACGCCCCCTCCTCACAGAAAGGTATTCACCCGGTGTTCTTCACGTCCAAACACTCTGTGGTGGGGTACAGTGCAGAGGTAAATTCGTCTGTCCAACTCCATTCACGAACTGAACGGCGGAAAATTACTATCAATTGCAGTTGCTTCAAAGAAAATGCCTTTTTTGCAGGCTGCACATCGAAATTTTTATTTTTATTTATGCACCCAGACGCGTTTCGCCTTTTTTACAAGGCATCTTCAGTGGGTGTCCTGAAATATTACATGATTTGTCCATTTTTACACATAGTTTATGGTTTCACATCTAGGTTATAGATTTAAAAACAGTTCCTTATCGTCTTTTATGAAATGGAAAGGTACTTACAGTTAACTTGTTATTCAAACTTGTTATTCATCTGGCAACCAGGCGGACATCTTACAGTTCGCTTTCAGTTTACTGTTTACGTTACACATCACTGTAACTGCCATCTTTTTAATACAGAGTTTCAATGTGTGTGTGTGTGTGTATATTTTTATTTTTATTAACATTTTTATTCATTTATTTATTCTTATAAAATAATAATTATTATTATTTTCATGTGCATACTTATGAGAGGAATCGGATGTGTAATCATTTGTTGGGATTTCTGTGTATTATACAATCAGTGTAAACAGTGAGTTGTTAGTCATATTTACTTGGTCATTTAGTAGTTTTTCCTTTTCAGCCTTTGTTTTGTATATATGATAATTTTCCTGTAATGTTAGAAGATGTCTTTCATTATTTATTCTAATTATTTTCATATCATTTTCTCTTGTAGTAGGTTTGTGGTTATTTTCTCTCAAATGTTCTGCAAAAGTTGAGTGGCTCGTTCCATATTTCCATGCTCTGATATGTTCTTTGTACCGGGTGTCAAATGTTCTGCATGTTTGTCCTATATACCTTCCATCACATGTGTTGCACTGTAGTTGGTATGTTCGTGCTTTTTACTATCTTCGCTGTGTCACACAATTAAAGGGTCCATTTATTTGAAAACCAGGTAACTGTGAAATTTGACCCAAAGGTGCCTACAACAATCCTCTGTAACGATACAAGAGGGGGGAACCCTTCGTCGTGACAGTCTGGCCAGCGACGCTTTAAACAGCACGGTGTCAAAATACGAGGAAAAAATCGACGGAGCTCAAAAGTGCATTTGGGGTGTAAGGTGGGTACATTACGTCACATTGGCACCAAATTTCACCACCAATCTACCCAAAGCTACCGTGAACGTGTCACGCGATGGGGAGAACTTCAAACCGCTCCGTATTTCACCTCTTCTTTTGACACCTCTGCGATGGAAGTCAGAACCATCACGTCTAGAGTTGTAATCACGCGGTTCTCTTGTCGGTGGCCAAGGAAAACACACCGCATCTCAGAATCGACACGAAAAGACTTGGGTACATCTAACTCTACATGGTTACTGTGCAATTCACATTTAAGTGCTTGGCAGAGGGTTCATCGAACCACAAACATACTGTCTCCCTACCATTCCACTCCCGAAGAGCGCGCGGGAAAAACGAACACCTAAACCTTTCTGTTCGAGCTCTGATTTCTCTTAGTTTATTTTTATGATCATTCGTACCTATGTAGGGGGGGCTCAACAAAATATTTTCGCATTCGGAAGAGAAAGTTGGTGACTGAAATTTCGTAAATAGATCTCGCCGCGACGAAAAACGTCTTTGCTTTAATGACTTCCATCCCAACTCGCGTATCATATCTGCCACACTCTCTCCCCTATTACGTGATAATACAAAACGAGCTGCCCTTTTTTGCACCCTTTCGATGTCCTCCGTCAATCGCACCTGATAAGGATCCCACACCGCGCAGCAATATTCTAACAGAGGACGAACGAGTGTAGTGTAAGCCGTCTCTTTAGTGGACTTGTTGCATCTTCTAAGTGTCCTGCCAATGAAACGCAACCTTTGGCTCGCCTTCCCCACAATATTAACTATGTGGTCTTTCCAACTGAAGTTGTTCGTAATTTTAATACCCAGGTACTTAGCTGAATTGACAGCCTTGAGAATTGTACTATTTATCGAGTAATCGAATTCCAACGGATTTCTTTTGGAACTCATGTGGATCACCTCACACTTTTCGTTATTTAGCGCCAACTGCCACCTGCCACACCATACAGCAATCTTTTCTAAATCACTTTGCAACTGATACTGGTCTTCGGATGACCTTAGTAGACGGTAAATTACAGCATCATCTGCGAACAACCTACGAGAACTGCTCAGATTGTCCCCCAGGTCATTTATATAGATCAGGAACAGCAGAAGTCCCAGGATGCTTCCCTGGGGAACACCTGATATCACTTCAGTTTTACTCGATGATTTGCCGTCTATTACTACGAACTGCGACCTTCCTGACAGGAAATCACGAATCCAGTTGCACAAGTGAGACAATACCCCATAGGCCCGCAGCTTGATTAGAAGTCGCTTGTGAGGAACGGTGTCAAAAGCTTTCTGGAAATCTAGAAATACGGAATCAACTTGAGATCCCCTGTCGATAGCGGCCATTACTTCGTGCGAATAAAGAGCTAGCTGAGTTGCACAAGAACGATGTTTTCTGAATCCATGCTGATTACGTATCAATATGGCCATATGGCATAAAGGCTGTCAACGCAACCACCCGTTCCCGCCCTGCGTGGGGAGTGGTGGGCGTGGGGGTGATCAGAGTCAAACGTTGTGAGGAATGTTGCCCTGCTGCCTGCTGCTCTTCGCAATGCGAATTGTCGCTTTCGACCACGAAATGCTTGTTGTAAATGAACGCTGCAAAGGAGGTCTGCTTTCATTCACGCCTTACGTGGCATCTCCTCAGGCCTTTTCGTGTTGATTCTGAGTGGCGGTATGGCTTAAATAGTTCCCTCTCCCACTCATAAGAAAACCGCGTGATTTCAGTGCCGGTTGTGACCTCGATAGCAGACGCATCAAAACAAGTGGTGAAACGTGCAGAACAGGGGACGTTATGTCCTTCTCATAGTGTGAAACGTCCATGCTGGTGTTGGACAGAATTTTGATGAAATTTGGTGGTGACAATGTGTATTATGAACCCACCTTACGCCTCAAATGAACTTCTGAGCTCTTGGCTTTTTTCTCAAATGTCGACACCTTGCTGTAAGAAGCGTCGCTTCTGATGTCGCAGGGCACAACGTTTTTGCACCATTAGAAGGGGAAGGCGGTAGGCACCTTGAGCCACATTTCAAACTTATGCGTTGCCTTGGGAGACAATTACGTCATTTCGAAACAGTGACCCTTTAATAGTGCTGCACACAGTATACGCCTTTGTGCGTGCTCGAATCTTGTCTTATTCTCACGGTCCCTATGTGAAAAAGAAAAAGGAAGTCGATTTCATTAGAGTCGGCGCACAAACTTGGATCGTGGATGGACGGGAGATAAAATTGGCCGTGCTTTTTCATAGGTTTCGTCCGCACATGACTTTAAAGCATTTAGGGAAATTACCGAATAGCTAACCCTATATGGCTGGATGGGGATTTGAAGCTGCATCCTCCCGAATACGATTCTAGATTCTCACCACCGTACCATTTACGTTCGGTTTCTACCCAAGACACGTTGGTTTCGGTCTCTGTGGCCAAGCGGTTCTAGGCGCTTCAGTCCGGAACCGCGCTGCTGCTACGCTAGCAGGTTCGAATCCTGCCTCGGGCGTGGATGCGTTTGATGTCCTTAGGTTAGTTAGGTTTAAGTAGTTCTATGTTCTAGGGGACTGATGACCTCAGATGTTAAGTCCCATAGTGCTTAGAGCCATTTCAACCATTTGAACACGTTGGTGGCAGGCTTCCACCAATATTGGTACTCTAAATTTATCCAACAGTGTCTCTTCCAGAAATGCCCTCTTCGTGTATCTTTGTTGCATTTTGCATAAAGAATGGACTACTTTGGGCGGGAACTAGGCGGAAGTCCACATTGTCGTTGCCGCGTTGCTACCACGTCGACATCGAGCAGACGATTGTATGTACGGCTAAAGCACTGCTTTACGACTGCCAACCCAACCAGGATGCAGAGAATGTAATAGACGACGGAGATGAATGAATAATTCCTTCCTTTCCCTTTTGATGTGTATAATGTATTCTCAGATGCTGCGGATGCGGAGATCAAGGAAGAACTCTTAGTATATTTGTAGATTTTTGTTTAACTTTTGCTGCGCATGTCACTAATTTTGGTGGGCAAAATGCGTAGTACACGCTCAAAAGTGAAAGGAGCCCCAGAAACAGGCAGTAGTGATTCGCATAAGGCTCTGTAGGAACTGCAGGTACAGCTTCTAGCAAACCAAGACCCATCGTCTGATCGAAAAACAGATGTAAGTGTTCGTGTAACTCTTGATGATTCCGTTACAAACGCGAAACTTCTTTCTATTTTATGACAGTCCAGTGTGATAAAGTTTCCGCATACCTCTTTCTCGGGAAAGACTTCAGAATGTGATGTTGGCCTGACGGGTTCCAGTTGAATATTGCGCACCTGAAGTTGGTTATTGACGTGAATACTATCCATGCCATCGTTGAAGCTTCCGCCGCGGGTGTGCTGTCGCTGCACTGCAGTCTCTGGCAGTGGCGGTAAATCCAAAAATCAACGATGGCCAAGGCCTCTTATCTATCAGGCGCAAGATACATCCACCTGGTTATAACACGTATCGATCCCACCCCACTGGTGGCGGTCCTGCGAGATCAGGCAGACCAAATGGTAACGGCCACTGACCAAGCCTCCAGCGGGTCCTCTGACGGCGGCAGTCACACAACTCCCTCGCACTCGAAGCCACTTCGCCGCGTGACGCTACGCAGTCGCTGCCTAAACGCGGCTGCGACACCGTCGTTCGTGCTTATGTTCAGAGAGCCTCATCCTTGTTGCTATTGTATTAGCTGAAATCTTACTTACTGCTGCATCATTTCTAATGAGTTTTCGTACACTTGGAGAAAACTATCAGTTAAGTAAAGCTTTTGTTTGCTGCATTTGACTCTTCGCTCTTCATTTCTGCACCTGTCCAGTTTTCCTACAAGACAGCTGCTGTACCACTCTGTAGCCTACCTCTCCTTACTGTCATGTACGGAGTCCTACACAACACGCCTTATCTATGACATCGTTATCATCACCACATGATTAGGATTTGCCAATCAGAACGATTGTGCCTAAGGTTCTCTAAAAAGTTTACATAATATTTCCCATAATCAACTACTAAATAACATGACGAATCTAATCAAGATATTTGATGTAAAAAACTCACGTTCACAAGACAAACTGAACAAAAGCCATTTTAGAAAGGAAGGAAGAGGGTGTTTTACGAGACTTTTATTGTGATTTAACACTTAATCTACATATCTTCGTAACATACAAGGACTACGTCACGACACGCAATGTTTAAAAACTTCACAACGATCAAACTACAATATGACCAAAGACGCTGGTGCAAAGATAACGATGGAACAAGAGAAGTAATGTACAAATTAGTTACCATGCATTACTCTCTTTCAATAACCATGATTCATATGTCTTTACCCTGGCACTATTAAAACAGCACTCATTTCCTGTTTTAAATCGGTCCATCGAAAATTCGGATGGTTTAAGTAGGATATTGACAACCTAATGCATTCTTAAAGACTGCGTAATTGCACAGAACAAAAGTGTGTGCACCAGCACATCGCATGAAACTTGGGCGCTACGCTCCACCAATCTTAGCAAGGTAAAGATTTTGCTTCGTACTTCGTCCTGCAGTTAGAAACACGTCCACAGGTCACAAACGACTAGAGGAAACAGGTGTGCAAAATTACGAAATCGTGTTTCAAGTCCGGGGCACGACTGTCAATTTCCGCAGATATAGGTTCAACATGTTCGCCTCCAGTTCTGCATTGCAGAAGTGTTACGTCACCGTTACGTAAGTGCATCTGGTGCCTGGCTCCGCATGGCTATCTCCAGGCAAACTGGGTGGATACATACTTCACTTATTCTTTTTTAAATCAGTCCTCTGACTAGTTTGATGCGGTAATCTACTACTTCCTCTCCTGTGCCAATTACTTCACCTCAGAGTAACACTAACAGACTAAGTCCTCAATTATTTGTTTGATATATTCCAAACACGGGCTTCCCTAAAGTTTTTACCCTTTACAGCTGCCTCTCGTACCATGGCCGTCATTCCCTAGTGTCTCGACACATGTACTATCATCTTGTCGCTTCTTTCATTTTCCACAAATATTTATGCCCTCGCCGATTCTGCGGAGAAGCACCTCATTTATTATCAGCCCACCTACATTGCAGCATCGTTCTGTCGCACCACATCTCAAATGCTTCAATTCTTTTCTCCTCCGTTTCCCCCGCAGTCCATGATTCACCCCCACATAATCATATGTTCCAGGAATGCCTTCTTTGTTGTGCTAATCTGCTTTTTATGTCTTCCTTGCTTCGTCCGTCATATGTTACACTATTGGCCATTAAAATTGCTACACCACGAAGATGACGTGCTACAGACGCGAAAGTTAACCGACAGGAAGAATATGCTGTGATATGCAATTATTTGCTTTTCAGAGCATTCACACAAGGTTGGCGCCGGTGGCGACACCTACAACGTGCTGACATGAGGAAAGTTTCCAACCGATTTCTCATACACAAACAGCAGTTCACCGGCGTTGCCTGGTGAAACGTTATTGTGGTGCCTCGTGTAAGGAGGAGAAATGCGTACCATCATCTCTCCGACTTTGATAAAGGTCGGATTGTAGCCTATCGCGACTGCGGTTTATCGTATCGCGACATAGCTGCTCCTGTTGCTCGAGATCCAATGATTGTTAGCAGAATATGGAATCGGTGGGTTCACGAAGGTAATACGGAACGCCGTGCTGGATCCCAACGGCTTCGTATCACTAGCAGTCGAGATGACAGGCATCTTATCCGCATGGCTGTAACGGATTGTGCAGCCACGTCTCAATCCCTGAGTCAACAGACGGGGACATTTGCAAGACATCAACCATCTGCACGAACAGTTCGACGGGTTTGCAGCAGCATGGACTATCAGCTCGGAGACCATGGCTGCGGTTACTTTTGACACTGCATCACAAACAGCAGCGCCTGCGATGGTGTACTGAACGACGAACCTGGGTGCACAACTGGCAAAACGTCATTTTTTTCGGGTGAATTCAGGTTCTGTTTACAGCATCATGATGGTCGCATCCGTGTTTGGCGACATCGTGGTGAACGCACATTGGAAGCGTGTATTCGTCATCACCATATTGGCGTATCACCCGGCGTGATGGTATGGGGTTTGATTGGTTACACTTCTCGGTCGCCTCTCGTTCGTTTCGACGCCACTTTGAACAGAGTACGTTACATTTCAGATGTGTTACGACCCGTGGCTCTACCCTTCATTCGATCCCTGCGAAACCCTACCTTTCAGCAGGATAATGCACGACCGCATGTTGCAGGTCCTGTACGGGCCTTTCTGGATACAGAAAATGTTCGACTGCTGCCCTGGCCAGCACATTCTCCAGATCTCTCACCAACTGAAAACGTCTGGTCAATGGTGGTCGAGCAACTGGCTCGTCACAATACGCCAGTCACTACTCTTAATGAACTGTGGTATCGTGTTGAAGCTGCATGGGCAGCTGTAACTGTACACGCCATCCAAGCTCTTTTTGACTCAATGCCCAGGCGTATCAAGGCCGTTATTACGGCCAGAAGTGGTTGTTCTGGGTACTGATTTATCAGGATCTATGCACCGAAATTGCGTGAAAATGTAATCACATGTCCGTTCTAGTATAATATATTTGTCCAATGAATACCCGCTTGTCATCTGTATTTCGTCTTGATGTAGCAATGTTAATGGATAGTAGTGTATTTTGCTTCCAGGATAGCAGCTGGTTGTAATACCTGCACTAAGGAGAACATACAGGAGAGTGATTGTATCTCATAGCCTACAGAGCTCCACCTCTGAGACGTATTTCAGTCCCAGCCCCCACCCCCGAAAGAAAATCACTTATCCTCCCGTTTCACCCCGCAGATGGTTCGCAGGCAGAGAGAATGTCACTACCTTTCCATTGTGTGTTGTGTTGTGGTCTTCAGTCCTGAGACTGGTTTTATGCAGCTCTCCATGCTACTCTATCCTGTGCAAGCTTCATCATCTCCCAGTACCTACTGCAACCTACATCCTTCTGAATCTGCTTAGTGTATTGATCTCTTGGTCTCCCTCTACGATTTTTACCCTCCACGCTGCCCTCCAATGCTATTTTTGTGATCCCTCGATGCCTCAGAACATGTCCTACCAACCGATCCCTTCTTCTAGTCAAGTTGTGCCACAAACTTCTCTTCTCCCCAATCCTATTCAATACCTCCTCATTAGTTACGTGATCTACCCACCTTATCTTCAGCATTCTTCTGTAGCACCACATTTCGAAAGCTTCTATTCTCTTCTTGTCCAAACTAGTTATCGTCCATGTCTCACTTCCATACATGGCTACACTCCATACAAATACTTTCAGAAACGACTTCCTGACACCTAAATCTATATTCGATGTTAACAAATTTCTCTTCTTGAGAAACGCTTTCCTTGCCATTGCCAGTCTACATTTTATATCCTCTCTACTTCGACCATCATCGGTTATTTTACTCCCTAAATAGCAAAACTCCTTTACTACTTTAAGTGTCTCATTTCCTAATCTAATTCCCTCAGCATCACCCGACTTAATTTGACTACATTCCATTATCCTAGTTTTGCTTTTGTTGATGTTCATCTTATATCCTCCTTTCAAGACACTGTCCATTCCGTTCAACTGCTCTTCCAAGTCCTTTGCTGTCTCTGACAGAATTACAATGTCATCGGCGAACCTCAAAGTTTTTACTTCTTCTCCATGAATTTTAATACCTACTCCGAATTTTTCTTTTGTTTCCTTTACTGCTTGCTCAATATACAGATTGAATAACATCGGGGAGAGGCTACAACCCTGTCTCACTCCTTTCCCAATCACTGCTTCCCTTTCATGCCCCTCGACTCTTATAACTGCCATCTGGTTTCTGTACAAATTGTAAATAGCCTTTCGCTCCCTGTATTTTACCCCTGCCACCTTCAGAATTTGAAAGAGAGTATTCCAGTCAACATTGTCAGAAGCTTTCTCTAAGTCTACAAATGCTAGAAACGTAGGTTTGCCTTTTCTTAATCTTTCTTCCAAGATAAGTCGTAAGGTCAGTATTGCCTCACGTGTTCCACAATTTCTACCGAATCCAAACTGATCTTCCCCGAGGTTGGCTTCTACCAGTTTTTCCATTCGTCTGTAAAGAATTCGCGTTAGTATTTCCATATGGTTCCTAAATTCTCTTATTTTTGCGTCGAGGTAACTACGAAAGATGTATGTTGGAACAAGCAATACCTTTCTCGATGTACTGAAACTTGAACTCTCTGAATTTTGTTAGAAAGGCGCTTACGGTGCACAGCATTGCTCTTGTAGCTCCTGTCATTGCAGTTCTTTTATCATTTCTGTGAAACTCTCACGCTAAACCAACCTGTGGCGAATAATGCAGCCTTTCTCGATATAAGATGAAAGTCAATCACAGATCTCGGCATTATGAGGCCATTGAAATAATTCAGTGGCGACAAATAACAACCTGTGCCGGACCGGATTTCCAACTTGATGCGAGAGGTCGCCTCATGGCCCCAGCTATCTGAACTCGACTCCCACGCGACCCAAATACTCATCTTGCTGCACATTACTTCCGTAGTGCCCGCCTATCCGCCAGAAACTCCTAGATACTATTTACGATCTTCTATCGTGTAGTTAGACGTCTAATTACGCGCTTTACGTTACTTGTATTTGCGTCAATATTTGTTCCAGACGCCGATCATCTGAAGGTCTCTATGCATTTCGTAAAAAGTTTCTAGCGGTATCAACTTAGCCCCTAGTACACACGTGCACCGCTTGTGAACTGCCAAGTGTGTTCGTGTGTGCATCTTCGTGACAGATTCTGACAGAAAACACGGACCGCAGTGGAAAAAGACTCAGTTGAATCTGTTCTTGACGTCCAAACGGCTAAGATTACGCAGTGAATAAGACACAGGACTCGCATTCGGAAGGAGCGGAGTTTAAATCTCCAGCCGTCTTGATTTAGTTCTTTCATGGTTTCCCTGAATCCTTTACGGAAAATTGTAGCATCACATCCTCGAAGATGATTCGTCCGATTTCCTTACGTGTCCCTGTCCAATCTGAGCTTGTACTGCGCCTCCAATGATCGCGACCTCGACGGCACGTTAAATCCTATTGTTCTTTCATTTACTTCAGCGTTCAAATAATTATCTGGCCATCCTAAGTACGCTTAATGTGTACTTCCTATGTACCTCGGGTGCTTCACACGGTCACGTCAGAAATCTTCGTCCACACCTCTGCACTTGAGCACATAGTGGAGAATGTTGTACCTAGTTATATGAATGTTGTACCTAGTTATATATGCTTTTTGGTCGGTACGTAAGTCCAGGGACTGATTTTAGAATCTCATTAAGGAACGTGCGCTAGAGAGCCCCATAGACAATTCAGCCATTTCCTACAGTTTTACTCGTTGTTAAACATGAGCTTATGTTTTGTACTACACTTTTAAATATTTCACATTCTTGATATTTAAGTACTATTTGGAATATACTGTTAATTATTCAGTTGCAGAATTCTATGGGAAGTAAAATCCTTTACGTTTTTAAAACTAGTTATATAGTGTGTGGATTATTAAGCTGTACTTCATCGGTCGTGCACCATCTTGTACCTCGAACTGATAGCGGTCTTCTACCATGAAACATGTGATATTTGCAAATTAACTGAATTTCCTTTATGTTTTATCAATTTCATCTATCTTGGAAATGGAAATTTGTGTTAGATTCCAGTAGCTTCTGTTTCAAACTGTAACTTGCGGCTTACTGGTTGTTGGAGTGTAGTACAGTAATAATATTACAAGCGATTAAGTACAATGTTAACAAGATACTCTCGTGCAACGCTTTTAAACCTCAACAGAATATTTCTGCCCAGGTAGACGACCATGTTGTATCTTGGAACACGTTTTTATATTTGGAAAAACCTTAAATTTCCGGAATAATTTTTGTAATTTCAGAAAAAGACTGCAGTACATAAGAAGTGAGTAACCTCCTTTAAAAATGGAATAAGAAAATAAATTGAACTTGTATTGAAGGTTCGGCTAGAGGCGGAAGTCTGCAAAGTGTACCAAGGTACAGCACCCTCTCCCTACAATGGACCGATATAAAAATATTTGTCTCTTATGAGGCAACACTTGAATCCGGATTCGAGCAGACATCGTTACTACCAAGTAGACCATTTCGTTTATATGACGGTAACCTAAACTGATACATCCATTATTCGACTCAAATTAGAGAATTCATGTAAATGTTGACAGCTAATGTAAGTGAGACTAGGGCGACCACTGCAACATTTCCGTTTGAAGTGAACTTTAATTCTCCTCAATCAGGTTCAAGTACATTTTCAACTCTGATCGTGTAATACCAAATTGTGTAATTTCTAGATGTACGCTTTCACGCGACTCGTCTTCGACAGAAGCAGCGCCACGTTTAAATTAATCCTTCCTTTTCTTAAATTTTAGAAATGAAGGAGCTCAGTCATTTTATGTCTTCGATAGTTTGAAAGAATTTCCGTTGGCCATAAACTGTCCAAAACTAAAAAGTTATGTCTGCACGCTAAATCAGTCAATCCATTTCAACGAATTACACGGAGTACAACCACACTATAAAGGCACTGAGGAATAGCTATTCCATGTAACAAGTAGAAACATGGCTTACGTTATTGCTAACGTGCACCAATATAACAAAACCAAAAACACCATAATTTTGCCTGGTCAAGAACTTGTCATGGAGTCCTCGTAAAAGTCAACCAGTGTGGTAACAGCGTGAAAATTAGCACAGGAAACAACTGAAATAACATCTTTCGCAGGAATTTTTTAAAGGAATTTTTGGTTAGCCGTATAAATAATTATAGTTGTGCATAGCGTGCCGTAATGACAAACCATTAATTCTGATGCGTAGTTTGCTCTAAAAAGCTACAAGCTCGTCTGGTATGCGGAAAGGGAACTATATAGGGAGCACACACGTCAGTTAAAGCATGAAGGTCTACTCTGATGGACAGTTACCACTTCCACTGTACGGTCCTGACATGTTACGACACAGTTTTTCCGTAAACTTAAAGGAGTAAGTATTATTATTATTATTATTATTATTATTATTATTATTTGTGCAGCTTAACTGCGACGAAGACGTGCTAGTCCGGAGCTCAATGTAATTAGACGCACTGGAATATGGATGAAATCTATGAAGATATGAAATAGTAGTGAAAATTGGTCAGAAATTCTGAACCTGCAGTGTAATGAAAATATGAGTAATCGAAATTGGTGCCAGACCGATGCTCGACTCCGAAGTTACTGCCGCCAGAAATTTTGATTACTCACGGCTTGCTTAGTCCTGAGTTCACCCTGAGAGCATCCAGATTCATGGTGTCATAAAACAATAAAAAAGGATAGACGTTATGAGACAACGTGATGTTCAACTCCAGAAGCATGCATTTATCAGCGTTCTGCTTGAACAGCCATCCTATTTGACGTTTATAGTGCAGTTTTCTCGCTTCGCATCAGCCTTAAGAAAGCAAAATGATGAGCGACATTTGAAGCGTAGGCCTATGTTGTGGCTCGCCGTTTGTGCCGATGCAGAAGTCCGGATTGAGTCCTTCTGGTTGACCTCGACTGCTGGCATCGAGAGGCAGCCTTGGATTCTGCAGAGGACCAAGGCTGAGGCAGTGCTGGACACCGCTAGGGGCTGATGTGCCTTCTGATACGCGAACTCTGCATCTCATCCTCTCTCAACTAGATCTGAGCGAAACAGTTCACTCGTGGAAAAGATAGCGGCCTGTTCCAAAAACGAAATGTTATTTCAGACAGGTGAGCTTTTCCGACTTTTTGTGTCCAGTTTCAACAAGGATCTTGGTATGGCGTGCCTCAAGGAAGTGAAACAGCAAAGTAACTTCCACAATGTTCAGAAATGATATTGTTTATAACGTTGGTATATCTCTAAGAGTGTTCACGGAGGACACAGTTGGACACAGAGGTCGAATCAGTGGAAAATTATTGTTAAATGCAAATAAATGATTTTGGAAGGACTGGCAGACGACTTCAACAAACGCAGTGTAATGTGCACGAATGTAACATGTCTCGGTTCGTTACTATTTCGTCTACTTAGCAGTGGAACTTCAAAGAAATTACGAAAAAACTCCAGCGACAGGTGCTACAAAAAATGCACACTCACAAAGGAATAATATTAATATTTTATGAGGCAACAAACAATAACGTTCTCCATCATACACATAATCTAACAGTCAATGCTGTAAAATAATGAATGAACTGTAGACGAAGAAAAAATAAGGGTCTTTCAGGAGGCCAAAAATTCGTGTGGCAGTCATTCTCGTCAGGCCTATATTGGGTTTTGGGCAAGCTCTGCATATATCCTAACAAAACAAATGCAAGCACAGTTCAACTAGTACTACAGTTTTGAAATTGTTAAAACAATAGAAACCACCAGCCAACAAATAAATCATAAGTGGTATACAGATTCTATGCACAGTAGCACTGAAATCTTTTAATGTAGATAGCATGTGTATTTGTGCTCCTGCTAGGGAACGGATGAAACATACAGGAAGAATGAGGAGAATATACAGCCAACTTTCTACATAATAAATCGAAGACATAATTAAACTGTTACGACTCTGTAACTCAGCCAAACTATACTAAATTCAACCAAGAACAATAAATGAAAGAAGATCTACCTACGGCTGTAGCTGTTTCCGGAGTACTAGGCAACATCTTCGTAAACCATGGAGAAAACATTATTTTCGAATCATAAAATGAAGGCTTTCACGACCGGATGTTTCAGCTGCCGCGAATTCTTCCGGGTTGTATGGCTGTGGTCCATGGAACTCTTCTATCCCTGACGTTTCGTCCAAAGCTACGTTGGACATCTTCGGAAGTGCTTCTGGTTGTGCTGAGTCTTGCCGATTGACAAGTCGGACGTCAAAGATCGGTCTAAATAGCGTGGAAAGTGGGCGTGGTCTGGATTTCACGCGATAGCAGAGATAAACCTTGTCAAGGATAAAATATAACTGTCGATCATAGTACGTCATAGATAAAAACTTATTCATCGATTCTGTAGCGCCATTGTCCATATATCGCTGAGTTTCATAGCTTCTTCTTTTCTGTTAAAATTATCCCCATGTTTATATATTTCGATGGCTTCTGTATATAGCTGTGGATAATAGTTCGTCATAGTACATAAAACTTCAGTTTCCGACAATTTCACTACGTGATCACCCGACTGAAGAGCATGTTCCGCCACAGCTGACTTGTCTGTTTTCCCTAGTAGGCAAAGACTTTTATGTTCCTTCAGTCGTGTGTTCACACTTCTCTTCCAATGTAGACCCTACCACATGTACACGGAATCTTGTGTACACTACTTCCAGACAGAGGGGGACGTTTATCCTTAACGGAACGAAGTGCTTGCCTATTTTCTTAGTTCGTCTGAAAATCGGTCGAACGTTATGTTTCCTTAAAATGTTACCGATTTGATCCGTTACTTTTTTGATGAAGGGTAGAGAAACTGTGGATATTGTATCACAGACACAGTCCCTTTGACTGATCAGATATGTCAGTAAACCCGCCCAAAGACGTAAACCAACATGCATGAACAGCGCCTATTAGAGGAGCGGGTCCGACAGCCGATCAGTTCCAATTATTCTACCAGGAAGGAGGTACACGACTCGCGTTGTCTGTAGTTCAACCATGCCTAGACGATCAATACCGCGGTTCGATCGCGTCCACATTGTTACTTTGTGCCAGGAAGGGCTCTCAACAAGGGAAGTGTCCAGGCGTCTCGGACTGAACCAAAGTGATGTGGTTCGGACATGGAGGAGATACAGAGAGACAGGAATTGTCGATGACATGCCTCGCCCAGGCCGCCCAAGGGCTACTACTACTGCAGTGGATGACCGCTACCTACGGATTATGGCTCGGAGGAACCCTGACAGCAACGCCACCATGTTGAATAATGCTTATCTTGCAGCAACAGGACGTCATTTTACGACTCAAACTGTGCGCAATAGGCTGCATGATGCGCAGCTTCACTCCCGACGTCCATGGCGAGGTACATCTTTGCAACCACGATACCACGCAGCGTGTTACAGATGGGCCCAACAACATGCCGAATGGACCGTTTAGGATTGGAATCACGTTCTCTTTCCCGATGAGTGTCGCATATGCTTTCAACCAGACAACCTGGGAAGTTTTATCACAAAGGATGCCCACTGCACCAACGAAATCCGAGCTAGAATCGCCATGACCAAAGCTGCTTTCAACGAGAAGAGGGACTCATACATGTCATCGAAGGGAAACTCAGAGGAAACGCAGGACGAGGAAGAAGAAGAATTCAACGTCTGGACGACATGAAAGATGGAAGGAGATACAACAGACTGAAGGAAGAAGCTGAAGACAGGGAATAGTGGAATCAGAAATTCTCCGTACGAAGACATGGACCTGCCACTCGGCAGAATACTACACAACAATAATAATAAATTTCTGTCAAATCTTTGAAATTGAAAAAGTCTTACGGTCTTTCCCAGGATAGCTCGAAAGGTAAAAAGGAATGTTTCTTGATGTGCATGTACTATGGCAATTGATTATTAGAGTTTCATTGTTCTGTGATGAATGGTTCCAGAGCACAGGTACATTAAAGTTCAAAATCTGAGTTCAAATTTTATTGTACTTGAGCCGTGGCAGCTATAATCTTAACGGCATGGCACTCCGCTGGCGCTACGAAGTACATGGGTTGCCTATATCGATCACATGTCGCGAGCTAGAGTCTTTGGTGGTCGAGTGTGCTGTTGATTTGGCGGGTCGCGGTACTGTTAGTTGGCTGAAAGTTTTTGCATTTGGCAGACTTCGGCTGTCCGGTATGGGCCTCGAGAAGCTGCGAAACGTTAAATCGGTCGGAGGCAAGCCTTACCGGCTCGCTTAAGGACTGATAGCGGCGAGTTGCGAGAAGAGCAGCGGACGTCGCATGTAACCTCGTCGACAAGTTCCCGGCATACTCTGCAAGCTTTAATTTTACGGCACCTCGAAGACCGGTAATACGGATTGGAGGCAATAACACTCCGGCTGGAATCCTGGAAGTCACGGCTCCTTCCCGTCTGTGTGGAGTTAAGTGTCGTTTTCAATTTTTTTGGGTACTTGTTGTAAGGTCATGTGTGTGTTAATGTGGAATAGGACCTGATATATCAATGCGTCTCCGAGTGATTGTATGATCATAAGTCAGTGTACCTGATCGCAGTTTGTTGTTGCAGGCCATACTCCGTGAAACTGTACGTGCATTCTCTGTTGTAAACTGATTCGACGAAATTAAATTTGTAATACACTATGTCGGAGGCAAAGCACCCTTTGTAGATGAGTATGGCTTAATCATTGCATCCGCAGGTGCTGATATTTCGGCTTCTAAATTACAAGTAATTTTAAGGAGTGTTAACCTTGTAACTTGTACATGTACACGAGAAGTTGATTTTCTGCATCTTAGGCATTCTCTTCTGTAGCCTCATTTGCGCAGATTACTGTTCCCTTTTGATGTGTGTTGGCAGGGTAGATTTGGCAGTGGACGACGCGTTCCTGTTGCCTGGGCCCGGAGCAGAGACGTGTTCGCTTTCTGCTGTGGTGGCACTTTACCATCGCATGACGTCTGGGCTTTGCAAGCCTGAAGTTCCCTCTCACTATACCTGCTCTTCAACTACTCGTTTAAATCTTGCACTCTTATTGCTACTTCTGGAGTGCGTTATGTTTTAAGGCGTTTTACTCATCAGTATCAACTGTTGAACCTTCCCTTTGACCCACAATCATTATAAAATTTGCCTGCTTTTTCCTTGTTGGCTGTGATTGTTGTCTGCTGTAGTTCTCACCTTACCTTGCATTATGAACAACTGCAGTTTTTATTAAGGGTCATTGTCAACGTTTCTGCTGGTGTGTACCAGATGGAAGTCACATTTAAACTGCAGTCCTCACAGCTCACCTTGTATTTTCGGCAACTGTATGTTTATGTAAGGGTAATTGTCAATGTTTGTGCTGGTTTGTACCAGTTGGTAGACACATTTAAATTGTTTGCCTTCCCAGCTCTGCCTGTATTTTGGGAGACTGTATTTTATTGCTTAATGCATTTTTATTAAGGATTTACAGCAGCCACAATTAGTGGCATGACTTGTTATCCTTTCTGTATTTTGGATGGGCATTATCCACTTGTTTAACGTGTTATCCATGCTTGAAAATTGTTAGTACAGTTAGTGGCTGTCATTGTATTCCATTTTACTGATAAAATTGTTTGTTGAGCCCGTGTGCAGCCACGTCTAGTTAGTGTGACATCTTTGTTGTATTTGCGAACGAAATACTTCTGGTTTCAAGCCCTGTTCTTAATGGCGTTCAAATTTTTTAAAATCATTGGGAGCGTTTTATTCTTTTAACAATGCTTTTTAAATTGTAATTTTAATATTATTGTTAAGCAATGAAGTGTATTCCATGAAACATTTCACGAAATATGGGGGTCCACATTCCATGTGTTTTTCCTTAAAATATCCCAACCCTAGTTGTGGGGTATCAGTACTTAATCATACATGCTAGGTACTTAATACTAACAACGAACTTAGTTTCTGAAGGTATATTAATATCCAGCATAACATTTCTGTCACTGGTTTCAGAGTGTTCTGCACCATCACTACAAATAATGAAAAAGTTACATTCTAGACGAGCTGTGAATAGAGGCACTTCCATTTGTTTCTGTGCTTACTAAGGAGTTAGTGTCACATAACCTAAAATTTACCAACTATCTCTAGATAAATGGCTATAAACTTCTCGTATACTTATAATATTTCTTATTTGCTTTCTTTCACATCCTCCATTTCTTTCCCTGTAAACTTTGGAGATAGATCTCGGCATTTCTTTGCTTTGAAACAAAAAACGCACTTGTTACGTCGTTGCTATAGGAAAAAACTGAATACAAGACAACAGTTTAGCTAATAGCTGAAAGCTCAAAGCAACAAAAAATGGTGTCCTAGGCTTACGACTGCAAAGAACGTAGCGAGAGGAGTCACAGAGCAAAAAGTGTGCGTGTCTGAATCTGCCACTTAAACTGATATTTAAGACCTTTAAATTTTAATTTGGCCCTTTTTCACACAAACCATCATGACAAATTAAAAAGTTTCATATTTTCATCCCCTTAAACCTTCGTTGACGAGGTTAATTAAACGTACCAGTTGAAAACAACCGTTGCTGTCTTCAGTGCAGGCGATTTAGACAAATAGGAAACTGATTTTCCTGTTGGACAACCTCGCAGGAATACGTATCTGAGTTATCTGTAGTCTAGTCCAACAACACTGGTCCGACTTCCTGTCCTGCCCAGTCCGCTTACGAAGTCAAGGACTGTAGCTTCCCTCTTCAGCTTGATATGCATCTGCCGTAGTGTCTCGTAACAATTGACCTTCCGCGAACTCTTGGCCGGCTTTCAATGCTCAATCTTATATAAGGGGATTCTCACAATCAGAAACACCGCTTGTGTAACGGAAGAGATGTGAATGAGGTGATATGTGAATGACTGAAATGATACAAATCTACATCTTCATTTGTACTCTGCAAGCTACCTTGCGGTTCGTGTATCACTGAAATTTACCACTATTTCCATTGCAGTCGCAAATGGTATTGGGGAAAACGTTGGTGGTAAACCTAGAAGAGCTCAAATAACTCTAATTCTATCTTCACAGTATTTTCCCGAGATATACCAGGTGTACCGGTATGAAATGAGCGTTAAGATACAAATGTGTCGATAGGGAACATTTGTTGCGAACGAGCCTTATTTTTTTTTGGTTGGTATGACATCCGTCAAAGTTATTTAGTATACATCAAGTCGTGGAACAAACAATATCATATGTTTTCATC
Source organism: Schistocerca cancellata (assembly GCF_023864275.1). NCBI lineage: Eukaryota > Metazoa > Arthropoda > Insecta > Orthoptera > Acrididae > Schistocerca > Schistocerca cancellata. The sequence goes on from NC_064626.1 coordinate 564,027,323, forward strand.
GTGTTAACAATGTCGAACTTTGTACCAGAAAGTGATGATTTGCGGAAAGCATTAATTTTTTTGTTTTCAGTTGAAAAAAAGTGCTGCAGAGTCGCATCGAATGCTTGTAGAGGCATATGGTGATCATGCTCTATCAGAAGCAACATGCAAAAGATGGTTTCAACGGTTCAGAAATAATGATTTTGATGTAAGAAATGAAGAACGTGGAAGACCATCAGAAAGTTCGAAGACGCCGAACTGCAAGCAATATTGGATGAAGATGATACTTTGAGTCAGAAGCAAATGGCAGCAATGCTAAATGTTGCACAACAAACAAATGGCTCTGAGCACTATGGAACTTAACTTCTGAGGTCATCAGTCACCTAGAACTTAGAACTACTTAAACCTAACTAGCCTAAGGACATCACACACATCCATGCCCGAGGTAGGATTCGAACCTGCGCGGTCCCAGACTGTAGCGCCTAGAACCCTGCGGTCAACTCGGCCGGCACAACAAACAATTTCTGACCGTTTGAAAGCTATGGGAAAGATCCAAAAGTGTGGAAAATGGGTGCCACATGAATTGAATGAAAGACAGATGGAAAACCGAAAAACCATTTGTCAAATTTTGCTTCAAAGACATGAAAGAAAATCAGTTTTGCATCGAATTGTTACTGGCGATGAAAAATGGATTTATTTTAAGAATCCTAAACGGGAAAAATCATGGGTTAATCTGGGACAACCATCAACATCGAATGCAAAACCAGATCGATTCGGCAAGAAGACAATGCTCTGTGTTTGGTGGGATCAGAAAGGTGTGGTGTATCAAGAGCTTCGAAAACCCGGTGAAACTGTGAATACTAATCGCTACAGACAAGAAATGATCAATTTGAACTATACATTGATCGAAAAAAGACCAGAATGGGCCAGAAGACATGGCAAAGTAATTTTTTTACACGACAATGCACCTGCACACAAAGCAAAACTGGTTCAGGATACAATCAAAACACTTGGCTGGGAGCTGCTACCCCACCCGCCGTATTCACCAGACTTGGCCCCTTCCGACTACCATTTGTTTTCATCAATGGGACACGCATTTGCTGAGGAACACTTCGATTCCTACGAAGAAGTCGAAAATTGGATGTCTGATTGGTTTGCTTCAAAAGACAAACATTTCTATTGGCATGGTGTCCACAAATTGCCAGAAAGGTGGTCAAAGTGTATAGAAATCAATGGTCAGTACTTTGAATAAAATATTTTTACTTTTCAATTCAAAATTAGTGTTTCATTTTCACAAAAAAACGCTCATTTCATACCGGTACACTTGGTACTATGAGGGAGCAGTATACACTCAGATGACAAAAGTCACGATATATGCACAATACAGATGGTGGTAATACCGTGTACGTAAGGTATAAAAGGAAAGTGCACTGGCCGAGCTGTCGTTTGTACTCAGGTGGTTCATGTGAAAACGTTCCCGACCTGATTATGGCCACATACGGGAATTAACAGACTTCGAACGCGGTTTCCATTCGGGAATTGTTAGGGAATTCAATATTCTGAGATCCACAGTGTCAAGAGCGTGCCGAGAATACCAGATGTCAGGCTTTACCTCTCACCACAGACAACACAGTGGCCGACGGCCTTCACGTGACGTCACAACCGAAGGCAGCGGGGTTTGCGTAGAGTTGTCAGTGCCAATAGACAATCAGCATTGTGTGACGCAATCGCAGAAATCAGTGTCGGACGTACGAGAAACGTAAGGGTTAGGACAGTGCGCCGAAACGTGGCGTTAATGGGCTATGCCACAAATGGTCGAGCCGAGTGCCTTTGCTAACAGCACGACATCGCCTGCAGCGCCCCTGCTGGGCTCGTGATCATATAGGTTGGACGCCAGACGACTGGAAAACCGTGGTCTAGTCAGACCCGGTTTCAGTTGGTGAGAGCTGATGGTAGGGTCAGAGTGTGGTGCAGACCTCACGAAGCCATGGATCCAAATTCTCAACAACGCACTGTGCAATCTGGTCGGGGTTCCGTAATGATGTCGGCTGTGTTTACATGAAATGGACCGGGTCCTCTGGTCCAACTGAACCGAACATGGATTATAAATGGTTATTTTATGCTACTTGGAGACCATTTTCAGCCATTCAACGATGGAATTTTTATGGATGCCAATGCGCCATGTCACCGGCCACAATTTTTCACGATTGATTCGAAGAACATTCTGGACAATTCGAGCGAATGATTAGGCCTCCCAGAAAGTGCGACATGAATCCCAGCGAGCATTTATGGGACATAATCGAGAGGTCAGTTCGTGCACAAAATCCTGCAGTGGCAACACTATCGCAATTATAGACGGTTGTACAGGCAGCATGGCTCAGTATTTCTGCAGGGACTTCGAATGACTTGTTGAGTCTGTGGCACGTCGAGCTACTGCACAACGCCAGGAAAAAGGAGGTTGACACGGTATTAGGAGGTATCCCACGACTTTTGCCACCTCAGTGTACTCATTGATTCTTCTTGGAAAGAGTGATCTCTGAATTTTAACAGTAAACGGAACAGTGATGCACGACACCTCTCATGAATCATCTGTTACTGGAGTTGGATGAGTATCTCAGTGACGCTTTCGCGCTTACTATATGAACTTTTGATCACACGTACTGCTCTTTGTAGTATCCTCTTTATTTCCTCTATCTGGTAAAGGTCAAAGACTTACGACTAATACTCAAGTATCGGCTAAAATAGCTTCTTAAACAACATTCTCCATGGGTGGACCTCACTTCCTGAGGATTCTTGCGGTGCATCCCAGTGTGGCATCTGCCTTTCGTACGATTACTGTTGCGTGGTCATTCTGCTTTAATTTGTTACATACACATACTCCTTGATATTTTATAGACGCGGCTGATTGTTCGCATGCTATGAAGTGATAGAATAACGAGTCTGTGCGCCTATATATGTGTGATACATTACATTTGTTTCTGTTGAGGGTCAAATGCCAATGCCGGCACCAAGCATCGGTCCGCTGCATTCCCCATGCATTCAAAAGAGTGTTCTACGTTGCGACTTCTCTACAAAATAACATCATCCGCCAACAACCTGTTGTAGCTTCAACGTTCTTAACTAGATGATTTATGTACACTGCCGGACAAGAAAATATGATGCACCCAGAAGGGGTGCAAGTCAAATTAAAAAAAAAAAAAAAAAGCGGGGGGCTGTGAGTCCACTTAGCAGTATGGCGTTGCACCCCTTCTGATGCGGATGTTTGCACCGATTCGGTTGGGAACGGCGTCAAAGCCGTTGTGTCCTCTCCTGAGGCAAGCTGCCTCACAACTACTGTAAATGGTAATGGTCTTTGATACCCTGGACACTCGCACTGGGACGTAGTTGACGTTCGAGCTGGTGACAAACATGTTCTACCACGGACAGTTCTGGGAACCTTTCTGGCCACCGGAGTCCCTCAACATCACGCAGACACATTTCCCTATGTGCATGAACATTGTCCTGCTGAAAAGTAGCATCATGACACTATCGCATTAGGGGTAACACATGAGGACACGTGACGTCCGTGACGTACAGTTGTGACTTCAGTGTACCCTTAATCGCTACCAGCCGTTATCTGAAGTTATTCCCGATGGCCCTCCACACTATGTCGCCAGAAGTAACACCGCTGTGCATCTCCAAAAAGTTGGAAGAATGGAACCTCCCCCTAGGTCGCTGGCAATGTGGCAATGGTCGTCCAGCGTAGTCTAGAACAGTGAGTCATCGCTGAACCCAGTGCGACATTCATCAGCAGTCCACGTTTCCCGGTCACGGCAACACTTTTAACGCAACCGTTGGTGTTGTGGTGTTAAAGTAATTCCTTCTTCCAGTAGCTGCTAGACTCTGACCAATGTTGCGGGATGACACACAGTCTTGCGCCTTCTCGGATGGCAGGCGCAGATGTGGAGGGGTTAAGATGTGCTCAGCGCACAATACGGCGATACTCCCACGTGGTAGTCAGACGTGGTCGACGGGAACCTTGACGACATTCTTGCCCTCACGTTCCCACGCAGTACGACATCGGGCCACTGTCCCATCTGGATAGCCAAAAAATATCGGTATTGAACGACACGACCAGCTGGTCAAATGTAGATCACAATGAGGCCCTTCTGCCTGTCACAGAACATTACTACTCTTAATCATTTACATACACGTACGCAGTTACATTGATTTCCGACCACGTCTTCCGGGTGCTTAACTTTCTTTTGTCAGGACGTGTACATTTATACAGCAAACGGTCGTATAATACTCCCTTGGAGTATTCCCCAAGTTCCTCTTACATCTAAAGGTTACTCTCCGTTAAGAATGGCATGCTGTATTCTTTTTGCTGGGAACTCATGAATCGAATCAGAAAGCAGGCCTGATACACCATACGCTTTTATTCTGTTCTTTATAAGCCAAAGAACATGGCATAAACCTTAGCGCCGTTATCTATTGCCGTCTCGGTCTCGTCGACGAACAGAGCGAGTTGGGTTTCACACGATCGTTGTTTGCGAAATCCAAGTTGAATTCTACAGAGCCAATTTTTGGGCTCTTGAAATGATACAGTAACCAGGCATAACGCGTGTTCCAAAATTCTACGACATACTGACGACTTTGATGTACTCCTATAATTGTGCCCTTCTGTTCCACGAAACTTCTTGAAAACGAGAATGACCTGAGCATTTTCCCTGTCTCTGGGACGCTTCGTTCCTCCATGGACCTGCTACCAACTGCACTGAGAGGCAAGCAATACAATTTGGTTAAATCGGTTTCATTTCAAGAGATTTTGTACTGACGCTGATAGCGTGTAGTTTCACGTATACCATTCCTAATAATGAAATCTAGACCTATAATGAAATCTAGACCTTTAGCTGCTTGCAGGCGTTGATAAATATCAACCGGGACAGTTGGAAAATGTGTGGCCCGACCAGGACTCTAACCCGGGACCGACTGCTTAAATGGCAGAAGCTCTATTCGACTGAGCCACCGAGGACACAGACGACAGTGCGACTGCAGGGACTTATCTCTGGCACGCTCCCCTTGAGACCCACATTTTCAATTTACTGTGCACACACTACATTTGTAGTGCCCCGCCCACTATACTCATTACTCGTGGCAGTCAATCTACACTACAAATGTAGTGTGTGGTCAGTAAGCTATAAATATGGGTCTCACGGGGAACGTGCCAAAGATAAGTCCCTGCAGTCGCCGTGTTCTCTCCCTCCTCGATGGCTCAGGCGGACAGACCGTCTGCCATGTAAGCAGGAGGTCCTGGGTTCGAATCCCGGTCGGGCCACAAGTTTTTCAACTGTCCCCGTTGGTATTTATCAACGCCTGTAAGCAGCTAAAGGTCAATATTTCATTATAATTTCATTTTTCGAGAGTTGCAAGATCACCAATGGTATCTGTACAGATACCGTCTTCATATATTCCTAATAATGGCTGTGCCTCACAACTTGGGCTTTACAGTACATAAGGAGTTTTGGGTACCATTTTCGCAACAAGACCACACTACTCACAGAAAGTAAGAAGCAAGGTGTCACACCCATACACACAGCAACCCAAAATTCTAGAACTACTGACACAATTCGGTAAGAATGTAATGGTGAATCTCGACGAGTCTAGTTTGCGTTTTGGCGCACTTTGCAGTGCGTTCTTGTTACCATTTGCATAATTCACGTTAACTTTATGACTATATTAGAATCAACCTGTGCCAAGCAAAATAATGAGTGCTGTTGGAATCAAGTTTTTTACTGCCTCTTTGTACTGAAACAGAATTATGTTCTTTTCACTTTATCGTGAAAAGAAATAAGATATGTTAGTAATTATTTAATCGGTTTAAATTGATCACACCGTCATCATTTGCATCCGTTTTTGCAAACAAGTAGGATGATTACTTCTGTAATTGAGTGAAGGTTACACAGTCTGACCTTTATGATGTAGGTTTTCCGTGATTTTCTTAAGTGGTGTAAGGCAAATATCGGAATGGTTCGCTCCAAATGGACAGGAGCGATTTCCGTCGCCGTCCTTACCAAATCCGAGCTCGTGGTCCCTCTTTTCCTGTCAAACTGTTGATAGTAACACCAATACTCTTATCATTTGCGACATCAGAAGTAATGTCAAATGAAATCAATTGGCATCAGAGACCTTTTCAAGTCTGAAACATCTATGACGTATATACGCAAACTGAAGAGACGGATGAAAATTTGTAACAAGGCCACGATTCGAACCCAGGTCTGCTGCTCACTAAGTAGGTGCGCTAACTGTGGTGTCACCGCCAGACACCACACTTCCTGGGTGGTAGCCTTTAAATCGGCCGCGGTCCGTTAGTATACGTCAGACCCGCGTGTCGCCACTATCAGTGATTGCAGACCGAGCGCCGCCACACGGCAGGTCTAGAGAGACTTCCTAGCACTCGCCCCAGTGGTACAACTAACTTTGCTAGCGATGGTTCACTGACAAAATACGCTCTCATTTGCCGAGACGATAGTTAGCATAGCCTTCAGCTACGTCATTTGCTACTACCTAGCAAGGCGCCATGTTCAGTTACTATTGATATTGTGAATAATGTACAGTCAAGAGCGATGCTCATCATTAATGGATTAAAGTTAAGTATTCCACGTCCGTTTTTCTAAATTCTAATTTCCTTGTCCTGTTCCAGACCTCACGCCAGCCTGCGTGAGCTAAAACACGTGCCTTTCGGCTTCCTCTAATAATCACGGTGTTGGCTCTCCTGCCAACCCACAACATTGGCGACGAGACAATACCGCGTTCGTAACTATACTGCCCTGATTTACTTGTGTAATGGCTTCGCCACCATCTCCAGATGTACTGTCCGAATTTTATCACTTACAGAATCAGCAAACGCAGGCTTTACTGGATGCCCTTGGACAGCTCGTCCAGGGTCAACGTGCAATGAAAAACGATGCGGCCACCGCCGCCCCACCACTAACGCAGCCACAACACGCAGTTGCACCAACTTTTTGTCCTTCTGTTGCTGCACTGGAAAGCTGGACGGAGTGGTCACGCCAATTTGGATTCCATCTCGCCGCCTACAGAATTCAAGGTAACGAGCGGCAGCCTTTTTTGTACCGTGTGATAGTCAAATTATTTCCCCGACACAACGTAGCAACTCTGTCCTTCGACGAAATTTTGTCTGCATTAGATGCATATTTCAAAGACTCAGGAAATGTAGTTGCCAAAAGGTATACCTTCTTTCGTACAAAACATACGGCAGGTGAGATTAATAGGGAGTGGGTTGCAACGTTGCAAGGCCTTACTAGGGATTGTGCTTTTGAGTGTCAATGTGGACTCCCTTATTCAGGTACTATGGTACGTGATGCAATTGCACAGAACGTTTCTGATGTTCGTATAAGGGAACAGATTTTGAAACTAGTCAATCCCTCCCTTCAACAAGTGATGGACATATTGGATCAGCAGGACACACTTGACTTTGCTCAGAAATCATTTGAAACTTCGCCACCCGTATGTCAGGTTAAACGGCCCGCCGGGCGAGCTGCATGGAACAGTAAACAGTCCTCGCGCCCGGCCGCGCTGCTTCCGCCAGGCTCTCAGCCACGTGTACCGCGCCGGCAAGCAAATGCAGTGCTAAAATCATGCCCGCGGTGTGCTACTAGACATTCGCGTGAGAATTGCCCGTCACGCCAGGCTATTTGCTTTTTCTGTAATAAAAAAGGACATGTTCAGAGTGTTTGCCAGAAAAAGCTCCGATCGGCAACTCACACCCATTCCAGGCCCTTTGCTTCGCGCCAGAATCGGAATCGAACCAAGGATACTCAGGCTCTCGAAACTTCGCCCATGGAATTTCATATCGTTCATTCCACTCCGCCCAGTGCCACTCTCTCTAACAGTGACTGTGTTCGTCCCACAAATAGTGTGCGTCGACATCGCCGGAACTCCTGTCAAGTCGCAAGTGAGTTTGTACCAGTGTCAGTTCACGTTGCACGAGACAGTCGCTCTTGTCGTCAGCGGATCAATAAACTTTTTGTGGACTTGGACATTAACGGCAAAGTAATACCATTCCAGCTCGATACCGGGGCTGCAGTTTCACTGATCAATCAAGACACTTACAAACTGCTGGGCACACCTCCGTTGCGTGTCGCAACTGTTAAGTTAACTAGCTATTCGGCTCACAAGATCCCTGTGTTAGAACAGTGCAGCATTCTTGCAACATACAAGGGACAAACAAAACTTGTGTCGTTTTACATCCTTCGTTCTTCTTCTGCAGTGAACTTGTTTGGTTTCGATTTATTTCAGTTGTTTAACTTGTCTATAGTAAATAAGGTCCTATCAGTGAACCAGACTGTGCCTTCAGACAGTGTTTCTCGTCTCTGTGAAGAATTTGCAGACATTTTTGCATCGGGTCTCGGTTTCGCTAAGAACTATAAAGCACATTTGGAACTGAAAGTAAACGTGCAAACGAAATTTTTCAGAGCGCGTAATGTTCCCCATGCATTGCAGGATGAGGTCGCAAAAACATTACACTATTTGGAATCACAAGGTGTAATTGAATGCGTGCAGGCTTCTCTCTGGGCATCACGCTTAATAATTTTGCCAAAACCGTCCGGAAAATTGAGACTTTGTGTGGACTTCAAGGCAACAGTGAATCCACAACTAGTGATTGCAACTTTTCCTTTACCCCACCCGGAAGACCTTTTTGACAAACTGCGCCCAGGTAAATATTTTTTGAAGTTGGACCTAGCAGATGCGTACTTGCAAATACCGGTGGACGAAGAATCCCAGCGAGTTTTGGTGGTTAACACGCATCTTGGTTTGTATCGATTCAAACGACTGCCATTCGGGTGTGCATCCGCCCCTGCATTGTTTCAGCAATATCTACAAACTGTTTGTGCGTCGGTCCCTACTGCAGCAAACTATCTGGACGATATTGTGATCTCCGGAAAGACGGAAGAAGAACATTTAGCCAATCTCAGAACATTATTTCAGGTCTTGCGACAAAATGATCTTCGCTTGCGGAAGGACAAATGTGTGTTTTTTGCTCGTGACTTACCCTACCTGGGACATGTACTCAATGGCCAAGGCATACATCCCAGTCCCGAGCACCTCCGTGCCATCCAAAACTTGCCTTCGCCGCAGAATTTGAAGCAGCTACAGTGTGTGCTGGGAAAAATTAACTATTATCATCGCTATGTTCCACAGGCCTGTTCCATTTCAGCTCCGCTTCATCGCTTACACCGTAAAGGTGTTCCGTTCGTCTGGACGACGGAATGCGAACGCGCTTTTTGCCAGTTGAAATCGGCGTTGCTTTCCAATACTTGCCTTACGCCATTCGATCCCCGGAAGCCCCTTTTGTTGATGGTGGATGCATCGGATTTCGGGATCGGTGCTGTGCTTGCGCACAAAGATGGATCGCAAGATCGCCCTATTGCCTTTGCGTCCAAATTGCTCTCGTCTGCGCAAAGAAATTAATCACATATCGAGAAAGAAGCATTGGCTCTCTTATTTGGTGTTACAAAGTTTCATGATTTCTTGTATGGTCGTCACTTTACCATCTTCACAGACCACAAACCTTTGACATCGCTTTTTCATCCGACCAAGCCTGTACCTCCACGTACAGCGCAGAAATTCATTCGCTGGTCTATTTTCCTCTCGCAGTACCGCTACGATATCTTGTATCGGTCCACTGCTAAGCGCGGAAACGCCGATGCGTTGTCCCGTTTGCTTGTTGCTGAGGATAGAGCATTCGATTCCTCCGAACTTGCTTGCATGTTCATTGATTCGGAAACCGATGACGTGGTCGAATCGTTTCCGATTGATTTTCGTCCTGTAGCTACAGCCACAGCTGCCGACCCTGTCCTTGCTACCGTTCTGCGTTTTGTTGCTACGCAATGGCCCTTGTCAGAGTCACAGATCGGGGATCCGTTGGTTCGCCGATTTTATGCTCACCAGGAGAGACTTTTTGTACGACGTGGTGTTTTGCTGTTGCGTTCTGATAATGATCAGTCCAGGGTCGTGGTCCCACGTTCGTTAAGTCCTCTGTCTTACAGCTTCTCCACCAAGGACATTGGGGTATAGTGAGAACGAAACAACTTGCTCGTCAGCACTGTACTTGGTTCGGAATCGATGCCGCGATTACGAATATGTGCTCTTCTTGCATGGTGTGTGCCGAACAACAATCAGCACCACTGCGGAAATTCTTTGCATGGCCAAAAGCCACTTCCCCTTGGCAACGCTTACACATCGATATTGCTGGTCCATTCTGGAATGCTCGCTGGTTGGTTGTGGAAGATTCATTCAGTAATTTTCCTTTTGTTGTCCGGATGTCTTGCACGACGTCATCTGCCACCATCCAAGCGTTATCTGCTATCTTTTGCATTGCAGGTCTTCCACAGACTGTTGTTTCCGAAAATGGCCCACAATTCATGTCCGCAGAATTTCAGTCATTCTGCAAGGCCAATGGTATTCAACATCTGACGTCCGCGCCGTTTTCGCCACAGTCAAAGGGTGCCGCTGAACGATTGGTCAGGAGTTTCAAGTCACAGATGTTGAAGTTGAAAGCGTCGCATTCTCGGGAGGACGCGTTATTGCTGTTTTTGTCATCGTATCACTCTCAGCCCCGAGATGGTCGCTCGCCGGCTGAGTTGCTCCATGGTCGCCCTCATCGAACCTTGATGTCTTTGCTACATCCGCCGCATCAGGTTCCTGTGCAACGGCAGACACCTGCTTTTGCCCCAGGCGACGTTGTCTACTACCGCCACTATCGAGGTTCACGGCGTTGGCTCGAAGGGCGCATTCTTCGCTGCCTCAGCCGCGCTCTGTATCTGGTTTTGGGGGCCTCTGGAGAGGTGCGGCGGCATCTCAATCAGCTGCGCCTCTGTCGTCGCACGGGATCTGCCGCTCCCCGTCTGCTTTCAGCGACGGTGCTGTCCGGTCAGCGCCCTGGGGACCCATCTATTGGCTCGCCTCAGCCCCAGGTGTTACCGACGCTGCCTTCGTCTTCGCCCGTCGGGTGCCCCGGCCCGATGGAGGTCGACCGTTCGGCCCCTCCTGTCTCTCTGCGGGCGCATACACCGCATGTTGGCGTGCACCCTGGAGCAGGTTTTCAGGCGTTTCCTAGCTCCCCGCGGTCCGAATAGCAGGGTGCGGGTGGCACAGCCTCGCCTGTTGTTAGGCTCCCCACCTCGTCGCATACGTCAACATGGGGTCCTCCCCACGGCGGGCGGAAACCTTATGCCACAACCGTACGCCGATTTGCGGGGGAGGAATGTGGTGTCAGCGTCAGACACCACACTTGCTAGGTGGTAGCCTTTAAATCGGCCGGGGTCCGTTAGTATACGTCAGACCCGCGTGTCGCCACTATCAGTGATTGCAGACCGAGCGCCGCCACACGGCAGGTCTAGAGAGACTTCCTAGCACTCGCCCCAGTGGTACAACTAACTTTACTAGCGATGGTTCACTGACAAAATACGCTCTCATTTGCCGAGACGATAGTTAGCATAGCCTTCAGCTACGTCATTTGCTACTACCTAGCAAGGCGCCATGTTCAGTTACTATTGATATTGTGAATAATGTACAGTCAAGAGCGATGCTCATCATTACTGGATTAAAGTTAAGTATTCCACGTCCGTTTTTCTAAATTCTAATTTCCTTGTCCTGTTCCAGACCTCACGCCAGCCTGCGTGAGCTAAAACGTGTGCCTTTCAGCTTCCTCTAATAATCACGGTGTTGGCTCTCCTGCCAACCCACAACACTAACCACTATGGTACTTAAGCACAGTGGCCTTGCACAGTTCCATGGACTACCCTAACACGCCTCCCTCCTTAGTCGAAATTCCCACCGAATTTACAGGGTAATACCAAATGGACTGAGGCATAAATGGGAATTTGGATTGAGGAAGGAGGCGTGCTACTGTAGTTTGCCCAGTTGTACAAAGCCACTATGTCAGGCTGGTGTGGTGGCTAGCGCATCTGCCTTGTAAACAGGAAACCTGAGTTAGAATCCTGGTCTTGGCATAAATTTTCATTCTTTGTTGCATGCATCATTAATTTTGTTATGTTTTTTAATTCAGTACATTATGGTTAAGGTAGTATGTCTTGCATTTTAATGAACTAGAGTTTCAATGTATTTTTATTTTATTTTCATTAGGCTCGATTCTTTGGCAGTGTTTTTTATTTGCACACTCAGCAGCCAAATACCATAATATGATGAATTTAAAGATGTCGCCGAGCAGCTGTTTTTTGTTTCTTAACAACAGCTTTTGCTGATGTTTTCGGTTCGTTCAAAATTATTCAAATGGCAATCAGCTCCGTTGAGCGCTTTGTATTGATGAAGGAAAATAATTTGTCAGAAGAAATTATATGAACTGCATCTTATGTGAATACCGATAAAAAAGGTCCATATATGTTTCTTTACTTTTTAGTTGCCTTTTCTGAAAATGGGTACTGAACCTAAAATAAAAAATATAGAGAAAGAAACATTGCCATCTTTCATTATATCAAGTTGATACAGCATTAAATCTTAATATTTCTTCCTCACACGAAGTGTTTGCTTTTGTGTGTTGCTCACTCGCAGAGCCTCGCCGGGGCTATTTTTGTCGACCCAGAGCAGAATGCAGTCTCTGTCTTATGCAGAGAGCTACAACTGATATCTACACGACCCGCCGCAAGACTCATTTCCTACCTGGAAGACACAATTCGTGACAGTAAATATTTCAATGATTCACAAACACTTAGTATTCCATATAAGGGACAGTGAAATGAAAACCAGACAGAAGGAAAAAAGTAAGTAAGCTGTTTATTATTCCGAAAATAATCACTGTAGCTTTTAATACATGTATCCTACTGTGAGACAAGACGGTCAGTGCCTTCATGGAAAATTTTTTGTGATTGTCTACTGGACCATGATTGTACCCAAGCGTGCATCTTTTGGTCGGAAGCAAATCGACGGTCATGAATGTCCTCCTTCAGGGCTCCAGAAATATCGAAATCGCGTGCGGAGGGATCGAGATTGTACGGAGGATGTGTGAAGGCTTCCCAGCGAAACTTCTGCGGCGTAGTCGAAACAACCGGACTTCTGCGGTGTAGTCGAAACAACCGGCCAACAAAATGCTCGCTCACCTGACACCAAAGTTGTTTCAGCTACGCTGCAGGAATTTCGCCTTGAAGCTCTTTTACATTCACCACATAGTGCTTATTTCCCCCATGTGATTTCCGTATTTTTGGAACCCTGAAGAAAGATGTCCGTAGATTTGATTCGGATGAAAAGGTGCCCTCCTGGGCACAATGATGGTTCCGTAGGCATCAGCAGACATTTTTACATGAAGGCGCTGGCGGTCTTGCCTCTCAGTGGAATGAATGTATTTACAGTTGTGGGGTTGGGTTGGGTTGAATGGGGGAGGAGACCAGAGAGCGAGGTCATCGGTCTCATCGGATTATGGAAGTTCGGTGAAGATAGTCGGCCGTGCCATTTCAAAGGAACCATCCCGGAATTTGCCTTGAGCGATTTTAGGGAAATCACGGACAACCTAAATCAGGATGGCCGGACGCGGTACTGAACCGTCGTCCTCCCGAATGCGGGTCCAGCGTCGTAGCCACTGCTACAATTGTGGCGACTACTTTTCAAATTATAAATAGTTTACTTTTCTTCGTTTGTCTCGGTTTCATTTGACTTCCCCTTATATTAAAAATGTTGTGGGGTTCAACGGCGTAGTGCAAGTCTTTCGATTGGACACCACTTCGCCGACTTGTGTGCCCCTAATCCACCCCAATTATCCAGATGGGGAAATGGGACGTACAGTTTAATGTGTAATCCGAACCACGTGTCGCCGCTTTTTTTCCATAGCCTTGATAGCATTCTAATGGGACAGTGTGAAGGTCGATGTGCTATTCTGCTTAAAAACACCAATACGCTGTGGCCTTCGATTAGGAGCTGTATCTTCGTGGAGGAAAGGTCGCAAGCCAAGCATACAGCGGAGAGAGAGAGAGAGAGAGAGAGAGAGAGAGAGAGAGAGAACGCTTAAACTCGCCTTCAGGATTGGGGAATGCTGGGGAACCAGTTAAGCAAGGTCTGGGGGACCTGGCAAACGCTTAACATGGGAAATGGACGATGGTTGGTGGTGGGCCAACAGCCAGGGATACTGACGAGCGCTCTGAAGGGAAGGCGAAAGGCCTGCCCTTAGTTTTTTGCGATAACATACAAAGGCGGGCCGCTCTGGCAGGTCGCTGCGTGGGCCCAGACAGGCTGTTTACGTAACAGCGGCCGTGCAGAAGAGCGCCCTGGTCACGTACGCCAACTCGCTTGTTGCCAAGATTTATAGCCTGCTCACAGAACGCCGTTCGCGCGCGTGTGTGTGTACTTGTTTATTTGACATTATTTATGTAGGCTATAACTAAAATACTGGAATAGGTAAAGTACATGTACTGGAAAATGTTAACATATTTTTAATATCGCCTCCCTACATAATCACCGTTCACATTCAAGCATCAGCAGTATCTCTAAACACAAGGATAGCCAGAATTTTTGTCGCTGCGTACCACTTGACATTTTTAGAAATTATGGCGTACCATTGTAGTTTGTTCACTTTTTACGAACCCGGTGGTGGGGGAGAGGGGGAAAGGAGAGATGGCGGTGAGGAAAGTTCTGCCGTGGGAGTCAGGAACGGCACGTGGTAGGGAATGACTTTCGCCATACTACTCAGTGCTTGGCAACAAACATATGTGCTGCGTCGTCGGAACAAGACACAGTCAGGGCAAAAGCACCACAGGCGCAAAGATGCGAGCTGGTGCCGGTGCCATAGAGATTCGCCACTTGCGCGAGTTCCACCAACGCCGTCGGCGGCGCTGACAATGAAAATATCGACATCGCCTCGATCAGTTGCCGGCCGATTACAATCCGCCAATGACCGGACGACAACGGACAGAGGCCTTGTCGGAAGATAGAAGAGCAGTTCTCGCCCACCTAGTTATAGGTCATCGTCCAAAGCTGACTTAGACAGGGAACTTGGTTTAGTGAACTCTTAGAAGTGAACAGACAGTTCTTTTAAATAATTGCACTTAGCCACTGAGGGCCTGTTTTTTGTTATATTAGAAGCAATGTCACAAAGATAAGTAAACATTTGTGTGACTTTGTTACTAATTTGTAGGAGTGTTGTAGAACCTTCGTTCTCCTATCCTGTTACCTAACCCTAGGGCATAATGTCTGGGAGAAATTGCTTTAGCGGTGTACTGCACCAGAAGCCATTTCACGAACTCACAGACTCGCCCTACCGTAACAACAGTGGCAACCCGGCCTCCACAGCAGTAGCGACGAGCTTTTACAAAACTGGGGACGAGGATTTACAAAAATATGATTTTCGCATTGTGCTAATCAGTTACTATGTCGTTATAAAATAGACATACACAAGAAGGTTTCGTGGGAGCACCAATTTACAGAGTCGTTCATGTTCATCTGTGATACTTTTTTGTAGAAAATAAAATGAAATTAAACTAGCTCTGATTCAAATAATCAATGACAAAGAGAAGAGTCACATTTAAAATACTTATTAAACTTTTACGTCACAAATAATATAAAGCAGTTGTGCAAAAGAATAATAAACTGAATAGGGAGTGTAATGGTTCAAATGGTTCAAATGTCTCTGAGCACTATGCGACATAACTTCTGAGGTCATCAGTCGCCTAGAACTTAGTACTAATTAAACGTAACTAAACTAAGGACATCACACACATCCATGCCCGAGGCAGGATTCGAACCTGCGACCGTAGCGGTCGCTCGGCTCCAGACTGTAGCGCCCAGAACCGCACGGCCACTCCGGCCGGCGGAGTATAATAAATCAGACTTCAAAATCAGTAATTACTAAATTTTAAATTTAGAACATCTACATGTTTCATTTAGAAGCATGCTGTTGTTTAGCTTTAATCAGTGCTTCAAAGTCTTCGTCGATTGAGATAAACTTATCTCTCCAGTCATCTTCAACATTATTTCTGTTTCTGCATTTATTTTTAATGTACAAGAACTGAGAAATGACACTTACGCAGATGTAAGTGGTAACAAACGACACGAAAAATAGGATTACTTGTTTGAAAAGAGAAGGGTACTCAGTTTTTATTCCCGTCCAGAAAGAAAGCACACTTTTCCTTTTGAAAGCACCTTCCACTGAACTTTTGCTAGTGATGTCGATGAAAATCTTGTATATTTGCACGCGGACCACCTGCAATGTCCTTGTGCACCACCAGTAGTATGCGTACTACTGTCTGGTAACCTTGTCTTAGCAGGTTCACGAATTCCTTCTACACAAAGTTCTGGCGCCTGAGATTGCAACCGGTCCGAAACAGCACACGCAATCTGATCAAAAGTATCCGGACACTTTTATGTAACGCGGAACTGACCATCTCTCTGTGAGGTAACCGTATTGCGTTTTTTGCATTTTTCCAGAGAAATGAAGATCAGTGGGCGAGAAAATGGTGCCAGACTTCACCAGGCCCAAATCCCCATCGACGCTATCTGCGATTGACGCAGTCAGGAAAAAGGGGAACACAAGTGATACCCAGCGCAAGAGAGGTTCACCTGTGTTGCAATAAACGTAATACGAGTGCTATCGGAAAGTAACCTTTGTTTTCAGAAACCAACGCTGTTTCTCGTGCACCCACAACTGAAGTTCAAAATGACCACTAAAACTGGAAATCCCGCCACATGTCGTATTCGTTCTCTATTACGATCTTCACGTTTCTTGGTGTTGAACTTTTCTGCGAGAGTACCAGAGAAATGTGCCTAAAATTGAGAGGGAATGCGACTGTCGTCCGCTATTGCCGGGTTGTCATCCAGGCCCAGCTGTTTCTTGTAGAAAGAAGATAGGTCGAAGCTGCTAAGAAAAAGCCTACCTCACATCACAAAGATGCAAGGTTAACTACCATTATTGTGGTTGGAACTGTCGCACATGCTAATGCTGTTGATAGCCGTCATACTTCCCACATGTGAGATCTCAAAAGACTCGAGAATTGTAATAAAATAAGATACGGAGCATACAGAGTATTTTATTAACTCAAGGTTCGCGTACAAAGAACGTAAAGAGAAATTTCTCCTCAATTACATACTTGTCTCCCCACTCCACCCACACCACATCACGTATCCGAACTGTATAGAATCCACGATACACGAAGCGTAGCGGCTTTTTATTGCAACCCATGGTGAATTCATGCCATACTGAATTTTCAAAATTATAGGAATAAACAATTCTGTACTCGTAATTTTTGTGTATTGTCATGTATCTGACTTCAGTTAGGTCCGGTTTATCCTTCACGTGTGTCCTTCACGAACGATTATTTTTCTCTCTTAACAGCAGAGAAACCCGGCTGTACCACGCAACGTCTGGCCTTGTGCTTAATGTTTATGTCGTCATATGCTCTGAACAATGATGTATTTTTGTAGTTACATCAAGCGGGATATGTGGATGCTGTATGCAAGAAGGTTGCAAATTGACTTAAACATTCAGAAAACGCTCGCAGACGTTAGGGCATCAGGGCAGCCTCTGGCATTAACATTGCCAAATTCGAAACTCATCATACAAACCCCGTGTCGATACGGGATAAAGGCAATAGAAGAAGACTGCTACTTTTTGTGTGCGCCCATATAGAAGAAACAACGAGGAACGGAGGAAATAAAATACTTTTCCCGTCCATATCCGGACCGGACGGCTATTAATTCTCAATCCAGGGTGACAGAACATCCACCTCGGCGATCAAACAATAATGGGAATTCTTGTTTCGTTACTCGTCTGCATCAATGTCATCCCCTTCAAAACAGTCCCCATCAGATATTATACACTTATGCGAGGGTCTTTTCCAATCCGTGGAACACTTCTGGAAACTGCCTTTGGGATAGCTTTCAGCTCTCTCAGCGATTCTTTTTTAGTCTCATCTATGCTTCTAAATGCAGCGAGCACAGGACAATCAGCCTCATTTCACATGCAGCCAAAGTGATGTTAAGAATAATTAATAAAAGACTTGAAAAAGTAATAGAGGAGAATCTCGGCGAGGAGCAGTTTGGCTTTAGACGGAATACGGGCACCAGAGATGCAATAGGGCTCCTACGAATCTTGGGAGAAAGGTTTATTGAAAAAGGAAGAGACCTATATTTGTGCTTCATCGATTTAGAAAAGGCATTTGACAATGTGGTTTGGGACAAGCTGGCGACTATTATGAGGGAAAAGAGAGTGGACTGGAAAACCAGAAGACTTATAAACTCATTATACCTTAATCAAAAAGTTTCAGTTAAAGTGAGAGGAGAAAGTACAAACTGGATCAGACTAGGGAAAGGAGTAAGACAAGGATGCTGTTTATCACCTACTCTTTTCAACGTGTACTTGGGAAATATGATTGATCAATGCTCATTAGATGACAAAGGAGTAGAAATTGGAGGAAGAAGAGTAGGGTGCTTGAGATTTGCTGATGACATGGTCCTTCTAGCCACAGGGGAAAAAGAATTACAGGATTTGGTGGACACCATTGCAACTAACGGAAAAAAATATGGAATGAAAATTAACACAAATAAAACAAAAGTATTGACAATAGGAGGAAATAAGGAAATAAAAATTGTGCTGAATGGAGAAACACTAGAACAGGTGCAAAATTTTAAGTATCTTGGAAGCAGGATAGACACCGACTGGAAGTGCACCACAGAAATTAAAACAAGGATAGCAATGGCAAAAGAGGCGTTTTATAAGAAAAGAAGAATCTTCTGCAGTGGTCTGGACAGAGAACTCAGAAAGAGACTCATAAAATGTGTTGTATGGAGTGTTCTTCTATATGGCGCTGAAACATGGACTATGAGGAAAAAAGACAGAGAAAGGCTGGAGGCTTTTGAGATCTGGACATGGCGGAAGATGGAAAGAATAAGTTGGATGGACAGAGTAAAAAATGAAGAGGTACTGAGAAGAGTGGGAGAGAAAAGACAGTTACTAGATGTAATAAAGAGAAGAAAAAGAAATTGGATTGGGCATATATTAAGAAAGAATGACGGACTGATAAAAACAGTTTTAGAAGGTTATGTAGAAGGGAAAAGGAAGCGAGGAAGGAAGAGATTCCAGATACTGGATGACATGATGGACGGTACAACATACAGCAGCCTTAAGAAGGAAGCAATGGATCGCAGAAAATGGAGAGGCAAAGGACCTGCTAATATAGCAGATAACTGATGATGATGATGCTTCTAAAACAACCGCCTTTTCACGTTTTCTTTATTTTTTGCGAATAGAAGAAAGTCGCATAGGACCATGTCTGCTGAAAATGGAGGTTGGATCACCATTATAGTTTAGGTTTTAGCTAAAAATTCGAGAACAACGTAGTGTGACGAATAGGTGCAGCATCCTGGTGTAAGACCCTTGAATGTTCTGCAGCAAATCCAGGAGTTATTTTTGTTTTCAGATAGCTTCACATAGACGGTATTGAACTTCTACATAATAATCCTTATTGCTCATTAGTTCCTAATGCAAGGACGCACGGTGCACTATGCTGGTAAAATGGATGAACACAGTGCGCGTAAGCTTCACACGTGACTGCACTTTCCGGTCCTGGCGTTCCATAATCCTTCCGCTGGGTCGTTGGACCTTAGTTTCGATGTCACATCCGTAAATCCGTAATTCATCACCCGTCTGACACGTTTCGGTATTTCTGGATCCTTCTTGGCTTCATCTACCGAGTCCTGAGCAACTTGCGTTCGCCGCTATTTTTCTCGAAATCCAACAATTTTAGAACAAATTTTGCTGTCACACGTTTCATACCCAAAACATCAGAAAACATTAGACAAGAGTCACCTCATATGGCAACATCACAAGCGACTTCTCAGATTGTGATTCGATTATGATTCACAGCCATTTGTTCAGTTTTTCCAAGATTTCATCGCTTACGAACTGCTGTGGCGTCCAGGGCGCTCCTCATCTTCAGTGGCTTCGTGCTTTCTTCCAAGCGCTTATGCCGATCGTAAGGCCCTGTTTTACTCAAAGCGGACTCTGACTCGCTAACAACTGTATTTAACAAATGCAAAATTTTATTTCGTCCTTATAGCAAAATTTAATACTTATTATCCGACCCATTTTAAACAAAATAAAGAACTCCCGATGCTATAAAAAGAAATATAATCTTTTGTGCAGCTAATAACAGAGTAAATATCGAACAGATAACACTGTACAGATACCTCATATTTTTATCAACACATCAACGAAAAAATCCATGAATCCGACTAATACAACACGTGAATTTACAGAACTTCCTTTATTTTTTGAATACGCCTCGTATCGAAAAGAAACGAGAAAATGAAGCAAATATGCGAAACTTTATACCTATAAGTCTAAGCAGCGCATTAAATCAGTGTGACCTCACGGATTTATTTTATTTGTGCATTTATTTCATCTAGCAAGCTATATTACACGTAACTTAGCAGTCTCTTATAAACTTTTCTTCCAAGTGTCATTATACAGGGCGAGTCACGTGAGACGTAACGTCCATTTTATTTCATGAACTGTTTTAGATATCGAAACGAGGTTTTTGGCAAGTGATAGTACACTAAGGGGCACGCACTATGGTATGTAATAAAGAATCTTAACACTTGCATGGATCTAGATCTTTAAGCAAGTATGATGCTTTAAATAGAATGATGTCATTTTTAATAGCATCCGAAAGCGCTTGAAAAGATGAATACAGTGATACAATGCTTGTTTATTTTGAAGCTGAAACTCATCGGATAGGAATCCAAAAAATGTTCTAGAACTGAAAAGCAAGTCGGCTGAAAGCGGATATTGCGTTGTAAACACCCTCGAGCCAGGTAACGTCGTTCTATCAAACCTTCCGTCCGCCCCAGTAGCTGAGTGGTCAGCGTGACGGATTGCCGTCCTCCGGGCCCGGGTTCGATTCCCGGCTGGGTCGGAGATTTTCTCCGCTCAGGGACTGGGTGTTGTGTTGTGTTCATCATCATTTCATCCCCATCCGGCGTGCAGGTCGCCCAATGTGGCGCCGAATGTAATAAGACCTGCGCCTAGGCGGCCGGACCTGCCCCGCGAGGGGCCTCCCGGCCAATGACGCCAAACGCTCATTTCCATTTCATTTCCATCAAACCTTCCGACTGCTTGCTTGTCTACACTACGGAACCAGAGTAACTGTGTTGTCTAGCACCAAGTCATTTCTGCTTCAATATTTCTTGCATGCAAATATATACACCAATGGGAAACTACCGAACAAAACTGTAGTTGCTTCCACAAACCCTGGAAACGTATGCACAGTTAAAATAATTTTCCTAACCCACATCTGACGCGACGGAAGTAGTTCCATAAACAAAAATCATAGCTGACCCTGTATCTGCGTCGTAAGGGAAATGAAGTTTAATCTTGGTTGCGTAGGGTTGCCTTTCTGCATTGGCTTATAACGACGGAGCCTGGCATGAAAGGTAACTCTGCTTGGCGATGTTTACACTGCAAATGGTTCAAATGGCTCTGAGCACTATGGGACTCAACGGCTGAGGTCATAAGTCCCCTAGAACTTAGAACTACTTAAACCTGACTAACCTAAGGACATCACACACATCCATGCCCGAAGCAGGATTCGAACCTGCGGCCGTAGCGGCCGCGCGGTTCCAGACTGTAGCGCCTAGAACCGCTCGGCCACTCCGGCCGGCGTTTACACTGCAAGAACCGGCTCTGGCTGTACTGCTTTCCAGTTTTAATGCATTTCTAGGATTCTTTTAGCAAAGGTTTCAACGTCAATACTAACTAGCGTTACATCACTGTAACTCTCTCTTAAAGAGCTATTGATTGCAGTTGCGAAAAGTATACGGTTCCATGAAAAAAAAATTCTTGTTTCAATCTAAGGCTGTGACGAAATACAAAGACTGGAAAATGAAAATTCTCAAATAGGTATAGCAATTAATTTCAATAAACAATTTGAAGTGTTATCTGAACTTTAAAAGAACCAAATACTTTCAACAACAATTTTATGCAACCGAGGTGGCTACACATACATTCTTTAATTAAGTTAACGTACGGTTGTTGGACTTCAGCAAATAAGAATGTTTAAAATTTCTTGTCTCAATATCCTGGTTAACAACAGAATTCAGAGGATAACCCACGCAAAACATTAGTACCCATAAGCACGCTATCAGCTGCAGAAAATCTCGTTCTGTGGTCGAGCGGTTCTAGGCGCTTCAGTCCGGAAATACGCGGCTGCTACGGTCGCAGGTTCGAATCCTGCCTTGGGCATGGATGTGTTTGATGTCCATAGGTTAGTTAGGTTTAATTAGTTCTAAGTCTAGGGGACTGATGACTTCAGATGTTAAGTCCCTTAGTGATTAGAGACATTTGAACAGTATAGAAAACCTGGTTTCAATATCTGAAACCGATCAGGAAATAAAAGGGGCGTTAAGTCTTACTTGACTTACCCTTTATAGCATGCTGGAAACATTATTCGTGTAATAGGTATAGTAATGATATGAATATTAATAATAATGCAACTGACATACACTATGTGATCAAAATTATCCGGACACCTGGCTGAAAATGACTTACAAGTCCGTGGAGCCCTCCATCGGTAATGCTGGAATTCTATATGGTGTTGGCCTACCCTTAGCTTTGATGACAGCTTCCACTCTCGCAGGCATACGTTTAGTCAGGTACTGGAAGGTTTCTTGCGTAATGGCAGCACATTCTTCACGGAGTGCTGCACTGAGGAGAGGTATCGATGTCGGTCGGTGAGGCCTGGCGTGGAAAAAGTTGACGTTCCAAAACATCTCAAAGGTGTTCTATAGGATTCAGGTCAGGACTCTGTGCGGGCCAATCCTTTACAGGGATGTTATTGCCATGTGACCACTCCGCCACAGGTCGTACACTATGAATAAGTGCTCGTCGTGTTGAAAGATGCAGTCGCCGTCCCCGAATTGTTAATCAAGAGTGGGAAGCAAGGAGGTGCTTAAAACATCAATGTAGGCCGGTGTTATGATATTGCCACGCAAAGCAACAAGGGGTGAAAGCCCCCTCCATGGAAAACACGACCACACCGTAACACCACCGCCTCCGAATTTTACTTTTGGCAGTACACACGCTGGCAGATGACGTTCACCCAGCATTTGCCATGCCCACACCCTGCCTTCGGATCGCCACATTTTGTACCATGATTCGTCACTCCACAGAACGTTTTTCCACTGTTCAATCGTCAAGTGTTTACACTTCTTACACCAAGCGAGGCGTCGTTGGGCATTTACCGGCCCGATGTGTGGCTTATGAGCAGCCGCTCGACAATAAAATCCAAGTTTTCTTACCTCCCGCCTAACTGTTTAAGTACTTGCTGTGGATCCTGACGCGCCGGCGGCGGTGGTCTAGCGGTTCTGGCGCTCAGTCCGGAACCGCGAGGCTGCTACGGTCGCAGGTTCGAATTCTGCCTCGGGCATCGATGTGTGTGATGTCCTTAGGTTAGTTAGGTTTAAGTAGTTCTAAGTTCTAGGGGACTGATGACCACAGATGTTAAGTCCCATAGTGCTCAGAGCCATTTGAACCATTTGATCCTGACGCAGTTTGGAATTCCTGTGTGATGGTCTGGGTAGATGTGTGCCTATTACACATTACGACCGTCTTCAACTGTCAGCGGTCTCTGTCATCAACAGACGAGCTCGGCCTGTATGCTTTTGTGCTATACGGCCCCTTCACGTTTGCACGTCACTATCACATCGGAAACAGTGGACATGGGGATGTTTAGGAGTGTGGAAGACGTATGACGGAAATGACACCCAATCACCCGACCACGTTCAAAGACCGTGAGTTCCGCAGAGCGCCCCCTTCTGCTTCTCTCACAGTGTCTAATGACTACTGAGATCGCTGACATGGAGTTCCTGGCAGTAGGTGGCAGCGCAATGCATCTAATATGAAAAAAGTATGTTTTTGGGGGTGTCCGGATACTTTTAATCACACAGTGTAAATGTAACAACAACACAGATACACTGATATTGCGAAAAGTACACTTATGATAATGTAAGATTTATGCTGTGGCTGTCGCCGGTTAACGCCTATCGGTTCACCAGAGAAAGCAGTTTTGCCCCTCCTGTTGTACGTGCAGCGCTGGGCCCTACAGTTTGCAGCAAGCGAGGCTTTGCATAAAGGCGTTGCGCGTCTTCGCGCAGTAGGACCTGGTGCGCCGGCCTCGAAAACCGGAGGTTCCATGTTCAGAGCCGGTTTACCGCATAGTTTTATTCTGCTGAGCGCTTTCACCTTGCCGCACAACCTGCTGCGTACTGTGAAAGAATGTTAGCTGCTCGTACGTCGTTGTCAGAGTTACTGGAACTTACATTAGCAATTTTACCACCATAACAATCACTTTGTTCGTCAGAGAAATCTCAGACGTAATTACTAAATTCTCATCATCGTTGTATTTCTGCAGACACTTTCAAAAAAAGTTATTCGATATAATTGATCAGCACGTCTAGAAACTTGTAACCACACGTAAATAAATATTTTTTTTCTTGAGTCATCAGTCTTCTTATTGGTTTGATGAGGCTCGCCACAAATTCCTATCCTGTGCTAATCTTTTCATGTCATAGTAGCACTTGCAACCTACGTCCTTAATTATTTGCTGAATGTATTCCTCTATAGTTTTTACTCTCTACTGGTATTGTTGGGCGCCAGTAATGTTAGGAGATGGGTGAAACATTTCAAAGATGGTGGGCCAGGTGTTTTCGTGTGGAGAGGCATGATGTTGCGTGGCTGTGCTAACCTCCAAATCTTGGTATGCTCTACACTTACCAGGTAACCTTATTACGACACTGTACTTCTTCCCCACGTGCGTCTTTTCAGTGGTGCATTCGGCCTTTATTTCTGTGGATGACAATGCATAACCGCGTCGAACAGTGCAGGTGGAGCAGCTCTTGGAACGAGAGGATATGATCAGCGAATGGCGTGGCCTGCCTGCTCCCCTGACTTAAATGCCATGGAGCACGTGTCTTGTGCATTGGGGAGACGTACTGCAGCTCGTCCATGTGCACCAACCACCATACAGCAGTTGTCAGTCTCGCTGGTGGAGGAATGTGACGCCCTATCACAAGAACCCCTTACCAAATTTCTGGCCAGTGTCAGTCAGGAATGTGACGCCCTATCACAAGAACCCCTTACCAAATTTGTGGCCAGTGTCAGTCAGGAATGTGACGCCCTATCACAAGAACCCCTTACCAAATATGTGACCAGTGTCAGTCAGGAATGTGACGCCCTATCACAAGAACCCCTTACCAAATTTGTGGCCAGTGTCCGTCATGAATGTGACGCCCTATCACAAGAACCCCTTACCAAATTTGTGGCCAGTGTCAGTCAGGAATGTGACGCCCTATCACAAGAACCCCTTACCAAATTTGTGGCCAGTGTCAGTCAGGAATGTGACGCCCTATCACAAAAACCCCTTACCAAATTTGTGGCCAGTGTCAGTCAGGAATGTGACGCCCTATCACAAGAACCCCTTACCAAATTTGTGGCCAGTGTCCGTCATGAATGTGACGCCCTATCACAAGAACCCCTTACCAAATTTGTGGCCAGTGTCAGTCAGGAATGTGACGCCCTATCACAAGAACCCCTTACCAAATTTGTGGCCAGTGTCCGTCATGAATGTGACGCCCTATCACAAAAACCCCTTACCAAATTTGTGGCCAGTGTCAGTCAGGAATGTGACGCCCTATCACAAGAACCCCTTACCAAATTTGTGGCCAGTGTCCGTCATGAATGTGACGCCCTATCACAAGAACCCCTTACCAAATTTGTGGCCAGTGTCAGTCAGGAATGTGACGCCCTATCACAAGAACCCCTTACCAAATTTGTGGCCAGTGTCCGTCATGAATGTGACGCCCTATCACAAAAACCCCTTACCAAATTTGTGGCCAGGGTCAGTCAGGAATGTCACGCCCTATCACAAGAAGCTCTTACCAAATTTTTGGCCAGTATGGAAGCACGCTGCAGAGCATTCATTGCCGTCCTTGGTGATGACACACACTATTAAGAACTATCTGTCCGTCTTTTGCAATGTTTATTGGACGCCATGAACCGCGATGAATTCAGTGTAATTGTTGTCTTTCAATAGAGCTGTCATTTCGTCTTACTGCGCATTTATTTCAGTTGCCTCCTGTATGATAATATTTGGTTTGTGGGGTGCTCAACTCCGCGGTCATCAGCGCCCGTACAAAGTCCCAATTATTACAAGGTCTAATTTTTTCACAGATCAGTCTAGCCACTGTCACAAATTATGATGAAATGATGAGGACAACACAAACACGCAGTCCCCAGGGCAGGGAAAAATCTCCAAGCCGGCCGGGTATCGAACCCGGGACCCCGTGATCCAGAGGTAGCAAAGCTAGCCACTAGACCAAGAGCTGCGGACGTAGTCAACTGTACTGTATTATACTGCAGCATTTTTTTCTATATTTAGTTCAAGTTTCATCGAACAGTGTTACTTAGCAGTGAGACATCATTCGAAATTTAGTTTTGTCCATAAGTTTTGCTCAGCAGTCTAGTTGGATCTTCTCACACCCCGTTTAGTCACTTCGGAAAGGTGACTACTGGGTGTTTTATGGTCGTTACCATTTCGACTGACATATTGGCGATAAGATAATCGAACAGGAGTGGATCTCTTCACCTATTTACGCACAGGACGTTATATTTAGTCACGCTCTGTGTCAACTGCCAGTTCCAATCGTTTATCCTTTGCAGAGCTTTCTGAATTTCGTCATAGTCTTCTGGCATTGCAACGTTCTAACGGAATATCCGACGTCATCTGCTGGTTCATTTATATATACTGTGTGTACTGAAGGCCGTATAGCACATGGGATGCACCGACGTTACCTTTACATTTCTCGAATTCGTCCCGTCTCTAGCAATAACTGATATATGCGTGTGACCTGTATCGTGTCTAAAATGTATTTAAATTTATGCACTTTTTATGTGTTAAAGGAGACTGTAGCACTTGGTTACGGCCTTACATAACAACAAGATTTGTTTACCTTTTTATGAGCGGGGGAACTGTCCTTTACGTTAGAAGGTGTCGAAACGATGTTTTCCAGTCCTGTTCACGTGTATTTAGCACGGTGAAAAAGGAGAAAGAGGAGGAAAAAAGACTCGTGTTCCAAAACAGCTGTAACTCGGTATTTTTACATCGGAATCACGTTCAACTGGTCGGTTAGAAGTCCTTGGTTTTCTTCCACCGCATCTACAGACCGACCTCTGGAATAAGCTTTCATGCTTCGAAAATCTTACGTTTCAAGAATCCAGATCTGTAGCAAAGTTACGGTAGAAATAGGCGTATAGTCATGTAAGAAAAAAAAGTAAAAGAAGAGTATTGTATGACAAGTGATGTAACGAATGACGGTACAAGATGTTTGTAGAGGTTAACTACAGGAGAACAGACGATTACTCACAACTGTCGAGTATTGTGTAGTTGTCCTCGGGATCGAATTCCTCTTGCGGTCCCGACGTCGACTGAGAGCATGCCGTTCGTCTGACGTTCACAGCGGCTTGTTGCTTTCCATTATGTGTGTATGGCACCGACGAAGGTGAGAACACAGTTCAAAATGCCCTCTTGGTTACATCTCGTTTAATTGTTAAGTCTTAGATTCTTTAGATCCCCCCCCCCCCCGTTTTCCCTGTTTCATTTGCGAACGGCGCGTGGCAAGAATGATTCTCCGTATACCACTATTACTTCTGATTTCTCGGAATTACTCGTTGTGGTCATTTTCGAGACGGATGAGGGAGGAAGTAACATGTTGTCCAGCTATTCAAAGAATGTACCGTCTTGGAATTTTAGGTGTAGCCCACCCCGTTATACACAACCCTTCCCTTGTAGCGTGTACCAGCAGAGTTTGTTGAGCATTTTCGTGAAGCTCTCGCGCCGACGAAACGACCCCGTGGCGAAAGACGCCGCTCTTCGTTGGATTTTGTGTATTTTTTCGATGAAACCAACATGGTAAGGGTCCCAGACTGATGAGAACTGCCCAACAATCGGCCGAATAAGTGTTTTGTAAGCAATTTCTTTCGTGGCTCAATTACTTTTCCTTAAGATTCTCCCAATAAATCTTAGCGTGGGATCTCCTTTTCCTATTATTTGTTGTAGTCTTTTCATTTTAGATAGCTCCGCTTGATTACTCATTGGTATTTTACTGTAGTTGCCGTCTGCTTCACGTCTGCTGTGCAGCGAGCTACATTAATTTAAGTATTAACTGTATTTTTCTTACTTGTCACTTCTTCTTCCGTGTGTTTTTCCTTTTAGGAAGCTTTAATTGTTGAGTGCTAGTATTAGTGTTCCATAGATTTCGTGTTTGTTTTGAATACAGTCAGATTAAAAGATTAAATGGCTCTGAGCACTATGGGACTCAACATCTTAGGTCATAAGTCCCCTAGAACTTAGAACTACTTAAACCTAACTAACCTAAGGACATCACACACACCCATGCACGAGGCAGGATTCGAACCTGCGACCGTAGCAGTCCCGCGGCTCCGGACTGCAGCGCCAGAACCGCTAGACCACCGCGGCCGGCGAATACAGTCAGAGAGAGTCCCTTTAGTCAGCCATAGTGTCAGTGTCGTCGTAACTGCCGTCTGCTTCACGTCTGCTGTGCAGCGAGCTACGTTAATTTAAGTATTAACAGTATTTTTTTTACTTGTCACTTCTTCTTCCGTGTGTTTTTGCTTTTAGGAAGCTTTAATTGTCGAGTACTAGTAATAGTGTTCCATAGATTCCGTGCTTGTTTTGAATACAGTCAGAGAGAGTCCCTTTAGTCAACCATAATGCCAGTAGTGTTAGTGTTTGTTTTCAATACAGTCCAGAGACAGGTAGTGCTATTTTCATTGTTTTCTACAAGAAGTGTCTAGCAACCACAGTTTAGTCAACTATCAGCCGCCTTTAGTGAATTAGCAGTCTTGTTAAAAGTTGATTAACTCTCTACAGTAAATTGATTTCTTAGGATGGATAGGATGTGTGACTGCTGTGTACGGACTCAGGAGGAGCTGGCCGCGGTCAGCCGTCTTCAGGCTGCTGCCTCGGAGTGTAGCGGCAGTGGGGAGTCTGATGCGTCGCATGGTACACCCCAGGTGTTACATGCTTCACCCACTGTCCCTGCTGTCGAGACATCTTCGCGGGTACCGGGCGCGGTTGGGCCACCCTCTCCCCAAGGGGAGTGGCGGAGTCAGCGGCGTCCGCGGCGCACGAGGCGGAGGGTCAAAGTGGAAGCTGGCCGTGTGGCATCGCCCGCTCTGCCTGTGTGCCTGTGAGTGGACATGTGGCCGCTCCTTCAGCAATATACGAGCAGGCATTCGGGGGGAGGGGTTTATTAGTGATTGGAAGCTCCGATGTCAGGCGGGTGATGGAGCCCCCTAGGGAAATAGCGGAAAGGTCATGGGAGAAGGCCAGTGTTCACTCTCTCTGCTTGCCGGGGGTCTCATCCGAGATGTGGAGGAGGCCCTGCCGGCGGCGATAGAGAGCATTGGGTGCACCCGACTGCAAATTGTTGTTCATGTCGGCACCAATGACTCGTGCCGTCTGGGTTCAGAGGTCATCCTCAGTTCGTACAGGCGGTTGGCGGAATTGGTGAAGGCGGAAAGCCTCGCTCGCGGGGTGGAATCTGAGATAACTATTTGTAGTATCGTTCCCAGAACCGATCGCGGTCATCTGGTTTGGAGCTGAGTAGAAGGCTTAAACCAGAGGCTCAGACAATTCTGCGGAGATCTGGAGTGCAAATTTCTCACCTCCGCTATCGGGTGGAGAAATGTAGGGTCTCCCTAAATAGGTCAGGCGTGCACTACACGCCGGAAGCGGCTACAAGGGTAGCGGAGTACGTGTGGAGTGCACATGTGGGTTTCTTAGGTTAAAGAATTCCCTCCCTAGGCCCGACAAGACGCCTCCTGAGACGCGGCAAGGTAGGAGTAGGCAAAATGCAACAGGGAATAACAATATTAATGTGCTAATAGTAAACTGCAGGAGCGTCTATAGAAAGGTCCCAGAACTGCTCTCATTAATAAATGGTCACAACGCCCATATAGTACTAGGGACAGAAAGTTGGCTGAAACCAGACGTAAACAATAATGAAATCCTAAACTCAGATTGGAATGTATACCGCAGAGACAGGCTGGACAGTGAAAGGGGAGGCGTGTTTATAGCGATAAGAAGTGCAATAGTATCGAAGGAAATTGACGGAGATCCAAAATGTGAAATAATTTGGGTGAAGGTCACGGTCAAAGCAGGCTCAGACATGGTAATTGGATGTCTCTATAGGCCCCTTGGCTCAGCAGCTGTTGTGGCTGAGCACCTGAAGGATAATTTGGAAAATATTGCGAGTAGATTTCCCCACCATGTTATAGTTCTGGGTGGAGATTTTAATTTGCCGGATATAGACTGGGAGACTCAAACGTTCATAACGGGTGGCAGGGACAAAGAATCCAGTGAAATTTTTTTAAAGTACTTTATCTGAAAACTATCTTGAGTAGTTAAACAGAGAACCGACTCGTGGCGATAACATATTAGACCTTCTGGTGACAAACAGACCCGAACTATTTGAAACAGTTAACGCAGAACAGGGAATCAGAGATCATAAAGTGGTTACTGCATCGATGATTTCAGCCGTAAATAGAAATATTAAAAAAGGTAGGAAGATTTTTCTGTTTAGCAAAAGTGATAAAAAGCAGATTACAGAGTACCTGACGGCTCAACACAAAAGTTTTGTCTCAGTGGACAAAGTTCAAAACCATCGTACAATATGCGTTAGATGAGTATGTGCCAAGCAAGATCGTAAGAGATGGAAAAGAGCCACCGTGGTACAACAACCGAGTTATAAAACTGCTGCGGAAGCATAGGGAACTTCACAGCAAACATAAACATAGTCAAAGCCTTGCAGACAAACAAAAATTATGCGAAGCGAAATGTAGCGTGAGGAGGGCTATGCGAGAGGCGTTCAATAAATTCGAAAGTAAAGTTCTATGTACTGACTTGGCAGAAAATCCTAAGAAATTTTGGTCTTATGTCAAAGCGGTAGGTGGATCAAAACAAAATGTCCAGACACTCTGTGACCAAAATGGTACTGAAACATAGAATAACAGACTAAAGGCCGAAATACTAAATGTCTTTTTCCAAAGCTGTTTCACAGAGGAAGACTGCACTGTAGTTCCTTCTCTAGATTGTCGCACAGATGACAAAATGGTAGATATCGAAATAGACGACAGAGGGATAGAGAAACAATTAAAATCGCTCAAAAGAGGAAAGGCCGCTGGACCTGATGAGATACCAGTTCGATTTTACACAGAGTACGCGAAGGAACTTGTCCCCCTTCTTGCAGCGGTGTACCGTAGGTCTCTAGAAGAGCGTAGCGTTCCAAAAGATTGGAAAAGGGACCAGGTCATCCCCGTTTTCAAGAAGGGACGTCGAACAGATGTGCAGAACTATAGACCAATTTCTCTAAGTCGATCAGTTGTAGAATTTTGGAACACGTATTATAAAAATTGTTAAGGCTTCGTGGCCACTTGTTGACAAACTGCCTATTGGCTTCTGTCTCGGGTTCTTCGGCCGACGTTCATCTAATGATTTTTCTGACGTTTCGCCAGCATGAGTGGCTGGCATTGTCAAAGCTTCACCCTCCATTGCCGGTGGTGAACTGGAGCCGAGCTCGCGGCTGCAGACTATATGTACCTGGCGCGCCAACGTCCGAGGGCTTCTCCGCGGTCATTTCCGGTGCGGTTCTCCTCTTGCTACCTGCGACGGTCGTTCGCTGCAGTACGGGAAGCCAGGATCCGTTTACCTTAAGGCTTTCCTCTTTCTTGTTGAAACTGTTCGCGTGTTTTTGTATTTCTACAGCTTCTCTAAACAAGCGCGTGTGATAGTGCTTCTCTACAGCCAGAACTTCCGTGTCGGCGAATTTTATTACGTGGTCGGTCTCATTCAGTGCGTGCTCTGCCACGGCCGATATCTCCACCTGCCCCAACCTGCAATGTCGCTTATGCTCTTTGATCCTGGTGTTAATGGATCGTCCAGTCATTCCGACATAAACTTTTCCGCATGTGCATGGTATACTGTATATTCCCGACATTGCAAGTGGGTCTCTTTTCTCCTTCGCCGATCTAAGACACTCTTTGATCTTCCTTGTCGGTTTGAAAATCGTCCTTACGCCATGTTTGCGCAATATACGGCCGTTTCTCTCCGTCACTCTGGGAATGTATGGCAGAAAGGCCGTACCCGACATTTTTTCTTCTGGTTCCTTACTTCGCCGAGTGTTTGGATCTGTTACACTTCTAATGTAATTTGTGGAGTACCCATTGCTCCTCAGAACAGTTTCCAGGTGTTGCATTTCTCGTTTGAGGTGTTGCGGCTCACATATTCGTCCTGCTCTCGTTACGAGCGTCCTAATCATGCCTCTTTTCTGGCTCGGGTGGTGGTTTGACAGTTTGTGCAGGTATCGGTCCGTGTGTGTCGGTTTACGATACACGCTGTGTCCCAGGTTTTCGCCGTCCCTTGTGACCAGCACATCTAGAAATGACAGTTTCTTGTCTTTTTCTACTTCCATGGCAAATATTATGTTGGCATGGAGGCTGTTCAAGTGCCTTAGGAAGTCACCGAGCTGTTCTTTACCATGGCTCCACACCACGAAAGTATCATCGACGTACCTGTACCACACCTTATGTTTGCAAGTCGCCGAGTCCAGTGCCTGTGCTTCGAATAGTTCCATGAAGAAGTTGGCCACCACTGGACTGAGAGGACTATCCATGGCGACGCCTTCCAGCTGTTCGTAGAAATCACCATTCCACGTGAAATAGCTCGTGGTGAGACATGCATGGAAGAGCTTTTTGATGTCTTGCGGGAACATGGAACCGATGTGCTCCAGAGCGTCACTGACTGGCAGTTTCGTAAACAACGAAACAACATCAAAGCTGACCAGTATGTCGTTTGGTGCAAGTTTCAGTTCCTTCAGCTTCTCAATGAAATGTCCTGAGTCCTTAATGTATGTGTCGGTCTTCCCCACGTGTGGCTGGAGCAGAGAGGCCAAGTGTTTTGCCAGTTTATACGTTGGTGAGCCAGGAGCGCTAACGATTGGTCTCAGTGGAACGTTGTTCTTATGGATCTTGGGTAATTCATACAGCCGAGGTGGTAGGGCTTCTGTGTTGCGCAGGTTTCTCTGTATGTCCGCTGGCAGAGAAGACGCCTTGATTAATCGATTCGTATTCCGAGTGATACGCTGCGTCGGATCTGCACTTAGTTTTTGGTACGTCGTCGGATCTAATAGGTCTCGGATCTTTTGCTCATAATCTTCGGTCTTCATTACGACGCTCGCATTCCCCTTATCGGCAGGCAGTACCAATATACTCTTGTCGGCGTTGAGATTCTTAATGGCTTGTACCTCTTCTTTCTTCAGGTTGCAAGCTGGTGGTTTTGCTCGGCGCAGTATCCTGGCTGTTTCAGTGCGTATTTCCTCTGCCCTTTCACAAGGAAGGGTCCGAATGGCTGCTTCGGTGTTGGCAATGATGTCCTCCATAGGTATAGTTCTCGGGACGATAGCGAAATTCCCTCCTTTTTGAAGAACAGACACTTCCTCTTCGGTCAATTGTCGTTCAGTGAGGTTGACCACTGTGTGTGACATGTCGGGAATCGCCTTGTCGGTCAAGCAGATGCAAACGGCCAAAAGGCACCACTGCGGTACAAAAATATTTACTCTCACAGACACCAACCACATCACACAACATTTAAAACCCCTTTTGGGCGTTTGTGTGATTGTGGGTCCTTTAAGACAGTCGAATGTGCAGGGAGGCGCGGGCTGTGCGAACACCAGATTTGGAGATCCGGGTTCTACAGGCTACTGAGACTACGCGTTAACCACCTACCTCTTCTCCCTCCACCTCACGTCAACCAATCAGTGTAAAACGGGTTCACATAATCGTCAAAACGTAAAAAAAGAACAAAGTACAATAATAACATAAAAATAGTTATGTATAAAAAAATCTCTTTACAACCATGGAACTACTTAAATATTGCATAAAATATCAATTAAAAGCTTTAAAATAACTATACAGACGATGTATACTCAGTGTGCCCTCTATGGGCTAAGGTGGTACTACCACAATGGTTTCAAAGTCAACAATGTTGTGAAGGTCTTTGGCATTGCGGCATCATATCAATATGTGAGTTGTGACTCGACTACAAGTATACACATATGCTAGATTCAGTCTGTCAGCCTTATATTAGCTTTGTTTGTCACTGGTGATATATATAATAATGGAATGATCAGCTGCAGAGAGCTATGATATTACATACAATTTTTAAAACGTCATACAACTTATTTATTAAAAATGGAGTCATATTTCGTAATATTTCTAGTTGGAAGTTTAAGATTGTGATATAAATATTTACACACATTTATCAATCACCATTATTACAAGAGATGGTATGGGACGTGGCTTATGGGCGGAGGGTGAGACGACCTCCCATTCCATAGTGTGACACTTCCACGGTGGCGTAGAGCAGAATTGTGGTGAAATGTGGTGTCATTGTGACATCATTAAAAAATGGTTCAAATGGCTCTGAGCACTATGGGACTTAACATCTATGGTCATCAGTCCCCTAGAACTTAGAACTACTTAAACCTAACTAACCTAAGGACATCACACAACACCCAGTCATCACGAGGCAGAGAAAATCCCTGACCCCGCCGACATCATTAACCCGCCTTACACTTCACATGAACTTCTGATCTCTGGCCTTTCTTTCGCACTCGACATCTTGCTGTTTGAAGCGTCGCCGAATCCGAGGTTGACGTATCAGGGCGTCACATTTCTGCACCATTACACAGGAACATTGTGCGCACTTTGAGTTTTTGCGTCGCAGTGGAGGAAAGTTACGGGGTTTCAATAAAATGACTTGAGTTCTTTTGCGCAGTTATTTTCAGAAAACGAAGATGCCAGAAACTTACCGAAGAAATCTCAATGAAATATAATTGACTTAAGAAGCACGTAGACTACACAAGACTAGTTCGAGCGATACTTGAGTATTGCTCTTCAGTCTGGGACCCTCAACGGGCTTTATTAGTAGAGCAGACAGAGAAGATCCATAGACGACGAGAGCTTCACATCATCAGTTCGATTAGTAACCAGTAGTATTAAACTACGGTGGCGGGGAGAAATATGGTGCGTGTCGCAGAGGTTTATTGTTGACTCTTCTTGGAATGTCCGTTCTCAGGATTTGTTCTCAGAACACACATTCCAAGAAGAGTCAAGCAATTTACCATCCATCCCACGTACACCTCGTGGAACAGCTATGGCTGCAAAAGAAGAGAAACTTTACATCATACGGAAGCTTGGCAACAAACCATTTCGCGAACGTGACAGGAAAGAAGGGAGAAACGATTGTGGTACATCAAGTACCCTCCGCCACGAACGCACCACATGGTGGGCAGTGGAAAGTGGATGTAAAACTACATTACTCAGACTCTGTGGATAAGACTTCCATGTAAACAACAGCGTCATCAATAAAACCATGATTTCACTAAGCGTGATTCACTAAACCATCGAGAGGGTTACCTTCGTAGTGAGACAAAAGCTGAAACGGGAAATCTTCTCCCAAATGTTCCCAATTCATAAAATTTCGCCGGCCGGAGTGGCCGAGCCGTTCTAGGCGCTTCAGTCTGGAACCACGCGACCGCTACGGTCGCAGGTTCGAATCCTGCCTCAGTCATGGATGTGTGTGATGTCCTTAGGTTAGTCACGTTTAAGTAGTTCTAAGTTGTAGGGGACTGATGACCTCAGATGTTAAGTCCCATAGTGCTCAGAGCCATTTGAACCATTTGACAAACTTTCTGCCACCCCCCCCCCCTTCTGCCTTCTCCGCCCGCCCCCTCCCCCAGTTCGATGTGATGCGATTTAAAAGAATCGATCTCTACCACACTACCATCAAGCGTGCAAGAAATGAAAAATGTGTTTTCCGGCAGCGACGTGTTGTTACATTACTGTTGTTATCTACCCAATGCAAATTTATTAGACGTAGAATTGCACACTCAGATTTCTTACGTGCAAGCTTAAATCTTGTCTAGAATTTTGTCCTGGGCTCTGGAAAAAGGTTGACGGTTATCAGATCACACTTTCAGGTCACTCTAAAATTCAAATACTTTGTTCACTGGTTTCATCACTACTGTACAATGCATACCAATATCAGTACACCATTTTATCTCAAAATGGTTGACCCCAATAATGTCATCCTAACATCACTCTATTTTAGGCAGCTACAACTTTGATAGACAGCCATATTGACAGAATTTCTCACATTGACAAAGTGTTTATGAAGCATGTTCACTTATTTTGAGTGCTATTCGTAAGCTCGCCTAAGAAGTGGCTGATGTGCAAATTTGGGCAATTTAGATACTGACTGTCTTGCAGTTTCAGTATAAATATGAGCATAATTACTATGATCTAAGTAAAATTTCACAGTAATCCGCTTCCTTATTGGTTAGAATCATAGTTTGCAATTGTTTTATTGAACGGGTTCGAACATACAGGTTGTCCCAAAAAACACCGCCAACCGTTCGTACGTTGTGCGGGAAGGTAAACTGATCGGTTTTCAAGAAGGAACTCATATCTGGAAACGCACGGCGTATGCGCTGGAGAGCGTCGTAGTCGAACGGACGATTGTGACGGTTTGCTCCGATTCGTTTTAGTGTCTGAATAAGGAAGGTATGCAACCCTTTAACCATCTGTGTATTGCGGATGGACGACACGAACATCCAGACACACCTCGGAGTAGCCGGAAAGTTGCACGTAAGTGTTTCCTGCCTTAAGTATGTCAAAAATGGTTCAAATGGCTCTGAGCGCTATGGGACTTAATATCTGAGGTCATCAGTCCCCTAGAACTTAGAAGTACTTAAACCTAACTAAGCTAAGGGCATCACACTCATCCATGCCCGATGCAGGATTCGAACCTGCGACCGTTGCGGTCGCGCGTTTCCAGACTGAAGCGCCTAGAACCGCTCGGCCACAACGGCCGGCCTTTAAGTGTGTCCATTGTACAGTAAGAGAGTAGCACTTTGTGCTTGGTACTTGCGACTTCTATCCGCAGTCTACTGTTTGTCCTCCGATGGGTGCTGTAACGCGATACGGATCGTCCAAGTTCCGTTCGAACACTATTGTTGGTTGAGGAGATGATGACAATGTTCTAAGAGGATCCAGCCACCGGCACTCGGCAGGTGGTACAAGCGCTCCACAACGCAAAAGCACCGTGTGGTGAGTTGTCTGTGAATACCGGTTCTATCCATACCATCTGTAGAAAATGCAGGCATTACGGGAGGAGGACTTGTCACGACTGGTGCCTTTTGCACAGTGGTATTTACAATAATGCATACTCCAGCCACTATTTCCGAGCTTGATGCTTTCCGCGGATGTGCACGATTATCAGAGACGGCGTATTAAACTTGCACAACATGCATGTTTGGGCGGACGAAAACCCGCGTGCACAGGTGATTCAAAATCGCCAACACAGTTCCAGTATTAACATTTGGGCCGGGATAATTAGTGAGCGTATCACTGGGCCATACCTACTGCCAAGCAGACTAACCTCATATTTATTAGAGATGTTTTGCCTAACCTGTTGGATGTCCATGGTCAGCACAGTCGCCAGATCTGACACCTCTCGACAATTTTCTGTGGGGTAGTATGAAGAGTATGGTGTATGGCACACCTGTACGTCAGCAGAGGACATTTCATTGCTCAAATCGACACTACGACTGAAATACTTCATAGAGAACCGCACGTACTGGCTCATGTGTGTGAGGCTAAGCATCGCCGATACAGGCTCTGCATTGACGTAGGATGTAAGCAGTTTGAAGCCCGTTTGTATTGTGTAGGCAGCACTATGTGCTACACATGTTGGGTTTATTAACGTGATGTGGAACGCATACCCGTGTCAGACGCTCTCCAACTCCCAAGCCGTGCGCTTCTGGATATGGATGCCTTCTTGAAAACCGATCGACGTGGCTTTCCGCACAACGCTGTAACCGTTGTCGGTGTTTATTTTTTATTTTTATTTTGAGGCCCTGTAGAAGGTAATATAACTTCGGATCAAAATTAAGTATTAAATAAAAGTACTTGACAATGAATTAACATTCATTCTCTGCCTGTGGTCGAAATTTGACTAACTCCGTCGATGTCATAAAATATGACTGCACATAACATGGTGAATGACTATACGTAGAAGTCACTGAACCTAATCGACGATAAAAAAATTTCATGTATCTTTTCTCCACGTTAAACTGTGTCGGAAGGTTTTGTGTCAAAACTGACTATAGCGTATTCTGCATTGTAGCTACGAATATTGTTGAAACAATTCGTTGATTTCTCTTGAATTGTTGGATCGTTTGAAGTGCGTCCTTGATATAGTATGTTGGAAAATAAATTTTGCCTTAATGCTCGCAAGTTAATTTACCATTATGACAACAGAGTGTCAATGCCCCGGTGCCACAATTTTCTGTGGGGTAGTATGAAGAGTATGGTACACCTGTACGTCAGCAGGGGACATTTTATTGCTCAAATCCACACTGCGACTGAAATACTTCATAGAGAACCGCACGTACGTGAAATGTTCTGCATTACGGAATTTATGCTGTAAATTCATCAGACCGCAATTGTAACTCAAAATTATGTTGAATTACCTAACGAGCATTTTTAAATGTACCATTCAGTAAAATACTTGTATTATCATTACGAGAGTCCACATTCCTATTATTTTCTCTACGCAAAAATTGGGTCTGTCTAGCTCTGCGTCCTCCACACCGACCAGTTAGCGTAGCCTAAAACAAAATAACTTCCGTACAATAAGGGAAGTCGGATCTCTTAGCTGCATGTTTGGGCTGACGAAAACCCGCGTGCACAGGCGATTCAAATAAGTAAATTAAAAATTAGAAACTTACTTCAAATTTTCTGTTAGCAGTGGCAAATAACCACAAAGTAAGCTTAATAACGATGCCAATAGACAACGTTATTTACAGACTTCATTACAACGATATTTTGATTTCCCCCGCTGACAACGTTATTGGCGTAGCAGTTGTCGCAATGTAGCTGTCTGCTATGTGTGTTACCGCAAATGGACCCTGCAAACGTGAACGTCTCTAGAATACGATTTCACGAAACGTTGTTACTTTCGTGTGTCATTTCTACGACAGCATCTGACCAATACGTAGTACAGAAGTTGATAGAACTTCAAACTTCTGTATTCATCTATTGGAGATTTTAATGCGTCACAGAGAATGTATCATCAGAATTGTGAATATGGAAGCATCTACTTCTTTTAACACTCTTTTCGCCTACGTACCCACATTATTTTTTTGTGCACATATATGGCGAAATACCTTTAGAATGAGGTAAGTTTCATTGGCTTCCTTGTATAATTAATATTAAAAATCCATACTTCAATTTTTGTGTTCACATATTAATGTTATGATTCTCATCTTGCGTTTTGAACTTCTTCTTATTTGTAAAGAACAGGCAAATGTGTGAACGCATCTCAGAGTAGGTACAGATATGGCGTTGCTCGTTGTCTCTAAAAATGGCACTCTTTGCTAAGCAGAATATAAAACCTGATTGTGACTCGCAAACAACCAAATTTAATGGGTGTTAATAACGTATAAGTAGACAGTTCCATTTGGCAACTATTACGTATTTGTAAAACCTGAGAGTTTGTATGTTCTGCGAAATATTACCAATATTACGCGGCTGTAACATCAAATTGTACCATATCAACTCACTCAGAATTGTTCATACGTAGGAATGTTTGTATAACTTTTAGTATGATCTAATCAGAAAAACGAGGGGCTGTGTCGTTATTTAGTCTGTGCCACAATTAAGCAAAAGAATATTTATCAGTATTTTGTTGCAGTGAAACGCAAGACGTTAAAGAAGTTGGCGTCAGCTGTCATCGACCTCAGTGAGTCTGCTCAGCCATCTGATCTCTTTCGACTCTACTGATACGAACTCTAAATTTGTTATCAAACATTATAAGTCATCTGGTACACAAGCCAGCCGCGTTATGCCTTTCAGTTATTTATTTATGTATTTATTTCAGCTGGCAGGGCTGTAGCCTTCAGACTCCACTTTTACATTTAACAATACATCCTTAGTATGTTTACATCACAACAAAAATGGTTCAAATGGCTCTGAGCACTATGGGACTCAACTGCTGAGGTCATTAGTCCCCTAGAACTTAGAACTACTTAAACCTAACTAACCTAAGGACATCACAAACATCCATGCCCGAGGCAGGATTCGAACCTGCGACCGTAGCGGTCTTGCGGCTCCAGACTGCAGCGCCTTTAACCGCACGGCCACTTCGGCCGGCACATCACAACAGTCTACAGATATTTTGAAAGTATAATGTTGGTCGATTTGCTTTAATTTAAAAATATTTCGTTGTACTAGTTCTTTTGAAGTGGCTATTATAGACTGTTCGTCAGCATACATTAATATTTTTATACTGTATCATGATCCATATCTAGTTTTATTCCTTTGTTGTTTTTTTCCTCATTCTGTTTTTAATCATGTCATTTATATGTAAGTTGAATAAAATTAGGGAAAGACGACAACCTTGTTTAGTTAGTTGGTTAGTTATAATGCCATTCTTACTTATTTTGTTAACTGTTTTGGCTACAAAGTTAGTTTAATTGTATAAGCTGCTTATGGCTCATATCAAGTGTCGTGGAATTATTTTCTTGTCATTATGATGAGAGAGGTTATAGCAGTAGTGGTGGTAGTAGTCGTATAGGTAATAAATGTGTGGTGTTACAGTAACGCAATAAGTGTTATCAATATGGTGTAAAGTACCTTTCTCGTAACATAATATTCCTTTCGAATGAGAGATATGACTAACAGAAATGAATGGCAGCAGGAAGGAGGACTCATCTCTGGAGATGACCTTGCCTTTTTCGGGAAAGAGTGAGAAATA
Organism: Schistocerca cancellata; assembly: GCF_023864275.1. NCBI lineage: Eukaryota > Metazoa > Arthropoda > Insecta > Orthoptera > Acrididae > Schistocerca > Schistocerca cancellata. The sequence continues at coordinate 564,068,251 of NC_064626.1, forward strand.
ATATTCAGAAATTAGCAGATGAGATGAAAAAGAAACAGGGATGAGAACACTCAGATAATGTTCAATTTTTAAGCTTTTTTCCATACTAGTGATGGTGAATACTAGACAAGCTCCGCTTCTTCACTTCAGGAAAGTCACACACAAACATTTCGAAGACAAGAAAACACACATAACGTATTTCAGTCGTTTCGCTTATCCATTTTCAACGCTGAGGAACCCGATGACGATATAGGGTTCAGAGGCGTGGCCTAGAGGCTGCCTGGATTCCAAGTTGGTATTGTGTGGTACATAACACGCCATTTACGTCAGTATAGCGGGCGACCTTGATCCTGATGGCCACTTTACGTAAGCGACCCGAAAGTGTGGTCCTAAATCGGTGCTGAACGTTTCTCGAAACTTTGGATAAGACTTACCCATAGCACTATTTGTTAAAGCTGCGTCTCTGTCTGCAGCAGAGAATGTGAATCTCTAAAATTTGCAGCCATTTGTCTAGAGCTGGATGCTTTCTGGAACCTTGGATCCACCGCTAGTGGGCAAGGTTGTCAGCGAAGTTCATGGCTGTCGGGAACTCACGGCCATTAGATGTTATACAGTGTTGAGCTTGCACCATATATTATCCTAGATTGCTCTGCATCTGAGCTTTGCAAGTGCGATTGAAGTTCTCGCCAATTCCATTGTGTGCAAAAGCCAGTACCCGTCTACCGTTTACGGTATATTTGTTAAAGATAACATAATAAATTCTGTAATACCAAAATGTGCAGGTATGAACCAAAACAAAAAAATCTAGTATACATGGGCTCTAAACTGTATACCCTAAGAATTATGAGGTCTTGTTTATCTTCTGCTCCAAGTTCTTTGGATTCCATATTTTGAGAGGTGGTAGTACGGGTCAAAAAAAGAAAAAAAGTCCGGCAGAAATGGGCTCTGAATGAATAACTGAAAGCCTGTTAGCGCCTGTTGTGTATAGAGGTCCCCCAGTAGCGAAGGTGAAAAACTGCTAGTAATTCTGAAGTTATACATTTTAGAGCTCATGTTTACTAGAAGGTTTGGTCCATACTTCCATATCCAAACGTTTATCGGTGGAATTCTGGGTCACCCTGTATTCTACACAAGGCAGTGTACAGCACATGACAGCGGGTACTTCGTATCAGTGTTAGCAATTTTCAGTCCTATTCCATTCGAATATGCGCACTAATCTCTCTTCTCTTATTTTCAATATTCTACCAAAGATATGCGATAGTGGCAGAAACGTCACACATTCTTCTAGTTCCTGTTCTCTAAATGTACGCAACAGGATTCGGCGAGGTCAACACCGCCTTTCTTGCAAAAATTCCCATTAAGTTTCCCGAGCAACTCTGTTATACTTTCGTAAGGGTTATACGGATCTGTTACGATCCTAGCTGCGCATCTCTTCACTCATTTTGAATCTGCTGTCGTCTTATTTGACGAGTATTCTAATCACTAAGTACTGTACTAAGAAACAGCAGCATTAGCGTCTTATACGCAGTTTCGTTTATAGTTATGCTGCTGTTAATTAGCATCCCTTCAACGAATGTGAGACTTCCATTCGCTATTATACTAAGCATTTTACGTGGTCGTCTCGTTTTATACAGGTTTTTAATTCAAGGAGTGATCAGAAAGTTTCCGTTTGAGGGCGTTGCTGCAGCGTATGTGAAACGTAGAGCGACGCCGTTGCTGGTATGTAAGCACCGACATGTAGTGTAATGTTGTTACTTTAATTTTGTTAGCTGATGTGTAATATTGTTACTTTAATTTTGGTATACTGAAATCGGTGCTAATTGACAATGAAAGTGGGTTAAAAGCCGTGATCTGTCTGGGGACGTTAACCGTGGATTACTGGGCAACTGTTTCATCAGATGTTTAGTCTAGGTTTACCAAGCAGACTAACATTAATAATAATCTTTTAATAGTCATACAAAACCGGTAAAATATGTATATAAAAGGGAGAATTTAAATAAAAAGAAAGAAATCAGTTTATATTTGGAAATTTATTTTAAGATTGTTCATTGAAATTTCAGCATATTATACGTGAGTTATAACTGAGCTGGTGCCTTATTTACGATTGAAAAGAATGTGAGATTGTAATCTTACGGAACACATAAAATATGGACCCAAGATTTGGAGACTGCATACCACACTGCATTCATAAAATAACACACGAAGAACATTGAAACATAAGCAAGAAGAAATTAACCACAACCAACAGATTCAGTTTTTACCCAAAGAAATTACGTTCATACCACAATCCTGTCCGTCATGTAATTACCACACACTGGTATACTAAATTCATATTAACTCTTTGTGAAGTCTTCGCAAAAAGAATAGCTGAGGGCTACTTTGATGATTACACCACATGCTCCACGTGGTCAACTTGGTTTACACAAAGCGTACAACTCCACAATAATTTTGATAATTAAAATACATTAGATCGAAAAGCAATTGACAAAAGAAAAACCTTGAACTGGTTACTAACGTCTTACTATTAACCTGATGGGTCAAACAGTTATATAAGCACATGGTACTGGTCTCGCAAAGTACACCCCACGTGGGTTGAACATAAAGAAAAGCATAAAGAAAAGTTGCTATATTAAAAAAATATTCTCAAGACGAGACGTTATAATCTCACGCACATTCGGATTTAAGATTGATGAACTTAGTTAGAGTTACTGATCCACACGTGGTTCCACTTTACTCACAAAGTAGTAACAAAGCAACTACCGGAAAATAATCTGAACTTCACACGATAATTACACTGCGCTGCAATTTAAGATAACATCGGATATTTTAGAGCTAAACCTGAAATCAAGGTGATTAAATTTTCAGTTAGGCTGAACTTAAGAAATCCATTGTCCTACGGACTTAACAGACACGCGCTTAGCCGGAGATCTTACCACTTCAGACGCTCGCCACGGCCACACTGCAACTGCCCTACTCTCGAGCGTGCTTCCTGACGGTGGCTCACAAAGACCAACGGAAGTGGCCAGAGGGGCAGCTTCCTATACCAACATGACAACGGACGGACAGGACCATACTAAGGATAGAAACCTCTTTGCTTTTAGGAAGCGTAGCTACCTGTTCCGACGTTGGTCCTACTGTTCTCTAGCAGACAGCCTTGTCTGCTACCCTCAAGCATGCAACTAGAAATACATATGCTCATTCATCTTCTCACACAAAAGGGAAGGGGGATGACAGTATCTTATCATATACAGTATATAAAAGAAAGCGGATGTAGTTCCGTATGAGACTGTGTGACATGAATTACATATAAGAATTACATATAAACTGTGCTTTAAAGTGTAGTAGTGTGACAGATCGTTCTTGTTTATGTGTAAAAGTAACACGTTCCACTGCTCAGTCTCCTCCCAGATAGTCAGAAACGCCACAGTACATTTAAAAGAGGAATTTATTCCATAAATGTCAACAGATTTAAGAAATTAGACATGAAAGGAATCCAACAGAGACCTTTCAGTAGGCAAGGCAAGGTGAACTATGGCGACGTTATTTCCGAATGCGTCCGAACAGGTCCAACGTGCTGTTATTCTTTTCTTGGCTGTCGAAGGACTGGCAGCGGTAGACATCCATCTGAGAATGGAGAATGTGTACGGGGCAGCATGTCTGCCGAAAACCAGCGTTGCGGAGTAGTGCGTGACAAGGAGTGCTCCTTCGTGGTAACGCACGTCCCATATCGCACATGTCGGAATGCAGAAGTTATGCCAACACTCGAGCAACTGCCCTGTGGTCCTGATGTGTCCCCATGCCATTGCCACACCGTCGGTCCCTTAAAAAAGGTCTTTAACGGACGATAATTCCTGTCGGACGAGGATGAGCAGGAAGCAGTTACGGCCATCTTCACGCACCACGACACAGTGTTTTATCAACGAGTATCTTCAACCTGGTGCGCCGGTGAAATGATTGCCTAAATGCTCACGGCTATTCTGCGTGATTGGCACATCGATTCTCGACGGTATGGTCTTCGAACGGAGATTTTGGATAATCCTTTATAGTACCCATAAGTATTCACTTTGTGTAGAGTGCTCCAATGGTGCGCCACTAATCTACTAGCGGGTTCTTTCTCCTTGGTGTGGCATTACCTTGCATATATTCATACTGGTAGAGTTGCAGTTCGGTAAACACAGAGAAAATTTTGTCCTTTTTTCTGCATTTACTTCCGATCGTCCAGTGACAACACTTCCGTCCAGACCAGCGTTTTTCCAATCTGTGTTCCGTGGAACACTGGTGTTCCAAGTGAATACGAGGTCCTATGGCGTTTCTTCTGGCATTCCTATTTTTAAAAAAAATTATTATGATGTTGTGTTATTAAATATGATTTTAAGCTGAAGTAATTCTGATTAAAACAAGTTTTTCTCAATTTTAAATCTTTTATTACTTTTATTAACCTTCAAAAAAAAAAAAGATGTTTCATCTGAGTACCAGGATTCTGAAAGTGTTCCGTCAGAGGAAAGGTGTGGGATCCCTGATCTAGACAAAGGTGTCTGATCACATTGCTAATCCTTTTACACTTGTTTGTGGCTCACTCGTTATTACTTTCTTTTCTTTAGATCATTCGCCCAGTACAACATACCAGGTTATACGAGGACTTGCACGAAATTAATGCCTCCAAATTTTTTGTGTGGAAACTCTTACGCAGCTTTTTAAATAAACCTGAAATTATTAAAATTCTGAGCCTTTATTCTTCACGTCTACATATCTGCACTTCTCTGCCGCTGGAGGGCCCGAATTTTAACATGTAACATGGCGGTGTGTAACGTAACTATGTCGCCACGTGAGAAACAGCGTACTGTAATCGAGTTTCGAATTCGAAAGAGTTCTTCCACACATGTAGCACCCTCTCGTTCAGCATGACAATGTCAGATCACACATGAGCGATCCGGTATCAGCAGCAATTCGACACCTTGTGTTCACTGTGGTCGATCATCCTCCATACAGTGACAACTTGGTCCCGTCTAAGTTTCATCTGTTCCCAAAATTTTAACACATTCGAGGACCTCACTTTGATGGCGATGAAGCGATGCAAGCAGAGATGAGTTGTGGCTGCGTCAACGAAGTTAAACATTCTGTAGTGACGATATGAAAACACTGGTCTCTTATCGGGAAAAATGTGTTCGGCGCGCTGCGCGGTGTGGCCGCGCGTTTAGGGTCGCCATGTCACGGATTGCGCGGCCCCTCCCGCCGGAGGTTCGAGTCCTCTCTTGGGCATGGGCGTGTGTGTTGTTCTTAGCATAAGTTAGTTTAAGTAGTGTGTAAGTCTAGGTACCGATGACCGCGGCAGTTTTGGCCCCTTAGGAATTCACACACATTTGAGCATTTTTTGTGTTAGCCGCAAGAGCGAATATATGGAGTAACAAATACGTAGACATGAAGAATAAACATGTAGAATGTTAATGACGTTTGTTTAAAAAGCTTCAATACCTTTCACATAAAAATCGGAGGCATTACATTTCAGCACGCCTTGGTACCAGTGACAAATTTGTCAAGGGTATCTCACATCCGTGAAGATCTCACTATCATCGTATCTTGGTTGTTAGTTACCAATGTGTTACATTGTAAAATTTCACTACTGGAAATGTCACAGTTGGTGACATATTCCGTGCTATTTCGTCGTGGTCGCATGAATTTCTCGTTGAAATCCAACGTTTCGTTGCGTCTGCAGAGGACGACGTAGAGGGTTCAGGTAGCGTTTTCGAAAGTCCGATGCACATCATGGCTTGACTCATTCAGTAGCTGGCCAGGGTGTGAATGGGACGTCCGGAAAAGCTGCACACAATTGAAAACGTCTTCTGCAGAAGGGGAAGAAACATTGGGTTTTGACAAGAAATTCATGGGACCACGATGTTGTAACATGGAATATTTTACTAAATGTAGTGCAGTGTCCAATGTCTTTCGAAAATGTAAGAAGATGAAATCTATCAGTTCACCTGCATCTGCTGTTTGCAAGACATCGTGTGTGAATCAAGCAATCTGTGCTTCACACAAGTGGTTTTGTTTCTGAACCTGTGCTGATTTTTTGAGACAAGCATATTTTACTGTAGGAGCGCCATAAAATGTTCGTGCTTACAATACGCTCCAGAATCTTCCAGAATGTTGGCGTTACTGGCCTGTAATTAATACACTCCTGGAAATTGAAATAAGAACACCGTGAATTCATTGTCCCAGGAAGGGGAAACTTTATTGACACATTCCTGGGGTCAGATACATCACATGATCACACTGACAGAACCACAGGCACATAGACACAGGCAACAGAGCATGCACAATGTCGGTACTAGTACAGTGTATATCCACCTTTCGCAGCAATGCAGGCTGCTATTCTCCCATGGAGACGATCGTAGAGATGCTGGATGTAGTCCTGTGGAACGGCTTGCCATGCCATTTCCACCTGGCGCCTCAGTTGGACCAGCGTTCGTGCTGGACGTGCAGACCGCGTGAGACGGCGCTTCATCCAGTCCCAAACATGCTCAATGGGGGACAGATCCGGAGATCTTGCTGGCCAGGGTAGTTGACTTACACCTTCTAGAGCACGTTGGGTGGCACGGGATACATGCGGACGTGCATTGTCCTGTTGGAACAGCAAGTTCCCTTGCCGGTCTAGGAATGGTAGAACGATGGGTTCGATGACGGTTTGGATGTACCGTGCACTATTCAGTGTCCCCTCGACGATCACCAGTGGTGTACGGCCAGTGTAGGAGATCGCTCCCCACACCATGATGCCGGGTGTTGGCCCTGTGTGCCTCGGTCATATGTTGTCCTGATTGTGGCGCTCACCTGCACGGCGCCAAACACGCATGCGACCATCATTGGCACCAAGGCAGAAGCGACTCTCATCGCTGAAGACGACACGTCTCCATTCGTCCCTCCATTCACGCCTGTCGCGACACCACTGGAGGCGGGCTGCACGATGTTGGGGCGTGAGCGGAAGACGGCCTAACGGTGTGCGGGACCGTAGCCCAGCTTCATGGAGACGGTTGCGAATGGTCCTCGCCGATACCCCAGGAGCAACAGTGTCCCTAATTTGCTGGGAAGTGGCGGTGCGGTCCCCTACGGCACTGCGTAGGATCCTACGGTCTTGGCGTGCATCCGTGCGTCGCTGCGGTCCGGTCCCAGGTCGACGGGCACGTGCACCTTCCGCCGACCACTGGCGACAACATCGATGTACTGTGGAGACCTCACGCCCCACGTGTTGAGCAATTCGGCGGTACGTCCACCCGGCCTCCCGCATGCCCACTATACGCCCTCGCTCAAAGTCCGTCAACTGCACATACGGTTCGCGTCCACGCTGTCGCGGCATGCTACCAGTGTTAAAGACTGCGATGGAGCTCCGTATGCCACGGCAAACTGGCTGACACTGACGGCGGCGGTGCACAAATGCTGCGCAGCTAGCGCCATTCGACGGCCAACACCGCGGTTCCTGGTGTGTCCGCTGTGCCGTGCGTGTGATCATTGCTTGTACAGCCCTCTCGCAGTGTCCGGAGCAAGTATGGTGGGTCTGACACACCGGTGTCAATGTGTTCTTTTTTCCATTTCCAGGAGTGTAGTTTCTATCTGAACAGGACTAATCATCACCGAGTAAATAATTTAAAAGTAGTAACTGTGTGCCAGATTTCAAAACAACGTCAACATTAAAACTTGCCTTGAGCACTGCACCGACTGAAGTACACAGTTTTGTGTTCATTAGTTTGTGAGCTCCTCTTACCGTATTAAGAACATACAGACAGGTTTTTAGCTAGTGCAACGCGGCTTGAAAGTGACTGGAAAACAAGTGTGAAAAGTAATCTGAGGTCGTCTAGTTTTTGCGTAGGGGGAGCTGTTTTACTAGCTGACCTGTCCAACGTTTGACAAGCCGCCGGCAGCTATACCTCGTGAAGGAAGGCAATCTTCAGTTTGACAGGTGCACGGCAGGGCATCAAGCCTAGTTTCACTGAAGGCATTACTTAATAGTCGTCTTCTATATGCTGAATACAACACAGAAAACGAGCGATATGCTGCATCTCGGACCTTAAGTTTTTTTTTTAAACGTGTACCACCCCACTTGTCGCTGCTCGGTATGTCGCCAAGATTTAGTGGTAACTGATTAACGATAAAGCCCCAGGACAGATAACAGCCTCGATAAAGCACTGAAGTGTTCTGAACCAGTATCATTTCCACCCCATTTTGAAAATTAATAAAACTAACTAATGTAAATTCTCAAGCGAGTAGTACAAGGGTCAGTCAAATGAAAATCAGACACTCGCCACAATGGGACCATGCAATGGTTCCATTCAAAAGTAATCACCACGCGCATTAAGACATTTATCCCACTAGGAGACATGACCATCATTTCTTGGTACGTAGAACGCGGTCGGCCGTTGACGGATCCACAACAGCACTTCTTCATCCGGCTTCAACCGCCATCCACGCGAGTCGTTCTTTTGTTCGAAATGATGTGAAAATGATACAGTGACAGATCCGGGCGCTACGGAGGGTGTTGCAATATTTCCCAAGTAAAGCGCCGAAGCGTAGCCTTTGTCCGATTGGCAGTGTGGGGGCGGGCGTCATCGTGTCATAAGATGATTCCAGGGCGTTTTGACTTTAATGGTGCGTCGCAGTTTCTGCGAAGTGTGGTCACAACATTGCACGTTGATTGTGGTTCCACGCTCCAGAAACTCGACAAGCAGAGGACCCCCGCAGTCGAAGAAGAAGTTCGTCATGACCTTACAGTGAACAGTTTTGGATTTTAATGACGGGGGAGATATGCGATTTTTCCGCTATTGGCTCTGCCGTTTGCCCACGTGCCGGACTGAATCAACTCCGTTGCCCGCACCAACACTGCCTATTGAATGAAGGCTATACTTCAGCGACTCGGTTGGAGAATACTGCAATATCCTCCGTACAGCCCGGATCTTTCACCACGTGATTTTCACTCCTTTGGCGACATGAAGAAAAATGTGCAAGAACGTCCGTTTCAGTCGGACGAGGAAGCGCAAGAGTGGGTGTAATTGTGGATCTGTTAGCGGCCAACCGCGTTCTGTAAAACAGAAATTGATCGTCTCGTCTCTCAGTGGGATAAATGTCTTAACATGTATGGTGATGGTGATAACTGTCGAAAGGAACCATTCCATGGTTCCGTCGTGGCGGATGTTAGGTTTTCATTTGACTCTCTCATATAAAAAAAAAACAGATCCATCAGGAAAAATGTTAGCTTTCAAATGGTCCTTCAGAAATTGCTCGTACACCCTCTATTGCAGCTGTCCCAATAGAACATGCCTAGGCGCCTTTACATCAAGGCGGCAATACATAATCTCCCTCCCTCCCTCTCTCTCTCTCTCTCTCTCTCTCTCTCTCTCTCTCTCTGTCTCTGTCTCTGTCTTACACACACACGCGCGCAGACACACACACTCACCGCGATTTGCCTTTGCAGATGTCTACTGTGTACAGATACCGCGGACGAATTGTAGCGTCATGGTTCTCTCGTGGAAGAAACGCCTCAACTTAATCGTGTCAATTACTTTACAAATTCCAAGCTTTTGCAGTGTGGTCGGTTTTCATGGAAACTACGAGGGACGATCAAAAAGCAATTCGACACATTTTGTCTCGGCAAATTGCGAATTAAAAAATGCGGAATTTGTTATGTGACACCATGCAATATTTCCATTTCAGCACCTTTAGTTAGGTTCCGATAGGTGGCTGCGCATGGTATTCATAGGCACTTATATGATGACTACGAAGACCTAGCAGTGAATAAAAACACAGTGAGTCGTTCGTTGGGCGAGGCGACTGTCACCCGTGCAACAAGGTCGCTCAAACCTGTCCTCTCTCTCCCGTGCCGACCGGCCGGACATACACTACTGGCCATTAAAATTGCTACACCAAGAAGAACTGCAGATGATAAACGGGTATTCATTGCACAAATATATTATACTAGAACTGACATGTGATTACATTTTCACGCAGTTTGGGTGCATAGATCCTGAGAAATTAGTACCCAGAACAACTACCTGTGGCCGTAATAACGGCCTTGATACGCCTGGGCACTGAGTCAAACACAGCTTGGATGGCGTGTACAGGTACAGCTGCCCATGCAGCTTCAACACGATACAACAGTTCATCAAGAGTAGTGATTGGCGTATTGTGACAAGCCAGTTGCTCGGCCACCATTGACCAGACGTTTTCAATTGGTGAGAGATCTGGAGAATGTGCTGGCCAGGGCAGCAGTCGACATTTTCTGTATCGAGAAAAGCCCGTACAGGACCTGCAACATGCGGTCGTGCATTATCCTGCGGAAATGTAGGGTTTCGCAGGGATCGAATGAAGAGTAGTGCGAAACACATCTGAAATGTAACGTCCACTGTTCAAAGTGCCGTCAGTGCGAACAAGAGGTGACCGAGAAGTGTAACCAATGGCACCCCATACCATTACGCCGGGTGATACGCCAGTATGGCGATGACGAATACACGCTTCCAATGTGCGTTCACCGCGATGTCGCCAAACACGGATGCGACCATCATAATGCTGTAAACAGAAACTGGATTCATCCGAAAAAATGACGTTTTGCCATTCGTGCGCCCATGTTCGTCGTTGAGTACACCATCGCAGGCGCTCCTGTCTGTGATGCAGCGTCAAGGGTAACCGCAGCCATGGTCTCCGAGCTGGTAGTCCATGCTGCTGCAAACGTCGTCGAACTGTTCGTACAGATGGTTGTTTTCTTGCAAACGTACCGATCTGTTAACTCAGGGATCGAGACGTAGCTGCACGATCCGTTACAGCCATGCAGAGAAGATGCCTGTCATCTCGACTGCTAGTGATACGAGGCCACTGGGATCCAGCACGGCGTTCCGTATTACCCTCCTGAACCCACCGATTCCATATTCTGCTAACAGTCATTGGATCTCGATCAACGCGAGCAGCAATGTCGCGAAACGATATACCGCAGTCCCGATAGGCTACAATCCGACCTTTATCAAAGTCGGAAACGTGATGGTACGTATTTCTCCTCCTTACACGAGGCATCCCAACAACGTTTCACCAGGCAACGCCGGTCAACTGCTGTTTGTGTATGAGAAATCGGTTGGAAACTTTTGTCATGTCAGCACGTTGTAGGTGTAGCCACCGGCGCCAACCTTGTGTGAATGCTCTGAAAAGCGAATCATTGGTTTATCAAACCATCTTCTTCCTGTCGGTTTAATTTCGCGTCTGCAGCACGTCATCTTCGTGGTGTAGCAATTTTAATGGCCAGTAGTGTATAAAACCTTACGCTGTAAAGTCATGACGACGGTCTTCTGGAGCTTTGAAGGAGTTATTCTGTTTGATGTTCTCCCTTATGGTGCAACGATCAACTCTGAAATGTTTGTGGTATCCTGAGGAAATTGAAGAAACTACTTCAGTGTGTTCGTCGCCACAGAAATGCAAACGAACTTTCACAACGCAAGGCCTCATACAAGTCTGCGCACCCGAGAGGAGCGCAGAAAACGTCATTCGACTGTTCTTCCTCATCCGCTCTAAAGCCCAGATCTCGCACCTTCCGACTGCCACGTGTTTGGCCCAGTGAAGGACGCACTGCGCGAGAAGCAGCACGTGGATTGATAATGGAGAGGTTTTTGATTCTACTAGACGTTGGCTCTGAATTCCACCAGTAGAGTGCTACCATGATGGCATAGAGGTCCTCCCAGTAAGGCGGCGTAAGACCGTCATATTTAACGGAGATTAATTTGAAAAATAGATAGCCAAAAGAGACGCGAATAACGAATGACTCACTGTGTTTTTGTTCACTGCTAGGTCTTCGTAGTCATCCTATAAGTGCCTATGAATACCACCCGCCGCCATCTATCGGAACCTAACTAAATGTGCTGAAATGGGAATATTCCATGGTGTCACGTAACAAATTCCGCATTTTTTCATTCGCAATTTGCCGTGACAAAATGTGTGGAATTGCTTTTTGATCGTCCCTCGTAGTTTCCATCAGTTCTGACCACACTGAAAAGCTCTGTTATTTGTAAAGTAATTGACACGAAAGTTGACGCTTTTTTCCACGTGACAACCATAACGCGACAATTCGTCTGCGCTATCTGCACACAGTAGACACCTGTGACTTGTATGAGGCCTTGCGCTGTGAAAGTTCGTTTGCATTTCTGTGGCGAATCCTGAATAAAATAAACCTGCTTTCAGAAAACGAATGTATTGCATTACTTATTGAATGCCCCTTGTAGTCTACCAGGAGAACGTCTCCCATTTGGTACACGCCACTAATAACATTTCGTGCTGACGACTAGTTTGTCTGATTTCAACTCCTTTGAGAATAGGTATTTGGAACGGTGGAAGCGCCGCCTAATTGTGGCAATGAGCGCTTCCTCCGGCTGGAACGGCTCCAGAGGTCCGCAGGGCAGCGGTCATCGCCGGCCGGGCTGCGAAGGCTGCGGGACGGGTTGGTTACGTAAGGAACATGTGCGGCCGGCCGTCTGTGCCAGCCGCGGCCTACCTGCTTTACGTAACGCGCCGTAAGCGCACTGCCTGCTGCTTTACCGGTATACACGTGCCGCTCTGACCTCTTTGCCCCCCAAGGCCGTCGGTTATCAACACTTCCAGAGCCTCACGATATCGTGACAGTAGCTCGGCCTCCCCTCTCGCAAGGATGAGTCATGTCAGTCATTTCCCCCTTGTAAAGATCAGTCGAAAAGTAGCGTCAAATCTGAAACTCATTTACGTAACCGACTCACAGAGCTCCAGTCGTAAAACCATAGGCGTTAGCAGAAATTTATCCATGGGGGAGCAAGATTTCAAAATTTATAGTTTCTATATACATGATTAACCGACCAGATCATGCAGTACAGCAGGTGTTTAAATACTTATGTTAAAACAGTTAAAATATAAAACTGAATGAAAAGTCTGATAGTCCGTCGTAGCTGTATTTATTTAAGTCGATTAGAGATTGATTCGTTGAGTTTGAGAACATACACTACTGGCCATTAAAATTCCTAAACCATGACGATGACGTGCTACAGACGCGAAATTTACCGACAGGAAGAAGATGCTGTGATATGCGAATGATTAGCTTTTCAGAACATTCACACAAGGTGCTGACATGAGGAAAGTTTCCAACCGATTTCTCATACACAAGCAGCAGTTGACCGGCGTTGCCTGGTGAACGTTTTTGTGATGCCTCGTGTAAGGAGGAGAAATGCGTACCATCACATTTCCGACTTTGATAAAGGTCGGATTGTAGCCTATCGCGGTTGCGGGTTATCCTATAGCGACATTGCTGCTAGCGTTGGTCGAGATCCAATGACTGTTCGCAGAATATTGAATCGGTGGGTTCAGTAGGGTAATACGTAACGCCGTGCTGGATCCCAACGGCCTCGTATCACCAGCAGTCGAGATGACAGGCATCTTATCCGCATGGCTGTAACGGATCGTGCAGCCACGTCTCGATTCCCTAGTCAACAGACGGGGACGTTTGCAAGAAAACAACCATCTGCACGAACAGTTCGACGACGTTTGCAGCAGCATGGACTGTCAGCTCGGAGACCATGGCTGCGGTTACCCTTGACGCTGCATCACAGACGGGAGCGCCTGCGAAGACGAACCTGGGTGCACGAATGGCAAAATGTCATTTTTTTCGGATGAATCCAGGTTCTGTTTACAGCATTATGATGGTCGCATCAGTGTTTGGCGACATCGCGGTGAACGCACATAGGAAGCGTGTATTCGTCATCGCCATACTGGCGTATCACCCGGCGTAATGGTATGGGGTGCCATTGCTTACACGTCTCGGTCACCTCTTGTTCGCATTGACGGCACTTTGAACAGTGGACGTTACATTTCAGATGTGTTACGACCCGTGGCTCTACTCTTCATTCGATCCCTGCCGAACCCTACATTTCGCCGGCCGAAGTGGCCGAGCGTTTCTAGGCGCTACAGTCTGGAACCGCGCGACCGCTACGGTCGAGATGCATCTTTTGAGATGCATCTTTTGTTACAAATGAGGCCGGCCGATGTGGCCTAGCGGTTCTAGGCGCTTCAGTTTGGAACCGAATCCTGCCTCGGGCATGGATGTGTGTGATGCTCTTTAGTTAGTTAGGTTTAAGTAGTTCTAAGTTCTATGGGACTGATGACCTCAGAAGTTAAGTCCCATAGTGCTCAGAGCCATTTGAACCATCTGAACCCTACATTTCAGCAGGATAATTCAGGACCGCATGTTGCAGGTCCTGTACGGGCTTTTATGGATACAGAAAATGTTCGACTGCTGCCCTGGCCAGCACATACTCCAGATCTCTCACCAATTGACAACGTCCGGTCAATGGTGGCCGAGCAACTGGCTCGTCACAATACGCCAGTCACTACTCTTAATGAACTGTGGTATTGTGTTGAAGCTGCATGGGCAGCTGTACCTGAACATGCCATCCAAGCTCTGTTTGACTCAATGCCCAGTCGTATCAAGGCCATTATTACGGCCAGAGGTCGTTGTTCTGGGTACTGATTTCTCAGGATCTATGCACCCAAATTGCGTGAAAATGTAATCACATGTCAGTTCTAGTGTAATATATTTGTCCAATGAATACCTTGTTTATCATCTGCAGTTCTTCTTGGTGTAGCAATTTTAATGGCCAGTAGTGTATAATGCATCAAAAACTAAATTTAACAGCAATTACAAACAAGATTTACTGTCTGTCAAACGACTGATAGGGATCCGCTTAATCTTTCTAGGCAGAGGACTTTGATACCGAAATGGTAAGAAGATTTCATTACTATATGCTAAGTAATGTTTTAATAGGCGCTGGTAACCTCGGCGTTGAGCGCCAGCAAACTCCGGAAGCACACACGATATCATTGATATGAATATATTTCAGATTTCAGACCATATTTAGTTCTGAAACTAATTCTTAGGCACCAAAAATTTATAGTAAGAAAGTACTTCGTACCTTCGTAGATTTTAAAAAGTCTTATGACTCGGTACACAGTACAACTCTCATCCACATTCTAAAAGGAGGAGGTCTGGACTCCAAAAGCTCTGCAGTTATTGGTGGACCATTTAGTGTCACAAAATCTAAGGGAAAATTCAATGGAGAAACTACGGAATTTTTTCAAATTAAAGCAAGGGTGAGACAAGGTGATGTACACTGTCCATTGCTATTCAGCTGAGTCTTAAAAAAAGTAATCTAAGAACGCTAGAACTAAAACCAGAGCTAAAAATATAAGAACCAATCAAATTAGGAAGAGCCAATAGTAGGAAAGACTGCGTAATTTTCCAGATGAGTTGGCAATTCTAAGTAAGGACATTCAAACAGTACCTGTGTAAAAACAAACGCAAATAATTAAAGAATCAACGGAGAGAGAAGAACTCCGGGTATAGTTTGTTCAACAACAACATGGCATCCAAATTCCTAAGAACCGAGGGAGTATTTCGGTTCAAATATTTAGGCGAAACTATTCCGGAAACTGGCTTGCGAAGGACTGATGACGAGAAATGGAAACAGGTTTCAGGCTTAGAAGAGACATTTGTAACAAAAATGGTTCAAATGGCTCTGAGCAATATGGGACTTAACATCTCAGGTCATCAGTCCCCTAGAACTTAGAACTACTTAAACCTAACTAACCTAAGGACATCACACACATCCATACCCGAGGCAGGATTCGGTTCCAAACTGAAGCGCCTAGAACCGCTAGGCCACATCGGCCGGCCTCATTTGTAACAAAAAATGCATCTCAAAATACCCCAAACGCAGACATTACAACATACCAATCAAACCAGAGTGTCTCTGCGGGTCTGTGGCACTCATTTTAAACAGGAAGTGCATCACTGAAGAAATCCAAAGTAGAAAGAAAAGTAATGGGTATTTAGGTCTAAATTATTCTAGAGAAGGGAGGTACAGACTAAGAACATGTAAAGAAATTGCATACTATCCCAAAGTGTATTCGGATACGGGTCTTGCTTGATACACAGAAGTGCTAACCATTACACCACCGCAGTACGATCGGATACGAAAAACGCAGAATAAAACAATATGGGCATATTAAAAGTGGGGAACGAACCAGTTTAGTTAGACAGGTTGTGGAATTCTACGAAACCCGCAGTGCAGCAAAAATTGCAACTATAAAATGGATCGATGGAGTAACAGAAGACCTGAGACAAGTAGTAATAACAAAACCTGATAAACGTGACAGGAATAAGTTTAGGAAGAAAATTCACGGCTGGACAGTTGACGGGCAGAAGAAACCATGAAGAACGGGCCAAATTGCCAGGCGAGTGGAAAAAGAGCCCATTCTCAGACACTGTACTTCCAAGGGACAGTCAAATGAAAACGACACATACGGAAAAATATAAGTAAACTGTTTATTGGGAATGAAATTTTCACTCTACAGCGGAGAGTGCGCTGATATGAAACTACCTGGCAGATTAAAATTGTATGCCTGACCGAGACTCAGTTGACAGAGCACTCGCCAGCGAAAGGCAGGGGTCCCGCGTTCGATTCTCGGTATGGCACACAATTTTAATCTGCCAGGAAGCTTCACTGCTTATTACTTCAAAGGTAATCGTCCTAACTGTTAATTATTTCATCCCAGTGTGGGACAAGACGGTCAATGCTTTCATGGAAAAATGTTGTCGGTGGGCTAGGGAACCATGATTTACATAAATGATCTAGGTGATAATCTGAGCAGCCCCCTTAGATTGCTTGCAGATGACGCTGTAATTTATCGTCTAGTAAAATCATCAGACGATCAATTCCAGTTACAAAACGATCTAGAGAGAATTTCTGTATGGTACGCAAAGTGGCAACTGGCACTAAACAAAGAAAAATGCGAGGTCATCCACACGGGTACTAAAAGAAATTCGATAAATTTTGGGTATACGATAAATCGCACAAATCTAACGGCTGTCAATTCGACTAAATACCTAGGAATTACAATTACGAGCAACTTAAATTGGAAAGACCACATAGATAATTTTGAGGGGAAGGCAAAACAAAGCCTGCGCTTTGTTGGCAGAACACTTAGAAGATGCGACAAACCCGCTAAAGAGACAGCCTAAATTACACATGTCCTTTCTCTGCTGGAATATTGCTGCGCGGTGTGGGATCCTTACCAGGTAGGATTGACGAAGGACATCGAAAAAGTGCAAAGAAGGGCAGGTCGTTTCGCGTTATCGCGCATTAGGGGTGAGAGTGTCACTGATATGATATGCGAGTTGGGGTGGCAGTCATTGAAACAAAGGCGGTCTTCCTTGCGGCGAGATCTATTTACGAAATTTCAAACACCAACTTTCTCTTCCTAATGCGAAACTATTTTGTTGACCCTACGTAGAGGGAAATGATCATCATAATAAAATAAGAGAAATCAGAGCTTGAACGGAAAGATTTAGGTGTTCATTTTTCCCACGCGCCATTCGAGACTGGAATGGTAGAGAAGTAGTATGAAAATGGTTCGATGAACCCTCTACCAGGCACTTAAGTGTGAATTGCAGAATAACCATGTAGATGTAGATGTAGATGTACTCAGGCGTGCATCTCTTCGTCCGAAGCAAATCGACGACCACAACTGCCTTTCTTCAGGGCTTCAAAAACACGGAAATCGAATGGGAAGAGATCAGAACTGCATAGAGGAGGTGTTTTTCCCAGCGAAACTTCTGCAGTGTAGTCGAAACTACAGGCACTTCAGCTCCGGAAAAGTCTTTCTGACCTCCTCCTTTGATTTCAAGGACCCACCGATCATTCACTCTCTGGAACACGGCGCCGTACCTATCGCATAGCGGTACGTGGACACTGCAAAAATTGAAGCACGCCGTCAGGTGCAAACATCCGGGAATGTTGACGGACAGCATCGCTCTGTTGCAGAATAATGCTTGCTCACATGTTGCCGATGTTATTTGGATTATTTATCAGAAGTTTCGCTGGGATGCCCTTACACATTCTGCATACAGTTCCGATATTTCCCCATGCAATTTCCATGTTTCTGGAATCCTGAAGAAAGTTGGCGCTGATGTGCTTCGGACGAAGAGATGCACGCCTGGGTGAAATCTGGTTCCGTAAAAAACCGCAAACTTTTTTCCATGAAGCCATTGTCTCCCAGTGATATAAATTTATTAACACTTACGGCGGTTACTTGCGAGATAATAAACAATTGATTACTGTTTTTCATTCTGTCTCGTTTTCCTTTCTCCTTTGACTGCCTCTTATGGCTACGGCGTGCGCAAGCTCTCAGATCATAAGACCTCCGTGCCAGATTGCAATTGTTCTGCGAATGGATTCTAAGAGGAAGCGCAGAAAATACACTGTTCACGAACGAGGCAGGACCCACACAGAGCAGCGTTATGAACTCACGTATGGAGAGAGGTGGATCAAGAAAGCAAGGCGTCAGATTCGATTTAGAAACGACCAGCGACCGATCTGGCTCCGCACGGGTAGCACTGTGTATCTAGGGTCAGACCAATTGTTTATAATATGTGATGATAGACATGTAATGATGATGGATGAGGAGGCAAATCAGCCTTGCCCTTTGCAAAGGAACCATCGCGGCATTTGTATTGAGCAATTTAGGGAAACCACGGAAAAACCTAAATCTGGATTATCAGAGTCCAGGGTAATAACCACTGCGCCACTTCGCACACGGTAGCAAATCCGAGGTCAGTCTGGCGCGTTCACGTGAATCAGTGATTCTTTGAAGAGGTGGGCTGAAAGATGCGTACGAATGTTGCCTCACTGAACACCTGCTTGCGCATATCCGAGATAAATGTTGCCCTTTGTAGGTACACTCAGAGGCAACAGCGAAATAGAACTGATGCCCTGTTTCGGTATCTGGAATACACACTCCTGGAAATGGAAAAAAGAACACATTGACACCGGTGTGTCAGACCCACCATACTTGCTCCGGACACTGCGAGAGGGCTGTACAAGCAATGATCACACGCACGGCACAGCGGACACACCAGGAACCGCGGTGTTGGCCGTCGAATGGCGCTAGCTGCGCAGCATTTGTGCACCGCCGCCGTCAGTGTCAGCCAGTTTGCCGTGGCATACGGAGCTCCATCGCAGTCTTTAACACTGGTAGCATGCCGCGACAGCGTGGACGTGAACCGTATGTGCAGTTGACGGACTTTGAGCGAGGGCGTATAGTGGGCATGCGGGAGGCCGGGTGGACGTACCGCCGAATTGCTCAACACGTGGGGCGTGAGGTCTCCACAGTACATCGATGTTGTCGCCAGTGGTCGGCGGAAGGTGCACGTGCCCGTCGACCTGGGACCGGACCGCAGCGACGCACGGATGCACGCCAAGACCGTAGGATCCTACGCAGTGCCGTAGGGGACCGCACCGCCACTTCCCAGCAAATTAGGGACACTGTTGCTCCTGGGGTATCGGCGAGGACCATTCGCAACCGTCTCCATGAAGCTGGGCTACGGTCCCGCACACCGTTAGGCCGTCTTCCGCTCACGCCCCAACATCGTGCAGCCCGCCTCCAGTGGTGTCGCGACAGGCGTGAATGGAGGGACGAATGGAGACGTGTCGTCTTCAGCGATGAGAGTCGCTTCTGTCTTGGTGCCAATGATGGTCGTATGCGTGTTTGGCGCCGTGCAGGTGAGCGCCACAATCAGGACTGCATACGACCGAGGCACACAGGGCCAACACCCGGCATCATGGTGTGGGGAGCGATCTCCTACACTGGCCGTACACCACTGGTGATCGTCGAGGGGACACTGAATAGTGCACGGTACATCCAAACCGTCATCGAACCCATCGTTCTACCATTCCTAGACCGGCAAGGGAACTTGCTGTTCCAACAGGACAATGCACGTCCGCATGTATCCCGTGTCACCCAACGTGCTCTAGAAGGTGTAAGTCAACTACCCTGGCCAGCAAGATCTCCGGATCTGTCCCCCATTGAGCATGTTTGGGACTGGATGAAGCGTCGTCTCACGCGGTCTGCACGTCCAGCACGAACGCTGGTCCAACTGAGGCGCCAGGTGGAAATGGCATGGCAAGCCGTTCCACAGGACTACATCCAGCATCTCTACGATCGTCTCCATGGGAGAATAGCAGCCTGCATTGCTGCGAAAGGTGGATATACACTGTACTAGTGCCGACATTGTGCATGCTCTGTTGCCTGTGTCTATGTGCCTGTGGTTCTGTCAGTGTGATCATGTGATGTATCTGACCCCAGGAATGTGTCAATAAAGTTTCCCCTTCCTGGGACAATGAATTCGCGGTGTTCTTATTTCAATTTCCAGGAGTGTATTTTCAATCCAAATATCCAATAAAAGGTGCCAGATATATTCCGTGATCAAGTGCTGTGGATATTTTTTTGTTTTTTCTACAACTACATCTTTACTCCATATAACACTGTGAGGTACTTGGCAAAAACTGCTTCCGTTAAATACATTGAAGGTTCGAAATTATTTGTTTTCCAGTAAACAGTCGCAAAAAGCAATCATTAGGTTGTTAATGTCATCAATTACGATCCTGTTCAGATCAGTATTCAAGTATGTCAAATTTGAAATATGTAATGACACTTAACCGACATGCAGCGTTCATTTCTCTTAACTTCACAAATATTAGTTCCTTTCTGTCCCATCTGCCGGATGGCATCAGAAAGCATTAACCGGAAATGATTTAGGAAAATCACGAAGAATCTAAATTTCAACGTGGATTTGAAGTCTGTTCCTTCTACAAGCGGGTAAAATTTTAAAGGCTACGTCTCAGCATCGAAGAAATGAAATGTCAGCTATAAATGGATGGGCCAGATCTTCACGAATTCGCAGGTTATTTTAGTCACACAACAGTTTAATGCGCGGAAAGAAAGGCCCACTTTTAAAAAGCCAACAGTAGCGAAGAAACCTTCTTTTACATGAAGACTTTCGAAATGAAAGGCAGGGCTCGTATATTTGAATTATGCATGGTCAGTTGGTATGTTATGTAACGGGATTTAGTGTGTAATTAATCCTTGGGTGACGAGGTCATCTAAGACCCAGCTATATGGAAGTCACGGACACGTTTCAAAAATCAGGCGACAACAAATGTTGGCCTTGTGGGCGGAGAATTAGTACCTCTGGCTTTAGGCCGCTGACTGACACTGCCTTACGTAGGCTGATATTGTGTAACATCTCAGTTTTTTCACTGGACCGCCCCGACAGAGGAGCGCTCCGGGGCAAGGAGTCGAGCCGGTTGCGGATCTAATTCGCCCAGCGGATTATCGAGGTGAACCGGATGTCCCGGCCAGCGTGGCTGTGGTTATTCGACGGTTCCCCGCATCTTACTAGGTAACTACCGGGCTGCTACCCACGTCCCGTCTCAGAGACACGCTACGCAAACACTTAAAAGACCTTCTCCCACTTGAACACGAGACACCCCTCTGCCAGCAACAAAGGAAAATCCGAAATAACACGCGGAAAAAGAGTAGGTAGTAAAAGAGGGTTTCAGTGTTTTCAGTCTACCTACCCCTCACCGACAGAAATAATATTTATGTTCCACATTGTTTATTAATTTTATTTTGTTCGTTTTAAGTGCTGACAGAATCTCAATACAATATCATGAAGTGGTGAAGAACTTGGGTTTACATCAGAACCTCAAATGGACAAAAATACAGTCTCCACGGATAAGAAAAATTCCACTTGCCTCTTTGTCCTCCAACAATTTTGAGATATATTTCCACAGACGACATACACATACTTGCGTAAACCTTCCGCAAATTGTTGCATATTTGAATGCTGGGACATCAACAAGTGTCAGCGTGCGCACCATTCAACGAAACACCATCGATGTGGCCTTTCGGAGCTAATGTCCACCCATGTACCCTTGATGACTGCACGACACAAAGCTTTACGCCTCGCCTGGGCCCTTTAACACCGACATTGGACTGTTGATGGCTGGAAACATGTTGCCTGGCCGGATGAGTCTTGTTTCAAATTGTATCGAGCGGATGGACGTGTACGGGTATGGAGACAAGCTCATGAAAAAATGGTTCAAATGGCTCTGGGCAATATGCGACTTAACTTCTGAGGTCATCAGTCGTCTAGAACTTAGAACTAATTAAACCTAACTAACCTACGGACATCACACACATCCATGCCCGAGGTAGGATTCGAACGTGCGACCGTAGCGGTCGCTCTGTTCCAGACTGTAGCGCCTAGAACTGCACGGCCACATCGGCCAGCGAGCTCAGGAATCCATGAACCCTGCATGTCAGCAGGGGACTGTTCAAACTGTTGAAGGCTCCGTAATAGTGTGGGGCATGTGCAGTTAGAGTAATATGGGACCTCTGCTACGTCTAGATACGAATCTGACAGGTGACACGTACGTAAGCATCCTGTCTCATCACCTGTATACATTCATGTTGACTGTTCATTCCGACGGACTTGGGCAATTCCAGCAGGACAATGCGATACCCCACACTTCCAGAATTGCTACAGAACGCCTCCAGAAAGGATCTTCTGAGTTTAAACACTTCCGCTAACCACCAAACTGCGCAGACATGACCATTATTGAGCATATCTGGCATGCCTTGCAACGTGGTGTTCAGAAGAGATCTCTATCCCTCGTACTCTTACGGATTTATGGACAGCCCTGCAGGATTCATGGTGTCAATTCCTTCCAGCACTACTTCAAACATTAGTCGAGTCCATGCCACGTTTTGTTGCGGCACTTGTGCGTGCTCGCTGGGGCCCTACACGATATTAGGCAAGTGTACCAGTTTCTTTGGCTCTTCAATGAATTTGACCCCCGTTAGGGCTTTGTAAGCCCAGTATGGATGGTTGCGGCCAAACGGCCTAGCAACCGTATGATATGACCGCTCCATCGGTTTCGCAGGCTGCATTTACCCAGTACCACGCATCAGGGATCAAGAACCTGTAATCTCATTACACATAATACAAGGCTCATTTACCTAGTATCCTAGCTGTGCCCAGGAGTAAGTAAAAAAAAATATTCATACACTATACTCCTCTGTTGCTTCTGCCGGCCTCTGTAATAAGCTACCCTGCACATTGAGTATAGTTCGATTTCCTGTTGCATTTTAGAGAAAACTGAAGCGTTTTCTTTTGTCAGTCTCATAACATTTCCCTAAAGAATTAACATGCGATGTGGTGGACCTGACTTCGATTCCCAGTACTGCCAGGGATTCTTTCTTGGTGGGAGGACTGCAACACGGTGCACTCAGCCTCGTGATGCCAATTGACCAGTTACTTGAATAGAAGTTGCGGTACCAGGTCTGCTAACCCGGCAACGACCGGGAGAGCCGTGTTCTGTCTCCATGCCTTCCATGCTGTATCTCGATAACGCCATTGCCTCAGGATGACATGGTGGTAGTCAGGCACCATTGTCACGTCTGTGGTCGAATGACAGTACCTTCCCCTGTTTGCCTTCTATCAAGCAGTAAATGCTTCTCTCTTATCCGCGTTTCTTTTCTCAATCAGCCTCGCTACTCCTCCCCACCGATCTCTTTCTCTCTCAGTACCTTCCACGTTCCGCTATATCTCTCCCTCACCCACTTCCTTTCTCTCATTAATTGCAGGTAATGCCTTCAGTTTAAATTTACCTAGCCATACCTGTCTTTTTTGTTCTGCTTTTCATGAGGTAACATAACTCTGTTTTTCCACTACAATAACTCTTAACTGTTTTCCACGATGTATGTTGTAGTTATTTCTAAGTGTTGTATCTCATATTGACGGCACGGGAGCTCAGCGTGTTCGGGCAGAGAGCCGATTGGCCTCTGCAATAAAAAAAACTGAGTGGAAGGATCAACCACCGAACTTGAACAGGATGTCTTGCGACGTCCGCAACGATCGAACACAACGAACAAACCGTTAAAAAAAAAAAAAAAAAAAGCGGTCTAACGCACGGCTTTCCGGAGTGGGAAGGAGCGCCTGGTCCCCGGCACGAATCCGCCCGCCGACTTGTGTCGAGGTGCGGTGAGCTGGCCAGTCTGTGGATGGTTTTTAGGCGGTTTTCCATCTGCCTCAGCGAATGCGGGCTGGTTCCCCTTATTCCACCTCAGCTATACTATGTCGGCGACTGCTACGCAAACAAGTTCTCCACGTACGCGTACACCACCATTACTCTACCACGCAAACATAGGAGTCATACTCGTCTGGTGTGAGACGTTCCCTGGGGGAGGGTCCACCGGGAGCCGAACCGCACAATAACGCTGGGTTAGGTTTGGGGCGGCGGAGGGGTGAAGTGGACTGCGGTAGTCGTCGTGGGGTTGTGGACCACTGCGGCTGCGGCGGGTACGGAGCCTCGCCGTCGTTTCTAGGTCCCCAGTTAACATACAAGTGACAATATGTTTAGGATATATGAGTCATTAAAACATAGTATAAAATATGCAGAATGCTGGTTAGAAGTAAAGAGGGTCTGATGTCCCCAGTAATGTCAGGATAAATAGGTAAATCAATAAAGAAAACAAATGTCACTATGAAAACAGAATGGTCTGTTATTCTGGAGGTATGCGGGTAGAATGACGGCCGTCTGGTTGACAGCCTGGATGTGGTTTTTGGGTGGTTTCCCACTACTGAGTCGGTGAATACTGGGGTGGTTGCTTCAACCCATATCAGCTACAAAATTCGCAACCATTTAGAACACATTCACGCCCTTTCTCATTGGATAACCTTAAATGCAGATAGTTCGGCGTACACAACTGCTGTTCCTGGGGTGGGTGGCAAATCCGGAAATTAACACTCTGACCCCTTGAAGACACGAGATACAGACCAGGAAAAAGAAATAGTTGTTATTATACTGATAAATGGAACGATGATATAATACTTTATAATGAAGAATAGCATCCTTCGAATGCCTTTCTGCTCATCTTTTGGCTAATGGTATGCATACTGCTGCTGACTGATACGCTTACGTTTTCGTGTATTTCGTCAAATTTTATACAGTGAAGGTGTACGTTTCATCAACAATAAACTGTGACGACCGAAACTTATATAATGTTACTTTATGAGTAAATTTCTAGTTCCAGTTCCCAACTGTAAATCATATAACAGCACACTGAAAGTGAGGGATACAGTCACACGATATCGTTTCTTTTTTCTGCCACTGTTTTGAAGCTTTGCGTTGTTCTCACTGGGAAGGTTCGCTCCCAGTGAAGACTCAAGATTCTGTTTGTCGGGAGAAGGCAGTCAGTGGATTTCATTAGGAGGGGCCAACATGGAGTTGGGCAGTTACTGCAGAAGATGAAGCGCAGTCTGCTCAGAACTTTTGTTAGCAGAGTCGTAGTCTGTCCTTGCACAACCCAGAAGATGCTGTGCTGCCACTGCCATCCCCAGGGTATAAATGAGACTAATGTTTTTGTCTCTTCTGCACGAACATCAAAAGATGCGATGTCGAGGCATCGCCTGATCAACGTGGGAAAGTCGGTTGCTTTCTCTCCTTAATTTTGACATACCCATCGAATGAATCGCCCCCTCCCCCCCCCCCCCCAAAAAAAAGAATGCTTGGCGCGAAGAGGCCGATCAGTCGAGGAGACACTGCTCCGGGCCAGTACCAACTTCCTGTTTGTAAATGTACGTCTTGTACACCAAGAGTGGGAAGTTTCTACAGCAGTCCCTTCTTTTTTCGTAACATAAGCAGCATTCTTGTTTGTCACATTGGCACCAACATGGAGTCGTCCCATCTATGGAGAGTACTTTTGGAGAGTTAGCAGTTGAGGCTTTTGAACTGAGATTCGGGGTGATTCGTCTCTCGGCTGACGCCTGGTGCTGACTGGCGCCTACTAGCTGCTTTAGAGAAATGTAAGTTTCGCAGTTGTTGTTGCATGATCCATAGCACTAAGTAGCAGCCCGCTACTTACTTTGCCACACAACGTGTGTTGCTTAATCGGTTACAATTTGTGGCCTCCTTTCTCTCGGAACTTTGAATTTGCCAGCTGCTCAGATGAGGAGATATTGTTGCGATTTCTCTGTACAATCTTCCACATATTTGGTATCTCCCCTCAGTATTAGCGTCATTTTGTAATTTCATTTGAATTTGAGATACCCTTGCCCTCAGTTGATTTTATGTGAATTGCGTCATTCGTCAAGAACAAATAAATATGTTACTCTCAATTTTGATATAGATTCCAAGATCTCTTACCGTCTCACAACTTTTGCCTACTTAGGCGATCCACAGATTACAAATTTAACTTATTGTACTCCTGAGTTGATGTTGTAACTGGAACAGTGCTTTATTCTACACAATGGCCAGACTCAGCAATCAGTTATTTAAAAATTACAGCTAAGGGAACAAGAACTGCACTCGCTTGTATTGTGTGATTACAGAGATTTTTATTGTCCAGAAAGAGTTGTTTCGATTTCTTCTTGGACTATACTTGGCTTTTTGTTGTTTTTGATATCACAGATAACGACTCCGCTGCGTTCAGCGAATCCATAGATGAGATACGTATTTCTCAACTCAACATCATTAAACCTACCCATGCTGCTGTGTATCACTGTTAACGTAGAAACAAACCCGAGACAGACTCGAGCTGTGCTGAATGAAAGCTTGAGCGCGAGGATTAGAGTGGACATTACTGTTTTCAGCAGCAAGTACTATGAGAGAAAGGAACAAGTCTATATCTAATGCAGGACATATCGTCCACAATTTATTTTTGTGCAAATATTTTCATTATCATACTCATAGAGAGATAAATCGGACTTAAAAAATCAAACGAAATTTAATTAGTCTGTAACGAGCCACTGGAGCACATCTGGAAATTCCTTCTCGGCTGTACAGCGGGAATTATTTTCGCCTAATCCACTGTTATCCTTTCCGTTACGGCAGCGCACGGGCGCCGACTTGCCCACACGCGCTAAAGGGGTTGGTTGGTGGCTTCAGTCCGGCGCGGCATGATCCGATTACACTACTCACATTTCTGGGAAGCCAAGACCGCACGCACCACTCCTAAAGCCGCTCTCTCTTCACCTATTTCCGATCCAACCCGCTCTCCCGCTGTATACGTTGTAGCGAACGGCAAGTACGACAAGAACTGCGCAAAATTAAGTGCTTTACATCTCAGGATCTAGACAAATTGGAGCGTCATGGAATTAGGTAAAAAGGCTCAAAAATAGTTCAATTCATATCTTGCAAATAGGAACCAGAAAGTTGTCCTCCAACAGAGAACAGATTAGAATCTGCTTATGGTGCTGTGAAGTAGGGACAGAGTGTACCACAGGGTTCTGTTCTTGGACCACTACTAAGAAAAGCATCTCTTGAAAAGCAACATTGTTGAACATCGAATATAAATTTAAGAAGGGTTGAAAGTCTTTCTAAGGTATTGGTTTGAAGTGAAGTTAAACGTGGACAATAAACAGTTCAAACAAAAAGACATGTTGCACTGTAAAAGGATGCTGAAGACTAGATAAGTAGGTCAGATAACTAATGATAAAGTAAAGAACTGAACTGCAGGAGAAAAAAGCATTATGACACAATTTGACTAAAAGTTGGTATCGGTTGATAGGACACATCCTGAGGTATCAAGGAATCGCACTTTGGTGATAAGAGGAACGTGTGTGTATGGTGGATATCATAAAAGATAAGCAAGTTCAGAAAGATGTATATAGCAGGAGTTAAGCAGATATGAAGAGGGGTGGTCCGGATAGCTTAGCTTGAAGAGCTGCGTCAAATCAGTCTTCTGAATGGAGAGCACAACAAGAAAAACAGACCAATAACCTGCCACTCAACATCACAGATGATTTAAAAAATGTTGGGAAAATGGCGATTAGAACGATTTATAGTGTCGTGCAGGCTGCTGTTCAAGCTTATCAGAATTCTAAATGTGCCCTCGTGTGATTTGCGGTTAATAGGAGATACAGCTTACCTGGCGAATGTTCAAAAAAATGGCTCAAGTGGCTCTGAGCACTACAGGACTTAACATCTGAGGTCATCAGTCTCCTAGAACTTAGAACTACTTAAACCTAACTAACCTAAGGACATCACGCACATCCATGCCCGAGGTAGGATTCGAACCTGCGACCGTAGCGGTCACGCGGTTCCAGACTGAGCGCCTAGAACCGCTCGGCCACAGCGGCCGACGGCGAATGTTCGACAAAAAACGATTTATGCTTGCATGATACTTCCTTAAATATCGTTTAGACAAGTAACAACTATTCTGCTGCTTCCAGTTTCAATACAGTTCATTCAAAACTGAAAAATTTGAGACACACATGCTAGTTCTTGAACTCAGGTTACACGACTTTCTCGTGACAGTCATTCTCTTTACAGGTATTGCAAGCAATATTTTACTGTTTTACGATGTAACGGTCCCTCGTAACTTGAGAAAAATAAACAAGCAAATAAGATGCTTCAGACCACGCAGCGCAGTGTTGGATGACCGACGAACAAATTACATTTCCTGAAGCACAGAAGACATGCGAGTTATAGAAGAAAAAGGGAATCGTTCACTATAGTTATAATCCAAAGAACCAAGGCACGGGTTATGGCAGACAAAACTTTTTACCACAATCATTTTGTCCATCTACCTCCAGACTTTCTCCTCCACTCTCAGACAAAGAGACGCTGTTTCTAAGAATGAAACACTCTTGGACAGTGACTCGGTCTTTGTCTCAGAATGGAGGAGGAAGTCTGGAGGTAGATGGACAAAATGACTGAGGTAACTAATTTTCTGCTTTCCGAAGGAGGTGGCTCAGTAGCAAGACACTGGACTTGTATTCGAGCGGACGGAGGTTCAAATCACGGACTGAATATCCAGTTTTAGGTTTCCCACGGATTCTCTGTATCGATTAAGACAAATTCCGGGATGAATCCGCATCGTTCCTTAATTCGAACTTGTGCTCCGTCTCTAACGATAGCGTAGTCTACAGACGGGCGTTGAACTTTAATATTCTTCCGTCTATTATGCTCCTCATTCGCACAAATATTTTTCAGTCGTTAGATGTCCAGCTGGCATGCTGATTTCACTACATCGGTCATTAACGATCATGAATAAAGAAGTAAGCAAAAAAGGTCAGGATTTAAAAAAGCGCTTCGGAACAGACCACAGACTCGAAAATTACCCACGGCCATTTAAAAGGAACCATTTCCGAGAAAACTCGGAGAATCTCAATCTTGACGGTCAAACGGGGATAGAATATGCAAACCGGTTATTGACGTGATTAGGGCATTGGGTATCTGACGGACTAGCATCGTGCGACGCATAGCGATGGATAATATACCAGGGTGGAAGAAATCATCTCTATAGTTTGACAGCAGAAGTTTGAGATACCCAGATTGCCTGCCATTGGTCGGAGCTCTCCATTATGTTTGATGTCAAGTGGTGCTATCGATGGTGATGGGATATTATGGAACACGTTTTGTGCTCAAGCATTATGGTGTTTCTGGAGAATGAAGATCATCTGTATGAGAATTATCATGATTACAGTAAACAGAGATTTTGCGTAACTCAGCTCGCTGTGTTCGTCCATGAAATCCAGAGCGCTGGAGACAAAGGTACCCAGTCTGATGTCGAGTGAATGACTTTCGGAAGGCATTCGATACAGTTCCACACTGCAGTTTACTCAACAACCATACTAGCTGATTTGTGAATGCATTCAGGACTTTCTCCCAGACAGATCTCAACACGTTGTTTTTAACGGGGCGAAACAGGCTGATGTAAAAATTCGTCTTCCTACACACTATTCGCGAATGCAGTACGGAAGGAGGGAAATTATAGTGGTGTACGCTGTCAGGTGGCGTGCATAATGTAGATGTAGATGCAGACGTACATCCGTCAGTCCGACATTATGCACGGCTGTCTCGTAGGCCTTGCATCGGCACCAGGACTTTTGATCCTCCAGACAAAGATGCCTTATGACTCTCTCTCTCTCTCTCTCTCTCTCTCTCTCTCTCTCCCTCTCTCTATCTCTTTTTTTTGGGTTGGGGGGGGGGGGGTCATTAGTCTTCTGACTGGTTTGATGTGGCCCGCCACGAAATCCTCTCCCGTGCTAACCTCCTCATCTCAGAGTAGCATTTGCAACCTAAGTCCTCTATTATTTGCTGGATGTATTCCAGTCTCTGTCTTCCTCTACAGATTTTGCCTTCTGCAGCTCCCTCTAGTACCATGGAAGCCATTCTCTCATGTCTTAACAGATGTCCTATCACACTTTCCCTTCTCCTTATCAGTGTTTTCCACATATATCTTTCCTCTCCGATTCTGAACAGAACCTCCTCATTCCTTACCTTATCAGTCCACCTAGTTTTCAACATTCGTCTGTAGCACCACATCTCAAATGCTTCGATTCTCTTCTCTTCCGGTTTTCCCACAGTCCATGTTTCACTACTATATAATGCTGTACTCCAGGCGTACATTCTCAGAAATTTCTTCCTCAAATTAAGGCCTATATTTGATATTAGTAGAGTTCTCTTGGCCAGGAATGCCCTTATTGCCATTGCTAGTCTGCATCTGATGTTCTCCTTGCTCCGTCCGCCACTCTTTTTTTACTGCCTAAGTAGCAGAATTCCTTAACTTCATCTACTTCGTGACCATCGATCCTGATATTAAGTTTCTCGCTGTTCTCATTTCTACTATTTCTCATCACCTTCGTCATTCTTCGGTTTACTCGCAATCCATTCTCTGTACTCATTAGACTGTTCATTCCATTCAGCAGATCACGTCATTCTTCTTTACTTTCACTATATCTTTTTATCTCTATTTCTCTGTTCCCCCACTTAGTACGAATGTTGCGTCGTTCACATGACATCACCAACATCGATTCACTTCAATCACTCCAGCTCTCGAACCCCCCACGTGTGCGGTCCTTTAGGGAAATATAGGCACAACTCCTATCGAGTCTCACGATTCAGTCTTTATCAAACACGAATAAAACTCTTCGTTTCTGCATCACGTTCGAATTCTCGGTACTGTGCTACAATGAAACAGGACAGAAATTTAGAGAAAGTTGTACGGATGGGAAACGACAATTTTATTTGTCTTTTCCTACTTGGGCTACCAAATTGTTTATAAACTATGGCTGCGATAATCTGATTTACTTCCGGTTCAGCAAGGTACAGGGATTGTCAACTACAGTGTCTGAATCTCCTTATTTCCCGCATCATCTTATAATGAAACGCCATTCCCTGAAAAAAATGAACCATAACGAAATAGTGCCACGATGATGGATGACAAGAGGTTGTTGCACTTAAGTAAAAAGTTGAGACGATACACAAGTTTTAGAAGAACGTTTATAGAGCTTCTTTAATTGTGATCATGGTAGAATAACAAAAGGGAATGAGTTTACTAAGTAGAACATGGCATCAATTCTGAGGGGTTCCGCGACATCGTAAACGAAAGCAAGAGCTTCGCTGTTCAAAAATGGTTCAAATGGCTCTGAGCAATATGGGACTTAACTGCTGAAGTCATCAGTCCCCTAGAACTTAGAACTACTTAAACCTAACTAACCTATGGACATCACACACATCCATGCCCGAGGCAGGAATCGAACCTGCGACCGTAGCGGTCGCGCGGTTCCAGACTGTAGCGCCTAGAACCGCTCGGCCACCCCGGTCGGCTAGCTTCGCTGTTGCAGGTCGTACTCCCTTCTAATGAATGGCCCGACAACAGCTTACCTGACGAGGAAAAAAAGGAGGAAAACAACAAGGAAGGTTTTACAGCGGTTAATGAGACTGTCAGCTGTGAGTTTCCACACCTCCGCTCTCCGTATTTCACGGACATGTAAACTCCTATACAGAGAAAATTTTGGACAGATGTGTGTAGAACTCACGCTCACACGGTTCATACAGATTTAACGATTATACAGACAGCTATTCCACCCGGGGATCTAAAATCTCGACGATTTGTGTCTGCTGTCGGCATTGATACTGACAAGATAACAGTTCGGTGAATTCCAAGGCTTTCAAGGTGTTTTAATTTACAGTCGGAGAACCAATGACAACAACAACAACAAAAATTCGCGTGATATAATTACTGGTTAACAATTTCGGATTTGTATCCTTTCGTTGTACCGTGAAACGTCGCTTGTTACCAAATTTCATTATTCTAGGACAACGGCAAGTATCCAGCAGGTGCAGTGACTTAGAAGCTTGAGTTTTTACAGCGCCAAGGTATCATAGATCCTAATGTGTGACGTAAATTTCAGACTCAATACGTCTATCCACACCTGAGAAAAAGGGTTCATTAGAGACTGACAGATAGTCGGATAGCAAATGAAAAAGAATTTTTTTATATGGGATAATTATAAATTAACAGTTTTCTGACATTTTCCTTTACTTGCACTGTGAAACCTCGCTCGCCACATTTCATGGTTCTATACCATCAGGAAGTACTCTATAGGTTTTGATGAGTGAGTTCGCGAGTGTCAAAAAAGTGACAAACGGCCGTATTTTTTGACTGCATTGAGTTAGAAGCGTAAGTGTTTCACACCGCCCAAGGGACCGTAGACGTTAGTATCTGACAAATTTCAACTTGATGCGTCTACTCGCTTCTCAGAAAAAAAAGCACGTGGACAGGCGGGCTGACAGACAGTCGGATAACGAAGTGGTCCTGCAAGGTTTCTGTGTTAACCGCTTGAGATACAGTGAGATACAGGACCCTAAAAACGAATGGAATGCCATCTGCAACTATGTCATTTTTAAGAAGGCATAAGCTATCTATTTTCTATTGTTAAGGATTTGTAGTTTTTATTTGCTTCTTTTTGTGTTTGCAAAACAATTTGTTTGTTTCGTGGGTGCACATAGATACAGAACAAAATTCTTTCCCATCCATTTTGATGCGTTTTGGGAAGATTATTTTCATATTCCTTCCTCCTTTCCTGACTTTATCCCGTGCTTGGGTGCCCGGATTCCCTTCCTTCCATCCCCCTGCTATTATGGGATATATGTAGACGTATCCGTTTTCCCCCTCCAATTATGGGATATATGTAGACGTATGTGTTTGCGCCAAGCATTATCGCATGTGATAATGGGTGAACGTTTACGAAGTATTTGCGAATCACGTAGCTAAGGCGGGGCATAGGTACCAGTCCGGATGTGGGAAACGGACTCCGAAGAGCGTACTAACGTGTGCTGTTATCCGGTCTGGTTAAGATTATTTTCTTGCTACTAATTACTAACTGTAGTATGCGGATTTTGTAATTTTGGTTTTTTGAGCACATACCGAAAGCCGATGATTTTGAAAAAAGTGTATGGTTAGTGATGAAGGAACACATCGCTGCCGTGGAAGAGTTTGTGAAGGATAAGGGGCATAATTCTGTAAAATAAATAGCCATTATTTTGGGCTGTAAGTGTTGTGCTGCGAGTCAATAAATTGTCCGCAAGGTAACTAATACTTCAGTTGACTGCTGAATTGAGAAATCATCGCATCGGTGCCTGTGAGGAAGTTTTGCGTCGTTTTCAGGTCGATGGTAACTGATTTATGGACAAATTTTTTTACGAAAGATGCAAAAGGTGTGATTTTGGGGCATTACATGGATGTGAAGTTAAGAGAGACCAGTAATTTTCAAATCTGCTACGACAGCATCTTCGACCCGCAGTCAGAAGTAAATGACCAGGACTTCAGGAGTTTCATTGTTACACGATAATACTCGTCCCCACATAGCCAATTCAGTCTTATCAACAGTACGAAATACGAAATCTGAATGTCTCAGACTCCTACCTTACTCACAAGACTTTGCCCCAAGTAAGTTCCATGTGTTCGGACGACTCTAAGAAGCGCTAGGAGGAAAGCATTTCAGAAGCGATGAAGAGGTAAAAATCGAAGTGCACGAATGGCTGCATTCATCACCAAAACAATACTTTTCACGATGTATCCACGCACTTCCGAAGCGATGGAATGCATACATTACACGTCATGGCAGTCTGGTAGGGATGTTCTCCGGTAATAAGGACACTTTATGCCAAGTTGATAACGATCCCTTGGTCACAGCTCTGACTATTCAGCCGTGTTTCGACGAACATGTAGATGAACCCCACTCATTCCTTTAACTGCCTAACAATGGTGAGCTTTTGTGATCTGTTTTTGACAATAGTATCTTGTGCAGACATCACCAAATCTCATTTCCCGCCGCCGCCTCCCCCTCACACCAAGAAACTCTCCATTATTGCTAAGAACACCAATGGAAGCTAAAATGTAGGCTCAGCCACTCACAACGCAAAAACCATTAATTTAGCACGTTTCGCAAACTGCGGAAGCTACACAGGTTTTGGCCATAAGGATAACAAGATTTATTATCAAAATATCCGTTGTTATCGACTTTTTGTGTACTTTGAACTTACGTCTATCATGTTGTACCTTGATATTCAAATCAAGTAATTGCAGTTTGCTATTATTTTCAGGTTCGAAGGTAAACCCAACGTAAATTACTAAATTTGTCAACTCGTCGTCGTCTCTGTTTCTATTCATTTGGCAGCAGGCCGTGTTGGAACATTTATGGTACTATTGCACTTTTCCTCCGTCTTCTTCAATAACACTGTTGTTCGAGTCCAGATTCCCTCTTCTTCGACTGTTCTTGATCGAGTCATTCTGCTCTGCGTCTCCCTCTTACCCTCGAACTTGGTCTTCATCATTCGTTTTGGTCTTCTTCTATCCTTTTTACAAGTCCAAACTATTCCAACCCACTCTTCGCAGCTCTTCCATTCTTTCCTGCTCAAGTTTTCTTCCTAACGTCTCTATTTTTCACACTGTCTCTCCTTGTTTTCCCTTACATATTTCTTAAGAATTTCGTTTCACTAGCTTGGATTCTGCTCCACTCTCTTCTTGTAACTGTTCAGGTTTCCAATGGCTATGTCAATATGGGTGTAAAGTACGTCTTGTAGAGCACTTCATTGCCTCGCTTCCCCATACTAAGCCCCCTCACAAACTGATAAAATCCATTGCCCTATTTCAAACTTTTGCTAATTCCTACCCCCATCCACCCACAATTTCGATTTCCAGCTCTTTAATATTAACTTGTTCTTTCCACTCTCTATACTACCTAGTCATCACCACAATCTTACGTTTCTCAATACTGCATTTCATGCCACATTTCTCATGTTTTTCTTTTAATATGTTCACATTTGTTCACTATCTTCGTCTCGTAATTCTGGCTAGTACACTCTTACCAGCTGAGCTATACAAGCACAATTCATGATTCGTCGTCACAGTTTCACTTCTGCCAGCACATGTCTGCGATACCTTTTCTCGCAGGAATGCTAATCCTTTAACGCATACAGAAGAGTTTCGCTGAAGATCGGAAACTAAGAGAGATATCTGCTAAAATAAGGCCGTGAGCGCAGGTCGTGAATCGTGCCTGGATAGCTCAGTCGGTAACAACATTGTCCATCAAAGGCAAAATTCCGATTAGAGTCCAGTCTGGTGCATAGTGTTAACCTGTAAGGAATTTGCAAACAGTGAAAGACTCATTCTGGTATTGGTCGATTTTCCTATGGTATTTCTATTCCGCCTCTTTCAATGACTGTTTCAGTTCTCTTCCAGACTGATAGTACTCTTATTCTGAGAGTATTTTGGGTATAGACTGGAGAATAAGCAAGGAAGGAGACGGTAAGGAGTACGCTGCCCTTGGAAGCCATCTGTGGCAGAAGCCGTACGACATACCAACGTGGCGACGCTTGTCATAAAGAGGGGAATAAACAGAGGCCCCTTAGCCGATGAAAATTGTCCTGTTGACAGGCAAGGTGTTAAAGATCAATTCCGTTCAATCGAGCTACAGAGCTATATACATTCAGATGCGAAGGGCAGCCGCGCTCCGTCGCTGCTTAAGTAACTGCTCCGTTACGTAAGCTAAGCGTCCAGAAGTTTTCCGCCAATTATGCATAGTGACGTAATAGCTCTAGTCCCAATTCTGTATTTGGGTGGTTCCTTCTTAATTGATTTCGAATCGATTTCAGATCTTCTGTTGATAATGACAGGTCTCTTATATTAGCGCATTAGGGTACGTACTAGCGAAATGAAAATTCTAGAGTACTTCCAGCGGAAGTGTATTGTAGTTGATAAATAATGTATTCGACTGAAAAATTATAGTATTGCCATTATGACTCACGTATTTCCTTTCATCTCCATTCAGAGATAAATAATTTTAGACCCTCTACCATGCACACTCCTGGAAATGGAAAAAAGAACACATTGACACCGGTGTGTCAGACCCACCATACTTGCTCCGGACACTGCGAGAGGACTGTACAAGCAAGGATCACACGCACGGCACAGCGAACACACCAGGAACCGCGGTGTTGGCCGTCGAATGGCGCTAGCTGCGCAGCATTTGTGCACCGCCGCCGTCAGTGTCAGCCAGTTTGCCGTGGCATACGGAGCTCCATCGCAGTCTTTAACACTGGTAGCATGCCGCGACAGCGTGGACGTGAACCGTATGTGCAGTTGACGGACTTTGAGCGAGGGCGTATAGTGGGCATGCGGGAGGCCGGGTGGACGTACCGCCGAATTGCTCAACACGTGGGGCGTGAGGTCTCCACAGTACATCGATGTTGTCGCCAGTGGTCGGCGGAAGGTGCACGTGCCCGTCGACCTGGGACCGGACCGCAGCGACGCACGGATGCACGCCAAGACCGTAGGATCCTACGCAGTGCCGTAGGGGACCGCACCGCCACTTCCCAGCAAATTAGGGACACTGTTGCTCCTGGGGTATCGGCGAGGACCATTCGCAACCGTCTCCATGAAGCTTGGCTACGGTCCCGCACACCGTTAGGGCGTCTTCCGCTCACGCCCCAACATCGTGCAGCCCGCCTCCAGTGGTGTCGCGACAGGCGTGAATGGAGGGACGAATGGAGACGTGTCGTCTTCAGCGATGAGAGTCGCTTCTGCCTTGGTGCCAATGATGGTCGTATGCGTGTTTGGCGCCGTGCAGGTGAGCGCCACAATCAGGACTGCATACGACCGAGGCACACAGGGCCAACACCCGGCATCATGGTGTGGGGAGCGATCTCCTACACTGGCCGTACACCACTGGTGATCGTCGAGGGGACACTGAATAGTGCACGGTACATCCAAACCGTCATCGAACCCATCGTTCTACCATTCCTAGACCGGCAAGGGAACTTGCTGTTCCAACAGGACAATGCACGTCCGCATGTATCCCGTGCCACCCAACGTGCTCTAGAAGGTGTAAGTCAACTACCCTGGCTAGCAAGATCTCCGGATCTGTCCCCCATTGAGCATGTTTGGGACTGGATGAAGCGTCGTCTCACGCGGTCTGCACGTCCAGCACGAACGCTGGTCCAACTGAGGCGCCAGGTGGAAATGGCATGGCAAGCCGTTCCACAGGACTACATCCAGCATCTATACGATCGTCTCCATGGGAGAATAGCAGCCTGCATTGCTGCGAAAGGTGGATATACACTGTACTAGTGCCGACATTGTGCATGCTCTGTTGCCTGTGTCTATGTGCCTGTGGTTCTGTCAGTGTGATCATGTGATGTATCTGACCCCAGGAATGTGTCAATAAAGTTTCCCCTTCCTGGGACAATGAATTCACGGTGATCTTATTTCAATTTCCAGGAGTGTATATAAATGTGAAAATGCAGAGTACTTATGTAGATGTAGCGTTTCACAGCGTCTGTGATAGTAGATAAACTTTGGACTTCGCGATGAGAAAACATAATAATGAATTGTACAAGAAAAACGCTAAAGTGCCTGTCGGGGAATGTTAGACAAAGAGTCGTATTGCACACATTCCCGCCAGGTCACTAGTGGGTTTTTCTGCAAGCTCTACTAATCTCCTGAAAAAACAAAGGATAACACAGTTCGCCCAGCACTGCAGTGTTGAAAATGATGAAACAATAAGAAACATCGCCCAACAAATAAAAATAACAAGGCGTAGAGGTTCTATGCGCAATAACAATATAATAGTTTGTTTTGTAAGGGGCAGAAAAATTAAAACGAGACAGGTGTAAGGAAAGTAAATAAACCGTTTACTATTTCGCAGGTAATCGCCGTAACTGTTAATACATTTATCCCACTGAGAGCCAAGATGGTCAGTGCCTTTATGGAAAAATGTTAGCGGATGTCTACGGGTTTATGATTGTACTGAGGCGTACATCTCTTCGTCCGAGGCAAATCGACGCCACAAATGTCTTTCTTCAGGACTCTAAAAATATGGAAATCTCATGGGGAGAGATCGGGACGGTGTGGAGGATGAGTAACGGCTTTCCAGCGAAACTTCCGCAACGTAGCAGAAACCGCCCAGATGTTGCCATGGCTGTTTAGACTACTCTGCAGAAGTTTCACTGGGAAGGCCTTACATATCCTCCATACAGTCCTGGCCTTCCCCCATGCGAATTCCGTGTTTTTCGAACCCCAAAGAAAGAAATTTGTGGCCGCCGATTTGCTTTGAAAGAAGAGATAAACGTCTGGGTACATCCATGGTTCTTAAGCAATTCAAACATTTTTCCATGAAGGTACTGACTGTCTTCTCTTACAGTGGGATACAGGTATTAACAGTTATGGCGATTATTTTTGCAATAATAAACGGTCCACTTACTTTTTTTCCATCTGTCGTGTTTTTATTTGACTGCCCCGTATACCTCTATGGCTTCCATGAATTTACAAAATTTTAACAGTATGTAAGCAAAGTCGAAATCTGGCTCTGTACCGAGATGGTAGAACGATGCACTCCATGGACAGACGAATTATAAATCCTTCGATTCTGAATCTGTATGATAAGTCTCAGGAAAATAACCTCCGTTTTCATATATCATGGGAAGTTTTTCCTTTTTTTTTCTTTTTATAATTTATTGGCTTCCGCAACGTGTCCATACATCCATCTCAACACTGGAAATGTTATATTCCAGATTACAGCTTGTTTTGACAATTCAAAGTACACAGGCGTAATTCGAAGTACATAGACGTAACAAAGGTCTAACTCCGACATAAAAGAAATTTTACAACCACGTTACACTGAAACTTGTAACCAAGACGAAAATATATCCCAGGATACACAGATTAAAATGTTAGTGGTAACACAATAAGAAAAAATAAATCGTTGTTGGTACACATTTGAGATATTCCCAATCCAATCCATATCAATGACTATGTATTTAAATTAACAATAAAATGTACTTTTCACGTCCTGTAAGAATTGTTTCAAAAGCTGCGGATAGACAACAGAATAGTCGTGCAGGTCTATAAGCACCATCTGGACAGAACAGGAGAATAATTTGCAAGAACCACATTTGGATATTGGTACCAGGGGTAGTAGTGGGGAGGAACGAAACATCCGCTTCACTGACACACAGCAGGTCAGTATGCGACAGCAAGGAAATGACGTTGCTTCTCGTTTACCCACAGCAATCGTTCGAAATGAACGTTGCAACTGAAAATGCTGCCATATGTTACTTGCAGAAAAACTGAAAACTTTTGACATTCATCGTAATATTTGAGTTGTACACCGATCGAATGTTATGAGTGAATGTATCGTGCGTCAGTGACGTCGTTTGTTTAATTGCGGAAGGAAGAATGTTCATGATAATAAGTAACCGTCCGTCTGCAGTCAGCAACGAAATGGCATAGAAAACTTATGAGAGAAAAAAAATGAGAAAACCGGCGTTGCACGATATTTCAACTATTGAACAACTCCCCACAAATTGTCAAATTATTGCACATGAGCCGGCCGCGGTGGCCGTGCGGTTCTAGGCGCTTCAGTCCGGAACCGCGGGACTGCTACGGTCGCAGGTTCGAATCCTGCCTCGGGCATGGATGTGTGTGATGTCTTTAGGTTAGTTATGTTTAAGTAGTTCCAAGTTCTAGGGGACTGATGACCTAAGATGTTAAGTCCCATAGTGCTCAGAGCCATTTGAAGCATTTTATTTCACATAACAACGTGACAAAACAATCAGGGTTCCACAAATTAGGCTCGTTGAGTTCTAAATTTCTCACGCTGCAGAGTGTTATGCAGAGGATATATGTCATTCAGTTAAAAGATAATTGCTTGAATTTGAATGGCGCTTGCGTAGAGAAGTAATGCAACCGCGTAGACTTAACATCATCGTCACAAATTTGACTTTGTTATCCAGTGTTTCATTTACAGGCTAAAAGAGGCTACTTTTTGGACAGCGTTCGTAATAACAATAAAATGCTGGTCATAACGACAGTAAAAATGTGTTGTATATGCCAATCGTACAGGGTAGGCATTAATACTTCCCTGACTCCAAATCTTTTTTTCTAGGTAACTATGCTGGATACAGCTATTCGGTTTGTTGCACCTGGCAGCTTAATTCATGGAGTTTATTATGGTAACACTTGTGCTTTGACACAAGTGTTTCGTCAACATTTAATTTCTTTTCATTCTCTCTTGTTGCAGTTAGCGTAATTCAGTAGAGTTGCTGTCAGCATGGCGGCTATGCAGGAGAAAGCACAAAACTCTGTCCCCTATTGCAGTTCAGCGACCGTTCTACCGTCGAATGATGGTATGAAAAGTTTAAAGAAACTAACAGTGTAGGTGACAAGGCAAGAAGCAGTAGACCTTGGGTGAGTTACGACTCTGTTGATAACCGACGGTATAGCGTTTCAACGAAGTCCGCTGAAATCGACACGTCGTGTCTTCAGACAAATTGGCATACCTCAGAGCACTGTGGGGAAGATTATAGACAAACGGCTGCATTTCCATGCATACAATGTGCAACTCCTCCAAGCTTTGCACCCTGATGATAGGTCCAGGCGTGCTGAGTTCACCAGGAACATGTCGGAAGCATTCGATGCAGGCAACGGCTACCTTATAGTTTCCTTCTGGAATGAAGCGAATTTTCACATCTCCTGAAAGTAATTAGTCATAATGTCCGGACCCTGGGGTCGGAGAATCCATACATCGTGGTACAGCAGATACGGGGCAGCCCGGAAGGGAATGTGTGCTATGGCACAATCAACACAGTTATTAGACCTCTCTTTGTCCTTGAGTCTACCATTACGATAACAGTTAACTTGGACGCGTCGGACTTTTACTTCGCACGTCAGTTGCAGGAATTTGGGCCGTGGGTTGTGATTCAATAAGATGGTGCACCGCCACCCTGTGGGTTACTGGTTCAAATGGCTCTGTGCACTATGGGACTTAACATCTGAGGTCATCAGTCCCCTAGACTTAGAACGACTTAAACCTAACTAACCTAAGGACATCACACACATCCATGCCCGAGGCAGTATTCGAACCTGCGACCGTAGCAGAAGCGCGGTTTCGGACTGAAGCGCCTAGAACCGCTCGGTCACAAAGGCCGGCGTTACTGGTTCGTTAGTTTTTAGGATGGATCTATAGAGACAGTCCAACATCATGGCCACCACGTTCAGCAGTCATAGCCCGTCTTGATATTTTTGTGGGGTTGCATTAAAGATAAATTGTTGAATTTACCAGATCTTGACGTGTAAACGCTTGTGGCTCGAACACGACATGTTGCAGACGCGGTGACGGAAGTGAAGTTTGCAAAGACTTGGAGAGAAATTGGGAACTGCCTAGATGTTCTATAGGCAAGAAATTGGGCACATATGAAAATGTATCCATAAAAATCCTTATGACTTGAGGTACCATTTGTAACAAACCGCACAGTTGTATCTAATATAGTTCCTTAGAAATAATTTTTTGTCTTGAGGGAAAGACTTCATGGTCATGCTGTATAATATTTTTTTATTCTGCTGACTTATGATGTTAGAGAAACAATAGAAGATGTGTGGAGGTAATGAGAAGTAGAACATCTGTGGTTAAAAGAGCTTTTTGATTAGATGAAAGACTTGCTCACAGCAAAGATAATTTCGACAAAACGAGAAAAAGACATTTGCGTAAATGCCTAGTCTAGAGTGTAGTACACTCCTGGAAATTGAAATAAGAACACCGTGAATTCATTGTCCCAGGAAGGGGAAACTTTATTGACACATTCCTGGGGTCAGATACATCACATGATCACACTGACAGAACCACAGGCACATAGACACAGGCAACAGAGCATGCACAATGTCGGCACTAGTACAGTGTATATCCACCTTTCGCAGCAATGCAGGCTGCTATTCTCCCATGGAGACGATCGTAGAGATGCTGGATGTAGTCCTGTGGAACGGCTTGCCATGCCATTTCCACCTGGCGCCTCAGTTGGACCAGCGTTCGTGCTGGACGTGCAGACCGCGTGAGACGACGCTTCATCCAGTCCCAAACGTGCTCAATGGGGGACAGATCCGGAGATCTTGCTGGCCAGGGTAGTTGACTTACACCTTCTAGAGCACGTTGGGTGGCACGGGATACATGCGGACGTGCATTGTCCTGTTGGAACAGCAAGTTCCCTTGCCGGTCTAGGAATGGTAGAACGATGGGTTCGATGACGGTTTGGATGTACCGTGCACTATTCAGTGTCCCCTCGACGATCACCAGTGGTGTACGGCCAGTGTAGGAGATCGCTCCCCACACCATGATGCCGGGTGTTGGCCCTGTGTGCCTCGGTCGTATGCAGTCCTGATTGTGACGCTCACCTGCTCGGCGCCAAACACGCATACGACCATCATTGGCACCAAGGCAGAAGCGACTCTCATCGCTGAAGACGACACGTCTCCATTCGTCCCTCCATTCACGCCTGTCGCGACACCACTGGAGGCGGGCTGCACGATGTTGGGGCGTGAGCGGAAGACGGCCTAACGGTGTGCGGGATCGTAGCCCAGCTTCATGGAGACGGTTGCGAATGGTCCTCGCCGATACTCCAGGAGCAACAGTGTCCCTAATTTGCTGGGAAGTGGCGGTGTGGTCCCCTACGGCACTGCGTAGGATCCTACGGTCTTGGCGTGCATCCGTGCGTCGCTGCGGTCCGGTCCCAGGTCGACGGGCACGTGCACCTTCCGCCGACCACTGGCGACAACATCGATGTACTGTGGAGACCTCACGCCCCACGTGTTGAGCAATTCGGCGGTACGTCCACCCGGCCTCCCGCATGCCCACTATACGCCCTCGCTCAAAGTCCGTCAACTGCACATACGGTTCACGTCCACGCTGTCGCGGCATGCTACCAGTGTTAAAGACTGCGATGGAGCTCCGTATGCCACGGCAAACTGGCTGACACTGACGGCGGCGGTGCACAAATGCTGCGCAGCTAGTGCCATTCGACGGCCAACACCGCGGTTCCTGGTGTGTCCGCTGTGCCGTGCGTGTGATCATTGCTTGTACAGCCCTCTCGCAGTGTCCGGAGCAAGTATGGTGGGTCTGACACACCGGTGTCAATGTGTTCTTTTTTCCATTTCCAGGAGTGTATTTACAACTGCGTACAAAACGTAAGAACGAAACCAAACTTTCCCATGATGCGTCACTGCCAAGAGATATAGCTCGAAGAAACTTCGACCATATATAGAACTACCACAATATAGATTTCAAAGATGTGGATGTCAATATGCCAGTACAACATTATGGCTCCACACACCCTAACACCTGGACCCCCAAAGTGATCGTGTTCGACAATGCTGTACGTACCCTCATATGGAGAGGGGTGAGAACACTTAGTGCACCGCGGAACATTGTCGAACATTATTGTTTTGGTGGTCCAGGTGTTATGGCGTGTGGAAGCATAAAGTTGCATAGGTGTGCTGACATCTAAATCTTTGAACACGGTCCACTCACCGCCAACGTGAATACACCTTTAGTCCCTCCCCATACGCATCTTTCCGAGCGTGCATTTTGCCCCGACTTGATTTTTATGGATTAAACGCGCGACCGCATCGAACAGCGCAGGTGGATGAGCTCTTTGAACAAGAGGATATTTGGCGAATGGACTGGCCTGCCCGTTCTCCTGACTGAAATCTCATCGATCATATGTGGGGTGCGTTGGGGAGAAGTACTGAAGCACGTCCACACGCAACAAATGGTCATCCGGCATTGCCGTCCATGCTGATCACACACGGTTAAGAACCGTACCCCACCTTTTGTGATATCCAGCGGCCATCATACATCGTGATGACATCACTGTAATTATTCTCATTAAATAAAATGTCATTTATGGTTGTCTCATTGCGTACTTTTTTCCATTAGCTTCTGTAGTATATTGTAGCAGTTCTTTCTATCTGTGCTCCATGTTTCAACGAGATATGTTACTAGACTGTGACACATAATGCGAAAGTTACTTTCGAGCCTCCGTTTTGCACACAAGTGTATGTTACTAAACGGCTAGCCGGCCAAGGTGGCCGAGCGGTTCTAGGCGCTACAGTCTGGAACCGCGCGACTGCTAAGTTCTAGGGGACTGATGACCTCAGTAGCTAAGTTCCATAGTGCTCAGAGCCATTTGAACCATTTGAACTAAACGGCTAACCCAGGGCACGGTCCCTGTTGCAGGTAGCCTATCTCACGGCTTCTAGGGGGGGGGGGGGGGGGGACAAAATTAGATTTTCAACATCTCAGACAATTATTGACAGAATTTAAAAAATCGAAATTATGTAACAATTTAGTCCTTAAAGGCTACAATCTTACGCACTGCAATCATTATAGTTAGCAACTGTGTGTTTCTCTTGAGGCAGTGTAGCTCTCGGC
The DNA here is from genome assembly GCF_023864275.1 of Schistocerca cancellata. NCBI lineage: Eukaryota > Metazoa > Arthropoda > Insecta > Orthoptera > Acrididae > Schistocerca > Schistocerca cancellata. The sequence goes on from NC_064626.1 coordinate 564,112,661, forward strand.
CCTCAGATTATCCAGATTACGTTCATCGAGCCGGTCGGAGTGGCTGAGCGGTTCTAGGCGCTACAGTCTGGAACCGCGCGACTGCTACGGTCGCAGGTTCGAATCCTGCCTCGGGCATATTTGTGTGTATTGTCCTTAGGTTAGTTAGGTTTAAGTAGTTCTAAGTCTAGGGGACTGATGACCCCCAGAAATTAAGTCCCATAGTGCTCAGAGCCATTTGAACCATTTTTAAATTCATCTAGAATTTGAGATGATAAAACTTAGACCTTCCAACAAACTTTAAACAGACTTTTTCTCGCATATATGCTAACGTCAGATATTTAACACATTAAGTTATTTCTAAAGTAATCAGACATTTGAAGTTGTTTTATACACGTCAGTCCGAACCTTTAAAGAATCGGCGATGTGCAGTTTATTGGTCGTATGCCAATACGTCATTAACAGTCTAAAAGAAAAAAGAGATATACTAGGATACTTTTTAAATGTGATTATGGGGCAGAATTCTTGAAGCTAAATGGACTGACAGAATGAAGTACAGAGGATGAAAGTTACTTATACGAAAAGAGAGGAAAACTGTTGGAAATCATAGGAATGAAGACAACAACCTGCTAGCGCATGTACATCGAAAGAGTTGCCTGTAACAAAGCGCCATCAAAGGTAAAATGTAATCGTGGAATGCTGGGTGACATTAAAAGTCTGTAACGCCGGAAATGCATATCCTCCTATTTCCATCTATTGTACTATTATTTTTTTTCCTTGTTTTGTTACCTCAAGATATGACATTTCTGTCTCTTTATATATTGTAATTGTTTTACTGTTTGTATATATATATATTTATGCAGTTATGTCGATGTATAATTGGTTGTTTTGTAAATATTATTTGTATTTTTACGCTGGGTCTTGCCTAGGGAAAACTATGTTATCGAACGAATACGTCGATAGGTCGTGTGGAGAACCAAAGTGTGTAGGATGTTTGGTAGTGTTAACTCTGTCGCGTGGAGCGCGGGCAGAGGGAGAGTCTGGCTGGAGTAGCGAGTGGAGCAGGTGTGTTGTGTGACGCTCTCGCGAGTTGGCGCGATTTCGGGGTTTGGCAGCATGTAATTGCGCTCGACTTGCGATGATAGTTTCTGACATGGTGTCGCGGACGGGAAGCATTAGCTGGCGCACATCAAGAGCCCGTTTCGTCTGGTGACCATGTCGAGAAGAAGGCGCGCCAACATCCAGCTTCTGCAACAGCGACGGCCGACAATGAGTGACTGTCGCCACCTCCTCGATCGACGGCTTCAAACCTTAAATCAACCAACAAGGAAGACAGGAAGCACGTAAAGTTTTAGAACTGTATGGCAGACCCCAGCTTTTCAAACTTTTAAAATTGTTGCATCACAAAATTACAGCAACTTAGTGTGAACCTTTGTTGCTCATTGTCCCAATTGCATTACCAAGCAGGGTCCCTTCCTTTTCCGGAATGAACCTGAGTGTCGTTCAAATTCAGACGCCAGCATTAAAATACAATCATTCCATTTCACTACTTTAATTTCAAAGTTCAGTGAAAGTATTCATAGCTGGCTACAATACTTAGATTACACAAGCACAAATTAAGAGTGCTAGTTTTGTTACTATATTTTAGCTTACCTGTGACTGCAGCTCAGCTTGGTACGTACTAAATTTTACTATTGTTAATTGTTCAGAATCATTTAATTCAAGTTCAAAGTTAAATCTCTTATTTCTAAATTGCTTAGATTCAAGTAGCTTTTGAAATGATTGTTGAGGCAGTCCAAGACTAACCGTATTTTACTGAATTTCGATGTTCTTCAGAAAGAAAGCTCACTATTAACTTCAGTCACTAAATTAACTTTCGATTTTCCGGTTTTATTAATTCTTTTGCTAAATTAAGTCAGAGTGTAGCGAAATTTATTACTTCTGACAAACTTTCAGTTTTCACACTACACGTGTCAACCTTCAGTTGCCACGCTTCTAGTGCTAATTATATGTGTAATAACTTTTCTTTTTCAGTTACTATAGTAATTGTCCTTAGGACTGGCGACCATAATTTCCCCCAAATCTCAAATATCTAATTAGCGCCAATTAATTGTTAACATGACGACCGCACATTTACTTTCTTTATTAACTTTACCCCTTTTTAAAATTAATTTCCACCAGTTTCATTTGCATTTTCCCTTTCATTTAGATGTAACCCTTTCCTCCCTCTTTACCGACAGATTAACTTCGGTGACGATTGCTTTTCCCAAATTTCCATTAGGTGCACGCGGTTTAATTTTTCACTGTCATTAGGGTCGATAAGTGAGGGGGAGGTTACATTTCGACGAGGTTATAGACAGCTTAACGGAGGCTCGGGACAGAGGTAAGTAGAGAACGTCCAGTCGATACCTATAGTCGAGGAAGACCTACAGAAGTTGAAGAAAATGTATCTCAGTGAGTCCAGTACACAAATTTCATAACAATGCAGTAACAAATTATGTAGTCGAAGTGTACTGGCAGGCTATTACTGTGTGCTGAACCGGGACTCGAACCTGGGACCTCTGCTTTTCCCTGCCAAGAGCTCTACCGAAGCAGCTATCGAAGCATAAGTCAACGAGTCGCCCTCACGGCTCTATTACCGCCGGTGTATCTTCTTCACCTTCAAAACTCCACAGATATTCTCTTATGTACCTTACTGGACTAGCGTTTCGGAAGAAAGGATATTACGGAGTACTGTCCCAGGACAGCCTAGAATCAAGTATTCGTGCCGCCCGCGGTTCTCAGTCCGCATTTTATGATAACCATCTAGCAACTACACTACTGGCCATTAAAAATGCTACACCACTAAGATGAAGTGCTACAGACGTGAAATTTAATCGACAGAAAGAAGATGCTGTGATATGCAAATGATCAGCTTTTCAGAGCATTCACACAAGGTTGGCGCCGGTCGGTGGCGACACCTACAACGTGCTGACATGAGGAAAGTTTCCAGCCGACTTCTCATACACAAACAGCAGCTGACCGGCGTTGCCTGGTGAAACGTTGATGTGATGCCTCGTGTAAGGAGGAGAAATGCATACCATCACGTTTCCGACTTTGATAAAGGTCGGATTGTAGCCTATCGCCATTGCGGTTTATCGTATCGCGACATTGCTGCTCGCGTTGGTTGAGATCCAATGAGTGTTAGCAGAATATGGAATCGTTGGGTTCAGGAGGGTAATACGGAACGCCGTGCTGGATCCCAACGGCCTCGTATCACTACCAGTCGAGATGACAGGCATCTTATCCGCATGGCTGTAACGGATCGTGCAGCCACGTCTCGATCCCTGAGTCAACAGTTGGGGACGTTTGCAGGACAACAACCATCTGCACGAACAGTTCTACGACGTTTGCAGTAGCATGGACTACCAGCTCGGAGACCATGGCTGCGGTTACCCTTGACGCTGCATCACAGACAGGAGCGCCTGCGATGGTGTACTCAACGACGAACCTGGGTGCACGAATGGCAAAACGTAATATTTTTGGATGATCAAGGTTTTGTTTACAGCCTCACGATGGTCGCATCCGTGTTTGGCGACATCGCGGTGAACGCACATTGGAAGCGTGTATTCGTCATCGCCATACTAGCGTATCACCCGGCGTGATGGTATGGGGTGCCATTGGTTACACATCTCGGTCACCTCTTGTTCGCATTGACGGCACTTTGAACAGTGGACGTTACATTTCGGATGTGTTACGACCCGTGGCTCTACCCTTCACTCGATTGCTGCGAAACCCTACATTTGAGCAGGATAAGGATAATGCACGACCGCATGTTGCAGGTCCTGTACGGGCCTTTCTGGATACAGAAAATGTTCGACTGCTGCCCTGGCCGGGACATTCTTCAGATCTCTCAACGATTGAAAACGTCTGGTCAATGGTGGCCGAGCGACTGGCTCGTCACAATACGCCAGTCACTACTCTTGATGACCTGTGGTATCGTGTTGAAGCTGCATGGGCAGCTGTACCTGTACACGCCATCCAAGCTCTGTTTGACTCAATGCCCAGGCGTATCAAGGCCGTTATTACGGCCAGAGGTGGTTGTTCTGGGTACTGATTTCTCAGGATCTATGCACCCAAATTGCGTGAAAATGTAATCACATGTCAGTTCTAGTATAATATATCTGTCCAATGAATACCCATTTATCTTCTGCATTTCTTCTTGGTGTAGCAATTTTAATGGCCAGTAGTGTATCATCGGTAGATATGCGGCCCGATATGCTATCCCACGTTGTTAGTATTGCCTATTGAGCAAACAAGTGCGAAGACCACTCGCTTAGTGGCTGTCAGGAATTTTCCAGTTGGCACACGCGCCTTTGCAGTTTACGATTAATGTACGCCCTAAGAGACGAGGGATTTCAACAGAAAAAAAATTACACGGGTTTGTAGACAACTATCACAGTACACTGTTGTCTCTGAGCACCACGAAGAGAAAACACGTAACCGAACCTGGAAAAACACGAATACCTCATCAGTTCCAAAAAAATGGTTCAAATGGCTCTGAGCACTATGCGACTCAACTTCTGAGGTCATCAGTCGCCTAGAACTTAGAACTGATTAAACCTAACTAACCTATGGACATCACACACATCCATGCCCGTGGCAGGATTCGAACCTGCGACCGTAGCGGTCGGTCGGTTCCAGACTGTAGCGCCTAGAACCGCACGGCTGCTCCGGCCGGCTCATCAGTTCCACTGGGGACAATGCATGTCAAGTATCGCTGCGCCATAGAGGTAAACGCCGACCGGCAGTGCAGAAATGTTTTCCGATCTCTAACAGCGCACGGAAGCTCCGTCTGCAGGAGGACTTGCTACCTAGTGCACTTCGGCCACTTGCTTCCACAAGAGACTAGATGCATCACAACCTTCAATGCCGCGGCACGCCAGCGATGCGTAACATGTTCTCTGCGTTCTTCACATTTCTTACAGATATCACGGAAAATCGGCGAGGTTAATTCTGCCCAGCGGGTAATCGTCTACGACGTCGCTTAGAACACATGTTCTCTGCGAGATAAAAAACGAAACAGAAAGAACTCGCCGTTGTAGTGGTCGGTGCCGGTCGGAGTGGCCGAGTGGCTCTAGGCGCTGCAGTCTGGAACTGCGCGACCGCTACGGTCGCAGGTTCGAATCCTGCCTCGGGCATGGATGTGTGTGATGTCCTTAGGTTAGTTAGGTTTAAGTGGTTCTAACAAGGGAACCTCCCCATCGCACCCCTCTCAGATTTAGTTATAAGTTGGCACAGTGCATAGGCCTTGAAAAACTGAACACAGATCTATCGAGAAAACAGGAAGAAGTTGTGTGGAACTATGAAAAAAATAAGCAAAATATACAAACTGAGTAGTCCATGTGCAACATAGGCAACATCAAGGAGAGTATAAGCTCAGGAACGCTATGGTCCCGTGGTTAGCGTGAGCAACTGTGGAACGAAAGGTCCGCAGTTCTGGTCTTCTCTTGAGTGAATAATTTAATTTTCAGACAATTATTATCTGTCACCAGTGTCGTATAGAATATATCAGACGTGTTTTCCTGTCGAGGAATCGGTTGACCTACCTTGCGATCAAGTGCTTTCGGTTCCCATTGGAGAGGCACGTCCTTTCGTCTACTAATTGCACCATTTTGGGGTGCGGTCGCAAAACACAGACGCTAAACTTACTACAGTGAACAGAGACGTCAATGAACGAACGGACAGATCATAACTTTGCGAAAATAAAGAAATTAAAATTTTCACTTGAGGGAAGATTTGAACTAAGGTTGTCTCGTTCCGTAGTTGTTCATGCTGACCACGAGACCACGAAGCCCCTCGGCTCAGGTTCTCCTTGATGTTACTTATCTTCCACATGGATACTCAGTTTGTTTATTTTGCTTATTTTTTTCATAGTTCCACACAACTTCTTCCTGTTTTCTCGATAGATCTGTGTTCAGTTTTTCAAGGCCTATCCACTGTGCCAACTTAAACTAAATCTGAGGGGGGTGCGATGGGGAGGTTCCCTTGTAAGTTCTGGGGGACTGATGACCTCCTAAGTTACGTCCCATTGTGCTCAGAGCCATTTGAACCATTTTTATTTGTAGTGGTCGGTAATTATTGATACGTAGTACTTAGCCGTAAGATAGTTGCTTCGAATCTTGACGGTGTACGAAATTGTAATCACCAGGGTTTGGCCTGCAAAAAGGGGGAAACAAAGACATACTTTTTTGTTGAACAGATTGTTTGTGAGTACCCTGTGTTAAGTTCCATAATACAAAGCACTCCGTCTTCAAGCTACGAATGGCCTACCGGTACCATCCGACCGCCGTATCATGCTCAGAGAAGGATGCAGAGAGGAGGGGCGTGGGGTCAGCACACCGCTCTCCCGGTCGTTGTGGTGGTATTCTTGACCGAAGCCGCTACTATTCGGTCGAGTAGCTCCTCAATTGGCATCACGAGGCTGAGTGCACCCCGAAAAATGGCAACAGCGCATGGCGGCCCGGATGGTCACCCATCCAAGTGCCGACCACGCCCGACAGCGCTTAACTGCGGAAGTTCCATAATACACCGTAGAATAATATGTGACATTATTGGTGGAATGAACCGATAAGCTTCGTGATACTCTTGGTGCTACGGCAGAAGAATGAGTTATGTGCCGAAAATGTACTGTATCGTTTCTTCACTTATGATGGCTACCAACAGAAACACATAAACAGTACATCCCACAACCAATTATTATTTTCTCCTACACTGAACAGAAGTACATAAGGTCGAGTAGCATGAAAGACATTCCCTTAGAAAGGATTCTTCTTCCATCCGAGCTTATGCTGCGTCTCTAAGTACATCATCGTCAACGAGACGTTAAAACCGACCCATCCTTCGAACGCACTCAACTCTTCTGTGATAAAGCTACGTATTATAGAGAATAACCACTAAACCCTTATTTCCAAGTATTTAAGGAATCTCAGACCGATGTACAAAATAGCCACGAACGTCTGATTACTTTACAAATGAGTTAATATGGCAAATGTTTGGCATGAAGCATGTAAGCCGGGAAAAGTACTATATATAGGAAGCGGTGGTAATATGGACCCGCAGTTTGTTTTTCAATACAATATTGTACACTAATACAATAATAGTACCTTAATTGATATAGTTATACTCTACTGACAGTTAAATAAGGCATTATATTGATTCAATTCCTTAAAGTGTCAGAATATACTTATTATTGTGAAACTTCCTGGCAGATTAAAACTGTCCCGAGTTCGAGTCTCGGTCCGGCACACAGTTTTAATCTGCCAGGAAGTTTCACATCAGCGCACACTCCGCTGCAGAGTGAAAATCTCATTCTGGATATTTATTATTATTTTGTTTCCCAAAGATGATAAATTTGACTGCGAACAAGATGTGCAGTTAATATGGCCCCCATCGTGTTTGTAATATGGACCCCCAGTATATTTTAAGGATTTTTTGCTGCAAGAAAAACGAAGAATTGCTTTTTAATTAAAATACGTATTTATTATGAAATATAAAACCATACAAGTTCAAAGTAGCACAGTACTAACGACAGAAGTCACAAACATAGTCCTCTTTCTCTGCTCTCGCACATTCGTTGTGAGCCCATACAGAGCACATTAGTCATTGCACCCATAATTCGCCACGAACATCATTTGAAAACTTCCCGTCACAGAATAGGCAAAGAGCATCGTCTTTATCTGGCTTGAATTCACCAACTGGAAGGTCACATGGAGAATCACCTGAACCAATTGGGAGCCCCATGACGTCATCGTCAACACAATCTGAGTCATTACTGTGCGTTTCTTCTTGCTTAATCAAAGTTTTCTTAACTGTCGACTATTCTTACTAACGCCTCTTCCACGACCAGATGCACCACGCCCACTACTACGAGTTTGGGATTGTGTTCCAGAACAAGATGGCTGTGTTGTAAGTCAAGTTCCTTTTGATAGCTGTTAATTTTCCTCGTCCACGTCCACGGTCACGAAGATTTGCTGCCAGCTTTTTTCTCTTCTATGTAAGCTTCTAATTCGTTTTTATACGGAGATCCTGTCACAAGACTAGCAACACACGGTTTTCCCCCCGAGACGATGTTTTCATCTCCTCAGGTATGGGATGGATATCCCTTGGAGACACACTAAATCCTATTTTAATAGGCACATGAACATCAATTTCAATAGTATCGCCGGCCGCGGTGGCAGAGCGGTTCTAGGCGCTTCAGTCCGGAACCACGCAACTGCTACGGTCGCAGGTTCGAATCCTGCCTTGGGCATGGATGTGTATGATGTTCTTAGGTTAGTTAAGTTTAAGTAGTTCTAAGTTCTAGGGGACTGATGAACTCAGATGTTAAGTCCTATAGTGCTCAGAGCCATTTGAACCATTTTTCAATAGCATCAAGTTCCTTTTCAGCCTGAACTCTCTTTTCGGGTTCCAGTTGTTTCGGTTGGTCGGCAGGCGCAGGAATGAGGACTTCTTCCCCAGCTATGAATTCATCATCTTGAAATATATTTATTTCTAAGGGATAAATTCCTGTTGCCCTAAACCCATTTACAGCATTAATGCTGGTTGTACACCGGAGATAGGCCTTGCCAAAGAGAGACGCTATATCATAGGGTCCAACAGGTTTGCTTTCAAGGAGGATCCATTGTCGAATACTCTCGCTGTAATGAGTCTTAAGTACGATCCAGGAGTTGCAGTTTGTGTGTTGTGTGTGAAGACAGTGACAAAATGCTGATGAAGCTTTTTCTTGCCACAGCAATCACATCAATATTGAAACTTGAAACTTCCTGGCAGATTAAAACTGTGTGCCCGACCGAGACTCGAACTCGGGACCTTTGCCTTTCGCGGGCAAGTGCTCTACCAACTGAGCTACCGAAGCACGACTCAGTTGGTAGAGCACTTGCCCGCGAAAGGCAAAGGTCCCGAGTTCGAGTCTCGGTCGGTCACACAGTTTTAATCTGCCAGGAAGTTTCATATCAGCGCACACTCCGCTGCAGAGTGAAAATCTCATTCTGGAAACATCAATATTCCTTACATGGGAGAAGTGACCATCAAGGATGAGTAGAATAGGCGAAGTCTCTGTTGGCTTTGTTTTTTCAACAAAATATTTCAACCAGTCCGTGAATAGGTTTTCTTGAACCCAACCAGATGGGTGGGCTCTCCCGATTGTCCCAGGAGGAGCACCTTTCATAAGAACATCTGCCATATTCGTTTTCGGGAATATGAACATTTGGGGAACATAAGAACCTCCCGTACTCATTGAACAGATGACCATTACTAGAGACCCATGCTGTGCAGCAGTCAGAGCACAAATTTGGCGTTTACCTCTGCTTGCAATTACTTGCGGTATCGTAGTCTGAACCACACTAAGGCCTGTTTCGTCGACGTTCCATAGGCGATCTGGATATATATGTTCGTGACATTCAGCTTGTAGCGAGTTGTAGAACGAGTTAACTCTCTCTCGGGTAAAGCCTTTTGCTCGAGCATACAACGTTCCGGTTGATTTTGTAATTGAAAGCCTATCTTGATGTCGTCGAAGAAAATGGTTAAGCCAAGCCCTTCCCCCAATTTCATTTCTAAAGTTTGTGGCAATCCCTTTCTTAACTGCAAGTTGGTAGGCCATTTTTCGAACATCAGTACGAGTAAAACCATAGAATTTGGCCTCCATATACTGTAAGTAATCCACAAGTTCACTTTCTACGGCTGCTGGTAGAGCTAGTCTTCTTCCAAGCTTTTTAGTTTCAACATCTGCATCTGTGAGGTATCTTGCGGATCTGCTGACCATAATTTGCCATTACACGGTACGTTCTGTAGTCTTAACGTTGGTTGGCCTTCTACATCGATTGTACATAAATTTAGTTTTACAGTTAAAGAATCTTCACGGATATAAAGCAGATACATCTCAGTATTTTAGAATTACTTTTGTTCGGGTTTAGTTCTTCCAGCTGAAGTGCTTTCTTTAGAAATGATAATGATCGCAGAAGAACAGTAGATCGTCATTAGCAGGGAAGGTTGGAGTTTTATGTTCCGTCGATAACATATTCATTAGAGATGGAGCACGAGCTCCGATTACCAACGGGTGGGGAGGGAAATCAGCCGTGCCCTTTTCAAAAGAACCATCCCGGCATTTTTTGGGAGCGATTAAGAAAAATAATAGAAAACGTATATGTGGATCGCCTGACTGGAATTTGAACCGTCGTTCTTCCAAAGGCAAGTCCTGTGTGCCGACCACTGCGCCATCTCACTCGATTCGTCATGAAGGGGGTCAAAATGTTGCCAACGTTGTGAATTGTAGGGCGTGTCAAAAATACGTTTCTCAGAAGATAGCTGCTGTTGCTAGATAAGAGACTGTTGTGAGCAGTTTTGAGGCCTAAGGAAGTGTGCAACAAGTTCTGAATACAGGTATAGAGGGTGGCCCATTGATAGTGACCGGGCCAAATATCTCACGAAATAAGCATCAATCGAAAAAACTACAAAGAACAAAACTCGTCTAGCTTGAAGGGGGAAACCAAATGGCGCCTTGGTTGGCCCGCAATATGGGGCTGCCATAGGTCAAACGGATATCAACTGCGTTTTTTAAAGTAGGAACCCCCCATTTTTATTACATATTCGTGTAGTACGTAAAGAAATATGAATATTTTAGTTGGACCACTTTTTTTCGCTTTGTGATAGATGGCGCTGTAATAGTCACAAACGTATAAGTACTTGGTATCACGTAACATTCCGCCTGTGCGAACAGTATTTGCTTCGTGATACATTACCCGTGTTAAAATTGGACCGTTTACCAATTGCAGAAAAGGTCGATATCGTGTTCATGTATGGCTATTGTAATCAAAATGCCCAACGGGCGTGTGCTATGTATGCTGCTCGGTATCCTGGACGACATCATCCAAGTGTCCGGACCGTTCGCCGGATAATACGTTATTTAAGGAAACAGGAAGTGTTCAGCCACATGTGAAACGTCAATCACGACCTGCAACAAATGATGATGCCCAAGTAGGTGTTTTAGCTGCTGTCGCGGCTAATCCGCACATCAGTAGCAGACAAATTGCGCGAGAATCGGGAATCTCAAAAACGTCGGTGTTGACAATGCTGCATCAACATCGGTTGCACCCGCACCATATTTCTATGCTCGAGCAATTGCATGGCGACGACTTTGAACGTCGTGTACAGTTCTGCCACTGGGCACAAGAACAATTACGGGACGATGACAGATTTTTTGCACGCGTTCTATTTAGCGACGAAGCGTCATTCACCAACAGCGGTAACGTAAACCGGCATCATATGCACTATTGGGCAACGGAAAGTCCATTACGGCTGCAACAAGTGGAACATCAGCGACCTTGGCGGGTTAATGTATGGTGCGGCATTATGGGAGGAGGGATAATTGGCCCCCATTTTATCGATGGCAATCTAAATGGTGCAATGTATGCTGATTTCCTACGTAATGTTCTACCAATGTTACTACAAGATGTTTCACTGCATGATAGAATGGCGATGTACTTCCAATATGATGGATGTCCGGCACAAAGCTCGCGTGCGGTTGAAGCGATATTGAATAGCATATTTCATGACAGGTGGATTGGTCGTCGAAGCACCATACAATGGCCCGCACGTTCGCCGGATCTAACGTCCCCGGATTTCTTTCCGTGGGCAAGTTGAAGGATATTTGCTGTCGTGATCCACCGACAACGCCTGACAACATGCGTCAGCGCATTGTCAATGCATGTGCGAACATTACGGTGGGCGAACTACTCGGTGTTGAGAGGTATGTCGTTACACGTATTGCCAAATGCATTGAGGTTGACGGATATCATTTTTAGCATTTATTGCATTAATGGGGTATTTACAGGTAATCACGCTGTAACAGCATTCGTTCTCAGAAAAGTTCGCAAGGGTACATGCATCACATTGGAACAACCGAAATAAAATGTTCAAACGTACCTACCTTCTGTATTTTAATTTAAAAAACCAAACTGTTACCAACGGTTCGTCTAAAATTGCGAGCCATATGTTTGTGACTATTACAGCGCCATCTGTCACAAAGCGAAAAAAGTGGTCCAACTAAAACATTAACATTTCTTTAGGTACTACACAAATATTTAATAAAAAAATGGGGGTTCCTATTTTAAAAAACGCAGTTGATATCCGTTTGACCTATGGCAGCACCATCTAGCGGGCCAACCATAGCGCCATCTGGTTTCCCCCTTCAAGATAGACAAGTTTCGTTCTTTGTAGTTTTTTCGATTCATGCTTATTTCGTGAGATATTTGGCCCGGTCACGATCAATGGACCACCATGTATTGACCAACGTGTGAAAAGGAACAGCTCTGCTACTATAAGAGAAGTTGCATCTGCCTTTATTAGCGCTTCTGGAACCAAAACGTGGCTTACAACCATTTGACGAAGACACCACAACCCACGAATGCAACAAAGGCTGCGTAGTCAGTGGAACACTGACACTTAGCAGCTAACGTGTCAAATTACTCTTATATAATAATAATGGGACCAGCTGCAGCGTGATTCATAGTCTTGGAGGGAATCGTCATCAGTGCGAGAAGTACAAGTAGCTAGGCCATTCGCATGGGGAAGAGATTGTATGTACTGAGAGGTGGACGGACATATTAGACCACTCCATTACGAGGTGAGTCCTAGCTTAGGTTTCGTGGGCTATGGCTGTTTCCAACAACCTGCGTAGGGAAGTGAGGAAGTCGCTCAAATGAGGTGACCAGTGTATTCACCAAACGTGAAAACCATCGGAGCATGCGTGAGACAGCGTTGTGTCGGTGTACACGAAGAGGCTACGCCATTGAAAGTTGTTACAAAATGCACAAAAACTTGATGATTGCAACTGGTGCAAAGACTGGCTGATAACAATCAGCATAAATGAATGTAATGTAATCTGGGTAAATTGAAGAAACCCATCATCGTCTTAACTACGCGAGCGGCGATCAATTGCTCGAATCAGCTACAACCGATAAGCAGCTAGCATTGTCTGTCGACAGTACGAGGGTAATCCCAAAAGTAAGGTCTCCTGCCAACCGGAGTGGCCGAGCGGTTCTAGGCGCTACAGTCTGGAACCGCGCGATCGCTACGGTCGCAGGTTCGAATCCTGCCTCGGGCATGGATGTGTGTGTTGTCCTTAGATTAGTTAGGTTCAAGTAGTTCTAAGTTCTAGGGGACTGATGACCTCAGTAGTTAAGTCACATGGTGCTCAGAGCCATTTGAACCATTTTTAAGGTCCCCTATTTTTTTTTATAAATACATAGACCTGTTTGTTTTTAGAATTGTTTACATCAGTTTTCAGCTTGAACATTTAGCTGTTTTTCGACACAATCACAAATTCTGTCGATGCATTTTTGTAGACGCTGTGGCAGTTTTTGTATGCCCATGTCATACCAGTTCGACGCCATGCTGACAGAAAGTTATGAACCTCTTCTTTCACCTGGTCGTCGGAGCTGAATCGCTGTGACCGCAATTAACGCTAAAAGGTACTGTGAGACTCTGAAAAAACTCAAACGGGCAATTCAGAACCGGAGAAGAGGAACGTTGAACAAGGGCGTACACATTCTACATGACAACGCTCCCCCACACATCGCTCGGCAAACCGTTGCTCTCCTGCAACAGTTTCAGCGGAACATAATCACCCACCCACCCTATAGTCCTGACTTGGCGCCTAGTGACTATCACCTGTTCCCTGGGTTAAAAGAACATTTGGCCGGAAAGCGATTCAGCTCCGACGACTAGGTGAAAGAAGAGGTTCACAACTTTCTGAACAGCATGGCGGCGAGCTGATATGACATGGGCATAGAAAAACTGCCACAACGTCTACAAAAATGCATCGACAGAAATGATGATTATGTCGAAAAATAGCTAAATGTTCGAGCTGTAAACTGATGTAAACCACTGTAGAAAAAAAAACAGGTCTATGTACTCATAAAAAATAGGAGACCTTACTTTTGGGATTACCCTCGTAGTTTAAGGTAGAAAGGCCGAATAATTGTAGCCAGGGGTAAGACAGGTGGTACAGATTTATGAAAGAGTCCTAAGAAAGCCTAATTCCACAAAGGAAGTCACTCAGAAAATCCTCGGTCGATTAATTCTTGAATACTGTTTGTCAATCGAGGATCTTTGCTAAGTCGGATTAATTCAAGAGATCGAGAAGATTTGGAGAAGATTTGCGCACTTCATCATGGATTTTCTTGCTCAGCGCAGAGGACCATAGTGCTGTTCAACAGTCTTCTACGGGACACGTGACAAGAAAGGCGCGTGACAATGAGAGCCCACTTTCCTCTACGAAACAACAGGCATATAACTTTTCCAATATCATACGTAACATAAATAAATTCGGCCTTGTACAGAGATGTGATGGCTTTCCATTTTCTTGCTGTTTGTGTGTGTGGAGGGGGGGGGGGGCGGTGACGGGGTGAGTGGGGTTGAGGGAAGGGGGTACACCATATATTCGTCCCCACACAACGTGCGGTGGCTTTTAGGGTACAGATGTACACTATGTGATCAAAAGTATCCGGATACCTGGCTGAAAATGGCTTACAAGTTCGTGGCGCCCTCCATCTGTAATGCTGGAATTCAGTATGGTGTTGGCCCACCCTCAGCTTTGATGACAGCTTCCACTCTCGCAGGCATACGTTCAATCAGGAGCTGGAAGGTTTCTTGGGGAATGACAGCCCATTCTTCGCGGAGTACTGCACTAAGGAGAGGTATCGATGTCGGTCGGTGAGGCCTGGCACGAAGTAGTCGTTCCGAAACATCCAGAAGGTGTTCTATAGGATTCAGGTCAGGACTCTGTGCAGGCAGTCCATTACAGGGATGTTACTGTCGTGTAACCACTCCGCCAAAGGCCGTGCATTATGAAAAGGTGCTCGATCGTTTTGAAAGATGCAATCGCCATCCCCGAATTGTTCTTCAACACTGGGAAGCAAGAAGGTGCTTAAGACATCAGTGTATGTGTTAAACAAAATCCTAACAGTAAATCCAAAAAGAAGAAAAAATACGGCTTCTGAGCAGACTTAAAACGACCCGTCTTCCTATGACTTGCGACTGCCTTAAACCGGTACCCAGAACCGGTCTTCTCTCAGGCGGTAAATCTCTGCCATATCTCTTAGCTGCCTTACCCAGGCTCGCCTAGTTGGCAGTGGTCGCTATACTGCAATGACACAGTAACGTCGAACCTAGGGATAGTAGGCTGAAATTACTCTGGCGTAAGAACTACTCACCGCCAGGATTCATCAGGGTCATCTAGGACTGGCAATGACAAAAGGAAGATTACGAGTCGACTACATGGGTTTAGTGGATGGACTGTATGACCGGACTGGACAAACATGAGGTTCTTAATATATTCTGTAAATGAGCTACGCGTACAGTGTAACGTACAACTCACTAGCCTGCGACGCCGGAAGGTGTGCCATAATGGACAGAAGCCGTGAAACGCATTAACGACCGTCGATGTGGTATACCGGCCAGCCTGGGTGTGGCTTTCAGGCGGTTTCCCATGCTCCTTTAGGTAAATGCTGAGCCAGACTCCAGATCCGCCTCAGAACATACACTCCTGGAAATGGAAAAAAGAACACATTGACACCGGTGTGTCAGACCCACCATACTTGCTCCGGACACTGCGAGAGGGCTGTACAAGCAATGATCACACGCACGGCACAGCGGACACACCAGGAACCGCGGTGTTGGCCGTCGAATGGCGCTAGCTGCGCAGCATTTGTGCACCGCCGCCGTCAGTGTCAGCCAGTTTGCCGTGGCATACGGAGCTCCATCGCAGTCCTTAACACTGCTAGCATGCCGCGACAGCGCGGACGTGAACCGTATGTGCAGTTGACGGACTTTGAGCGAGGGCGTATAGTGGGCATGCGGGAGGCCGGGTGGACGTACCGCCGAATTGTTCAACACGTGGGGCGTGAGGTCTCCACGGTACATCGATGTTGTCGCCAGTGGTCGGCGGAAGGTGCACGTGCCCGTCGACCTGGGACCGGACCGCAGCGACGCACGGATGCACGCCAAGACCGTAGGATCCTACGCAGTGCCGTAGGGGACCGCACCGCCACTTCCCAGCAAATTAGGTATCGGAGAGGACCATTCGGCAACCGTCTCCATGAAGTTGGGCTACGGTCCCGCACACCGTTAGGCCGTCTTCCGCTCACGCCCCAACATCGTGCAGCCCGCCTCCAGTGGTGTCGCGACAGGCGTGAATGGAGGGACGAATGGAGACGTGTCGTCTTCAGCGATGAGAGCCGCTTCTGCCTTGGTGCCAATGACGGTCGTATGCGTGTTTGGCGCCGTGCAGGTGAGCGCCACAATCAGGACTGCATACGACCGAGGCACACAGGGGCAACACCCGGCATCATGGTGTGGGGAGCGATCTCCTACACTGGCCGTACACCACTGGTGATCGTCGAGGAGACACTGAATAGTGCACGGTACATCCAAACCGTCATCGAACCCATCGTTCTACCATTCCTAGACCGGCAAGGGAACTTGCTGTTCCAACAGGACAATGCACGTCCGCATGTATCCCGTGCCACCCAACGTGCTCTAGAAGGTGTAAGTCAACTACCCTGGCCAGCAAGATCTCCGGATCTGTCCCCCATTGAGCATGTTTGGGACTGGATGAAGCGTCGTCTCACGCGGTCTGCACGTCCAGCACGAACGCTGGTCCAACTGAGGCGCCAGGTGGAAATGGCATGGCAAGCCGTTCCACAGGACTACATCCAGCATCTCTACGATCGTCTCCATGGGAGAATAGCAGCCTGCATTGCTGCGAAAGGTGGATATACACTGTACTAGTGCCGACATTGTGCATGCTCTGTTGCCTGTGTCTATGTGCCTGTGGTTCTGTCAGTGTGATCATGTGATGTATCTGACCCCAGGAATGTGTCAATAAAGTTTCCCCTTCCTGGGACAATGAATTCACGGTGTTCTTATTTCAATTTCCAGGAGTGTACGTTACAAAACAGATGAAATACAGGACAAGGTGATTAACAGGCAGGTGGCACACACGATTTGCCTACTGTAGGTTAACCAGGCAACTGTGACGAGCAAGGATATCTGGCAGCAAAATAAAAATGAAATAAATATCCCAAAATCTTGAAATAGGCATGAAGGAGAATCTATCCAAATTAATATTAAAAAGGAAAACACTTACTAATTTCCATAAAAATTATATTTGTTTGGTCACGATGTGACGTTCGACATTTTAGGCCACCTTCAAGTGACAATTGAATGTTGCAAAAAGATATAAACGGGACCTACACAGATATTATTTGTACTAAAGATACAAGTATGACAGTGTTTCCATAGGAAAACAATACATTTTTGTCATCTATAATAATTCTAATAAATAATTAAAAATAGTGGAAAAGAAGTGCCGTATATCGGCAACATTTCAGACTACATTGTAGAAAAGTCACATCTGCGTTTTATAGCATATCAAAATTTTTATTCAGTAGTGAAGACAAGTTTCAACCATTGACACAGAGCGGTGCGTATAAAATCAGATGCATGCCGTGTAAAAAGGTGTATATTGGTCAGACAGGCAGAGCTGTGGTAATTAGGCTACCCTGAACGTGGGAGAAACTGGAGATTAAGGAAGAAAAACTGAACCTCTGCTGATCATCTTTTAATAGAAAACTATTCATACGATGTTGAAAGTGAAGTTTTACATCTGTTAAGTAAAGCAGAAAGATGATCCTACTGGAAATCAATAAACACATGACACAGAATGTCAGCTTGGTGTTAAATGATCACACTCAGTTTCCATTTTCCCCTTTCTTAAATTAAGTTTTCGTTACAAATTATAAAAAACATACTGCAAATTCATCTTATTTCTCATCTTTTGTTAAATCTAAGTCCACAGAAAACTGTTTCCACGCTCGTAATCATTTCCATGTGACAAAAAAGTAATGTATTCCTTTGTAAATACTATGTCGTTTTTGTATCTGTACAGTTAATATCAGTATATGCCGAACATCTTGTTTATCTGTCTTTGTGACATTCAGTTGTCACCTGAAAACTGCCTAAAAATTCGGAAGCCGGTTCGTTACCAAATAAATACAGTTTTGCATAACGTTACGAAGTTTTTTTCCTTTTTATTATTACCAACACGTTCTGCCAAGCACCAGCAGTGCTTCAGTTCAGTTAGTGCTCTACAGTGGAGTGACGAAAGTCATAGGGTACCTCTTAATATCTGGTCGGAACTCCTTTGGCCCAGCGCAGTGCAACAACTCGACGTGGCATGGGTTCGACATGTAGTTAACAGTCTCCTGCACAGAAATATTGAGCCGCGCTGGTTTCTACAGCCGTCCGTAATAATATGCGAAAGTGTTGTTGCGCGAACTGTCCCACGAATGTCCGGACGATTTTGGTGACCAAATCGTTCGCTCGAATTGTCTAGAATGTTTACAAATTAATCGCTAACAATTGTGGCCCGGTGACATGGCACATTATCAGTCATAATAATTCCATTGTTATTTGCGAACATGAAACTCATGAATGGCAGCAAATAGCTTCCAGATAGCCGAATATAGCTAGAAGATCCGATACATTCCATGTAAAGACAACCCTCACCATTATGGAGTCACCACCAGCATGCACAGTGCCTTGTCGACAATTTGCCTCCATTGCTTCGTGAGGTCTGCACTACGCTCTGACGCTACCGTCAGCTGTTACCTTCTGAAATTGGAACCAAGCCACGCTATTCCAGTTACGGTCAAACCGATATGGTCACGCGTCCACGAGAAAGGTTGCAGGCGATGTGAAGCTGGTAATAAAGACACTCGCGTCGGTCGTCTGGCTGCCATAGCCCATAAACCTCAAATTTCGCCGCACTGTTCTAACCGATACGTTCGTCGTACGTCCCACATTGGTTTCTGCGCATTTTTCACACAGTTATGTTTGTCTCTTAGCACTGACAACTCTACGCAAACGCCACTGCTGTCGGCCGTTAGCCGGTCGGAGTGGCCGAGCGGTTCTAGGCGCTTCAGTCTGGAACCACGCGACCGCTACGGTCGCAGGTTCGAATCCTGCCCCGGGCATGGATGTGTGTGATGTCCTTAGGTTAGTTAGGTTTAAGTAGTTCTAAGTTCTAGGGGACTGAAGACCTAAGATGTTAAGTCCCATAGTGCTCAGAGCCATTTGAACCTTTTTTTTGTCTGCCGTTAACTGAAGGTCGTCGGGCCGTACGTTGTCCGTGGTGCTAGGTAATGTCTGAAATGTGGTATTCTCGGCATACTCTTGACACTGTGGACCTCGGAATACTGAATTCCCTAACGATTTCCGAAACTGAATGACCCATACGCCTAACTCCAGTTACCATTCCGCGCTGAAAGTCTTTTATCTTCGTCGTGCGACCATAATCACGTAGGAGATCTTTTCGCATGAATCACCTGAACACAAATGACAGCTCCACCAATGCGCTGCCATTTTATTCCTCGTGTACGTCATACTACAACCAGCTGTATATGTGCATATCGATATACCATGTCTCTATCACCTCAGTGTATGTATTATAATAAGTGGCCCAAAAATGGTTCAAATGGCTCTGAGCACTATGGGACTTAACTGCTAGAACCGCTCGGCCAGCCCGGCCGGATAAGTGACCCACTGCGTTTCACTGTTGTCTATGAAGGTTCATCCCAGGAATTGATTTACGGACTTTAATACGGGTTTCGCCAATAGATAACTTATTCACGAGAATGGGTTGCGTATATCACTACGTATCATATACAACTCGTCTGGAAGTAAATACTTAGTATCACCCGCGCAGGGCAGGTGGCTACTGTAAACATACGATGGCAGTGGAGCTTAGTCGAATTGACTGAGGTGATCCTGAAGGAATCAGAGTGAGAAGTAAGCCGCTGAAAGTAGTAGACGAGTTTTGCTACTTGGGAAGCGAATTAACTGACGACAGAAATAAAAAGGGTATAAATATGAGCACGTGAGGTTGACAGTCGGTAAGACTGATGCTCGACTTTGTTTTGTGGGGAGAATTTTGGGGAAGTGAAGCTCATCTACAAAGGATACCGTGTATAGAAAGCTAATGCGACCCATTCTTGATTATCGCTCGAAGTTTTGGGAGCCCCACCAGATCTGATTAAAGGCTTTGAAGCAATTCAGAGGCGTCCAGCTGGATTTGTTACCGATAGGTTCGATCACCAAGCAAGTATTACGGAAATGCTTCATGAACTCAAATGTAAATCACTGGAGGGAAAACGACTCTCTTTTCGTGAGGCACTATTGCGGAGATTTAGAGAACCGGCAGTTGAGGCCGACTGCAGATCGATTCTATGTGGCCAACGTACAATTCGCTAAAGGACCACGAAGATATAGAGATTAGGGATCGTACGGGGGCGTGTAGAAAGTAGTTTTTCCCTCGCTCTATTTGCGAGTGGAACAGGAAAGGAAATGACTAGTAGTAGCGGTACAGGGTACCGTCCTCCGGTGGCTTGCGGAGTATGGATGTAGGTGTAAATAAAATGCAGAGTGGGAGCAGCAAGAAAAGGTTTTGCTGAAATAGATGAGTATGGTAACACTGAACATAAACGTAAGCGTTCGAAGGTCTCTTTTTAAAGTATTTGTGTGGAGTGTGGCCCTACACAGTGACCTAACAGCGGTAGCTGGCACGCAGTGTAAACTCGTAACAGCCTCCCCCCCCCCCCCCCCAACCTCTTTTTCTCCCACCAACCAACATCACTGCAGTTTTTGTTTGATGCTGATAGCTGCCCTTACTGTTTATTCGTTTACTGAGTTGAACACGACTTTCTAATGAAGCAAAATGTACAGATTTCAATAATTCTTTGTTATATGACACAGTTCAAACACAGTCCAAAGTCGTATTGCTCGCAACAATAAGGTGATTTATTTTTCATCGTTTCGTTACGTATCAGTGTAAAGACGCAACAGACATAAAAACAAACGTAAAATATGCGCTTTACCCTTTCGTTGCATCGTCTCATTTGGCAAAATGAGAACGGTTCCATCTAGTTGTTGAAAACAAGAAACAATTGTCTGGGTACCTGGAAAAGGTAGGACTTACAGGACTGTTGCTCCAGTAGTTCAAGCCGAATCTCCTCATAATTATCTTTCATTTCCCCCCCCCCCCTCCCTCATCCCGTCGTAGTGCCCTCTTCTTCTTCCCGTCCGCAGCTCGTGGTCTCGCGGTCGCGTTCTCGCTTCCCGTGCACGGGGTCCCGGGTTCGATTTCCGGCGGAGCCAGGAATTTTCACCTGCCTCAAGATGACTGGGTGTTTGTGGTGTCCTTATCATTTCATCATCATTCATGACAGTGGCGAGTTTCGACTGAGCAAAAGCTGGGAATTTATACGGGCGCTGATAACCGCGCAGTTGAGCGACCCACAAACTAATAATCAACATCAATTTCTTCTTTTTCTTCCCCTTCTTCCTTCAACCCTTCCATGTTTCTCTTACTTTCACCTTCCTTCGTTTTTCTTCGCCCGGTTCAAAACTATGTCCTCACGGAATCGACATCCTGGACACGCACCCCGCTGCCACTACGTAGCTACGCCCCTCCTTTTACACGGCATAGAAAACAACGGGTGGAAGATCCGTCGGGTGTGGCGCGAAAATCTCGTATCGCTCACCTTGACGGCGAAGCGCTGGTATTCGCGGATTGTGGAGAAAACATCCGAGGGTGCGCCATTCAAATGGCCGCAACAAGAGCACAGAAATTTCTATGTTCAATGTATTTTTACTGTGCAAGTTCTTGACTGATTTACAAAATAATAATAATATCACTGAATTTGTAGCATACAGCTGTACAACTCCGGTACAAAAAATATAGTTACATTACGAAACGTCGATGATTTTGTATCTCGGCGATTAAAGAAGCTGTAAAAATGCATTGGTCTTGGTTTGATGCGGTCCCAGATTCGATACTATTCGTGTAGTTGAATAGAGATTATAAATATCTTTAGCGAGCCGGAAGTTATTTGAGATGAAAAAGTTGAGCATCGCACCGTATACTTGCAGCTTTAGTGCTCATTATAGGGCAGACGTGCTGTCTGTCTAAAATTAAAGTTTCGGTTGAGCAGTAGCGTAACACTGAGGTGAGCGGAGCGCACTTGTTCCCGCTGCTGAGAAACAATAGGAGGCACTTTGGCATGGCAGTGGCACATGCGTTCAAGAGCAGTCAGTTCGCTTGCAGCCGGTTACGGGGCGTACATTGGAAACATTTGTGTTACCGCGACACCCACTTTCTACACGGCAAAACACCATAACTTTTTTCCCACATACAGGTTCTCTTCAGGCTCCGTCGCTTCGGTACAAAAAGAGCATTCCACTATCATCCATCGCGTAATCGTCCCTCTCCCCCCACGTATCCTCTGTTGCATAGAAAGAAGTTATAACTTCTCGAAATGCGAAGCTCTCATTTTTCATCTATGTGTGTGGCGGCTGTCCGCAATGACTAAAACTCAGTATCAAATATCAGTATTATAGCGATTTATTAATAAAAGATAACATGGTCCGCAGTAGGCAGTGATGTAGACGAGTTTTACTTAAACCATGTGATTAACTAATTTCGACGACTTGTCATTTTCAAGCACCTGTAAAACCAACGGAAAAAGCATCACACTGTCTGCATACATCGCCATGTGTAACACATTACACACCTCACACTAACATAGCATCTTATAGTACTAAATTCCTATTCACATGTGTAATATTAGATATTACACGTCAAAATTGTCTGCTTATTTTTCACTACACATAAAAAGTAGATATCATATTCCATCTTTACGTTGTGATTGGGTCCACATTAACTTGACAATTTTAAACATCGTATTGCGATCTTTGCTCTAAGTACTACAGCCTGACAACTAACGGCAGGTGATATTTTGTTGCCAAAGATATACCTACATCCAATCACTGTACGACTATCGATAGCACATGTGAGAGGTACATTACATATATTGCTGCCGTGCCAGACTTAGTTGATGTGTTGTATATCAGACACACAACGACCAAAGACTAAAAGGCATACAAACAGACAATAAAGTATTTTATGCAATACATTAGCAATAGTACACGAAATAAGTACAAATTTCACAAAATACTGAAAACTGAACAGTCCATTAATTGCTGGCGAGCCAGACATAATGAATGCCTTACATCGTAGGTGATCAGTGTCTGAATGCTGCGTATGGACACAAGAAGGCAAACTACCGACATTTTTTTAGAGAACAGTAATCCATAGAAACTCAATTTTCATATTTTTAAAATTATATTATTATTGACGAACGAGCAGAATCCTCAATTTATACACATAAACGTATGTCTGTATGTTTGGTTTGTATTTTGCAAAATGGATAAGTAGTGATAGTAGATAACAAAAACGCAAAAAGATTGCGAGTATAAATGACATTTCTGGGTACCCCTTATTAGACACACGAGGGAGGTAAACCGATCCTCTTAGAAACGTATATATCGTCTTACCTTAACCAGATACATAGAAACCCTTCACATCATTTGAGAGAAAATGACAAGTCGTCGAAACGAGCTTATCATACGAATTAAATAAAGATCATCTACATCACGGCCTACTAAGGACCACATTTCCTTTTCTTAAGCATTAGGAGCCTGTAGATCCCCAGAAAAAACAAAATTTAAAAAAATTATAGCTGATTAAGTCGATCCCTGAGTGTTTAGTCTGCTACTTACTGAAATAGGAATAACGTCGCTCATTAGACGCTGTAGATAGTCACACGCGCAGCTTCTCAAAGTAAACCGCATAGAATTTTCTCAGTGCTGCTCATCTGATGCAGTATTGATACTCTGTGATTAATGTACGTATTTTAACGTGCCTGCATTCCACACGTGCTAAGCTGTAGCGTTACATAATTTTCGCGCGCACACGTTTTGTCATTTCTTCAGAAATTCTACAAAATTTCTGTACAGCAGCCTCCTGTTTTAAACAGCAGTATTAACGAGAAATTAAGTAACTCCACAGAATTCATTCCAGTCAGTTAAGAATGATGTCCGTATGGTACGAGCTCCTAATATTTCCTTTTATCAGTTTACAAAGCTACAATGAATTAACAATTTTAAATCGCTGCCTGTTGGGAGCATGTCACACACTTTCCTGCGACAGTGAGTAAACGTGAACTACGCATACGAAAGCACTAACTTGTTTCGCGTAGACACACGTCACTGGCGGAGGACGAGATCGTAAAACACGAATAGTTTCAGCAGTGTTGAATCCTGTAACCAGTATGAGAATCACGCGATTTTTTCCGCTTGACTTCACGTAATGAAAAAGAAGAAAAAAAGAAGGAAACACCAGTTACGTTAAAAACTATGTTCTCTAAGGTAGACAAAAAAAAATTGTAGAAGGGTGACGAACTGGAAGATACAAAATAAAATAGCAGCAAAACAGAAAAGAAATGGATCCCAGGAAAGTAAACAACAACACGTGGAAAGCGTAGGCTTTGAGACTTACCATTGTTGGCGCGGAACAGGGGGAGGCGAGCTTGTCGAAGACGTAGCAGGTGCGCGCACGCAAAGCAGGTCGATCCCTGTGGCGAAGTCTTTATACAGGGTGCGCGCTACCGGCCTGCCACCTGGCGGCGCGCGGCGCCACCCGCTGTCCTCGCAGGCGGCCCGGTGGTCCAGCGCGGGCCCAGTGGCCGGCCATCAGGTTTGCAGACGCGGCGGCCCGCCGGTAGCCAAGGCCTCGGGTCGCCACGACCGCACGTTCACTGTTAGGCGATTCTCGGCACTGACAGGCTAAGCTCCTGGAACATGCGCGCTTAGGGCTGCAGCCAGGGCAACCGCCATAACCTATATGCCGGCTGAAAAATCGACAGTTGTTTCCGTCTCCACTCTCCTCTGTTACGTAACGAAACGTAACACTGGCTTCGTTCTCAGCGTAACTCGATATCGGTTGATTATGTCATCTAGGAGTTAAATCTCTGTTCGCTTTCCTCCAGAACTAAAACGATACGTTTTCTGCAAGAATACGAAGATTTTGCGTATTTTACACCATAATCTGGAACTTCATTTCTTCTGCGAATGTAGATATGCGAGATATCTGTAAACGTATTAGCAAGCGTTGTCTTCAAGAACCTTTCGATAAATTCTCCTGACGACAATAAGCAGGAAGCTTGTCGTAAAGACGCCGTTAATCGACTGATTACGCGACAGCATTTTATCAACAGAAGTGGTTGCCTCCAAATATTACAACTGTTATTTAGATTACACTTTTTAAATTACACTACATTCCATACTTCGAATCACTGTTTAATCACTACGACATACGTACTCTGAGAAAAATCTCGACGAGGTGACTGAATCGATAATACACTCTGAGATGACAAAAGTCATTGGATAGTGATATGCACACATACAGAAGGCGGTAGTATCGGGTACACAAGCTATAAAAGGGCAGTGCATTGGTGCAAATGTCATTTCTACTCAGATGATTCTGTGAAAAATTTCCGATATGATTATGGCCGCACGACGGAAATAAAATACACTACTGGCCATTAAAATTGCTACACCAAGAAGAGATGCAGATGATAAACGAGTATTCATTGGACAAATATTTTATACTAGAACTGACATGTCATTACATTTTCATGCAATTTGGTTGCATAGATCTGGACAAATCAGTACCCAGAACAACCACCTCTGGCCGTAATAACGCCCTTAATTACGCCTGGACGTTGAGTCAAACACAGCTTGGATGGCGTGTACAGGTACAGCTGCCCATGCAGCTTCAACACGATAGCACAGTTCATCAAGAGTAGTGACTGGCGTATTGTGACAATCCAGTTGCTCGGCCACGATTGACAAGACGTTTTCAGTTGGTGAGATATCTGGAGAATGTGCTGGCCAGGGCAGCAGTCGAACATTTTCTGTATCCAGAGAGGCCCGTACAGGACCTGCAACAGGCGGTCGTGCATTATCCCGCTGAAATGTAGGGTTTCGCAGGGATCGAATGAAGAGCAGAGCCACGGGTCGTAACACATCTGAATTGTAACATCCACTGTTCAAAGTGCCGTCAATGCGAACAAGAGGTGACCGAGACGTGTAAGCAATGGCACCCCATACCATCACGCCTGGTGATACGCCAGAATGGCGATGACGAATACACTCTTCCTATGTGCGTTCACCGCGATATCCCCAAACACGGATGCGACCGTCATGATGCTGTAAACAGAACCTGGACTCATCCGAAAAAATGAAGTTTTGCCATTCGTGCACCCAGGTTCGTCTTTGAGTACACCATCGCAGGCGCTCCTGTCTGTGATGCAGCGTCAAGGGTAACCGCAGCCATGGTCTGCGATCTGACAGTCCATGTTGCTGCAAGCGTCGTCGAACTGTTCGTGCAGATGATTGTTGTCTCGCAAACGTCCCCATCTGTTGACTCAGGGATCGAGACGTGGCTGCACGATCCGTTACAGCCCTGCGGATAATATGCCTGTCATCTCGACTGCTAGTGATACGAGGACGTTGGGATCCAGCACGGCGTTCATTATTACCCTCCTGAACCCACCGATTCCATGTTCTGCCAACAGTCATTCGATCTCGACCAACGCGAGCAGCGATGTCGCGATACGATAAACCGCAATGGCGATAGGCTACAATTCGACCTTTATCAAAGTCGGAAACGTGATGGTACGCATTTCTCCTCCTTGCACGAGGCATCACAACAACGTTTCACCAGGCAACGCCGGTAAACTGCTGTTTGTGTATGAGAAATCGGTTGGAAACTTTCCTCATGTCAGCACGTTGTAGGTGTCGCCACCGGCGCCAACCTTGTGTGAATGCTCTGAAAAGGTAATCATTTGTGTATCACAGCATCTTCTTCCTGTCGGTTAAATTTCGCGTCTGTAGCACGTCATCTTCGTGGTGTAGCAATTTTAATGGCCAGCAATGTAAAATATTTTGAATGCAAAATGGTACTTGAAACTAGACGCATGGTCATTCCATTTCGGAAATCGTTAGGGAATTCAGTATTCCGAGATACACAGTGTCAAGAGTGTGCCGAGAATACCATATTTCAGGCTTTACCTGACACACGGACAACGCAGAGGCTGACGACGTTCACTTAACGGCCGAAAGCAGCGGCGTTTGCGTAGAGTTGTCAGTGCTAACAGACAAACATAACTGTGTGAAAAAACCGCAGAAACCAATTTGGGACGTACGACGAACGTATCCGTTAGGACAGTGCTTCGAAATCTGCCGTTAGTGAACTATGACAGACGACGAGGGCCATTGCTAACAACACGACTTCTGCTGCAGCGCCTCTCTTGGGCTAGTGACCATATCGGTCGGACCCTGCACGACTGGAATACAGTGGTCTGGTCAGATGAGTCCCGATTTCAGTTGGTAAGAGTCCGCAGCTCGTGGTCGTGCGGTAGCGTTCTCGCTTCCCACGCCCGGGTTCCCGGGTTCGATTCCCGGCGGGGTCAGGGATTTTCTCTGCCTCGTGATGACTGGGTGTTGTGTGCTGTCCCTAGGTTCGTTAGGTTTAAGTAGTTCTAAGTTCTAGGGGACTGATGACCATAGATGTTAAGTCCCATAGTGCTCAGAGCCATTTTCAGTTGGTAAGAGCTGATGATAGGGTTCGAGAGTGGCGCAGAACCCACGAAGCCATGGACCCATGTTGTTAACAAGGCTCTGTGCAAGCTGGTGTCGGCTTCGCAGTAGTGTGGGTTGTGTTTACATGGAACTGAACCGATCATTGACTGGAAATGGTTATGTTCGGCTACTTTGAGACCGTCTGCAGCCCTAACAACGACGGAATTTTTATGTATGACAATTCACCAAATCACTGGGGCACGATTGTTCGCGATCAGTTTGAAGAACATTCTGGACAACTCGAGAGAATCATTTGGCCTCACAGAAAGTCCGACATGAATGTCATCGAACATTTATGAGATGAATGGAAAGATATCAGTTCTTGCACAAAATCCTGAATCAGCAACACACTTGTAATTATGGACGGCCTTAGAGACAGCATGGCTAAATATTTCTGCAGTGGACTGCCAACAGTTTGTTGAGTCAATGCCACGTCCACTTGCTGCACTAGGTCGGACAAAAGGAGGCCGACACGGTATCAGGAGGGGTCCCATGGCTCTTGTCACCTCAGTGTAAGTCTTCCTTTGACGCATGACATTATCAGAATGGCGGACAGAAACAAAAACTTCTCGTCGACACCGAATAAGCGTGAAATAAGCACCATGACAATTTTAAACGGTGAACGACGACTTGTTTCGGGGGATGGTCAGGGATATTATCTGTGTACTTAGGCGAAAGGGTCCGTGGTCTCTAGTGGCTCGTTACAGAGGAATGATTTTTTCGGTCTCTTATTCCGGTTTCCTGCTGTTTCTGTGAAAATACTTCCACAACAGTGAAAAAGCCTGAAATATGTAATCACCAAACCGTACGATACAAGCGCAGATTAATGTAAAGACCTCAGACGAAACAAGCGAACTTTTCTCACAATGTGTTTGCTCTGTCAGTGTACAGTACAGCTTGCAACAAATGCGGAACTGTTCCTTTTCAGGGAATGGTAATGTCGACAACTACGATCACGGCAGAGGGTACAACAACGCACCATCAACTCTCTTATATTCTCAAGGATGCCAATAATTTGGTGTACTACTGCGGCTGCAACAGTTCTCTTAACCACGTCCAAGTAAGCACGGACCAAAGACTCGTGAAGTAGGCTCTTCACAAGCTCCAGAAAAAAAGTCCACGAATGTCAGTTATGGCTGTGAAAAGGTGAAACAGTATTCCGAGCAGTATGGCTTGGAAACAACCACCCACTGCTCTACTTCGTGCCTTGATCGTGCTTAAAACATCAGATTCATTTGCTGCTAAAAGTGTGACTCGATCTTGTCTGCATGACCACAAGGAAGTAGATCCGTAGTGGCGGTAGATTAAAGACTATAATGAAATAAAAGTCAACTAGGGACCATCTAAAAAAAAAAACAGGGTGACAGTTATTGAAGTAAATGAAAAAATGGTGAATTAGTTACAAACTACGGCGTGCACACACTTTGTTGAACACGTAAACGTCGCTACAGGTATTCGGTTTTAGTTATGACGCCTTCGATATGCCTGCCATCACTGGAAATGATGTGGCGCAGACGAATAGCGAAATTCTACATGACCCACTGAAGTATCGGAACATCGATGCTAGCGATGACCTCTTGAATGGCTGCTTTCAGCTCAGCAACGGTTTCGGGGTTATTGCTGTACACCTTGTCTTAAATATAGCCTTACAAAAGGGAGTCGCATATGTTCAGATCCAGAGAATGTGGCAACCAGTCGAGGCCCATGCCAGTGACCTCTGAGTACCCCAGAGCCATAATACGGTCCCCAAAATGCTCCTCCAGGATATCAAACACTCTTCTGCTTCGATGGGGTCGAGCTCCGTCTTGCATGAACATCATCTTCTCGAAGTTAGGGTCACTTTGGATAATGGAGATGAAATCTTCTTCCAGAACCTTCACGTAGCGTTTGGCAGTCACCGTCCCATCAAGGAATATCGCACAGATTATTCTGTGACTGGACATTGTACACTACACAGTCACCCATTGAGGGCGAGGAAACTTCTCGATGGCGAAATGCTGATATTCAGTCCCCCAAAATGTGCCAGTTTTGCTTATTGACGAACCCATGGCTCTGAGCACTATGGGACTTAACAGCTATCGTCATCAGTCCCCTAGAACTTAGAACTACTTAAACCTAACTAACCTAAGGACATCACACAACACCCAGTCATCACGAGGCAGAGAATATCCCTGACCCTGCCGGGAATCGAACCCGGGAACCTGGGCGCGGGAAGCGAGAACGCTACCGCACGACCACGAGCTGCGGACGACGAACCAATCCAAATGAAAGTGGGCTTCGTCGCTAAACCAAACCATATTCACATTCACATAAATACCATCATGCCCCGCGACCAAACGTGCAGTTTGAATGTCCTAACGCAAACGATTCAGAAGTTATGATGATTTTGTTTCCTACAGCTCAATAATTGTCACCCTGTATATAATTTGAAAAAGGAAGGACCGTAATTACATCAGTAATGGGGTATATACCAGATAAAATTGGTGGCAATGGTGCGTTGACACAAGAGAGTGATTACAAGAACGAGAGACAACGCTCGGTCGGACGAGAAAAGCTATATGCATATATTATTAAAGGACTTTTAACTCTCTGCCCACAAGTTGGATTGGACGGACATTAACAACAATGTCGGGTGGAATCCCACCTGGACGGTACGCAACACGGAGCAGGCGACCCCTCCTCTAGTATGAACGTGAAGGGCTAGAAGGATACACTAGCTGAGGTTAAGTTACATCGCGCATGCGCACTAAGTCAAATAGTGCGGGCGTGTGGTTTTCCCTTCTGGGCTGAGAGTTAACTAAAGGCAGAAATACACTGATCAGACAGAACATTATGACTACCTAGCTAGTAGCCGGTATGTTCACCCGGCACGGATAACATCGGCGGTCCATTGTGCAATGAGATCTTGTAGGGGTACGGATAAGATCGGCAGTCCATTGTGGCATGGAAGCAATGAGGTCTTGTAGGTCACTGGAAGAAGCTGGCGCAACATCTGGACAGACAAGTCACATAATTTCCGTAAATTCCCGGGAGAGAGCCGATGAACTCTGCCCCCACTTTCAGTCTCATCCGAGATGTGTTCGTTCGGGTTTAGATCTGACGAGTTGGAGGGCCAGTACATCAACTGGAACTCCCCACTGTGTTCCTCGAACCACTCCATCACACTGCTGGCCTTATGACATGCCGCATTATCTTGCTGACAAATGTCACTGCTGTCGGTAAACATGAACGCCATGAAAGGGTATGCATTGTTTGCAATCAATGTACGATACTCCTTGGACATCCTTGTGCCTTGCACGAGCTACACTGGGTCCATGGATAACCGCGTGAATGTTCCCCAGAGCATAATGGAGCCGCCGCCAGCTTGTCTCCGTCCCACAGTACAGGTGTCAAGGAACTGTTCCCCTGGAAGACGACGGATTCGCGCCCTCCCATCGGCATGATGAAGAAGGTATCGGGATTCATCAGACCATGCAGCGCCCTGTCACTGCGCCAACGTCCAGAGCCAATGGTCACGTGCCCATTTCAGTCGTAGTTGCCGATGTCGTGGTGTTAACATTGGCACATGCAAGGGTCGTCGGCTGCGGAGGCCCATCGTTAAGAGTGTTGGATGTACTATGTGTTCAGGCACACTTGTATCCTACGCAGCATTAAAGTGTGATGTTAGTTCCACCACAGTTCACCGCCTGCCCTGTTTTACCAGTCTGCCCAGCCTACGACGTCCGACATCTGTAATGAGTGGTGGCCGCGAAACCCCACCACATCTGGACGTGGTTTCACCTTGCTTTCACCCCGTGTTGACGACACCACAGCCGGCCGAAGTGGCCGAGCGGTTCTAGGCGCTACAATCTGGAACCGAGCGACCGGTACGGTCGCAAGTTCGAATCCTGCCTCGGGCATGGATGTGTGTGATGTCCTTAGGTTAGTTAGGTTTAGGTAGTTCTAAGTTCTACAGTCTATTCACCGAGAGCTGGGACGAAACATAAACAGTGTCATGTGAGCGACTACGCTCGTTTCCAGAGAAAGCATTCGGTGTTCACGTGATACGTAGGGGTGTGGAAAATCCTTGGCGCACGCTTTCCGGCTGGCGGTGTTCAGCTGGCTGCCGAGCTGTCACAGCGGACCGTGAGAAACCTGGGCAACAATGTACGAAATAAATTTAACAATAATGTTAAACTGAGTTCATTCTGTCGAAGCAGATTTATTTTCATTCAGGTTGCTAGCAAAACGCTCTATTCACACACAATTGTTAATTTTCATAACAATACCAGTAATAATAATGAGAAAGGACGAAATAAGGTTCACTCTGTCGAACTTGAACTGTTTTCATTGAGGTTTATAACAAACCGCTCCTCTCTTGTTAATTTTAATAACAATACCAATAATAATAATGAGAATGGACGAAACAAGGTTCACTCTGTCGAACTTGAACTGTTTTCATTGAGGTTTATAAAAAACCGCTCCTCTCTCTCTCCTCTATAATGCAGTCTAATTTCCACATTTGAGTTTCCACTCGTAAAGGACAAACAGTTGCACCCATCGCATTCGAAAAAACTACAAAATTAAATTCAAACCTTTCTGAAACTTTTCTCGCTTACACCCCCACAAAAAAATTTAAAGGGGAAAAGTTTGTCGCGTACTATATTTCGGATGATGATTTGGTAAAAGTTCTGCATCAGATGTGAGATTTTAATTTATTACTTCACAATTACTGACTCTATTGCGCAGAAAATTTGCGGATGTCATCAACATATAGTACTGAAGGCATATATAAAATTATTTTGCTGTGCGACACACAGTTTAGGAGATATGGCGTGATGAATATAGAGTAACGCGAAAAAACAACTTTTCCTGAAAGCTTAAATATTTCTCTTTTTCAGTGACAATAAATTTTAATGTAATGTAAAAAGAGGGGTCGGTAGGTAGTTCTCGGATCACTTTATCATGCTCAGGTGCCAAATTATAAGGAACACAACTTTCATTTTTTAATTTCTGAGGCCCCTGCCTTGTACACCCCTCGACGGGAGCGCTGTGGTCACGCGCCTTGCCGTGTTTACAATACGTTTCTTGTTTCGGTGAATGGATTATAGGCGACTGATGACCTCAGAAGTTAAGTCGCATAGTGCTCAGAGCCATTTTTTTGAAGACACCACAGCACTCCTCGAACATCCGACAAGTCGCGTAGTTCGGAAATGCTCCTGCTGAACCTCCGGGCCATCACAATCTGCTCTCAGCCAAACTCAGATACATCGCGCGCTTTTCCTATTCTACACACGAACAACGCGCCCACTGGTATTGCGTGCACCATGTGTGTCTGACTAGCACTCATTCCTCATCAGGCGACGCTGCTGTTGCCTAGACGGTTTTATACCGATAGTCGGTCAATGGTCATAATATTCTGGCCGATCAATGTAGAACACATTATTGAGGGTGAAGTGCGAGTGAGATAGATCTAGTGATGGCACAAGGCAATAGAACGAAGTAGTTTACCATGGTGGCTGCATGAGGCTTCAGTGGTCCAGGCTGCGCTTGGAATTACGAGTCATCATCATAATTTACGATGGTCAGAGTGTTGCAACTAGCGAATAACTAGGCTATGGATTGGTTTTCGGGCCAACCGGTTACATTATAACGACCTCCAAATGCCTGTATGCTCCAGCTAACTGTCTCAACATGGCACTTAAACGGCAGGACCATGTGGTTTGGACTGGGAGAAACCGGCCGACTGCGCGAAGGTTTTACTTTTCATAGTCAATCTTTCGGTGTTCATTTTTCACGCTTTGGGAAATGCTACAAAGTTACGTTTCGTTGACTTGCAATGCCTTCCTCGGATTGTTAGGCTTCTTCCCCTGACGCCCTCGGCGTATCCATGCGCGAAGGACGGTTCATATTAGGCACAAAAGGCTCCCTTGCAACAGAAAACGCCATCTTGGCGAAAATTACCAACTCTTGAATTTATGGCAACTACGAGCCGCAAAATTTAGGGATAGTAATACTACACCTTGGCATCATTCCTGTTTACAAGTTGACCAACAGTCCGTTAACATTTGAAAATTCAATACTCCACGGAATAATATAGACAGAGAGGTAAAAATTGACACACATGCTTGAAATGACATGAGGTTTTATTGAAAAAAAAAATGCACAAAGTGACCAACAGATGATGCTTCATATAATACAAAAGCAATAATTAACATAAAAATTGTCTTTTAGCAAATACGATGTTTTTATAAGTAATGATCAACGTGTCGTCCATCATTCATCAACAATACCTGAAGTCGAGGGACAATGTTGTGAGCAGCACGATACAACGTATCAGTGGGTAAGGTGAGAAACTGCGTCGGATGTTGTCCTTTAGCATCCCTGATGACGTCGGACAATCGCGGTAGACTTGACACTTCCGGTAACCCCACAGGCAATAACCACACAGATCGAGGTCCTTACCGAACGACATGCGTAAGACATCTTTCAGCCCACCCGGTTAGTCGAGCGGTCTAACGCACGGCTTTCCGGAGCGGGAAGGAGCGACTGGTCCCCGGCACCAATCCGCCCGTCGGACTTGTGTCGAGGTCCGGTGAGCCGGCTAGTCTGTGGATGGTTTTTAGGCGGTTTTCCATCTGCCTCGGCGAATGCGGGCTGG
The DNA here is from genome assembly GCF_023864275.1 of Schistocerca cancellata. Lineage (NCBI taxonomy): Eukaryota > Metazoa > Arthropoda > Insecta > Orthoptera > Acrididae > Schistocerca > Schistocerca cancellata. Next base: position 564,146,919 of record NC_064626.1, read on the forward strand.
TTTCCCTTATTCCGTCTCAGCTACACTATGTCGGCGATTGCTGCGCAAACAAGTTCTCCACGTGCGCATACACCACCATTACTCTACCACGCAAACATAGGGGTTACACTCGTCTGGTGTGAGACGTTCCCTGGGAGGGTCCACCGGGGACCGAACAGCACAATAACCCTGGGTTCGGTGTGGGCCGGCGGAGGGGTGAAGTGGACTGAGGTAGTCGTCGTGGGGTTGTGGACCACTGCGGCTGCGGCGGGGACGGAGTCTCTCCGTCGTTTCTAGGTCCCCAGTTAACGTACAACATACAAGACATCTTTCACATGTTTAGCAATATGGAGTTGAGCGCCATGCTGCATAAAAGTTGTACCTTCCAGTGGGTGTTTACAAGCCAGTCTTGGGATGATATGATTTTGTAACACATCGGCTTCCCTCTACCCGTCACGCTGACAGTTTGAAAAGCAGCAACTCGAATTTTCTCGAAGAAAAAGGGTCAGATCACGATTGATGTGGTTAAATTCACACCACACCGTGACTTTCTCGTCATGTAATGGGGTTTCCATGACGGTTCTAGGGTTTTCGGTATCCCAAATTCCGCTGTTGTGTGTGTTGACGGACTCTCGGAGCGTGGAATGAACTTCGTCGGTCCACAACACGTTAGACAACCAATCGGCAACTTCCCCCAATTTTTGCAGTGGCCGCGCTGCAAATGCTCTCTGCGTCACAAAATCTGTGGCTAACAAGTTCATGATGCCGCTGGATTTTGCACGGGTAGCATTAGAGGCTACACCTTAATGCTCTCCAAACGCTAGCGCGTGGAAGGCCGGTGCGACGTGCGGCTTCATGAACTCTGAAAACATCATGCGGAGGTGGATCCTCTAAAATCATCATTTCGACCTGAACTGTCCGAGTAGCAATAGTACTTGTGTGTGGTCGCCCACTACGGGGTCGATCGTCTAAACAATCCGTGGCTTCCAACTTCTTGATCATCTTCTTCACAGCGACACTTGTCGCAAGACCTTTAGCCGTTCGCATACTCTTCTTAAGGCGATAGTATCGTAAAGCTGAAGTGGCGGATACTCCATTCTGATAGAAAAGTTTCAGTAACGATGCCTTTCCTGGTAAAGTCAACAAGCTGCGACTGCTGGCGCATTTGACTCCCTCTCTCTCACAACAGCTCATTTTACACATGATTTTCATGCTGCGCCACTGTTGCTGTCGTGCGCCATGTGTTGACCAGTTTGTGCACTCGTTTCAGTGTTACTAGACCCCATGTATTTTCAGGCATGTGTGTCAATTTTTACCTCTCTACCTACATAATTCGGTGAATTAGTGCATTTTTCAATGTTAACGAACTTTTGGGTTACCCTGTATCTCTCGTCCGCCCTCTCAACACAGGTAAAACCACAAAAAGTCAGTATAAATTTGAAAACTTAATAAACCACGGAATAATGTAGACAGAGAGGTAAAAATTGACACAAATGCTTGGAATGACATGGGATTTTATTAAAACAAAAAAAAAGTATTGCTAGACGCGTGAAAGATCTCTTGCGCGCGTCGTTTGGTGATGATCGTGTGCTCAGCCGCCACTTTCGTCATGCTTGGCCTCCCAGGTCCCCAGACCTCAGTCCGTGCGATTATTGGCTTTGGGTTTACCTGGAGTCGCAAGTGTGTCGTGATCGACCGACATCTCTAGGGATACTGAAAGATAACATCCGACGCCAATGCCTCACCATAACTCTGGACATGCTTTACAGTGCTGTTCACAACATTATTCCTCGACTACAGCTATTGTTGAGGAATGATGGTGGACATATTGAGCATTTCCTGTAGAGAACATCACCTTTCCTTTGTCTTACTTTGTTATGCTAATTATTGCTATTCTGATCAGATGAAGCGCCATTTGTCGGACATTTTGAACGTTTGTATTTTTTGGTTCTAATAAAACCTCATGTCATTCCAAGCATCTGTGTCAATTTGTGCCTCTCTATCTACATTATTCAGTGATCTATTCAGTTTCCAAATTTATACTGACTTTTTGATTACCCAGTACATTAGGTAATATTTAATACTTTATATTGCAGTATCTTTGGCACCCTCAACGGTGAGTTTGGCTGTAATCACCCTAACAGAGGTGTGGCAACAATAGTTCGCCATCCACGAAGGATGTGACATCACATGGTGACCGCGCTAGTCACTAAACCGTTGTTGTCGAAGGAAATAAAATTACTCTGTAAGCGATTCATCGGAAACCACGGGTCCCTGATACCAAAATGCTCATCCCTGAAAAACCTCTGAAATTACGTCGCTGGAGTTCGGGTTAACGTTGTAATTATTCTTACTGATAATACATTCGTTGGCTTCTCCGTCTCACAATCGGTCACTTTCCAACCTAACCTAGACTTCGGGTCACGGATCTCACCGCCACTACAACCTACGATATAAAAATAATACAGAAACAAAATAAATATTACCAATGTCCTATCCTGTATCAGTCTGCGCACTATGACATCACATAGAACAAGATAAAACGTTACGGTTCAAAGCCGCCATCCTGGCTCGAAAGGTTCAATCCATCCGACCACACTGTTTGGGGTGTCCGGGTGGACGAAAGCGAATTATTGAGTCAACGATCTCTGAAATATTCTGCGTAAACGAGCTTGAAATCACCTCGTTTATTGACATCTCAGACACTTTATATATTGTGTTGCCTGCTAGATAAAGTTGTTGTCGACAAAAATGATTCAGTACCGAATAATGACACTAACTATTTCTATCGATTCATCGACTCCCACCGGTCACTTCACAGGGAGCAAAGTTAGCTAGTTAGTTAGTTAGTTGGTTGCGTCTTCCATTGATCAATCGCATGGTACAGTAGCCGTTATGATGTGGAACGTGTCAAGTGCACAAGAAATGCACATATGAAACAAGATTTTTTAATATATATATTACAATACAGAGTTAAAGATTAACAGTCCTATTATTTACCCCATTCGCTTAAATGGCACAAAATGCATATACTATGTTTATAGATTTATTTATTCCTATTCAAGAACTCATCTATGGTATAGAAACAGTTGTCAAGGAGATATGATTTAAATTTATTTTTGAAGCTATTATTGCTGTCTATCAGACATTTTATTTCATCTGGTAATTTGTCAAAAATTTTGATAGCAGCATGTTTTACCGCTTTCTGTGCCAAAGATAGGTTGAGTAAAGGGTAGTGTAAGTCTTTCTTTCTTCTGGTATTATAATCATGAATGTCACTGTTGTTTTTAAACTGGTCCGTGTTGTTGAGAACAAATTTCATTAGTGAGTAAATGTACTGTGAGGCTGTTGTAAGAATTCCCAGTCTTTAAAAAGATGCCTACAAGATGTGCGACTATGAACCCCACACATTATTCTAACCACTTTCTTCTGAGCAGTGAATACTTTTTGGCTAAATGTTGAGTTACCCCAAAATATTATTCCGTATGACATCAGGGAGTGAAAGTATGCAAAGTCTGTTAGCTTACTAATTTCAATATCCTCAAAATTGGCAAAAGTTGCTGAACCTAGTCGCTTTAGAAGATCCAAAATATGATTTTTCCAATTAAGATTCTCATCTATAAGCACACCCAAAAACTTAGTACGCTCTACCCTGTCTACTGACTTCTGTTGATGTGTTATATTTACTGAAGGAACTGTACTTTTTGCAGCAGAAAATTGGATGTACTGTGTTTTTCCAAAGTTTACAGCAAGCCCATTTGCAGAAAACCAATTAATGACTTTTCCAAAGACATTATTTGTATCATTGCAACAAAAGAATACTAATATAACGTCTGTATCGGAATGTTTTATGAGCAGAAACGTTGTCGAATGTTAAATGTGAAACCGCAACGGGCATATTCTGAGTAATAGGTGATGGAATACAACTGTTCCTTAACAATTTTCAACTGTTTTGGTTTTTTGGCGATCAGTTTGTGACTGGAAAGTAACGAAAGAGAGGGACTCTTCAACATGTCTTGGTAATTATACATGGAGCTATTGAAGTTAGTGAAGTTCTTCGTTCATATTCACAGTTCTGCTTGTTAACATATGATATTTTGGTTCGTCTTACGCACTTCACTGCACTCTGAATTGCACTCACATCTGCAAACGGCATATCCTTTTGACCGATATATGTTCGCCGTTGTGCGGCAGCTCTGTACTAGTGCCAAGTTAGTTGACTAACAGGTTTATAAACAGGTCGGAAAACGTCTCGAGAAAAACGTGTGTTTCTTTGGATTTATAGATAGATATTTAGCGTACGCTTTTTATGTTCAACGTTGGTGCTTACACATCTCGAATATTTTTGCACCTTCTGGTAAATTCCATTGAAACAAGGACGCGCATACGCGTATAATAGTCCGCTTGACGCAAGTTGTGTCTAACCGACAGCGTATCAGCTCGCGGCCTGTTTCAGTGCTCAGTATTATCGTCGTTTACTTTCACTGTTAAGAGAGTTCACAACTTTCGAACGTTTGCTTCCATCACTTTTATTGTAACAAGGTCTGCCCCCGGTAGCTGAGTAGTCAGTCTACGGGCCCGGGTTCGATTTCCGGCTGGGTCGTAGATTTTCTCCGCTCAGGGACTGGGTGTTGTGTTGTCCTCATCATCATCAATTCATCCCCATCGACGCGCAAGTCGCCGAAGTGGCGTCAAATCGAAAGACTTGCACCAGGCGAGCGGTCTACCCGACGGAGGCCCTCGTCACATGACATTATTATTATTATATTGTAACAAGAAGCATCGAACATGAAGTGTAACCGTTTACAATTCGCATTATTCTCTGCTCAGAAGAAGAAATGCAAATGAATAAGAACCAAAAACTCGCTGAGTATATTGCACCCCAAGTAGTACCGCAGTATGCCGTTGTTCTTGTAATACGATGCTTCACTTAGTCAGCCTACATGACACATACACGTATGTTTTCTGAAATTAACAGATGTCTTACAGTTTCACAAGAGTAGTGAAACAGAGCACTCTACTTTGTAAGACGGAGGACAGGAAGTGATCTCCGGTGCTACGTACATGACAACTACCCACAACACAAGATGACTGCAGCCGCCTTTGTGGTTAGAATACTGTGAAAAGTCAGCAACAGTGATTCACTAGAATCTGTTTACTTTACATGCTTCCATTCATTGATTGCATGTGTCAAAGTATTCTGTAGCAACAGAATTCCGGCAGAAAAATTAATTTCAGTCCAAAAGCGAACCATCTAAACCATTGTCATCGTCAAGTGTTTGATTCCATTGCTGGAAAAACCACCTTCCATTACGTCTCGCCGTGTCTGTGCACTCTTATGTCTTGCAACACAGAAAGAACTGGTAGGACGTGTCGCACACGTCCTTTTCATTTTCAGCGTAACTTTTTCCATTATAGTCCCTGTTCCATTTGATACTTTTATTGCCTCTCCGACCGATTACCAACATGCGTATCTCAATTAATCGCTGAACGTTTAATTTTTGAATGGTTCTCGCTTTTGAAGTGTATATCCCACTGCTATAGTTGTAGCTGTAAATGAGTGAGTACTGCTAATACGCATGTAAACTTTCCTTTTCATACACATCAGCAAGTTTTTAACACCCTCTGGACCGTAAGTGGTGTTATCGCTAGAAGCTTATGCAGGCCTCTTTTTAACGAGCTGGGAACGCTTACACTGACATCGAAGTAAAACTCTTCACTTATGAGATTTGTGGTAGACATAAATTTGTGCAGTACGAACAGTAGCATACATTCATTGAGCACAGAGAACGGGAACGATCTATAGGATGACCGTAAATTAACTGTAGGCTACAGTACCTGAAACCTCCAAATTTTTGTTTTCATGTTTCTCTGAGTAAGTATCTTTGATGAAGACGATCTCTGCAAAGCAGAAGATAGCTCTGCAAGTCGATTCAGGGCTATAACACAATGAATTTTGCCCAATGAGAATGGTTGTGTGCTTTCATTGCTACCATAAAATTATTCCACTACGAAGTTGTTGAACATTTCAGTCTGTGGGTTGGAGCACAGTACCTCTTGCACTTGGTCTGTCAATAGGGGGACGTTTAATGCCGGAATGGATGACGCTGGAGTTGTCGTTTGATGGTGCTTTATTTGTGCTCGATTGGAGACTTATGTGCTGATCGAGCAGGAGAAGGCAACATATCCACATTCTATAGAGCATGTTGGGTTACAACAGCGGTATGTGGGCCAGCGTTATCCTGTTGGAAGACACCTCCTGGAATGCTGTTCATGAATGGAAGCACAACAGGTCGAATCACCGGAATAACGCACAAAGTTGCAGCCAGGGTGCGTGGAATAACCACGAAAGTGCTCCTGCTGTCATACGAAATCGCAGCCGAGACTAAACTACAGGTATAGGTCCGATGTGTCAAGCCCACAGGCAGGCTGGCTGCAGGTGTTCACATGGCCTCTCCCTAACCAACGCACAGCCGTCTCCGGCACCGAGGCAGAACCACGTTTCGTCCGAAAACACAACAGGCCTCCACCCTGCCTTCCAATTAGCGCTAGTTTGACACCACAGAAATCGCAAATGGAGGTGGTTTGTGGTCTGTGGAATGCACGCTACGGAGCGTCTGGCTCGAGGTGTCCTTGAGGTAATTGCACTCAGAGCGGCAGAGCCTTGGTTGGTGAAATGGCATGTTAGAGTAAACGTCGACATGTGCGATGCCGTTCTGTTCACTAGAAGACCGAAACTACTGCGCAAACATCATCACTGCAACCCAATAACACTACATGCACGCCCAATACGTTTCCGTGAGAAGGTGTCTGGCTGAACCGGAAACTACTCTGGGGGGACCACATTTCAACACGTTACCACCAAAGCAAACGCGAGGTTCAAGCAACTCTACCCCATGCTTAACAGGTGTAGCACACTGAATAGAAAGGTGTCCAGGTTGAAACACGTATGTATTCAGTAGCAGCGATGGCGAGGCATGAGAGAATCTCTGACCAGAGAGTTATTTATCGTTGCTAGTCTGCGCTTGACCACGCGAGAGAGTAGTTGCGTGTAGTTCCGAGTTGGACGCAGTTGCGTGTAGCGAGCCGGCAGGAACAGTTATGGTACGTAGCGAGTCGCGAAAGCATGTAGTTCAGTTGCGAATTAGCAGTTCGAGAGCCGTAGTCAGTCAGTACAGTAGTGCGTGAGGAGTCGGCGGGGGTCGACATGGGTCTCTGGTCACGATGCAGGACGAGGTATATTGTTAAATAAGGTAATGAAGCAGGATTGCGCTCAGCTAATAATGTATTGTAATTGTAATTAATTTGTTCAAGAATTGCCCCAATAATAATTTTTTTTATAAAGTAAATCTTCTAAAGAAAGGCAACCATTCCCATTTAAAGATTTTTTTCCTATGCATTTCCTCCAAGAATCAGAATGAAATATACGCCAGCATTGCACGGAGCTGTGCCGCAAAACAAGAGCAGATATTGAGGGAGTTTACTGATGTAAGAATTTTGGTTTTTTTGTTCACATTTTATAATCGCACAGGGCCGAGGGACAGCTCAGCTGCCCTTATAAAATTTATCAGGTCCATTTTAGCGTTAATTTTGTTGGAAGTCAACATTTGGCACACGTTTTCATTAGCATTGTCATTAGAAATTTTCACGGGGAGGTTACACTTGGCTCTATTCACATTAATATTTGTATTGTCTTGTAAGAATTTGCTGGGAGGTTACGTTTAAAACGATTCCCATTAACATTTAATTATTGTCCTTTCAAAATTTTGTGGGGAGGTTACAAGGTTCATGTACACCACACTTATTAGACCTCTGATGACGTTTGCTGCTCCCGCCTGGGGATACGCTGCGCCCACACACCTGCGCCGTCTGCAGCTCATACAGAACAAAGCAATGCTCCGTGTTTCACACGCACCGCGGATCTTCACCGGGAATATCGGCTAGATACCCTCTTGCAGGTATTACAAAAACTCTCCACACGACTGTACAGAAACACGAGACACTCGCGTAACCCGTTTATCCTTTCTCTGGGGAACTACGACCGCAACCATAGATGGAAACATAATAGACCAAAGACACTATCAGCAAGAAACTAAACACCTGTGGTCCATAGCACTCTAACACAACAGTACTGGCGAGCTCCTGCAAGACAGCTACTACTGGCAACCCCAGATGCTCGACCCGCCGAAAAACAGGCAATCGCATGGAAGCCGTACTGTACACAATACGCAAACCAGCCCCCCCCCCCCCCCTTACACTGTGGACTGATCTATGGCAGATCGCCCACTAATGTATGATGACCTCGAACTGTTACAGGGACTCAGCAGCTGCAACAGGACCTACAACGAGCACCCGCAACGACAAAGGTAACAATGCACGATGCCTCGCACTAACATAACCACACCTTGCATGCACTGTCGCAGCTAGCAAGCCGCTACTGCCCTTACTGCCCGTCCTACTGTCGCAGAGGTTTTTTTCCTTTGGCACTTTTTTCCCTCTGCCCTTACAGACCGCTACCCTTTAATCGCTTTCGTCCACTTTCTGTCTCCAGATGGACCATGTCAATGAGTAATTCAACAAGAACCGATATTTTGATCAGACAGAATGGGCATATTATAAGCGAGACGGAACAGTTCAAGTTCCTAGGCGTTCGGATAGATAGTAAGCTGTTGTGGAAAGCCCATGTTCAGAATCTTGTTCAGAAACAAAATTCTGCTTTATTTACCATTAGAACAGTATCTGAAATAAGTGACAGTTCAACACGAAAAGTAGTCTACTTCGCATATTTAAATACGCTTGTGTCATATGGTATTATTCTTTGGGGTAATTCTTCTGATTCAAAAAAGGGTATTTTTGGCTCAAAAACGGGCTGTTCGAGCTATAAAGGGTGTAAGTTCGAGAACCTCTTGTCGACCCCTATTCAATAGTCTGGGAATTCTGACATTGCCCTCACAGTATATATTTTCTGTAATGTCGTTTGTTGTTAGCAATATTAGCTTATTCCCAAGAGTTAGCAGCTTTCACTCAGTTAATACTAGGCAGAAATCAAATCTGCATGTGGAATGCCCTTCCTTGACTCTTGTGCAGAAAGGAGTGCAGTATTCTGCTGCATCCATTTTCAATAAGCTACCACAAGAACTCAAAAATCTCAGCAGTAGCCCAAATGCTTTTAAGTCCAAGCTGAAGAGTTTCCTTATGGCTCACTCCTTCTATTCTGTCGAGGAGCTCCTGGAAGAGCTGAAAAATTAAGCAAATTCCAGTGTTACATTGTTGATTTTCTTTATTTAAACTTACGAATTATCGCCTGAGTATGTTTCTTATATTTCATTTTATCTGTTTCTACTATCGTGTTATAATTTCATGTATTGACTCGTTCCATGACCATGGGGATTTCTCCTTAATTTGGTCCCACGGAACAATAAATAAATAAATAAATAAATAGTCCTACCCAGACGCATGGACAACATTACAGCCAGCATCCTGTGACTCCTGATTTGAAACCTAACATGATATACGGAGGTGACAGTAGAACTTTTGGTTTGGTCACTACGTCGGTGTGAGCGTGGAGGGGTCTCATCCTATCAAAAGAAATTAAAAAGTTCGTTGAGTCACTGTGGAACCAACGCTGCTCAGATTGCTATTGCCGAACACGATGGTATTCCTTCTCTTTAGTGTCACGTGGCCGTAAGCGACCCTGCCTTCTTGTGACCGTTCTTTCTCGTGACCACCGCTGTCAACAATCATGTACTGTGGCTACATTCGTATCAAGCCTTTCATCAGTATCCGAGAAGGAACGTCCAAGTTCTCTTAGCCTAATTACACGACCTCGTAAAACTCAAAGAGGCGTTAATAATGGCGTCTTTGTGGCCTTAAAGACAGTCTCGACTAACGTATTCACCACGTCCAGTCTGAAAGATAACTAACGCTCACGAGCGTTACAGCGTATATTCAGAGCAAACTTCATTTGCATCCTCATAGCGGCACTTCTGGCACCACTCTTATGCAACTGTCTCGAAATCTGATTAGACATCATCTTTCAGACGTAAGAACACGCCTACCGTGAATGTATTAACTTAACCTGGTATTTTCGTTAGTATGATGTGCAGTGATGGCGATTATTTACATGTTGATGTTCTTAAGCTGGCGCCTTCTAACATCGATACAAGCTAAGACAAAGAATGATTGAATCATTGGAGGTACCTGTTTCAAGTCTTCCTCAGTTTTGACTGGGTAAACACTTGAGAATCTACACTACTGGCTATTAAAATTGCTACATCACGAAGATGATGTGCTACAGACGCGAAATTTAACCGACAGGAAGACGATGCTGTCATATGCAAATGATTAACTTTTCAGAGCATTCACACAAGGTTGGCGCCGATGGCGGCACTTACAACGTGCTGACATGAGGAAAGTTTCCAACCGATTTCTCATACGGAAACAGCACTTGACCGGCGTTGCCTGGTCAAACGTTATTGTGATGCCTCGTGTAAGGAGGAGAAATGCGTACCATCATCTCTCCGACTTTGATAAAGGTCGGATTGTAGCCTATCGCGACTGCGGTTTATCCTATCACGACATAGCTGCTCCCGTTGCTCGAGATCCAATGATTGTTAGCAGAATATGGAATCGGTGGGTTCAGGAGGGTAACACGGAAAGCTGTGCTGTATCCCAACGGCCTCATATCACTAGCAGTCGAGATGACAGGCATCTTATCCGCATGGCTGTAACGGATCGTGCAGCCACGTCTCGATCCCTGAGTCAACAGATGGGGACGTATGCAGGATAACAACCATCTGCACGAACAGTTCTACGACGTTTGCAGCAGCATGGACTATCAGCTCGGAGACCATGCTGCGGTTACCCTTGACGCTGCATCACAGACAGGAGCGCCTGCGATGGTGTACTCAACGGCGAACCTGGGTGCACGAATGGCAAAACGTCATTTTTTCGGATGAATCCAGGTTCTGTTTACAGCATCATGATGGTCGCATCCGTGTTTGGCGACATCTCGGAGAACGCACAATGGCAGCGTGTATTCGTCATCGCCATACTGGCGTATCACCCGGCTTGATGGTATGGGGTGCCATTGCTTACACGTCTCGGTCACCTCTTTATCGCATTGACGGCTCTTTGAATAGTGGACGTTACATTTCAGATGTGTTACGATCCGTGGCTCTACCCTTCATTCAATCCCTGCGTAACCCTACATTTCAGCAGGATAATGCACGACCGCCTGTTTCAGGTCCTGTACGGGCCTTTCTGGATACAGAAAATGTTCGACTGCTGCCCTGGCCAGCACATTCTCCAGATCTCTCACCAATTGAAAACGTCTGGTGAATGGTGGCCGAGCAACTGGCTCGTCACAATACGCCAGTCACTACTATTGATGAACTGTGGTATCGTGTTGAAGCTGCATGGGCAGCTGTACCTGTACACGCCATCCAAGCTCTTTTTGACTCAATGCCCAGGCGTATCAAGGCCGTTATTACGGCCAGAGGTGGTTGTTCTGGGTACTGATTTCTCAGGATCTATGCACCCAAATTGCGTGAAAATGTAATCACATGTCAGTTCTAGTATATTTGTCCAATGAATACCTTTTTATCTTCTGCATTTCTTCTTGGTGTAGCAATTTTAATGGCCAGTAGTATATGTCATTTTCCTGATACTTCTCCGTAGATGCCATTTATGAACGTCAACTAAATCAGTCGCTTTCTGCAGTATCGACGGTGCCTATATCGACGGCATACGGCCCGCCGCGGGCTGTCCTCATCTCCAGAGAAGTCGCGACATTTATACACCACCGCGAGCCACACCATCGACAGGGCTCGCCGTATTCCGAAGTTTGGCTCTACGGGCGCCACTAGAGGACATCGTCTTCCCTTCTCAGTGCATGAAAATCAATCTGTCCGCGCGTCTTTTTAAGACGCTGCACACAGAGCTCCGCCTACAGAGCTAATTCAGTTCAGTCGACCCAGAAGTTGTCAAAGCCATTATGCGATCCCGAGTTGTGATGCGGGCGAGTGAGGACCAACGTGTTGAAGAAGTGAAGGATGCGGCGGATTGCCATCCTGCGACGCTTGTGTTATCGGCGGCTCCATTCGGCCCCCAACTTACGATGAATCAAGCTATGACTGCGCATACCATGGACATGGTTCAGGACGCTTTGTCGGCTCCGGTTCCGGACTCAAAAGACTGGTGGCAGAAGTTCACCGCGAGAGAAAAAGGTGAAGGAGATACCCGCTCCCGGCGCTGACGGTTTCGTTAAGCCGAAAGACCTGCACGCAGAATGCAGTTATCCTCATCGCTGCCAGCTGATGTCTCCAATGCCTTCGCCTCTCTTTCTGATGCCACCGCGCGCAGGAAGCATCTCTCTCTTTCATCGATTGTACTGCAATTCAAGGAACATTATCGTCAACTCCAACAACTTCTCAGGAGATGGACAACTACCGTTTACAATGTGAAGGTGGCCGACAGGGAGCTCAACAAGGTCATGCTCCGATCAGCCGATGACTATCGCCGCCACGTGCGAGACCTCTTGACAGCTGCCTTTCTATACGCACGCCTCCAAGTCCGATCGCATCGTAAGGATCGTGCTGCGTGACCTACCGTTCAGCGTGGACTCTAAAGACATCCAAAAGGAGCTCGTTGACCTTTGGCTTCACGTACGCACTGTCCTGAAGATGAACCAGCCTCGATCACGCCAAGATACGCCGCTTGTTCTGATCATCGCCGCAGACACTGTGGTGAACAGGAAGCTGTAGCAGTTCACCTGGCTTGCTGAAGTCAGAGACAGAAGATTTACGTCCCAAGCGAAGACCAGTCCAGTGCTTTTGCTTTCAAGGTAATCAGCCACGAAGCGAGAACCAGTCCACTGCTTCCGCTGTCAAGGTTCAACCACGTCGCTGGTAAGCGCTCCACGCCAGACAAATGTGTGAAGTGTGCCAGAAATCACACCAGACTGCCCTCTCTTGAAGAAGGAGAAGCCAACATGCGCCCTCTACGCCGCAAGCCATGTTGCAAGATACCGCAGCTGTGAGGTGTGTAAACGTGCCATTGCCGGCCAACATGGGCAACCAGCTCTACTATAACACAAAAAAAATCGGCCAAGTCTCGTCCTGGCATTACATTCGCTCGTGCAACCTCAGTGAAGCTCTCATCAAGCTCGTCCTCGTCTGAAGCCACTAATCCTGATGAATCGGCAGTGCCTTTTTTGGATTCTCCAGAAAAGCAGAGGGCGCCTGAAGATTTACCATAATTCATCTCTGATGTTTCTCGGCCGTCACCGGGCCCTTCAACTCGACGCACTGGAGGCCGATGCGAGACTGGAGAGTAAAAGAAGAGTACTTCAGTGGAGCCTGCCGCCCAGAGCTCTCCCACTGAGGAGCCACTGCCCTGGTACCAGTGCCGGCGTTGCACCAGCTGCCTCCCAGGTTGACTTCAATGTCCTCAGCATGCAGCTCTCAGCACTCGTCACCAGCAAAACTAAGCTGAGTTGAGGTCCTCTCGCAGCAATTCCTCGCTGCACCGAAGAAAGCCACACCAGTGGTTATCAATCGCAAATCTACACAGTTTCATAATTGACAGCACTAAAGCATTGACAGTCACCACATGGAACGCGAATGGCATCCTCTACAAGCTGACAAACTGTGCCAATACCTTCGAGAAGAAGCTGTCGACGTCTTCTTGACAAATGAAATGTACCTGAAACCAGAAATCGACGTCAAAGCACCAAACTTATCCTGTGTCTGGGCGGATAAGCTGACGGCAAGTGGTGGTACTGCAACAGTCTTCGCCACTATTAACTACAACAACTGCAGTTGGGCATGCTGGAACCCACAGGAATCGCTGTGCGTGGATCGCTGGGCTCAATCACATACTTCGCAGCCTATAAGCCACCGTCTCGCTTCCGGGTACTGCCGCCCTGAGTGGAAAAATCTTCATTGCTCACGTCCAAGATTCACCTTGTCCAGTTAGCTTTCTACGCTGATGCCGATACGGCGCTGTACGGCAGGAGCCTGCATCCTCCGTCGCCGGCTGTAGCTCGCCACCGATACCCTCGCGGAGTGGACCGCCAAGTGGCGCCTCACGTTCAACAGCCCAAAGACACAATTTCTGACTGTCACAATCCTGCCATTGCAGAATACACGCCGTCTGTCAACGTCGGAGGATGCCGACGGCGCATATTCTCATTGTCACTCTTGATCGTCGACGTACCTGGCGCCAGCACATCCAGCAAGTGAAATCCTAGCTCCGCAATCGCTTTCACGGTATCTATCCCTTGCTGAACCCGACTTCTACGCTTCCTCCTGGTCTCGGCGTCACACTGTAGAAGGCACTGCTCCGGCCTGTCATTGCGTCGTCTGGGAGGGGGAGTCAGCCGAAGAACACACGAAGGAGCTCGAAACTCTGTAGAATCGCGCTCTCTGTCTGGCTCTCCACTTAGCAAGCTACCAAGAGACCTTCCATCCGGGCCACACCAGGATATCACGGAAGTCCCACTCCCACAAAACCGTTTCCGAACGATTTCACCTATTTTTTATTCGATGACACTGTTGTTCAGAAAGGTGAAAATAAGGACGTTAGGTTGAAAGATTCGGTGCAGTGTGGACTCGCATTCGGGAGGACGACGGTTCAATCCCGTCTCCGGCCATCCTGATTTAGGTTTTCCGTGATTTCCCTAAATCACTTCAGGCAAATGTCGGGATGGTTCCTTTGAAAGGGCACGGCCGATTTCCTTCCCCATCCTTCCCTCACCCGAGCTTGCGCTCCGTCTCTAATGACCTCGCTGTCGACGGGACGTTAAACACTAATCTCCTCCTCCTCCTCCTCGGTGCAGTGTCAGAACAAGATAGTCACATCTTCTCGCTGCATAAGCTGCCTCTACAGACGAAACCAGATAGCTGAATAAAAAAACATACAGTCCAAATCATAAGACCACATTCATCACGTGCATAAGAGGCAAAACGTCTGTGCTGCAAACTACACCACATTTGCAGGGCCACTGCACTACGAGAAGCTCCAGCAGTGGGGCTCCGCCCACATCTCCAAAGACTAGCAGTGAGACAACTACGAGTATTGCACGACACTATTACTATACAAGGTCCAGACAGTGTTTGAAATTACATACATTGGTGATACAGAAAGGATACAGTAATTGCAAAGTTATGTGTACCTGTTACTTTCTGCGCGTGTTATGAATAAATGTGCTGACATTTTATTCATGTATTAAATGTTTGTGGTGACGATAGTAAGCCATGCTACCAGTACCAGCCGCGGACACAACACTTTTAATATTCACTATCTAAAAGTATAATCATTCGCTGGCCTTAAGATCCAGGGCTTTACTTCATTATTTCCAAATTGGAAAAATTGCTAATAGAATTTGTTACTGATGACAAGTGCTAAAAAATTAATTAATGCATCTGTAAACTACAGCTCTGTCTTTGCTCTAAAGCTCCCATTTGCCAAAGCTGGCAAGTTTACCTGTTGCTGTTGAAATCTTCACCATATGAGCTTACAAGCCAAGATTGCGAGTATTTATTTCTTCAAACAAATCAGCGAGGTTCGTGAAAAATATATTATCTGCTAAATGGGCATGTAAGTCTCTCACATTCCGTCTTCGTCCTTCCCAGATATGAACCACACAAAACCCGAACTACGCCGCCCCATGCTTTCCCTCTATAAAGCGACCATGAAAACGTTTACAAATAATGCATCTTACCAACTCACCTTTTTATATTCACGGTGAACGGAAGTTGTCGCTGTAAATTATCAATTTTTTGTCTAGTAGTAGACACTTGAACAGGAAAAATACTCCATTCATCTGCTTGTGTTTCTCGTGAGGCAATCCGAGATGCATCGAGAAGGCAACGAAATCAGTCACACCAATCATGCATGTGCTATGTACTATGTGTCCATCGATTCGATGCTCGATCGAATAAATAGCTGGCGGAACTACGAGACCGTTTAGCGAAATGGATTCCTATCAGGCACTTGCTGTACAGTTAGGACAGGTCGCCCCAAAAACATCCAGAACGACAAAATAGATTGCCGGAAAAAATTAGTACACCTTTTAGAGGTTTCCATTTCACTCAAGACTAGCTGCAATATGAAATACATGAAATGATTACATTTACGGAGCAATACGCAAGTGGTTGTGAGGCACCAGGCAAACACCCGTTTTAGTATGTGGTGCGGTCTCCATTGGCGGCAATGCAGGCGCGGCAATGCAGTTGGGCGTACAGTGGGTGGAATCCTCTCCTGGGATACGTCACTCCACGCCTGCTCGACCTCTCCACGTTGTTCTGCCAGTGTTCTTGGTTGACGTATCGCACGTGTAACATCTCGTTCCATCATATCCCACATATTCTCGATTGGAGACAAGTCCGAAGATCGTGTTGGCCAGGGAAGTTGCTGCAGGTCTTGTTGAGCACGTTGGATTTCAGCATTATCTTGCTGGAACAACATATCACCTTCCTGTGGCAAGAACAGCAAAAGAAAGGGTCTAACAACATTCAGCATGCATCGAACGCTGGTTAGCGTCCGCTCCAGAAACAGCAAAGGTGAATAGGAGTTGTAGCTTCTCGAACCCCAGACCATAAGGCCTAGGATGGGACCAGTGTGTTTTGGACGAATGCACTTACGAGACGGCGCTCACCAGGTCTACTCGTACGCGCAGACGACCATCACTTGCGTGCAGGCAAAATCTGCTTTCTTCGCTGAAGACCATGGTGCACCATTGCATCTTCCAAGTGATCTCCTGACGGCACCAATGGAACCGTGCACTTCTGTGACGTGACGTGAGTGGAAGACGGGCTAGACATGTGCGTACCTGTGGGCCCACTGCTAATAACCGGTTTTCAACAGTTCGTTTTGACACGTCTGGGATCACAACTCCTCTAATCTGTGCTGTGGTAACTGTACGATCTGCCACTGCTGTCCTTACAATACGACTAACCTGGAGGGCGTCTGTACTGCGTGGACATCCAGAACCTCATTTACGGTTGAGCCAATGTTCATGTGACCAGTGATACCAACGTTGTTGCACTCCTGATGCAGCACTTCTAACTCGTGTGGCTGTTCTCCGAAACGACCGTCCCGACTTTCAGAAGGTTGCGATTTGACCCTTTTCAAACTGGCTGAGTTGGCACGAGTGCGTCTCCGTGGCATGGTTTCCACCACAATGAGCCTTCTAGCTGAGACCGTTACCTATTAAAGAGAAGACACAGATGGCGCTCTGGTAGCTATGCCACTATGCTATCTGTTGGCGGATGGCGTTGAAGCCATTATCAATGCTTCTACTATGCCCAAAGTGGTATATGCTGTCATTGGATCAAAATCGATTTCGTCTTTCCAGATGTACTAATTTTTTTCCTACGGTGTGTATTGAGATGTGGTGTTCACTAAGTTATGTTAGGCAGTCCTGCGAATTTTCTGTGTACGCATCTATATTTTACCGTTCGTAGCTGCCGAACTGTAATAACGACTTTGCTCTCTTCTTTTAAAAAAAATTATAAAAATTTCTTTGTGCCATTGGAAAGAGCCGAAAAAGAGGATTTCTACAACGTAACATTCGTAAAAAGTGGTGAAATTGTAACAAAATAACAGCTCACCAAAAACTGTTACGCCGTCCAACACAAGTTTTCCCCACCATATCTAATGTAATCAAATAAACATTTACACAAAACTTCCGTATCATGTCTTACTATTAACAACATAGCTCGATGAAACTTGGATCACGTGTTTTGTAGAAAGAACTGCAACAATATACACACATTAGAAAAAGTTTTGCATCACCTCGTTTCCGAGAGTTTCGGAACCTGTACAGAAAATTGGAATGTAGATCAAGATAATCATCATTTCCGCCCTTTTTATTGCTCATGAAAACCACACATTGCATGTCGTACCACCTT
The DNA here is from genome assembly GCF_023864275.1 of Schistocerca cancellata. Taxonomy (NCBI): domain Eukaryota; kingdom Metazoa; phylum Arthropoda; class Insecta; order Orthoptera; family Acrididae; genus Schistocerca; species Schistocerca cancellata. The sequence continues at coordinate 564,164,813 of NC_064626.1, forward strand.
ACAGCTAGACCTTCAGAGGTGGTGGTCCACATAGCTGTACACACCGGTACCTCTAATACCCAATAGCATGTCCTCTTGCATTGATGCATGTCTGTATTTGTCGTGGCACACTATCCACAAGTTCATCAAGGCACTGTCGGTCGAGATTGTCCCACTCCTCAACGGCGATTCGGCATAGATCCCTCAGAATGGTTGATGGCTCATTTCGCCAATAAACAGCCCTTTTCAATCAATCCCAGGCATGTTCAATAGAGTTCATTTCTGGAGAACATGTTGGTCAGCCTAGTCGCGCGATGTCGTTATCCTGAAGGAAGTAATTCACAAGATGTGCACGATGGAGACGTGAATTGTCGTCCAAAAAGATGAATGCCTCGCCAATATGCTGCCGATATGGTTGCACTATCGGTCGGAGGATAGAATTCACGTATCGTACAGCCGTGATGGCGCCTTCCATGACCACCAGCATCGTACGTCGGCCCCACATAATGCCAACCCAAAACAGTGTGTCAAAGGCGTTCAGCCTGACCGCTTTGCCTCCAAACACGTCTCCGACGATTTTCTGGTTGAAGGCATATGCGACACTCATCGGTGAAGAGAACGTGATGCCAATGCTGAGCGGTCCATTCGCCATTTTGTTGGGCCGATCTGTACCGCACTGCATGGTGTCGTGGTTACAAAAATGGACGTCGGGAGTGATGGTGCGCATCATACAGCCTGTTGTGGAGACTTTGAGTCTTAACACGACGTCCTGTGGCTGCACGAAAAGCATTATTCAACAAGTTGGCATTGTTGTCAGGGTTCCTCCGAGCCATAATCCGTAGGTAGCGGGCATCCACTGCAGTAGTAGACCTTGGGCGGCGAGGCGTGTCATCGACAGTTTCTGTCTCTCTATCTCCTCCATGTCCGAACAGCATTTGGTTCACTCCGAGGTGTCTGGACACTTCCCTTGTTGAGAGGCCTTCCTGGCACAAAGTAAGAATTCGGTCGCGATCGAACCGCGGTATTGACCGTGAAGGCATGGTTGAACTGCAGACAACACGAGTCATGTACCTCCTTCCTGGTGCAATGACTGGAACTGATCGGCTGTCGGACCTCCTCCGTCTAATGGGCACTGCTCATGCATGGTTGTTTACATCTTTGTGCAGGTTTAGCGACATCTCTGAACAGTCAAAGGACTGTGTCTGTGGTACAATATCCACAGTCAACGCCTATCTTCAGGAGTTCTCGGTACCGGAGTGACGCAGATTTTTTTTTTTGATGTGTGTAATATAGAACTTAACTAACGAAAATAATCATTGAGAGGAACAGAAAAGACTCTTTTATCCAAAGATAATAATTACACTCAAGTCACCGCGATTTATGATGGTACCTTGGAAAATGGTCCTTAAGGAGGAAAATGGTTCTCAATAGGTTGTGAGATCACCACAGTGTCAGTGCATGCTCTGCAACGTGCACCAATGTTGGCGACAAGATTGTTAAGGAGTTCTTGTGGTAGGACGTTCCGCTAATCCACGTCTCCCCAGTATATATCCCACACATGCTCGATGCGATTTAAGTCGGAGGAATGGGCAGCCAGTACATTCGCTGAATGTCCTCTCATTCCAAGGGCTCCTCCACCTGCGATGTTCGATGCGGTCGCGCATTTTCATCCATAAAAGTGAACTCAGGGGCGAATGGTACCTCTGAAAGGACCCACATAGGGAAAGAGTACAGAGCCACAATAACATTGACTGGTGAGTGTATCGTGTTAAATGATCAGCTGTAATGCCTAGAGCATAGAGGCTGGACCAACGAGGAGGATTGGGGTGGGGGTGGGGGGTATCGCACGCATTGGATGAGAGTGGATTCAGTCTGATTAATGATGCTGGACGTATCTCCATATGCCCAGAGGTGGGAGCACTTAATGCGCAGAGAAACGTTGTCGAACATCATCATTTGGTTGCAGAGGTGAAATGGTATTGGAGGGCATAATCTGTCTGGGCGTACTGACCTCCAGATCTTTAAACAGGGCACACTCACCAGTCAACGTTATTGTGGCACTGTGCTGCTTCATCCAAGTGCGTCTTTTCAGGAATGCGTTGGTGCCTGACTTCATTTTTATGAATGACAAAGAGCGACTGCATCGAATTGCGCAGGTCGAGGAGCTCTTAGAACAAGCGCATATATAGCGAATGGACCGGTCTGCTCGTCTCCAACTTAAATGCCATCGAGCACGTATGGGATGAGTGGCGGCACGTATAACGGCCCGTTCATGTTCACCAACGACCATACAACAGTTGGAAATCGCGTTGGTGGAGGAACGGAACGCCCTGCCACACGAACTCACCAACATTATGGCCAGCATGGGAGCACGTCGTAGGGCATGCTCTGCTGTTCATAGTGATCACTCTCCTCATTAAGAACTGTGTCCCACCTTTTGTTATGTTCAAGGGACAACCACGAATCACGACTGCTTCAGTGTAATTATCGTCATTGTATAAAACTGTCATTTTCGTTAGTCTCATTGGGTATTTCTTTCACTTCCGTTTTCTAAAAGACTCCATCAGTTCTTTTTACGTACTGTCAAAGTTCCTTTGACGTACATTACTTGTCACTGATACATCACAAGAAGATTACTTTAGCTGTGCACACTGGTATACGTCCCTTACTGTGCCTTTGTGTACCTCTGCATTTGAAGCCCATCAGTCTGTGGTCTGCTGTTGTGATCAAAACAACTTGCTCGTGTAGCTCTTCACAGTTTTACATATGATTTTCGTTTGTGGCCAATGTCGCTGAAGTTTTGAAGCAGCGGTGCGGTTATATGATAAAAGATAATCAGATCTTCCCAAGCCCTCAAGAACTGGTTTGGTAGACATGACAAAAATATCATAAAAATTGAACTGTGAAGAACGAAATACGCCAAGGAATGAAAACACTGACTGTTCAGAGTAATGCAACTAACATTTTAAGGCATCAGCTACACAAGCGTTCTACGAATACTACATTCCAACGCATCCAATCCATTCTACATTTCGCCTCATCAACAGCTTCATGACAGTGACTTTCAAAATCGATTACAGTTCTCGAAACGGTGTCCACAAATCTGCAAAGTTACGGTTACGCGCCGTTACTGTGGAAGATTTTATGCGGATGAATTTTGGGCAAATCAAGCTTCGTAATATGTACTGCCGGTCAGGTGAAAATCGTCTCTGGTTGAGAGAAGTGGGTAACCAACGACTTTTGATCTGTTAGCGCAGGCTTTTCCAGAATTACATCATTGGTCCTTGTTTTCTTGGTGGGCCTCTAAATCAAGTACTCGCAGTTCCTAGCAGTATTGCCGCCACCGTTGATGGAAGGCCTCTCACTGCAAATAAGGCAAGCCGTTGTAGTGTCATTTCGAGAGAATTTGATATTTCATTGCATTCTCTGTCTTACGACGCGTATGCGAAAGTCGTCAAAGTGTCTACGCGGTGTGAATGTTTTTTACTCGTGTTAAAGGCTGGTAGTGGCCAAATGTTTACTTCGAATATGTTTTGAAATATAATGCATTATTGTTTATTTTGGTTATTTTACTTTCGATCTGGGCTAACTTAAAAACTACGACGTAATACTGACACACAAAGATATAGTGGCTGCGAGTGGCAGCAGCGATGCTTAGAAAGAGACTGTTGTACATTGTACCTCTGACACTGTTAGCCGACTTGCATGTAATTTCTAATTTTTTCGGTTTGTTGTTGTCTTCCTAGCGGGAGTAGAGAGAAGTATATATTGTTATATGAAAGGGATAGTCCACCATTGCAATCAGAATCGTGACTTTAATGTTTGGTGTCTATATAGAAAAGGTGGAAGGATTAAAAATCATTGTAATTCGGAAGAGTTCATCTTGAAGAATAAAGGGCGAATACAATCATCCTCAAAGACAACAGAACAGGAAAGGTAATACATTCTTTTAAAACCCCGGCACTTCAAACTGGACATTACATATGTTTAAGTTTTACCAGCAAGATTTACAGCCTGTGGTGAAAATAATTTCAAGAGCCTGCGTCGAATTTTTAATGACACGGATCAAAACCAGTGACGAGCGACATCGCCGTCTTTTCTCAGAAGCAACATTCAATAGCCCGGACTTGGATTTATTCTCGCTACAACGATTAAGGATTCGCTGCCATTTTCATTCCCTTCCCGTTTTTCATTGAGATTGTGCAGAACCATCAATTCTAAATGGCCGATCGCCGCAGCTGTGGAGTCCCGGGATCGACATCGCCGAGATTCAGAAGAATTCTTCTTCTTCCAGCGAATCTCTATTGCTGGAGATACAATAATGATAATAATTATTATTATTATTTTCACAGAATCTTCAAGATTTTTGAGAGGAAAAGTCCTGCAATTAATTTCACAAACATTTATCATATTCTCATTTTGCTTTTCATTTCTTTATCTTCACAGTCGCCCAGTAAAGTACACATTCATTTAAAAGAGAATTAGTACATTATTTCAATTAACTTGGGAAGGGATATTATAAGAATTGGTGACAGTTCACAGGACTTTCGGGCAAGAGATAGGAATTATATTCTCATAAATGTGTATGTATGTATCAATATTATTTGCTGCATGACATGTGTTTGTTCTGTGTTTTTTATGTACCGTAACGGACTGAGACCACTAACTAGCAACTTATTGTTCATAGTGAATACGTCACACATGAGTTTCGTCAGCACCAGGTAAGCCACAACCATCGTTCCGGTCCTGTTTCTCTCTTCTATCTTTTTCCAGAACTATACTTCCTTTCATTATTAGCGATTTGATTTGTTTTTATGAACACATTATATTTATTGTGATTTGTTGTATCTAGATAAGAGCGTGGAGCTATTCGTGAACTATACATTTTATCATATGGCTAAGTCTATGTTGCAAAGTAAAATGGAGCAGGAAGGTAATTTGCACGGAAATGTACAGGCAGTTGAAGAAGCTCCTGCAACTCAGACTGCAATTACAACTCAGGCACCCCCCTGTGGTGAAGAAATAAATAATAGATATCTGCTAGAGAGTATATCACAAATGATGCAGAATTTAACGACAGCTGTCCAAACCTTATCTGCAAAGCAAGGTAGTGTATCCCCAACTGTACAGACTGTAGCTGCCGAACAAGATAAAATATCTCACATAGTGCATACCGTTGTTACTGAACAGGCTAGCTTATCTGCAAAACAAGATAGTTTAGGACAGAAAGAAGATAACCTTGTAGCCGAACAGGGAAAGATTTCTGCCACTGTTAGAGATTTGGCTGCTAAAGTTGACACATTACCTACCAGGTTATATATTGATAATCTCAAATCTGATGTTTATCATATAAACTCACAACAGATTGATATAGTGGAGGATATGGCTAGTCTAAAAATCTCTCAACAAGCTATTACATCTGAGATTTCACAAATTAAATCTAAGGTAGCGATATTAGCAGACAAGGTCGAGGAAGTATCCTCGGGTTGTGTTCAAGTGATTGGAACTAAAGTGTCACAGTGTGTTGCTACACAGTTACAGTAAGCAATATAACAAATTCCAGCATCCGTAGTAACCGATATTGCACAAATACAAACCGAATTTACTAATGTAAATCAGCAAATCGCAGCCGAACGCATCAAATGGAAGAAAGACATGGAGTAAACCATAGATGACTGCAATAGAACCATTCATGACCTCAAGTGGAATATTTCAACAACCCACGTTGCATTTTCTGACGAACTCAGGCCGAATTTTCAAACAACAACTTCAGTAATGAGTAGCTCTGTACCGACAGCCAAAAGTGAAGTTGCGGTGTCAGACACATTTCATGGCAATATACCAAACAATAATCTGTACACACAGATGCTCGTGGAAGAGAAGCTACTAAAGCATCGACAATTTCAGACCTTTCTACCGGAGAAGCGATCGGTTAATCCAGTCGTATTCATTCGAGGATTTCGAGGAGTCTTTTCTAGGGCGTGGTCTGATGCCCATAACATCAGTTTCGTGGAAAGCGTAGCGACCCTTTTTTCTACCCCGACTTCCGTATCTTGCATGAAAGTAGGGATGTTAATTTATCTATACATTGACTGGTATTGAGGGGTTTTGTTTTATCCCAGCTAGTTCTTAAATTAAGCCCAGTGAGTCACTACACGTAGTGTCTTCCCAGTTCTGAAGGAAAAAACCACAAGTAAATTAATACTAGTGTTTTCAATAGATTCTCGTTCACTTGTTCCAGTTACTAGTCTGCAATTTATTCTTGGTGAAAGTCACGTAACCTAATTATTTATGAACCTAAATCGAAGTAAAGTTCAAGACGAATAGTCAGTTTCAAATTAACACGTTATTTTATTTAACAATAATTATTAATGAATCAGTTCATTCACACGATCGCATTCAAAGGGATTCTTTGAATAAGTATCTAATCTGGAATCCCGTCAATATCAGAGATACTAAACAATGTTCTGTCACTTTCGATAAAAAGATTGTTCCCGTTTAACATCCATAAACTGTCGCGAACTATGATTACTAGTCGCGTGAAGTAAAGCTTTTCCATTACCACAATACAAATTCCGAATCTGTCCAAAAATCGTGAATTCCGTAATATATTTAAATCTTCACACAAAGTGACGTTAAAGCCAGAGAGATTATTGATCACCTCCCCGTTCCTCTAATATGACAAAAGTTCTAATTCTGATCTGAAATTAATGCTTCCCAAAAAACAATCTCGTCGCGATTTATTCTTGCGCCCTGGTTTAATAAAGCTCCTATTGTTGCTTCCTAAAGCTGTACGTCCTAATTGACTTCGAACAGACTAGAGGATAGAGACTGGAGTATCATAATTGCATTGTATGTCTATTTATACTTTAGTAAACGCTATCTTTGGTGTTCGAAGACCTACGTTCTGTGACTATAATATTGATTTTCTCATATGTAAGAATAACTAATAATTCAACCGTTTCTATCGGTTTTCCCCCCTCTCATGCTTCAAAATTTATGATTAAAATTCTTTTCTTTTTCTATTATTTTTCTACTATAGATTTCCCTCTATTTGTCTCTTATTTCTATTTCGTAAATTAATACTTGTGGAAGGGCTTGGGACATTTTCTGAATTTATATTTCGAAGGCATGGGAGCTAATTTGGGCGCTATTTTGGTTTATTAACACCGAGAGGCGTTGTAGGTGCTACATCGCCCCCCCACCCCAGGACTATGATAAGCGTAAACTGTCTTCGCTTATCATGGTCCTAGTAATGGGCGTTTTTTCTTCCATTTTTTCTTTTTTTCATTTCTCTTTCATACATCATTCTCATCATACAAAATTTGGTCACAACAAATTTTACAAACAATAAAATTTCAAAAGGGCTTAACAGATTTGCCCACCAAATATTTCAAGACACAATCTGTAATAAAATTAATAATTTGGCCTAACTGAACTGCCACTACACAATTCAATAATTTAAATTTATCACTTATTATATAGAGCCTAAGCGCACTGCTCTGTTTAAAAAATATCATGATTCTATACAAAACAAATTTTAGAAAACTGGAACTTCAACAATTTCTTGAATTTTCTGCTGATGACAATACGCGCAAAAGAGAAGCTGCTACCGCACCAGATTGACCAGGCAGCATTGTACAATCGGTTCTTCACTCGGTCGCCTCTTTTGGCTTGCGACCAAGACTTACGAACGACTGTATCTCATTGTTTAATACAGACTATTTACGTTGTCATCACTCGAAGAAGCTCGCCAAAGAGACGCTGCCAACTGCACCAGATCGGCCAGGCAGCGTTGTCGACCTGGTTCTTCACTCGGCCGCCTCTTCTTTTGGCTTGCGACCGAGACTTATTTCCTGAAGTCCGATGTTGTGCTGTATACAGCCGTTAATAGCTGTATCTTCGACGATAATCAGCGATATTCCTACACTACCTCTCAATTTAAGGTTGGAACAGTAGATTCAAAGTATTCCATTGACTTTTAATTAATTTGTCAACATTCTGTTCTCTAATACCTTCTGTTGAATGCCCCCTCCCCCCACGTTTATAACATTGTTCAGTTCACTCTACGTGTCAGAGGCCAACAGTTGGTCATACGATTGCTTATAAAGGTTCATAACCTTCTATAAATTCTAACTCCATAGTTAAGACGTTTTAAGTTATTAATTTCACGAAGAAATCGCATTAGCAGTTTTTCCCTACTTTATATGAAAATATACTTCCCTCGTCACTAATATATCGTACCACTGACACTTCAGACGACACTTTCTTTTAAAACAAACCCTTCCTTTTTACTGAACCATCTTTGTTAAATGACTACGCAAGATAATTCGATAACCTTGCAAAAACATCCTTTCCTACCACCAGAAAACTTTCAGAGACATTTCCTTGTGTCACCTTTACTTAACATAATCTAAGTATTGAAACTTAATACAGTAACAAAGGTGACAGATGTCATTACATTATACATTAGAATTTTTTATCCCTTAAATAAATAAATAATAATTGTGAGATTTGAATCTCAACTATATTCAGGCGTAAAAGCAGCATAATCCTTATAATTCTACCATTCCTTCATTAAAAATCCATCTATGGATAACATCGTATTTTAACCTAATAGCAAACTCAAGAAACCTCATCACAAGAACAACACTTATCTATATTGAACAATCATCAAGTAAATCTGTAAACATTTCTCATTAAAATCTAAAGATTTTTCACAATAAAATTATTTAAACAAATTCTTTTAATTAAGTTTCTGAGGCTTAAAGCCTTCCTACCATTAATGTTCTTCAAATTGACATAACAAACTTCCTTCAAAGTTTGAAAAATACCTATAGATAATATCCTTTAAACAAAATCCTTTACCAAACTTCAATAACAATTAAGTAACTTCTTCACAGTCAACAGTTCTTAAACACAGGCTTAAGCCTTTCACACACCTAGTATTCTTCAAATAAATACAAGAAAACTTTATTAAAGGCATAAAGCCTCCCAATAACTAGTATACTTCAAACAAATGCTCAAATAACTTTACACAAGGCGTGAAGCCTCCCTACAACTAGAATATTCCAAACAAATGTTCAAATAACTTTACAAAAGGGGTGAAGCCTTCCTACTTCCAAAATTCTTTAAACAAATGATGAGATAACTTTCTTAAAGGCGTGAAGCCTTCCTACACCTAGTATACTTCAAACAAATGATAAAACAATTTTATTAAAGACGTGAAGCCTTCCTACGCCTAGAATCCTCCAAACAAATAATAAGACAAATTTGTCAAAGGCGTGAAGCCTTCCTACGCCTAGAATTCTTTAAACAAATAATAAAACAATTGTATTAAAGCGGTGAAGCCTTCCTACGCCTAGAATTCATTAAACAAATCTACTTATTATATTCAGAACAAAACTAAGAACTACCATAGGCGTAAAGCCCACCTACACAACTAATAACTTTCATAATAAAGATTTCTCTGTAATATTAACTTGCAGGCACTTCAAATCACTTCTACACACATAATCGCTATATAATAACCACAATAATATTAACATCTGAAATCATAAAATTATTATTACTTCAAAATAAACTTCTTAACTTCTGCATGATGATAAATGCCTTTTCTTACACGGTTCTTCTCGTCTGCTAATACATAACTACATGAAAAAGGTTTGCCTATTATTTGATAAGGTCCATCGAACAAATATTCCCATTTTTTATTGATCTTCTTCCAGATCGATGACTTTAGGTATTTACGTACTAACACCTTATCCCCCATGTTATATTAAGATACAGGTTTCACTTTTTTGTCAAATTGTCTTTTCCTAATACAGGCTTGGTGCTTTAATGACTGATGTACTACTTTAAATAAATCTTCTTTCTTCATAGGAGATCTAGTCATTATCGGAAGATTAGATAAACATTCAATGGAATCCTGCTTACCTAAAAATACCTCATTAGGCGTACAATTTGTAGAGAGATGTGGTAGGTTATTATGTATATTTTCGAAAATTGGCAACATTTCAGTCCATCTTACATGGTCCTTCGAAATGTGAGCCCTCATAAATCTATTCATCTCTCTAAATACCCGCTCTATCGGGCTACTTTGAGTTCTGTGCTTGGAGATGAAGGTATGCCAGATTTTCTGTTCGGACATCTGCTGCTTCCAACGTTTACTAATAAAATATGATGCGTTATCTGTAACTACTCTTTCTGGTTTCCCTACACCATAAATATATTTATTCACAAATATCCTCAACATAGGTCTTACATTCGTAGTTCTCATAGGATATAACTTAATAAATTTCGAAAACACATCGTAGAAACCTATCACGTATCGAAAATTTCCCTTCACAATCGGCCACGGCCCAATTACTGTACATCACACGAAACCAATTCCAGTGGTCTAGATGGAATGATAGGATGTAATTCTACTTTATTACTGATATTACTTGGCTTAGTCTTCTGACACAAAACACATCTAGACAAAATTTGTACTGCATATTTTCTCAAGTTTGGGTAAAAACAATATCTTAACAATTTGCTTACACATTTCTTTAGACCCGTATGTCACCAAACTAAATGAGTATACTAAATAAACGTAGTCAAACATTCAGTAGGTACGCATATTAAATAGTTGGAACCTGCATTTTTACGATAGTACAATGTCCCGCCGATCAGCTGATATTTGTTGCCATTCACGTTACTCGCTTGCTCCACTTCTTATCGGCACATTGCAATTCAATGATTTTGTTACACATTTCATCAAACTCCTTTTTATAAGATGTTGATATAATTAAAAATAATTTAAAATTGTGTTCACTGTCGTCATAATTATTTTCTTTTAAACCTTTAGGTAATCGGGACAACGCATCTGCTACTACGTTGTCTCGACCCTTCACATGTTTTATATCGATCTTATACTCTTGCAACAGTACCCTTTTATTACTCCTGTTTTTTTTTTATTAAAAACGGATTTGAGCTTCCTTAACACTGAAGATAACTCCTCCCTTTGAAAATCCGTGAGATATTCTGATTCCGATACTTTATCATTAATAATATTTTCACTGATTTCATTTGTATGATTCTCGCAATGATCATCACAACCTTGCAGTAAAATGTCATTATTCAAACATCCTATATTAAAGCTATTACAGTACGTTCCATGAACATCAAATCTTTTCGTGAACTTGAACTCAACAAATTTATCGCTTATTTCTAACTTTCACGTACCTTCTTTCATATCTAAGATAGCACTGTGATCTCTTAGGAAATTCCAACCCCAAATACACATTACAGAAAGTTTCTCAACAATCAAGAAGTCGCTTATTAGTCGATCATCTTGTATTTCAATCTCAACCTGAACCTGCATCTTAACACGTTGTGCTTTAGCACTAAATGCCCCAGAGATCGTGCACCCAGATACCGGTAAAGCCCGCGTCGTTTTACATCGACAAATCTGCTTATAGAAACTGTAATTCAAGACATTCACTGAGGACCCAGTATCTATCAATATCTGCACAGGAATTTCTCCAATCTTTACTTCCACCGTGGCTAATAAAGTCTCTTTATTGGTATTCGTAGAGTGTCTTTCCTCTAATAGTTCTTCTCGGATATCTTTCTCATTATTGTATCGGAGTATGTACGTATCACACGATTTGCCTTCCTGATTCCCTCCAGCCAACCGAGGAAGGCCTAAGTTGACTGGATTCAGTTTACCTCCCTAGTTTCAGTCGTAAGTTTGGGTTCGTCGTGTACTTCTACTATTCTCAGAGTATGTTGACCGTTACCTAAAGCAGCGGAATTATTAAAACCTTTTCTATCGGATAACGGTATTGAATTGTCAGCACAATTCATACTGGTTCTGAAATTACTATTACCATTACTCACACATGGTTCCTCCCATTGTACATTTCGATTACGTGCCCACGATGTACTCGGTGCAGAAATATTGTGCATTCCGTTAAAATTTTGTGATTGGTTTACTGTAGATCTACGCTTCCTATTCTGGACATCATTCGATGTACTATTACCGTTCCTGACTCCAAAATTGTTATTATTAGAACCGTAATAATGGTTATTACGAAAATTCGGATTATTATTCCCAAAAGAAGGTCTATACCTTTGCCCAGAATTAAAATTTTGCCTTTGATTCATATTATTATTATTCCCATTTCGATTGCCGTTTCCCCGAGCGAAGTTGTTATTGTTGTAGTTAAGGTTGTTGCCATTACCACTACCTACGTTAAATTGACAATAATTATTGTTAATAGTCTGATGTCTAGCATCTTCTAACAGAATGTCTACTTCATCTAACATGGACAAAAAATACTCAAGATCGTCATCGGGCACCTTTCAAATTCCTGACATGAAGAACATCGTTCGCTTGCGTCGGTAGCCCATATAGCTGCTTCTCCAACCATTTTAGAGACAATAAACTGTATTTTGTCCTTTTCTGTCCAACCTTGGGGAAATACTCTCTTAAAGCTATTAATGAATACTTTAGGATGTAATTGAATGCTATTTTTCTCGATTGAAAACGTGGGGAATTGTCTACTTTTAAAGATGCTGGTTTCAATTTTTAAATTAGATATATAACCTTGCGGCATTCGGGGCTCCGAATCCCAGCCAGACGTTACATCATTTTCATTCACTTCTCCACCAAATTTCACCCTTTTCTTCGGTCTAAAATTAAAATCATGGTCAGAAAAGATATCGGTTTGCATCACTCCGGTATCCAATCTGTCCATTCCCTCGTCACGAATTTCATTACTAGAAACTTTGGAATTTGAATTTAAATGTTGTTTCGATACTTCCTCTATCGCTCTTTCCTTTATTAATTTAAATTCTTACTTATAATCATTAATAATTTCCTGACGTGATCGCTGAATATCATCTACAATATCAGAGGCTTGTTTAGTAACCCTGGAAGTTTTTTCTTCAAACCATTTAGATAATCTTTCTTCAGCGCCCTTCGATTGTTCCTCTAAATAATTATCTACGGCTTCTTTAGTATTAAATTCTAATTTATCCATCCTATCGGTCAAATTATTAACATCTTTTACGAAGTTATTAACATGTTTTACGATCTGATCCTGATTCGATTCTAAATGCGTAACTTTAATGCTCAAGGTATCGTACCTTTCAGTAATCTCTTGTACGTCATCTTCGACTTTTTCAAATATTTTCTTAAAATATGACTCTAAGTTATCCAATTTATCGGCTAATTTTTTATTTTCTTTTAAAATATTCTCTTCTAATTGGGGAAAACGCTCTGCTTCTCTAGCAGAAATACTTTCCTCTAATTTGGCGAAACGCTCTGCGTCTCTAGCAAAACTCTCAGCTTCTCTCGCTGAACGTTCTGCTTCTTTGGATACAATACTTCCCTCCAATTTAGCGAAACGCTCTGCGTCTCTAGCAGGACGCTCAGCTTCCCTCGCTGAACGTTCCGCTTCTTTTAATCTACTTTCTTTAACCAATTCATCTTTCAATTGAGTAAGAATATTAATTAACAAGCTAGCATCCAAAGTATTGGTATTACTAGATTGCGAAGTACTATCTCCAAACACAGTACCAGTATTCTGCGCTTCTACTAAGCTTACATTCACATCGGCAGTTGTTTCTATATTATGAGCCAGATATTGGACCGAAGCAGTACCTCAAAAGAACATAGTGAAAACTATTAAGGCTAAACTTCCGCTGGAGGTGCGTGAGAAGTTAATTTACGCACCAGAAGACAATGTTGAGGAATTTCTACCCGTGTTAGTCACAGTTGACTTTGTCCAAGAAGATGTAAGACAAGGAAACCAAAATAGTGGTCCGTCTAATTTCTTTAATAAATATTTTGCAAACCAGAATGGACAGAACCACAATAACAGCCAAAACAATTCAGGTAGCACGAATCACGCCGAGCGTCAACGAATGAACATCATTCAGCGACTTAATGAAAATGCACCGAATTTTCAACCTCGCTGGAATAAGAACAGGAGTTATGATAGCAGTTTTAACCTTGTGTATCCATATAACCAGGGAAACAACACACAAAGTAGACCACAAAATCAAGGCAAATGGCAGTAGCCATCAAACTCAAACCAGTCCACTGCTAGTAAAAATCCCAACTGGAGAAACAATCCGGTGATAATTACCGATGTAACAAATGAACCAAGACCACCAACCAACCAACAGTTAAACTAAATGCGACCGGATCGCGCCCTCTAGGGACGGTTGTCAGTGCAGAGGGGCTCCAACGAGAGAATGAGTATGTTCAGACGTAATAATGGTCATAATTTAAAGGGACGTAAGTAGATGTGCCACTGCGAGGATGACAGTTTTTACGCCGATGATTTATGCAGAGATTCCGGGAAGAACGGTCAAGCTAATTCTTGACACAGGTGCCAACGTTAATGCTATTTCAGCATCTTTGTTTGACCAACAGTCTCGAAATGCAAATTGCCAATCTTTTCTGTAAAGGTAATTGGAGCTGTGGGCAGTAAGGTTCAGAATATACGTATACAGACTCTATTGGAGTTAAGACTAGGAAATGCAGCGATTTTATGCACGTTCTTAGTAATTTGTAAGTTGTTGGAGGATTTTGTAGTAGGAATGGATGTGATACGCGAGAAGGGCATGCACTTCGATTCTCAGCGCGATATGCAGATTTTAATATTGATGGTGAGAGGATTTGTGTGGAGCTGATACAGGAAAAGAGCACACATGGGAGGTTTTGTCAGGGATCCAAGAATATTGTAGAAGCTGATATTAAGAGAATTTGTACCTTGGATGATCATGTAACTCAGAAGACATCTGAATCTACTTGTTAGAGTGATAGTCAAAGAGCTCAACTGTCAAACCTTATGAAAGACAACCTAGTGGTTTTCGATGAAAAGCCAGGTATCATCAAAGGATATGTATGTCATTTGGAAGTATATCCCCATGCCAAATATTGTCATAGTTTTTACCCGATACCGTGGAGTCTACGTCAACCTGTTGACGAAGAAATTCATCGAATGATGGAGTGGAATCTCATCGAGACTTCGTCTAGTCCATACTGCAGTCCATTGTTGGTTGTACCCAAACCAGGTGGTAAAGTTTGCCTAGTTTTGGATGCCCATCAGATCAATAAGATTATCGTTCCAGTCAGAACGCACCCAGAAAATAGTGACGAATTGATTCAAAGATTTCACGGCAAGAAGTACTTCACCACATTCGACCTTCGCACTTCGTAGTGGCAGGTCAGGCTAGGAAGTATACAGCTTTTGTCTACGTGGGCAGAAGCTATCAGTTTAAAATTCTGCCATTCGGTCTGAACGTGAGTTCAGGAGTCTTCATTCAGGCCCTAGCTGCAGTACTCTGACCTTGCTAACGCTCTTCATAGACGATATACTGATAGCAACAAAATTGTGGGAGAGTACAAGTATTGTAACAAGGCCGGCCCCATTCCAAAATACCGTTATCCATATGGCGGCCATGACGTCAGAGTCATTATGAACTGTTTTCATAACACCGTCACCATTCCTAAGCATCGTTAGTCGACAACAACAAGGTCGCACGCAATGTATCCGGCACGTGTTGCCTCTCTAGTCTTTATTACTGTAGCGGGTTGTGGCATAGAGAGAGTCCATTCCAAAGCATCGTTAGTTGACAACAACAAGGTCGCACGCAGTGTATCCGGCACGTGTTGACTCTCTAGTCTTTATTACCGGCGCGGGGTTGTGACATAGAGAGAGAGTTAGCGCCATCTCTCTCTATGTCGCAACCCCGCGCATACATACACGCGCTAGGCAGGACCTATATAAATCAATGCACGACCTACCTCACTCTCACACTGCTCGTATACTTCATTCATCCAATACTTGTCACGTCTTCGTAATTAAATGTGTAAAAATGAAACGATCACGAACCGCCAGTGACAGCAGCAGCAGCAAACGTGCTCATGTGGACGAAGTTCCATTCCCTGGTAAGTACATTTTCAGTATTCTGATATCTACACCCTTTAACTCTGTGTATGAGTGCTACATATCTTTTATAATGCTCTCTATAAAGATCGCTCCTCCACTTGTTCTGTGTGTGTTCCGGCTTACGTTTTTTACCCTTTTGAATCTCTCTCTCTATAAAAATTGCTTATCCGCGCCTTTTTTTTACCTCTAGCTTGGGTGTCTGAATCTTTTATTTTAACTGTTACATTTGTTTTGTACTGCTCTCTATAAATATTGTTCACCCACTTGTTGTATGTTACGAGTTATACCCGTTTTCGATCTCTCTCTGTAAAGTTTACTAAGTCTTTTAACGGATTCTATGTTTGTGTATGTGTTAAGTCTTATATCCGTTTTGGACATCTCTATGTAAAGAATGACTTTCCACATGTTGTATGTGTTATAATTAATTTACCGTATCCGCTATAAAGATTGAGCTTCCACGTGTTGTGTATCTGTTATATTCGTTGTGCAGTGCTCTTTGTAAATATTTCATTTCGTTCCTTTTTTTTAAAAAAAAATTTGCTGGTCCGCTTATTTCTCTATCACTTAACTGAAAGCACACTTCCCTTTCCATATGCGATATTATATTCAGTCTTCTCCATCTTTCCAGATTTCTTCCAGCAAATCACGGCTGATCTAGACAACCAGATCGAGATGGAAAGGGCTCAAGCGCAGCTCGAATGTAAGTACATTTATAATACAATCATACTTCTTAAACTTAATTAATTTCATCTAATATATACCCGTTTCCTGATTGTATACATTTAGTCCTCATAAGCCGGTCTTTTCTTTGTAGATGCGCCTAATTCAGCATTCGGTTCAACCACCCAAAACGTTCAAGGAGGCGGCGGTAGCATTCAAACGGCGCCCGCCACACAGGACACTCAGTCTTTAGAGGAGGAGGAGACCAACCTGCCTGACCCGTTTGAGGAGGAGATCAACCTACCTGAGTGGTTTGAGGATCTACTTGATTTTGGCAATGAGTTGCTCAAACCATGGAGTCAGAGCGGAGAAGGTGAATAATTTTGAACATTAATATTCCTTCACATAACCACCATTATCTACTCTTATTGTTATTATTTATCGCTCTTTTAAATATAAATCACTAAATTAATTTTTTTCTTTATTTATCTTACAGGTATATCACACGGCGTAGGCCGTGTTCCTAGAGCGGTGGTTGCGGGGGAGGGACTCGGGCGCACCGAACCGCAAAGACACGCCGCGCCTTGCGTAGCCCCTATAAGGGCTTCGCGGGAGACGTATGCAGAACACGCGCCAGCTCCTCCCCCAGCGCTGTCGCAACCGTTCGGCTGCGCAGCCCGTCCGCCGTCGCCACAGCCTGGCCCTTCAAACCGGCTGTCACCCCCTCCTCCTCTAGAAGCAGCAGCTCGCCGCCGCCACCCACGCAAGGTACGCGTTCCGAGACGTATACCTCTCCCCGCAAATGATGATGATTACGATCACCCATCACCAGCCCATTGATCTATCGGGTGGACTCCTAGTTGTAGCAACAGTAATAATAGTAATTTCCTTATGGCTAGCGGAAGTTCTCTCCCCCGTCCTATTGATAACGAATTCGATCAGAATAACGGCGTAATGACTCCCTTAGAATACTCAGCAGTTGCTAGAGCGTTTGAGGGGCGAATCTCTTTCACCAGAATTGAGAATCCAGGCGGGAGGTATCGCGATCCTGTAAGGTTTTTGGAGGCGTGCCTCCCCGTCTTGGAGACAGAGCTCCTCAAACTCTTAGAAGATCCGGAATTTAACGCCTTTAAATGCAGTGCTGTGTTATGCTGTGAACTGAGTCACCCCCCTAAACATCAAGGTGACGCGGAGACGGCTACTCTGCATTATATATGGGGTGACAATGGCGTTATTTCTCGGAGCACATCGATTGCTGAGTGGTATCGAGAATCCACCTTGAGCGCTATTATGGCCCGATTTTCCGAGATGGAAGTACGTGGATCCGCTAAAGCGCTCAGCAGTATACCACACCTCGACATCCATATACATGTCTATGATCCAATGAATGGAGGGTCCAGTTATATTAAACTCCCTATAGATATTGAGAAAAAGCAAGCATGCATTAATGTTCAAAATAACTATGATAATGCGTGTTTTGCATGGTCAGTCCTGGCTTGCGAGAGAAATTACAATTACAAACATCATCCCGAGCGTCCCAGCAGTTACAAAGTCAAAGATATTAAGAGACAGTATAACTTTGACGGAATAGAGTTCCCTTTAAGAATCCAGGACATACCTAAGTTTGAGGCTCAGAATACCGCAATATCGGTCCACGTTTATGGCCTGAAGAAGAAAAGCAAGTCAGATGAGCAGAACAAGCATACAATAGTAGGCCCCCTCCATTTCTCAAAATTTGCAGGTGAGCGAGAGTTGCATGTCAACATGCTGCTCTTCTCCGAACGTGATAATTATCACTACGTCTGGATCAAAGACATGTCCTGACTCATTTCCTCCCAGTTAAGTAAAAATGATCATAAACAACATATTTGTATAAGGTGTTTGAATTATTTTTCATCTCAAGAGTTATTAGCAACACATCTATTAGATTGTGCATGCAAGGACCCGGTACGTGTTGTTATGCCCACTGAGGAAAATAACTTCATTAAATTTAAAAATGCTCACCACCAGCAGCGTTGTCCTTTTGTTGTGTACGCCGATTTTGAATGCTTGCAGGCTCCTATTACTCGTTGTGAAGGAAACCCCTTAGCCTCACACACAACCTTCACACAAAAACACGTACCTTATGCGGCGGCGTTCCAAGTTGTATGCGCATATGATTGTAAACTTAATAGCTATCAGTCTTATGTAGGGAACGACCCGGCGGTTTGGCTTCTCACAGAGCTTGAAAAACTTTCTTGGGAAGTTCACAAGCTCTACAGCATCAATATTCCCATGACCAAATCAAAGGAAAATGATGACTTGCATGAAAAGGCTGTTAATTGTCATATTTGCGGGCTGGTCTTAGATAGAAAAGCGGAGACTCCTCGTAGAGACCATTGTCATCTTACGGGTAAGTTCCGCGGTGCAGCCCACAATGCATGCAACTTGAAGTATCAGTTACCTACACACATACCCGTCTTTTTTCATAATCTGAGCGGGTATGACGCTCATTTTCTCGTTGAGCACTTGGCTAAGTTCGGTATGAAGAATGATCAGGTCAATATCCTGCCTGAAAGTGTTGAAAAGTACATTTCTTTTTCAAAACGAATGACGCCGAAAATTACGCTCCGCTTCCTTGACTCTCTACGATTTATGCAAACTTCGCTTCAGAAACTGGTTGAGACTTTACCTCGAAATGATATGCATATCACTCGATCTGCATTTACCGATGAGGAAAAGTTTCAACTTGCGACGAGGAAAGGAGTTTTCCCGTACGAGTATCTTGATAGTATGGCAAAACTCAATGAAACCAGGCTTCCCGACATAACTTCTTTTACCAGTACTCTCACTGGCGATACCATAACTATCACAGATTATGAGCATGCCGTTAATGTCTGGCAGGAATTCAACATCCCCAATTTGGGAGAATATGCAAGGTTATACATGGACACGGACGTTCGTTTGCTTGCAGATGTTTTCGAAAAGTTCCGGAGTGTATGTATGACCACGTACTCTCTGGACCCTGCCTTTTATTACACGGCACCTGGGTTGTCCTGGGACGCTATGCTCAAAAAAACGGATTGCAACATTGAACTTTTGACTGATGCTTCAATGCTTCTATTTTTTGAGCGAGGGATCCGCGGTGGACTTTGTCAATGTGTTCACAGACACGCCAGGGCAAATAATCCGCGGATGGGTGTCGAGTACAACGCATCCCTTGATTCTAGTTACATTTTGTACTTAGATGTTAACAATTTATATGGGCATGCTATGAAGCAACCGCTGCCGGTTGCCGGGTTCCAATGGGTGCCTGAAGACGAATTGAAGGGATTAGGTGGACAGATAATGGGTCTTGCGGCCGATTCTGATGTAGGGTATGTGCTTGAGGCAGACATCGCGTACCCTAATAATTTGCATGGAGAGACAAGCGACTTGCCGTTATGTCCAGAGCAACAAATTCCACGAGGAAGCACCATCCCTAAACTGATGGCCACTGTTGGGGATAAGCAGAGGTATATTATTCATTATCGTAACCTCCAGCAGTGTCTCAGATTAGGAATGGAGCTCATTAAAATCACCCGGGCAATCTCCTTCAAGCAATCCCCCTGGTTGAAGGAGTATATTGAACTAAATACCGAAAAGAGGGCGGTCGCGAGTAATGATTTTGAAAAAGACTTTTATAAATTAATGAATAATTCCATTTTCGGGAAAACTATGCAAAATGTAAGAAATGAACGCGATATTGTTATTAGAACCACATGGGAAGGGCGTTACGGCGTGAGAAAATGTATAGCCAGGCCAAATTTTAAGCGTGCCACCATCTTCAATGAAAACTTTGTTGCTGTGGAGATGTCGAAGACTGCAGTAGAGTTTATGAAACCCATCTATTTTGGGATGTGTATACTCGATATCTCCAAATTCTACATGTACCGATTCCACTATGAGTTTGCGAAACCTCATTTCGTAGATCCAAAATTACTTTATATGGATACAGACAGCTTTATCTACTGGATCAAGAACTGTGATCCATATGAAGTAATTAGGTGCAATGGTAAAGAATTCGACGCCTCTTCTTATGAGATCAATAATCCTTATGGTATTGTTCCATAGAACAAGAAGGTTATCGGTCTCATGAAAGACGAGTCGAATGGTTTACCAATTGTAGAGTTTGTGGGACTGAGATCGAAAATGTATGCATATCGCACAGTAGACGGGGGCACTCTGAGACGGGCAAAGGGTGTTAGACGGATCGCGTCTCGTGCGCTTACGGTCGAGGACTACTTGCAGTGCCTGTACGGTCGTAGCGGTGAAGGCGCTCATCCACACATGGTTCAACAAACTAGCATTCGATCACGAGCTCACGAGGTGTACACTGTGCTGCAGTCTAAAGTCGGACTGTCTCCTCATGACGATAAAAGAGTCATTTGTGAGGATGGGGTGGGAACCCTCCCATACTCACACTATTTACTTGAAACGAAAGTAGAGGTGGGGTACTCTGGTTGAGTGATAGAGAGGGAATGAGCGTGTGAATATTACGAATGTGGGCTATGCGTGGAAATAGTATGGCTCTTTTATCATAGTGTAAATAGTTAATGAGAGTGTTTTGTTGCGTGTATCAGTTTGCGTGCTTCCATGCGTGCCTGAGTGTGCGAATGAGCGCGAACTTGTGTTAAGTGTGTGTGTATGTAAATATAATCATTATTTTTTCAAAGAAAATCATAATAAATAAAATAGTCTTTATATCTACATATTGCTGACCATTATTAATATATATATATATATATATATATATATATGTAAAGGCTATAAATTTAGCCAATTAACTTCTGTATGAACAAAAAAAATAATAAAATTTTCTCACGTAATATATGCATCACTTCTAGTCATTATAGAGCTTAGATTTTAGTTTGTAAGTTTCACCTACCGCTAGCCACCCAGCCAGAACTAGTTTTTAAGTGTATGAGTTCCACTAATTAAATTCTTTCTATATGTTCAATTGCTTGTTCTAGCGGAAAATGTTTCTAGACGTCCACTTTAAAGAAAAATATATATGTTCACCTTGTTCTTGTAGTTGAAAATCTTTAAATCGACTTACTTGGAAAAAAATATATATTCAATTTGTTGTTGTTCTTTTCGAAAATGTTTAGAGCCATTGACTTGAAGCAAATAGGTTTGGTGTTAATTAAAAGTGCTTTGTTTTTCTGGTGGAACTTCATTAGCGATATTAGTTACTTTGTAAGATAGGGCAGTACCTCTGCATTAGCTTTAAAATTATATATATAATTTATCTGAAGAGAATGCTTATATATATTTCTTAATTATCTAAAATTGTTAAAAAAATTATCTAAAAGATGTGGAATTTCAGATTTTTGGTTAAAAACCAATCTTATATCTGTAAACTCATATTTATATATAATATGAAAAATGTTAAATTCAATAATAAACTCAGTTATTTCCTTCTAAAAAAAATGTTGTTATTATTTGATACCCTAATAATGATTATTCTTTTTATTAAAAATATTATAAATTTATTTATGTGTGTATGCAGAATACGTACATACAGCCACATCGCAATGCATAAAGTTATAAGGTTTCCTGCTTTTAATCACAAGTGCCGGACTTCTGCTAGTTGTCACTTACACACACAGCCCACTGCAGCGCTATCTCTTACAGTCCTACGTCAACAGATACTTTAGAGATCGTAATCTGACACATCGCTTTCCACAGCGGCCGCGAGGCCGGCAACTGGTGCAACCCCCTACCAAGCGTCAGCGCGTGTCTGCCGATTTCGACGGAGGCCGCGAGATCGGCATCTGACGCATCCGCGCCTAACTATGACAGTAGGCTCATTCCACGTCAAAGGCCGGGGTATGTGTCTCTCTCGGACAGTTCCCTTCATATACAATATCAAAAGAATAAACTTACAATACTAGGGACGTTGGATGTCATAGAAAGAAAAAACACTCAATCTTATAAATTATTATTTATTTCTAATAAAAGTGAAAAGTAATTTTACATTCTCATATGCAGATACAAAAGCACTTTTTTGGTAATCGTTCTTCAGTCGATGGATGGATGGACATCCGTACCATTCAAGGTCTTGAATAGATCCAAATTTAAATATTTGACGCATCCAGGAGGTTTTGTCCTTTCCCTTCACGTAAAGGAAGGTGTCCTTGTGATCGAATAATTTAAGTGCGATCACCACATCTTTATATGTATGCCGGGATCATCCCAGTGAATTCCATGATAAAAATTAGTTAACCACAATGCACTGGTCCGTGTTTTACAAGATTTCACTTGCGTGAACGGTCTTGGTGATCGAATATTTGCGGAGAAGGTTTCAATTATTCCTGCGTCTTGTGTGTAGGCCACAAAAGCAACTTGCTTAAATACGAACTGTCTTCGCTCTCCATCATGGAATCCTTGAACATCTGCAATGATCTTCACAGGCTGAGTTGTCATCGTCAAATGATCAATGCACAGGACAGCATATTTTCATTTATACAGCTCGTTGCACAACACCTGTGAGCGGTGAGTAATTGATTATTCTGTCGTGTAGGACTAATGCATATGCAGCGGTGTGTTCTGGGAAATTTGTCGATGATTCAAATTCAATTCGAACGTCTATAGGTCCAGACTTAATTATCTCATTCTGTTTAGAGCAGTCTATTACAATGATCGGTGAAAGCTCTTTGAACTTACGAGGACTCAGTAGACACCCCCCTCCCTCTCCTTCAGCAATTTCATAGTAAGAAGGACGAAACCTTGCATACATGTCATACGCGAGGCTGTATACATTTTCATTCCATTGCAGATGTAGATTGTCATATGGGTAGAATTCTGAATTGAGGTAGACTTTGGCGTTAGTTAACTTGCAGTTATCGAACACGGTGGAATCGTTTGATGTATTTGTTCTTCTATCAGTCTGAAACGCAAGTATAATGAATCTGGGTGTCTCGATATGACTGGAGGTCTTAATAGCCCATGTTTGTCTGCTCGCGGTCGGTAACACTGGATACTCAAAGATCTCCCATGAGCGGAAGGTCAGTGACAGAAATGTACCTGAATTCAACACTTTCAAAAGCTTCAATCGTTCCTCGTCGGATACACTGAGGTGAGGCATTTTCCATATTAATTTGTTGATTGTGATCCTATTCTCTTCTTGAGCTCCTTGAATGTACGAGTTATTGTCTGTCGCACTCCGCACGAGAATAAGTTCCTGTTTAGCGTTCATAATAATCTGTCTCATATCCTCAAAATATCCCATAAGTATTTTTAGAGGTATGCATGCAGTAAATCGCTTGTACTCCTGGGGTGTTCTACCCTCCGCATCGTCTATGAACCATCCAGCATTTTCTAAACTGTGCAGATCTGCTGGTGATGCCGAGACGTATGTTTTAAGGGTCGATGTTAGACCAACATTGCGTGTACGATCAGTCTCAGAACCATTCAGTTCATAGCGAATCTCTTGGAAGAGGAATGCCAATGCGTTGCGTGTTAGCTTGGACCCCACTGTATCGGTGGCATCAGTTTTCTTGAATGTCCCTTCGAGATATATGAAACTCTTGCACGGAAGAGTGAGTGTGTCCTGGTGCTGTATGACAATCCTGATTTCATCATTCTTGTTAAACGTGGTTGAAGCGTAAGATTTATGAGAGAAGTATTCTTGACGTATAATTCTGTCGTCATACTCTACTGGATTGGTTATATTGAGTGATGACGTCATTGCAGGATTTGAGACCAACTGATTTAAGAAATTCGTAGTTCACAGGTGTTATCAGTTTGCTGTTCAGTAGCGAAGTGGCGCGCTGTGTATTGCGTGCACTTGTTTCATACCGCAAGCCCATCTTGTTTTAGATGTAATCGTATAATGATTTCCTCACCGCGAAAGTCGACAAGTTTATTATTCTGATCCACAATACACAGCTCCAAATAGCCCAATGTCTTAGCAGTCACTGGAAGGTATATTGCATTGGCAGGTGTCTCAACAATCTTATACCCCGCTGCAACTGAGGGGAAGAATCCGTAAATAGTGTGAATGAGAGTATCGTTGAGATAGGAATTCGTAGCAATGTTACACTCGACACGTATTGTGCTGACTGGGAGTATATCCACAGACTGATTGGACTTGTAAAATTTAGTTGGATCTTTCTTCAAAATCTGCCCTTTTGTGAATCCAAGCAGGGGTCCTATTGAATGTTTCTGGCTAAAGTCAATCGTTGCATTTAGAGTCCTTATTTCAGATTTAAGTGTATTGATGTTTGCACGTAGTTCAATACCTTTTCCAGACTGTTTTAAGAGTTCGTTTAAATCGTCAATATCGTATGCACCAGATTCTATTTCAAGAATATCTTTTTCACCGTTAATATCGAGATGCAGTTTATTGTTAGTGTTGGTGATATTCGGGATGCTGTTGTACGTCTCCAGTCCAATCAATGCAACACTCCATTGACCTGTACTCAAATCAATTGGTGGGAAGTAATTTGCACGCAATGCAGATGACTGTCCTTTCTACGTCAAAGTGTACGACATTGCATCTGAACGTCAACTGATGAATGAATGTTTAAACATCCTGCTTATATACGTTAGTTCTTGTTCTTATTCTTCTTCTTTGTGAACGTCAAGAGAAAGATGATGCAAAGATGCCCGCAGAGGTATGTATTAAAGTCCTGATACCGTTGATAATTGTATAGCACATGTCTTCTGTGAGTGAAGTATTGCTGTAATTCTTCGGGTGGTTGCAGGTCACCAAAGGAGTCGAAATAGTAGACTACCCCAGTGTCTTTCATAACGTACGCCACCCAGTGGGTGCCAGGACCTCCGACAACATCTAAATTCACAATACCGCATTCACCAGTTTTCCACATAGTCTTAGGTAGTGTATCCCTCATAAACACACCACGGAATCTTGGTATCTTCAATTTATGTCTAACAAACTTAAGAAGGTCTGTATTTGTGAGTGGTCGATCTGGTAGAACCGCTATTGGGCTTTTTTTTTTTTATTTATGAATAGACCAAGACCCTTCTTGTACGGTTTCAAGTATAGACCTTTTCCAATGACTGCTGCTTCCATCATGCGGTTATGTCTTCTCGCCTCTTCTAACTGGGTTTGCGAGTTTTGCGCATTCTTGACTGTTCGAGCGATAGCTGCAGCCCCACCGGCGAGCGAACCTACCGCTGAGAGCGCGGAGAGGGCTGGGATGAGAAAAGGAATAAAACCGCCGGATGTCTTGGGTATTGGTAGAATGCGAGGTGCTTTAACGGATCTTCTCGTTGGTGATTCTTTGTCCTTCATTGCGTTTTTAGCTGCATACATCGCTGTCAGGATACATTTCTTCAAAGAACTCTTCTTGTTCTTCATGTTTAGTGCGCGACGTGCAGCGTTCATAACGCGCTTGAAATTCATCACTCCTAATCCTAACTTGATTTGTCCGCGCATGGTTTTATCAACTGCGAATGCTGCGATGCGTTGACCTATACCAATATCTTTTCTTTTCCGTATCGCCTTAGCTTTATCAGCTAAAATCCTATCTGCAATGTGACGACTTGGTAGATCTTTATTTGCTTCGTATGCAATGTCGTGTTCCATGCACGCTTCGTCAAGCAGATTCACTCCCTTATCACCTCGCGCCAAGCGTTTCTGAAGCTTTGTCCCAGGTCCGCAGTAGTTATACCCCGGGATGTGTAATTCCAAAGGTAGTTTGTCCAGAACACCACCGCCTCCTCTAATGTGCCCTCGATCGCGCATGTCAGGCTACTGTGGTGGTTGTGGACGATGAATGTTCATTATATAGCAAATCCCTGGCATCAATCCAACTGTTTTGTGTAGCAGGAAAACCAAGACATTTGACTAGGGCTTTATTTCCAAGTCGTCTTATGACTCTCTCCACGAGAAGAAGAGCTGGTTGTGAGCTCTTCTGCATCTCCTCAGTGTAGAAGGAGCCTGCAATTTCTTCACCTTTACTGTCTTTCAACAAATAAGTTCTAGGATTCGTTCGCTGCACATTTGAAACTGTAAATATCTCAGTTGACCAGTTCGGTAGGTATGATTTCTCAAATGCGGTCTTGTGTTTTGAGATACGCACCAAATCACCTACATTAAATTTCTGTTTGCGTGGATCCAGTATCTTAATGTGAAAGTATATCGTATCCATGAGTGTGTTATCACGAACGTCAATTGGCCGCATTTTTATTGTGCTATGTTTGGTTCTATTATATTGAGCAATTATTTCTGGGAGGATATCTGTCCATTTGTATGAGCCACGAAGGTTAAACCGCATCCACATTCTGCCTTTTATTGTTCTGTTCAAGCGCTCTACGATACTTGCCTTCAGGTGAGTGAATGTCGAGTAGTGATGTATTCCATACCGCTGCATCACTGTCTTGAAGTACCTATTGTAGAACTCACCACCATGATCGGTTTGGAGATTGTCCGGGCATCGATTGGTTCCTATCTGTAGCAAGTGTTCAAAAGCATCAGCGACATTTGGCCCGGTTTTTGTCTTGACTGGTACTGCCCATGCAAATTTGGAGTATGTATCAATAACAATTAAAATGTATTTGAAGCCATTATTCTCATGTGAATATTGTCGCATATCTACAAGATCAGCTTGCCACAAGTCATCCATCCCTTTAATCATGATATGCCTGCGCGGGTATGTTTTGCGTGCTGATTTGTGTAGTTCTCGAACTACGGTCTCCATACTTATTCGATGATACCTCTCTCTCGAAGCTCAGAGATTATGGAGATAACTTCATTCGAATGAGCTGTATTACCTGCAGCAGCTGATGCCATGAGCAGACGTAGTCGATCTATTAGTTCGTTGGGGTCGTCATAATATATATACTGAGGGACTCGATTGTTCACTGTCTTAAGACCAATGTCAATACCATCTCCGCTGCTGGCACCGTTGTTGTTGTTTTGGTCTTCAAGTATTGGTTTTATAATGGTTTTATACTTCCTGTTGGTTAGGCTTTTGGTGATCTTGTGTACACCAGTCATGTGTAGTATTTGACGGTACGTGTCCTTATCACTAATTGAATAATTTACAGGTTTTTTTGCATCAAACCAGTCTCAGGACTGAAGACCATAACAACAACAACAACAGTTGGTCTTAGGAAAATAAGATTCATTAAGCCTGGTGTTCGGTCAAACTGTCTATCAGCTATTTGTATTTTGTCTTCTGTTACAGTTATGGGATGCGTGCCCAACATGTATGGTCTTCCCGGGCTAACGCCGAATGTTCTATCTATATGGCCTGGTGCGTGACTAATAATGAATTCATCAATGGCTTGACTGTCGTTTTGGGTCGTTTTTGTTTTTGGTGAGAGCTGTCGGAGAGACTCAGTAACGGGCTTAAAGGTCTCTCTTAGTGTTTGCTGACGATCAATATACCCTAACCTAAGCAACCGTAATTTCTCTCGGACTGCTTTACGGGCTTGAATGACTTTCTGTTTGGTCGTCGACATATCAACGTATACTAATCAGACGTCTCTGTGACATGAGGCTTTATATATGCATTCATTTTCTTCAGCTTCTTAGTATGATCACGATCACCCTTATCGACAACAATGAGGTCTACATCTATTTTTCTCTGAATATGATCGACCTTTTCAGTTAAGTCGGTTACTTTCTTACTGACTTGATTAACTAGCTCATTTAACTGATTCACCATTCTCAGAAGGGTTTGGTAATAGGTCTCTAGTTCCCTGCGCATACTTGCAACTTTAAGAGCCATAGCTTGAATTTTCGCATCCATGTACAAGCGAATGTTCTGTTTGTGTACACCAATCATCTCAGATTGAGAGGTGGACATACGCGCGAATTTGTCCATGGTATGACGTAGACTGATGTGTTAACGTCTATTACCTTGTTATATATGCAAAATTTCTTGAAAGTTTCGTCTGTATCTACCATCATACAGTTTTCTTGTTTTATCAATAACGAGAAACCCATACTGTGAATGGTTCCAACAGTCTGCACATATCTTTAAGAAATCATTGAACGACATATCCGTCCCCACATATGCTTGGTAAATGTGTCTTAAATTAAGATTGTCTTGCTTGAAGGCTATAATGAGATTTGCGTTATCCCTAACAAGTTGTTTGGGGATTCTGGAATATGTTTGACTTAGATAAAATACGTCAGCACCCATATGGCGACCGAAAGAGAAATATTTGCGAATTTGGTCTTGGTTTTCTACTGCAACATCGTCAAATATGAATACTGTGTTTGGTTTTGTTTCTTCAGGTGGGGGGATATCAGAGCTTTCACTGAATTTTGTGTATGTAATGCCATCTACACCTCGAAATATCTCATGCAAAAGCTGATACTTGGGTTGAAAGAGTGTTTTTGAGAATAGACAGACATGTTCAAATCGGACACCTTGCACATGAGTTAGCAGAGTCATGAGGACATTAGTCTTGCCGCAGTTGGATGGGCCTACAATAATTGCTCTTATATTATCGGGAAGGAGAATTCCGTTTTTCTTGTTCTTCTTCTTCTGCTCTTCACTTGAATCTTCACATGGCCAGTCACCGACAACAAAGTCCTTGTGGTGAGGGTGCTTCACCCAGCCAGCCATGATAGTAAATGAGCCATGTACAAACAAGTACTTGACATATATAGAAAATATAACTGAGAGGATAATAATAATATTTGTGTGTAGCCAGTATAGTTCGATCAATTAACCGATTGAGCTATACTGCCTACACGAGGAACACATGTATGAAGAGTAAGATGGTCATAATTTGAGTAGAATTAAAAAATTATTGGATCAATTTGATTATAATAGGAGTGGTGGTCTGAAATAAAAGAGAAACAGGAGATAAGATTAAATATAAATTATTTATTTAAAAATCATACATTGGATGTACTATTTCTGAGGTGTTATCATAATCTGCACGTTTCTTCTTAGAACCTGTACAATATATACCAAATAATTCTCTTTGGTTGGCAATAAATTCTGCACGTATCTCACGCAATACGATAGGAGACTCTGAGTACTCTGGTTTTTGACACACGCATTTCAATTGGATGTCTGTAGTTTTAATGGCCATATGCGAACGAAGATGCTGCTCAAAATCGTCAATATGTATATTATTAACACGTAGAGAGTTTTTAACATCACTATATGCTGCCTCTATGCTAGGAACCCAACGATTCAGTCTCTCGAGAGCAAACCGTATAGAGGAGTCTAGGCTGAATAATTTGATAACTGATGGATGCCTTAGATAGACGTTGTCGACACCTGATTTAATGCATAAGGCGCAGTCATCATATACAGTAGTAATGGAAAGTGTGACATCGGCAAGACGAATTTCTGGTGGGGGATGAGTTGGATCATATTCGGTGGTCATTTGTTGATTGATGTAGCGCTCTGCATGACAGATCCCGGCCCAGTCGAACTCGGAAATTGGGACTTTAACACTTCTGGAAATATTTTCAATCTCCATTATAGCTTGGATCCCCCAGACATGATGGACGTCTATAGCAATGTTCACACGTTTGGAACCACTGGAGGTTAAATTATATGTCGTGGTGAATAGCGTAGCCGCACTAGACGTATTCTTTTTATTTACAGTATCTAAACTCGGTGGTTGCACTATCACGGGAGTGTTCGATTGTGATGAGTTATATTTAGGCATCCAGTACTGACCACCATTTAGTTGATGTTTAACACCACCAGTGGTTGAATTCGTTGTGTGGTGAGCAGATCGAGCGTCTTCATCACACAAGTTGCTGAGTGGGACGGAGAGCAGCAACTCCTTGTCCTGCTCCAACATGTGAGCTACAGGATCCCACGTGGTCGCTACTGGATCAAATGAGTCGGCTGTCGCTGGTGTAGGTCCGGATGAGATGGTTAATGAAGCTAATGATGATGCAGGTTCGGACGCGTCTGCGGAGATAAGCATGGTTGCGTTTGACTCTGTTGAAAAAAGAAGATGAATGATTAGATATTAGCGAATAAGTGAAAACACTGAATAATAAGGATAATGAACGAGATAGAATAATGTGAAATATGATACTTACTTTTCCGTTTGATCCTGTTCTGAGTGACTGCACTGGAGGTCGACTGGTGCTTCATGATTGTTCTTCTTAGTCTCCCGCTGACTGAGTGACCAAGACTGAGGTCCCGGAACTTAACCTATATATGTCCTACAATGAGGTCATAGGATAGTTGAATCCTATTGGTAGAAGTCGAACATGTGACTCAATTAAGGGATCGTATTGGATACAGCCATTTCCACCACCCCACAAAACCATCAGCTGACTTGATGACAGATTACTCTGGTGGCGGTAATAAAGACTAGAGAGTCAACACGTGCCGGATACACTGCGTGCGACCTTGTTGTTGTCGACTAACGATGCTTTGGAATGGACTCTCTCTATGTCACAACCCACTACGGTAATAAAGACTAGAGAGGCAACACGTGCCAGATACATTGCGTGCGACCTTGTTGTTGTCGACTAACGATGCTTAGGAATGGTGAGGGTGTTATGAAAACAGTTCATAATGACTCTGACGTCATGGCCGCCATCATGGATAACGGTATTTTGGAATGGGACCGGCCTTGTTACAATACTAGTACAATCTCTTGTAGAGAGTTCTCTCAACATTTCAACAATCTGGAGATACTACGAATTTACAAAAGTCGCACTTTGCACTGAACAAGATCAAGTTCCTCGGTCACCAGATTCTGTGAAGGTAAGAGCCATAAAGAACTCTCCAATGCCCAGCAACAAGAAACAGCTGAAAGCCTTTTTCGGAATGTCGTCATTTCCTTTTTCGGAATGTCGTCATTTTTTAGAAGATTTCTCGACGATCAAGTGATGAATGCGGAAGAGCTTCACCAATTGCTACGTAAAAATGTGCCGTGGCGGTGGGCAAGTGAATGTGATATTGCATACCGGCGCATCAAAGATGCCTTAGCAAATGCAAAAATCCTAAGCGGACATGTCACAGGAATTTGGACTAGTGATGATTCTTTGAGCACTCAGCTCGGTGCTCTTCCAGACTAAACAAGTTGATGCAACGCTCTGCCCCATTGCATTCGCGAGCAGAATTTTGTCCTGTTGTTTGTGATATATGACAACTGAATTAGAGGCCATTGCAGTCGCATGGGCTTTTAAAAATTTTTATTATTATTTATGTGATGCATGCATAAAAGAATACTGTGATCATCCAGCCATGTTTTTTTTTTTTTTTTTTTTTTTTTTTTACAACAATGAAAGCTCTTACATGCTAGGTTGTTAAGCTGGACGCCTGCACTCCAGAGTATAACTTCCGAGTCGTGTATATTCAAGGAAGACAAAACCAAATTGCAAATGGCTCTGAGCACTATGCGACTTAGCTTCTCAGGTTATCAGTCGCCTAGAACTTAGAAATAATTAAACCTAACTAACCCAAGGACGTGACACACATCCATGCCAGAGTCAGGATTCGAACCTGTGACCGTAGCGGACGCTCGGTTCCAGACTGCAGCGCCTAGAACCGCAAAGGCCACACCGGCCAGCTTACCAAATTGCAGATGTGCTCTCCAGACATCCTGAAGGTTTACGATCTGAAGTTAGCACCGAACAAGAACAGAATCAGCATTGTATTCTTCTGATGATAGATGTGGAAAGTAAGCGGTACTGTAAAACCATGTGAAAGAATTTAGCAAGTTTACAAAGGGAATGATTCACATTAGTCTTCTGTTCTAGCCAAACTAGCAGTTTTTCCGAGTAGTGAATGATGTACTAGTATTATTTTACAGAAGAAAAGAATCTTCAGATGAATGGCATGTGTGCATCCCGGCGGATTATGTTGAAAGACTGATTGACATACTCATTATGTTTGGGGGCACTGTGATGTGCTGAAATGTGCGAAGAAGATACGTACTCACTGATGCTCTCCCAGCTTGAGAAGGAAAGCACAGCAAGTATTAACAAAATGTCAAGTAACTAAGCCGAATAACCAAGGCAATTTAGACATTTTACATTCAATCCTTCCTGAAAAGCCCTTGCAATTAATTTCTCTGGACGTTTGTGGTCCTGAGCCCCATGCAAGAGGAGGATGTAAATACATTATTGGAGTGCTTGATACATTTTCAAAGTACATTCAGTTATATCCAGTACGTACAGCTACCAGCAACGCCATACTGAAGAAACTTTTTAATGCCTTCATTCCATCCATTGGAAAGCCAGAAGCAATTCTTACAGATAATGCATCTGTATTTACCTGTTACACCTGCAAGAATGCTATGCAAGCAGCAGGCATCAAACATATCAAAACGAGTTGTTACTATCCTGAAACCAGTCCGATAGAAAGAGACTTTGGAGAATTGAACCGGTTTATGAGATCTTACTGCTCCAACAAGCAAACCAACTGGATTGAATACATTGAAGATTTTACTCAGATTATGAATAATTTGCCGCATACTACAACGGGATATACACTGAAGGAACTATTGCTTGATAAAGAAGAAGAAAACGAGTGGACAAAAATGTTACCAAGAATGCTAAGAAGCAGGATAAATTGGGGACAAAAGATTAGGAATGCTTACTTAAATATGTCAGCAGTAGCTGAAAGAAGAAAAATGAAACATGAGCAAAGGATAAATATAAGACAATTGTACGTTATGGGCGATTTGATAATTCTGAGGTTGCACACGAAGCCGTCATCGATTGTCAAGAGGAATAGGAAGTAGCAGGCCTTATATCAAGGCCCTTACATCATGAAGATCCCACATCCTGGGGCATATCTACTGGGATATCCAACTTCGATGAAAGTCAAGGGTGTGTACCCACATAGCCGGCCGCAGTGACCGAGAGATTCTAGGCGCTACAGTCTGGAACCGCGCGACCGCTACGGTCGCAGGTTCGAATCCTGCCTCGGGCATGGATGTGTGTTATGTACTTAGGTTAGTTAGGTTTAAGTAGTTCTAAGTTATAGGGGACTGATGACCTCAGCAGTTAAGTCCATAGTGCTCAGAGCCATTTGAACCATTTTTTTTTTGTACCCACATTAAGGACATTAAAGTATTTTTTAAATAGTGGACTAATAAGTGAAGTATTCATGGAGAAACTACTACAGACATAATATTAATTGATGTGTACATAGTAGTTTAGGTGTTCTTTGATATATTGTGTGAAGACTATGTCAGGAACTATTGAGGAACATTATTGGAAATTAAGTGTGTTTAAGCCAATCGCCACTCACAGGACACTCTTGCACACAGTGGAAGATTTTTTATTCTCTATAGTATAAGTTTTTTACATCTAGTATTAAGGATGGAAGTTAATTTCTTTTGTGAAGATTCACAGTTATATTTTATTTCTTGATCCTGTGTATGGGAAGTTTCTAACTACAGATTTCTCATGTGTCTGATGTCAGTTTGTTGATTAGGTGTTAGTTGTTTGTTTTGTGATTCCTTCATCAAGACAGAGCTATCTTTCTTTCTTTCCTGTCTTTCCACCCTTGCCCTCATGTTTTCCTTATTTTTGTTGATTCTTCAGATCATTAGAATTTTTGTTTTGTTTGTGCTAGCTTTAAGAGCAATTTGCCGAGGAACAGACGGAAACATGATTGATGCTATCCTGGACAGGTAAAAAGGTTTTCTAAAGTAAGTCAGAGATGTGTCAAATAAGACTATGTCATGTGATTATCATTGACTATGTTGCTATATAATAGTGAAATCAAGGAATCGACACAGTAAAACTTCTCCTCACACATTTACTTTCACAACGTGCATTTACAGTGAAGAAGTTATGTATCCGTTGCAGAGGGCAGCACAATCTACAGTCTTCATACAACACCAACAGAAGGCGTAAGAGTCTTTATTCCCCAACATCCTCCCCACCCTGGTCCATCTCGAGGAGGATGACCAGCTGGACTGATCGACAGATCTTCATACCATCTGGTTGGTGGAGGAAGATGCACCATACTTTATTGTCTCTGCTGTAGTTTGCTGTCTTCTTGCAGCAGAACAATCTCTCCAATTTTAGGTTTCCTTTGCCAAGGGTATCCCTCCACCTCACGGTATTGTCTCAGCAGCAGGAGGTATTCAGTCTTCCACCTACGGCAAATGTGATCATTGACCTTTTATCTAAGTCAGAACTCCTTGGCAACGTCCCTTCTAATTGCTGGCTCTGGCCCACATGGAATTGTTACTAATTTCCCACCATTTAGAAAGTGGGTTCAAATGGTTCAAATGGTTCTAAGCACTATGGGACTTAACATCTGAGGTCATCAGTCCCCTAGACTTAGAACTACTTAAACCTAACTAACCTAAGGACATCACACACATCCATGCCCGAGGCAGGATTCGAACCTGCGACCGTAGCAGCAGCGCGGTTCCGGAATGAAGCGCCAAAAACTGCTCGGCCACAGCGGCCGACTAGAAATTTGGCTGCCGTTAATGCAGTATCACTCTCTCCTTGACTGATGGGTCGTGAGTTTATTGCGGCTTCTATGCTGATAAAGGTAGTGTTCAGACACTCTTCAGCCACCTGGAAGCGACCACGCACTTTCCTCAAGCGTCGCTTGATAGAACCTATTATGCACTCACACCAGCACTGTCTATAACACTCGCTACGAAATCGTCCATGAATACTGAGTTGTTTACAAGACCTGAAGCTTGTGGATATTTTTCACTATTTAGTGCTGTTAGCTGCATTATGGCAGCTGACAAAAGGAATGGGCTTGATGCAAGTCCAAATGGCAAACGTTTTAAGTGATATGTAATCATGTCGTTTGTGGTCATGTAGGAACCTATTCCAGCTTGTTCACCACGATACCAAAAGAACGTCATGAGTTCTCTGTCCTCTTCATTCAACGTTAACTGCAGGGAAGCTTGATCCACATCACACACTAATCCCGTCGGAAGTGTGCAGAATCGTAATAAGGTTGCCAGAATATCTGGGAGTAAATTTCGTCCCTTTTCAGTGGCATCATTCAGTGATAGACACTCTGGCTCATGTGAGAATGCATCGAAGACTATTCTGTACTTCAGACTTCCACTGCTGCGTTTCTTCCCGATGTGGTGTGGCAGGTAGAATGTTTTTCCAGCAGTACAGTCCTCGGGTGCTACCTCTATCTGATCCTTCTTAATATACTCCGGCATGGTCTCATGGTAAATGACCTTCGGCTCTTCATTCGCTTGCAGCTTGTTTTGCAAGTAGCGAAGACGCGCTTCAGCAGTTGTGCTGTTGCAGGAGAAAAGCATATCCTTCTTTCGAGGCAGGGATACGACACTGCGACCATATTCCACGCAGTATGACTCTTGGAATTCTTGATAAATAGTGTGGTCAATGGGCGTTAATGCTCGCTCTTGATTTTCTGCTATCCCGATTGTCTCCAGGTCTCAAAATCGGAGCACTGACTCATCAGACATATCACTGAAGCTGACCTGAATAAAATTGACAGTTTCTATGCTGACGGTGGTACTAGATCTGTTTCCGCTGAGAACATATCCGAAGATTGTTGGGAGAAGAACCAGTGATGGTAGTAACTTGATTGGTTGTTCCAATGTCACGATTCTCCAGTAATATCAGCTCCAATCAGGATCTCAATAGGTAGATCTTCAGTGCCTCCTTTAGGATCTACCAACGGTGTACCATCCCTCAAAGCCATATCTCCTACATCTTGTGGCACTGTTGGTTGTGGTGAAAAATCATTTGTGCTTTCAAAGGCTGTCATTGATATGTGGGCATTGGTGGAGCACCCCATTATATTAAACTGCACCTTCCTCCTTGAGAGGGATGAACAGTAAGTGGATTCAAAAGTTCTTATCTCCAGAGTAGTGCTTCCAGTGACACTTAGTTGGAGAGATTCAATCAGTGAATGGTGAATGAAACTCGACTGACTCCCTGTGTCCAGGATGTCACGTGTATGTTTGCTCTTACCAGTTGGTCCTATGATACTTGCACAAGCAGTCTACAGGTATGTAAAGGTAGAAGTCATAGTTTCAATTTTATTTATTGTTGTGGTGTGGCTACTACAGATGGAAATGTGATGCTCACCCTCACATTTCGCACAGGAAACACTGATTTTTGTTGTGCTCATGTCCAAGGCATAGGAAGCAACGGTTCATTGTCTTGAGGGCGTCTGTTCATACCTGCAAGCTTGCACTCTTTTGGCAGTCTTGGCCCCAGTGCCCTCTTTCGTTGCAAGTCACACAGAAGGGCTCTGAATTTTATTGTTTCTTCTTCTTGTCCCCCTTCGTTTTAACCTTTACATGGAATGCAGATGCTGTTGGTACTTAATTTGCGTGTGGAACAGTATCTCCACGAATTTTGCATGTGTTGATAGCTCCTTCCACCTCTTCATTTAGGTACTCCGTAAGGCATGTGAGGTTCCGTTCTTCAGTCTTGTGCCTTCGGGCACGCACAAGCCAATCTTTGCAAATTTCTTCAGGAAAGGCTCGAAGAAGTTTGGGTGCAAGCACCCTTTCACAAGAGACCACATTTTCGCCTAGTGCTCGTAGTGCTTGGATGCACTTATGGCACTCATTGTAGGTGGAATTGAGAGCCTCTGGACTGCCTGAAGTCGAAGTGTTAAGATTCTCCATGAAATCCAGTTGACTTTGACTAATTCTGTTCTTATCCCAAATTTGCTTAGTCTGCTCACATGCGTAAGCTGTAACAGCAGTGTCATCGATCAAGTCCTTAGGTTCCCCATCAAGACAACCACAGAGGAATACATGCTTGTTCATAGTTGTCGCCATCGGATTCACCTCTATGGAACTGTGAACTGCTCCCAAAATCGAGGCCAAGCTTCTGTGTCCCCTGAGAATGAGCGCAGGTTGATAGTAAGCAATTTTATGTCCATACAGGCGTGTTGTTGAGCCGCTGACGTCGCATTTCTGTCCCTTGAGCGTGCTGCTCCTAGAAGGCCTTTCGCCATTCGGAGGGCGCGTTTTCATCTATTAGTATATTCTTTCCAAGCTTCTGTGTCGTCTTCGTCTTCAGAGTCATCCAGCATGTCCTGTATTGTATCTTTGAGTGTGGCCAGCTCTCCCAATGTTTCCTGTAGGTGTTCCTGGAAGTGTTTGACTTCTTCTGCT
Source organism: Schistocerca cancellata (assembly GCF_023864275.1). Classification (NCBI taxonomy): domain Eukaryota; kingdom Metazoa; phylum Arthropoda; class Insecta; order Orthoptera; family Acrididae; genus Schistocerca; species Schistocerca cancellata. Next base: position 564,202,435 of record NC_064626.1, read on the forward strand.
GCTGTAGAACCGTCGAAAGCGTTTATTTGGCTGACGAAAGACGTGGCATTCGGTCGCAAAGTCGTCCGCCTACGCCGCAATTTTCCCAAAGTCGTAGCTACCGCTTCTGTCATGGCGAGCTGGTGGTTTTGCTTTCTGTCGCGAGAGTGCGTTCAAGGACAATATACCCCCATCAGTTGAATGCTGTCACTAAGCGATGGCACTGTCCTGCAGTGTGAGCCGTTACCCATAGCAGTGGTCGCTGTTTCTAACAGATGGCGCTGCAGTCTACTAATACTTTACCAGTCCCCTTTGTGCTTTGCAAATAATACGCCATCTGCCCTATATTGCTCTGCCACCAACAAACATGCACCAATTAACCATATACAAATCAATCGACCCATAATGTCCTTTGTTGCAGTTTCAGAGCAATGCCGCAACTTATCTGTGTGAGCTGAACATGCGTGACGTGACCGTAGTTTGAAATTGAAGTCACTCAAAACCTTCTATGTCGGTGTCGAGTCCTCTTTAGCGTGTAGTAGCACTCTTTCTCTTCATGCACTTACGGGTTTCGGCACCAAAATGTTGCTACACACTAGTGAAATCAATGAATTGTCACAGTAAAACTTCTGCTCACACACAGTTATTTTCACAACGTCCATTTACAGTGAAGAAGTTATATATCCACTGCAGAGGGCAACCCAATCACCTGTCCTAACACAACACCAACAGACGGCGTAAGAGTATTTCCCGACAGAATGATTGCATGATGCAACCTGACTATAGCCCGTATCAACCATACGGTGCTTCGCACATAGAGGCCGAGCGGAAAGGAAGTACACAACTGGCCACTAAAATTGCTAAACCACGAAGATGACATGCTACTGACGCGAAATTTAACCGACAGGAAGAAGATGCTGTCATATGCAAATGATAAGCTTTTCAGAGCATTCACTCAAGGTTGGCGCTGGTGGCGACACCTACAACGAGCTGACAAAAGTTTCCAACCGATTTCTCATACACAAACAGCAGTTGACCGGCGTTGCCTGGTGAAACGTTGTTGTGATGCCTCGTGTAAGGAGGAGAAATGCGTACCATCACGCTTCCGACTTTGATAAAGGTCGGATTGTAGCCTATCGCGATTGCGGTTTATCGTATCGCGACATTGCTGCTCGCTTTTGGTCGAGATCCAATGACTGTGAGCAGAATATGGAATCGGTGGATTCAGGAGGGTAATAAGAAACGCCGTGCTGGATCCCAACGGCCTCGTATCAGTAGCAGTCGAGATGACAGGCATCTTATCCGCATGGCTGTAACGGATCGTGCAGCCACGTCTCGATCCCTGAGTCAACACATGGGGGCGTTTGCAAGACAACAACCATCTGCACGAACAGTTCGACGACGTTTGCAGCAGCATGGACTATCAGCTCGGAGACCATGGCTGCGGTTACCCTTGACGCTGCATCACAGACAGGAGCACATGCGATGATGTACTCCACAACGAACCTGGGTGCACAAGTGGCAAAACGTTATTTTTTCGGATGAATCTAGGTTCCGTTTACAGCATCATGATGGTCGCATCCGTGTTTGGTGACACTGCAGTGAACGCACATTGGAAGCGTGTATTCGTCATCGCCATACTGGCGTATCACCCGGCGTGATGGTATGGGGTTCCATTGGTTACACGTCTCGGTCACCTCTTGTTTGCATTGACGTCACTTTGAACAGTGGCCGTTACATTTCAGATGTATTACGACCCGTGGCTCTACCCTTCGGTTGATCCCTGCGAAACCCTACATTTCAGCAGGATAATGCACGACCGCATGTTGCAGTTCCTGTACGGGCCTTTCTGGACTGCTGCCCTGGCCAGCACATTCTCCAGATCTCTCACCAACTGAAGTCGTCTGGTCAGTGGTGGCCGAGCAACTGGCTCGAACAATACGCCAGTCACTACTCTTGATGAACTGTGGTATCTTGTTGAAGCTGCATTGGCAGCTGCACTTGTACACGCTATCCAAGCTCTGTTTGACTCAATGCCGTTATTACGGCCATAGGTTGTTGTTCTGGGCACTGATTTCTCAGGATCTATGCACCCAAATTGCTTGAAAATGTAATCACATGTCAGTTCTAGTATAATATATTTGTCCAATGAATACCCGTTTATCATCTGCATTTCTTCTTGGTGTAGCAATTTTAATGGCCAGTAGTGTATGAGGAGATGAGAATTGCAAATGCGCGGCAGCTACAGCGGGCAGAGTCCAGGTTGCCGAACTGCATTGCTGCAGACAACAGTCAGGCTCGTTTGCCTACGGTACACTGTATTATACGTTCAAATGTGTGAGGGGAATAATAAATATTATAACCAGTTTCGATCAGTCGTCATGAGAGAGATATTAATTCACATCATGACGATGTTGCGTCCACTGCTCATAGATTTAGTCTGCGTGACGTCGGGAGGCGTGAACAGCTGACTCAGCTTTTTGAAGACGTGAAGTACAATTTTTCTCGAAACGGTTATTGTCTAACGACAAGGTCATTGAAACTGCTTGCAATAATTACAGCTTATTGCGATTTGCATTGCATTATAAGTAAAAATTTAGTACACAACAAAATTAACTTCAAGCAGAAACCGAAATCGTTATATTTGCTTGACAACGGCTTTTGCACAAAAATATTTTTAAAAATGTGTAAGGTGAGTGTGTGGATGTGTTTGACTATAGTTAAGTGTAATCGCTACTTGTAGAAAAGAATTAGTGGTAGGAGAGATTAACATAAAAGACTATCATAAAATGGTCAGTAAGTTGTCATATTTTTCATTGTTAATGGGCATTATTAAACTAACTCGTTCGACTTTCATTACAGTGAGAGACCGCATTTGTAATCCAGTGAACAAGCAAACAATTAACCGCCATCTGCGAATAACTCCTGGGAATCTGACCGATAACATCGAAAACCACCGATATCTCAACAAGTAAGAGTTTCTGCCATTTTAGGGTTTTATCCAGTTCGTGCCTTGAAAAAAACGAAGGTTTACAACATGGTGAGAGAAGCTTAATTTCTCCTTGGGAACATTATAGTTTATGTAATTAATCGGATACAAGGTCCTAATCAGAAAGGCTAGGAAGTTCTTATTATGTATGCAACTGGTATGTTGACAAACACATTTTTTAAACCATGAGTCTTTAAATCTAGGAAATATTATTACTTTGTTCCAAAGTCTACATCATAATACCATTGTCACTTCTATTTGATTCTGTTCCCGAACAATCTGATTGTAAATTTATGATGATAGGTTCAAGGCTTATATCCATCATCACTTCCCTGTCAAATTCTTCTTTCTGAACCTTTTCAGCATGCCACACAGACTGTGCCCACGCTACAGGTGGGATGTTGTCTGTTACCTCATTGTGTATTGCCTCATGCACAAGCGATTCACAGTACGTTATCTTGAATGTTTCGTTTCTTTCGTTTCTTTTCTCCCACACAGTCTTAAAACACTATGCCCAAATTTATTCCATGGGACTGCAATGACAATGACACATGGGTAAACGCAAAACTGTGTGATCCCATTAATGTGCAAGGAAGTCAAGTTTGTATGTTCTGTCAAGTGACTTGTATATATTAACGAGCTGCAGGAGATTGGCACGAGTCTGGTTTATAAGGTGCTTCATATTTTTAAGCTGGAGAAAAATATTCGCTTTTCTGGTGTTTGCACTTGATGTTTTCTCTATAACAGTTGATTTATAACTGGCAATGATCGACTTCGAAGCAAGGTATGACAAGAATTGTGAACCACGTCCCAAAACTGACAGGGTTCATTGCCGAATGGTAATCATGTTGTTTTTCCTACACGTAAATACAAGTTTATCCTCAGAAGTAAAACCAGAAGAGTCAGCAAGCAGAATAATTACACGAGAACTTATCCCTATGAGAACTTTAAAACTGCCAGTACAATCACTCATTTTCCAGCAGATCTTCTTGGAATGATTCAAATTGACCCATGATTCATCAAGGTAATACACTGTTGAACTACCTCCTTCTCTTGTATCGTGAATCTTTATATGGGATATAGTTCGTGCTGCACCTATGTCACTTCTGTGAACTAAAAACTCTCTTCTGAACCTATCTGGAACCAACGCGTCTTTAAAAAAATTTTTTGCTTTGCCGAAGCACTTAGCACTGAAGCCTGCATAACTGCTTAACGTTTTTGTTATGTTGGGCATTCCTCAACCACATGGAGCACTTTAAAACATCGTTATTAAAACCGTCCATTTATGTTACAGGTTCCTTGTGATTTCGATGCTTTCCAGGCGACACGAAACCAACTGTTTCTACAGTTCCTACATCCCTGACATTTTTGTTTACAAATCTTTTTACAGTTCTCTTGCCGACACGACATGATTCTGAGGTCCGTTCCTGTGTTTTCCGGTGTCAACAGTAGGAGACCTGTTTCTAAATTCACCTTTGAAAAAGTTATAACTGCAGTAAATAATCCACCTTATCTGCTTCACATTTATTGCCGTCACCTGACTTTTCATTTAATCGCACTTAAACATTTACAAGATGCACATTCACAGTTATGCTGCTGAAAGAAAAAAAAGGGAAAAAAATTGATAGTTTAATGAATAATTCGGTTGTCGCGAAGTATGGCAACAGTGCAGCATGTAGGAGCGAGGTTCTCGCTCTCTATCTGTAGCTCTCTGCCAGCTGCTTGGACAGAGAATGAATATTATTGGCCGCCAGTGGCTAGTGGAGGGGGATGTGCAGAACGGCTGAAAATTGGGCCGCCTTCTTACATGACACGAACCTTAGTGACTGAGAAGAACAGTGGCCTTGGGTATTGTGTTAATCGCCTTCTGCGAGATGAACAGTGAACCATATTCTTGTGATTTTGTGTTAGGTGATGAACTGTCTTTTCGCCCATCTTGCGTTCAAGTGTTGACCTTTGACAGTGTCGCAAAATTCCTTGGGTTTTTGTGTTGTTGTTTTGGAAGGGTGTTACTATGCATGGACAGTGTGTTTCTGATCAATTGCTAGTGCACATGAGGAATTTTGCACTGTTCTTCGCTGAAGAAACTTTGTCTGAGTGAATGTAAGTGTCGATTACAGGAAAACATACCTGTATTGGGAAGTTTTCTTCAGTTTACATGACTGTGTTGTGAGAGGTTTTTTTTTTTTTGTTTTTCGTGACACAATGTGCAAACCAGCAGTACCGAAGTTGAGTATTTGTTGACAGAAGCGAGTCAGAATGTGAAACTAACCCAATTCCATTTCAGATAGGCGCTGTGGCGATTCATTTAGTCTTTTCTAATTCACATTTCTTTTACATATCGCAAGAACATCTGTCTTGCCACTGTGAGGCCTTGATCATACGATCCCGTGTACAGCCCCGCCAAACCTGCACTACCAGTATCTCACCGCACCTTGGACGACAGCATTCCTTTCCAGTTTACATCCAGCTTCTCACCATTCTTCAACATTCGTCGACACCATCGTTCGTCAGCATCGGCATCTTTTGCAGATATAATACATTCAAATCATTCAAGATGAATTACATACAATTTTTCTGTGCGGAACTTGTTGTAATTGTGTGTTGTGTGTTGTTGAATTTTGCTGTAATAGTTACTGATGCTATTGAGCAAAACCTCTCTGGATAGAGGCATTGGCAGGTTTTAGGGCTCATTTTCCTGGTCAGCGTCGCCCAAAAGGGTGCCCCACTTCTTGTTAAACCGTTTATTCTGAGCGCAAACTATAAATTTATCCAACCACGTGCAACATAAACCACTGTTAAGAGAAAACTGTTTCCATTATTATCTGAAGAAATCATCAATTTATTCATTAATGTTTAAAATTTAAGGCAAATTCTCTGTTAATCTTTTCAAAACCATTAAAAATTGTGGACACGAAATGTATCTATGCCAGAAAAATTTCGTTCCCAAGAAGGGCTATGTAGTATCGTTGAGAGAATTTGACATTTCATTGTGTTCTCTGTCTTACGACATGTGTGCGAAAATAGCAAAAGCAGGTTTGCCAACAGTTAATGTGAGCTCCCCACCAGTTTCAAGTGCAAAAGCAATTTTGCCAACAGTTAAAGTGAGCTCCCCACCAGTTTCAAGTGCAAAAGCAACCAGAAAACCTCTAACAAACTCTCATAATAGCTAAAATTTCCACTAAAACTTTTTAATTATGATGAAAGCAAAAAATAAGTATATTAGTAATTAGTTTCCTTCATTATTAAGTAATAAAATATTGACAATCATTAAATGAACATAAAATAAATAAATCAGCAAGTCAAGGTCAGGAACATACAAAAACTTCTACAACAACAGCTATTTATTTAAATGAATTCGTCCTCTTCAGATGAAACATCTTTGACTGCATCATCATCATCGTCGTTGTCGTCATCGGTTTCAGATTGATACGACTCTTTGATACCGATTTCTTTTACAATGTTTGTTGGAATTTCATATTCGTTGCAACATTTTCCTTCCAGCCTCAAACTGCAGAGTATTCTTATTACAGCAATTAAAAGATTTAACTTCATTCTATTCCTCTGCTTGTTTTTGTTACATTCATACTGCTAAATAATATCTCAACATCGGCGTTCGAAAGAGGCAGTATCAGGAGAGTAATCGTAAAAGACGCTAATTCTTCAAATCTGTATTCCCCTTGAGCATTATGGTCTCCTTGCAGTTCAACAAATGAATTTGTCGCCACTGATCATCCACTCTTGCTATAAATTCTGCATTCTTATTGAACTGAGCCATTATATCAATTAGATTTTCTTTGTTGTGATTAAATGCTTATTCTACCCTTATTCCGGAAATTTTTTTCACCAACGCCAGATTTCCTGGTAACCTGTTTTGTTATTTCTTCAGTCAGACACACTATAAATGTTGCACACCCATTACGCAACATTTCTTCGTCTGCCCGTGGTAACCCTTTTTCTGTCATTTCAAGCAACTGCTTTTCATAGCGGAATACCAGATAACATCATCAATCGAAGAAATCATGAACATTTTGAGTAAAAATATTAACTTTATTTGCAGGTAATGTAACTTTGCTGACAAGCATATCTATCAGGTTGGTCAACTCAAAGAGTCTGGTGTGATCTGTATCTTTCAACTCGAACAGTTTATTGACTGTTTATTTTAATTAATATTGGATATAAAAATGAAATATATGCGTAATTAATCTCGTTCCCATACAAAGCGTGTAACAACTCTCCCATGTGACACTTTTCGCGCACTTTAGCTACGGAAAATGGGTTTTTAGCTCTGACCATTGCGTGTATATTCTTGATACAGCGGATTCTATTCATAACCACCTTTTCTGGCATGCTTGAACTATTTTTAACGGTTTCTGTCGGTCGTTAATGGTTTTGTAAAGCTCCTTATAAAGAGATTGTATGGAAGCAGAGCGACTAAACGAATGATATGTCTCTTCAATTAAAAACTCAAAATTTATCAGTAAAAATTCTCTTGCAGCAGCTGAAACAGCCAGCTGCAAGGAATGGCACAAGCAACCTACTAGAATCAGGTGTGGTACCTCTTCATTCAGTTTCGTAAATAGTCCATTATTTACTCCAACCATGGCAGAGGCATTATATGTACCAATGCCCATTAAATTTTTAAGGCTAAATCGAATCGTTGAAGTGTCTTCTTTATAGCAGACACAATAGCTTCAGCATTACACTCATGCAGTTAGCAAGGTCAAGATACGTAAATACTATTTTTTGGTGTAATTTACTGTAATAAAATATTATCAATCCCAAGTATTTATGTACAGCATTATCAGTAGATTCATCAATTAATTAATCTTTGCAATCTTGTTTTAGAACGTCAGTGGACTGAGGTGCTAACACGGTTTTTATGACTGAGGTACACTTAGTTCGGTGCAGCTGAACTTTTCGATATATTTTTCATGACTCTGATTAATCACCTCTTTCAAATTGTCGACTTCACGTATAATAGTACGCTTGGCTGTGAATAACGCCAGTCTTGCATCTTCCTCTTTTTATTCCCCATGGGCTCTTGACTTAAAAGCAATTTTAGGCTCCATAGTTACAAACTGCCATAATTTACTTAGTCAAAGAGTGGTCAAAGATATAAAACCGATCAATGAATGACTGATCAATTTAAAAGAAGGTTGCATACCTTTATATTTTGTAGATGCTTCTTTGACATCCCATGAGATTTCAAATCTTCATAGTGACTCCTTAAAACTGTACCACAACATCTTCACTTCGCTACCTGACTACTACTTACAATAACTTGAAGTCAATCTTTTAAATGTGGGTCTTGAAATCAAGAATCCCGAAACTTCTGCGTATATTGTGGTTTCGGGATAGTTAGACACGTATGAATTCGTGAATTAATACCATACACTGAGAGTCACAGTTGTATAATGCACACCACGAATAAGCACTCAGTGTTTATTCGAAGCGACAGTGAAATAAATGAGCACCCATTGTTTGAAACCGGTTGCTGCACTCCCTGCACCTGCGCAAGCCGCCTTCGCTCGTGAAATGAAGTATAACTAGGTGCTATTAAATACTGTCTATATAGTCTGTCGAGTATGATGGTTTGTTTCACGTCACATTGTAATGCATCAGCATTGTCTTCGTAGTAGAAGTTCAATACTCCTGAAATGAAACAAAGTAGAAATAACATACTTCGAAACATTTAATAGTATTTTCAGTAACTGAAACTGTATTCTGCTAAACCACTTTAAAATCTACCGGCCACTAGAAGCTATATTTCGCCACCAAAAGGTGGGTAGAAGCCTCCAATTTTAGTGGAGTCATATACTTACAATGCATCGAAATCGAGCAATTCACAGACGGATTCGATGTTGTACCACCATACAGACCTTCAGAGGTGGTGGTCCAGATTGCTGTACACACCAGTACCTCTAATACCCACTAGCACGTCCTTTTTGTATTGATGCATGCCTGTACTCGTCGTGGCATACTATCCACAAGTTCATCAAGGCACTGTTGGTCCAGATTGTCCCACTCCTCAACGGCGATTCGGCGCAGAACCCTCAGAGTGGTTGGTGGGTCACGTCATCCTTTTCAATCAATCTCAGGCATGTTCGATAGGGTTCATGTCTGAGGAAAATGCTGGTTTCTCTAGTCGAGCGATATCGTTAACCGAGAAGTTGGACCAGATCAAGATTAAAGCCTTGTCTGGGGCCCTGAGGAGGAAACTACTCAGAGAACAGAGGAAAAAGAAGGGAAACAATGGCTTCCTAAAGACAAATGGAGGGAATTAAAGGGACTTGAACCTAAGACCCCCAAGAAAAAACTGTCTCAGTTTAGAGGGGATACGCAGATCCCCACAACGTCTAAGACAGGCAGCAAGAGGGTAAGTGAGGAAACTAAGACTCTCTCCTTCCTGGATAAGCGAGCCCAGAGAAAACTGAGGCAAGAAAAAGGGAAACAGACCTATAGTACCGCAGGCTCTGTTTTTAAGATGGCAGTCATCCAGGAAGGCTATCCACTGGTTGTCATCACCTCGCAGCAGGAGGAATCTGTACAGATGGCCCTGTTTGAAATGATTGTGGGGGAGGGGGGGGGGACGCTGGTCCAGGACCCAACTTCAGGAGGGTCTATCTAGATCGTGGTGCCCTCATTTTTGTCTGTGAGAGGGTGCACAAGGTGGAATGGCTTAAGGACAAGGTACCCACGATATGCTCATGGGAAGATGCGAAGCTGCTGGTCAAGATGGCAGCGGAACTTCTTAAGACTGCAAAGGTATCGATATGGGTACCAAAGATCCTTCAGAATGTCTCTCCTAAGACTTCGTTCGCGAAAATAGGGGCTCAGAACCCAAAAGTCTCGACAGAAGACTGGAGAGTGATCAACCAGAAGGTTGTACTGGAAGGACGAACCCTGGTGGTGGAGGTCGGAGAGAAGTCCCTGAATGCGATGCGAGAGCAGGTCACCGTCAGGCTTCTCAAAGACCTCAAAGACAATGATGGCAACAAGGCGGTGACTGGAGGTGCTGCAGATTAATCTCCAACACAGTAAAGGGGCGTCTGCTGCCCTGAGCCGCTACCTGGGGAGGCAGGAAGTGGACATGGACCTGATATAAGAACGCTACTTATATAAAGGGGGCGTATTGGACCTCGGTGGCACTGGAGGTAAGCTGATTTGTGCTAGAAATCTAAGAAACTCCAGAACATGCATCTATGTAAGAAATGGAATTTCTTTCATGCCACTGATGAATTTCTGTTCCAGGAACCTAATGACCGTTAAAATGCAGCAATGTGAGGGAAATTATTTGGGCCTGAGCATACCTTCCTTACGAAGACAGCTCTCTTCCTCCTTTGGAGGTGAAGAGACTGGTAGAGGCTTGCAATTGGCAACGTGACCAACTGCTGGTGGGATGCGACGCCAATGCTCACAGCCTAGTGTGGGGCAGCAAGGAAACCAACAGCAGAGGTGAGTACCTTCTTGAATTTCTTTTAGCTAGCAACTTGAAGGTCCTGAATAGGGGCAATGAACCTACATTCAGGAACAGCAGAAGGGAAGAAGTAATTGACATAACTATTGGTTCCAAGATGATGGGCAGCTATGTCAAACAATGGCATGTGGTGTTAGAGCCATCCTCATTGGACCGCATGTACATTAAATTGAAGGTTTAAATGGGAATCAGACAGACCACAACCTATAGGAATCCCAGGAAAGCAGACTGGGACACATATAGGAGGGACCTTGACTTAGGTTTATCAGAAATTAAAACCTCGATAAGGAAACCAGTAGAGTTTGAGAAAGTAGCAGAGGCTGTTACCCCTGCCATAGTGACCTCATATTAGGACAACTGCACAATCACCAAGAAGTGCACAAATAGAAGTGTGCCATGATGGAATAATAACTTAGAAATACAAAGAAAACAGGTACAAAGACTGTTAAATACTGAGAGACGTAAACGACAACAGGCTAAATATCGTGAGGCCCTTGTCAACTACAACCTCGCAATCAGACAAGCAAAGAAGTCATCCTGGAAAGCATACTGTGAGAAAGTGGAGAGCACAACTCCTCAAGCCAGACTTCACAGAATCCTCAGTAGAGTACCAATTAATCCAGGAGGTACGTTGAGGAAGGAGGATGGGGTACATACAAAGACAGCACATGAGATGCTGGAACTGCTCCTCAAAACTCACTGTCCTTAATATGCTCTGACGGACAACACAGACCAGAATGTGATCCCGGAGAGACAATGGTTCTCAGGCACTCGAAGAGAGGACTGGGAATCGGCCAAGGAGTGTGTGGACTGTGATATAATCCAATGGGCGGTGGGATCATTGCAACCATTCAAGTCACCTGGCCCAGATGGAATTTTTCCAGCTCTCTCACAACAGGCAGGAGATAATCTCATAAGAGTCCTATGCAGGTTATTCAGGTTTAGCCTAACAGTAGGCATCAATGTTTGAAGGGCAGTGAAGGTTGTCTTCACTCCAAAGACACCCAAAGATCATACGAAGGCCAAGGATATGAGACCAATCAGTCTGTCCTCCGTCATTCTCAAAACATTGGAAAAATTGGTTAATTTATACGTTGTGGGGAGGAGGCTAATTAGAGCCCCTCTACATTCAGACCAGCATGCATATCAACCAGGTAAATCATATGATACAGCTCACCACCAACTCGTTGAGAAGGTAGAGAAAGCACTTCACTTCCAAGAAGTAGCCCTCTGCATCTTCCTGGATATCAAGGGGGCCTTCAGTAACACGATCTTCGATTCCATGGTAAAGGCAGCAGAGGTGCATGACCTAGGGACCATTATATGTAGGTGGACCAGGGCCATGTTTAGTGGAAGGAAGGTAGAAGCTACCATGATGAATGAAAAGATGGTAATTAACACCACTAGAGACTGCCCACAAGGAGGAGTTCTGTCCCCTTTATTGTGGAATCTAGTGGTGAACGAACTCATTGAGGAACTAAATTCCAGATAATGCTTCTGCCAAAGATACGCAAATGACTTTGCCATAGTAATACTTGGCTAAATTACTGACACAGTTAGAAATATGGCACAAGGAGGATTGTACATTATGCAAAATTGGTGCATTAAATAGGATCTGAGGGTTAATCCTAAGAAGACTGTTGTGGTGCCATTTATGAAGAGGCATATCCAACACTCAAGTTGGAATCTAAAGCTCTTCGATGAAACTCTGTCTGTGAAGGGGATAGAGAAGTATCTAGCGGTAACCTTAGATAAGAAACTAACGTGGACGCCTCACATTAAGAGTATCTGCTCCAAGACAAAAAGTACTCTAGTGAGTGCCAGAAGGGCCTGTGGTAAAAACTGGGGCCTAAGCCCCAGAGGTATGCACTGGACATACACCTCAGTGGTTAGACCTAGGATTTCCTACAGGGCCGTAGTGTGGTGGAAGAAGGTAGAACAGTGGGTTACAGCTAAGGAGCTTGTTAAGGTGCAGAGACTGGTCTGCTTAGCCATAACAGGCGGAATTAGCAGCACAACAACCGCTGGGATGGAAGCCATGCTCGATATACCTCCACTACACCTTTGGGTCAAGATGGAGGCAGCAACTGGATTATACAGACTTAAAACTGACAAAAACTTGACCTCATCGGGATATCCAGAATCACACAGTAACATAGTGAGTGAGGTAAACATAGGAATGGCTGGGGAAATGCCTGCCGACTATATAATAACTCCCAACTGCTTCAACAAGTCTTACAGCATAACTGGGAGCAGGGAGCAGTGGGCAAAAACAGTTCGACACCATACGGGGGCCATTGTTTGGTTCTCCGATGGATCAAAATCAGATCAAGGCGCTGGGGCAGGGGTGTACAGGGTTCAGCCAAGACTGGAGTGCATCATCTCTCTAGGAAAACTGGCCTCTGTATTCCAAACTGAAATTACTGCAATTAGGGCATGTGTGGAGGAGAATATGCATAGGTGCTACAACAACCATAGCATCTACATCTATTCAGACAGCCAGGTAGCCTTGAAATCACTTGCAGCTCCTGCAACAAGATCTAAGATCGTTGCAGAATGCCACAGGGCTCTGGTGGAGCTAGGGGGAAGCAATAGGATAAACCTAATGTAGGCCCCTGGCCACTCGGAAATCTGTGGCAATGAACAAGCCGACAGATTGGACAGGATGGGGGCAACGACTCCATTTATTGGACCGGAACCTGTCCTAACAATCACCAAGGTTATGATCAAACTAGAACTACGGAACTGGCTCAGAAAACAGCACGTAGAATATTGGACCAAGGTCCAGAAACAAAAACATGGTAAGATAATGATGCCCAAGCCATGTTTTAAAAGAATCTCTGAAATGCTGGGAGTGAACAGGAAAAAGATCAAACTCATGACTGGACTGATAACTGGCCATGGGAATTTCAAAGAACACCTACACACGATGGGTATAACGGAAAAAGACCCTAAATGTAGGATCTGTGATGAGGGTTAAGAAACTGCATCACACCTAATCTTCGAAAGCATGGCATTGGAGAGCAAAAGATACAGAATCTTCCGGACAACTAGACCTGAAGAAATTGTGTCTAACGCAAAACTGGTAAAGCGACTCCTCACACTATTTAAGGGCATTGGTTGGCTTCACTAGATATACAGGGAGCGATACCGCACAATCAACGCGGTTTCGGTGCGGGCAGTGGCGGGTTATACCTATGCTGTTTTAACTATATACACTCCTGGAAATTGAAATAAGAACACCGTGAATTCATTGTCCCAGGAAGGGGAAACTTTATTGACACATTCCTGGGGTCAGATACATCACATGATCACACTGACAGAACCACAGGCACATAGACACAGGCAACAGAGCATGCACAATGTCGGCACTAGTACAGTGTATATCCACCTTTCGCAGCAATGCAGGCTGCTATTCTCCCATGGAGACGATCGTAGAGATGCTGGATGTAGTCCTGTGGAACGGCTTGCTATGCCATTTCCACCTGGCGCCTCAGTTGGACCAGCGTTCGTGCTGGACGTGCAGACCGCGTGAGACGACGCTTCATCCAGTCCCAAACATGCTCAATGGGGGACAGATCCGGAGATCTTGCTGGCCAGGGTAGTTGACTTACACCTTCTAGAGCACGTTGAGTGGCACAGGATACATGCGGACGTGCATTGTCCTGTTAGAACAGCAAGTTCCCTTGCCGGTCTAGGAATGGTAGAACGATGGGTTCGATGACGGTTTGGATGTACCGTGCACTATTCAGTGTCCCCTCGACGATCACCAGTGGTGTACGGCCAGTGTAGGAGATCGCTCCCCACACCATGATGCCGGGTGTTGGCCCTGTGTGCCTCGGTCGTATGCAGTCCTGATTGTGGCGCTCACCTGCACGGCGCCAAACACGCATACGACCATCATTGGCACCAAGGCAGAAGCGACTCTCATCGCTGAAGACGACACGTCTCCATTCGTCCCTCCATTCACGCCTGTCGCGACACCACTGGAGGCGGGCTGCACGATGTTGGGGCGTGAGCGGAAGACGGCCTAACGGTGTGCGGGTCCGTAGCCCAGCTTCATGGAGACGGTTGCGAATGGTCCTCGCCGATACCCCAGGAGCAACAGTGTCCCTAATTTGCTGGGAAGTGGCGGTGCGGTCCCCTACGGCACTGCGTAGGATCCTACGGTCTTGGCGTGCATCCGTGCGTCGCTGCGGTCCGGTCACAGGTCGACGGGCACGCGCACCTTCCGCCGACCACTGGCGACAACATCGATGTACTGTGGAGACCTCACGCCCCACGTGTTGAGCAATTCAGCGGTACGTCCACCCGGCCTCCCGCATGCCCACTATACGCCCTCGCTCAAAGTCCGTCAACTGCACATACGGTTCACGTCCACGCTGTCGCGGCATGCTACCAGTGTTAAAGACTGCGATGGAGCTCCGTATGCCACGGCAAACTGGCTGACACTGACGGCGGCGGTGCACAAATGCTGCGCAGCTAGCGCCATTCGACGGCCTACACCGCGGTTCCTGGTGTGTCCGCTGTGCCGTGCGTGTGATCATTGCTTGTACAGCCCTCTCGCAGTGTCCGGAGCAAGTATGGTGGGTCTGACACACCGGTGTCAATGTGTTCTTTTTTCCATTTCCAGGAGTGTATGACGGTAGTATCTGTTCCCGAAAGAACAGCTACCGTGGATGACCATGCAGCTTTGCTAGAAATGAAATGATAATTAAATGGACACCCTAGCTGCAAACAGACGTTGAAGTACTTCATTGGGGACATGTTGAAAATGTGTGCCCCGACCGGGACTCGAATCCAGGATCTTCTGCTTACATGGCAGACGCTCTATCCATCTGAGCCACCGCGGGCACAGAGGATAGTGCGTCTGCAGGGACTTATTCGTTGCACGCTCCCCGTGAGATCCACTTTCCCAACATGTCCACACCACTACATTCGTAGTGCGCCTAATAGATGTTTGCCCATCATACTCATTACTCGTGGCAGATTAATCTACCAAGTCCCGTACGAGTTCGCACAAGAAGATCAATGGCCGGGAAGCCATAAATATGGCTTGGCATGTAAACTTGTACTACTGTAGTAGGCGTGGGCTTCGTGTCTATCTTGGCTACAATAATGCGTTCACTATGCTGTTTGTAGTAGCTTACCCGCACTCCTATTTTTTTATTCATTATTAAACCTACTCCAGCATTACCCCTGTTTGATTTTGTATTTATAACCCTGTAATCACCTGACCAAAAGTCTTGTTCCTCCTGTGACAGAACTTCACTAATTCCCACTATATCTAACTTTAACCTATCCATTTCCCTTTTTAAATTTTCTAACCTATCTGCTCGATTAAGGGATCTGACATTCCACGCTCCGATCCGTAGAACGCCAGTTTTCTTTCTCCTGATAACGACATCCTCCCGAGTAGTCCCCGCCCGGAGATCCGAATGGGGGACTATTTTACCTCTGGAATATTTTACCCAAGAGGACGCCATCATCATTTAACCATACAGTAAAGTTGCATGCCCTCGGGAAAAATTACGGCTGTAGTTTCCCCTTGCTTTCAGCCGTTCGCAGTACCAGCACAGCAAGGCCGCTTTGGTTAGTGTTACAAGGCCAGATCAGTCAATCATCCAGACTGTTGCCCCTGAAACTACTGAAAAGGCTGCTGCCCCTCTTCAGGCACCACACGTTTGTCTGGCCTCTCAACAGATACCCCTCCGTTGTGGTTGCACCTACGGTACGGCTATCTGTATCGCTGAGGCACGCAAGCCTCCCCACCAACGGTAAGGTCCATGGGTCTTGGGGGGGGGGGGGGTTGATACAAAAGAAATATGACTGTAATCATTTACTCTGTCCACTTATTACGGATGCGAGCAGACATCACACAGAATAAAGCAACATATTTACAATGCAAGTGAATGAGTCTATTACACACAAGAAGTGATAATAAATGTGGAAAACTTTAAATCATCCAATAATTAAACGACATGATGGACTGATGAAGCTGCAGTTCTCCAAGAGGTCTGGTAGCAGACCAGTGTCGTGTAACCGGAAGTCCATATATGAGTTTCAGCTCCGTGGCTGGTATCGCAGCGGAATAGTGGAGAATGCATTCACGAAGGGCGCACGCGAAGCGTTGTATGGGCTGAGCTACTGACCCCGACGTTCACCTCCCGGCGGCAATGGGCCTGGCCTATCGGTTCTTACGCTGACGTTAACATACTCTGACCCGGGGCCAACGAGATATACGAGCCCTGCAACGAACTTGTCTCAACACCCTAGACGGCTTGTCCGCTGCACTTCGCTCGGCTCCGTGCAGGGCCCATGGGAAATCAATACTTGAAAAGCTACCATCTAAAGGTCTGCATTTTGTCATGTGCAATCGAGAACTTGTATGCATTTAAACGCGCAGCCAGTAATTATTAATTTCGTCTGAAAGTTTTTCGCTCCCGACCGGAGACGACTGCTGGCATTCCGTTAAGACCTGCAGTGTCAAGTGCTGTGACGTACGCGTCGCGGCCTGTCTTTCTGGTGCACCTCGACTCTGCTCTGACTCTCGCTTCGCACCGTGCTCTAGGCTCCGCGTGCCGAGTTGCTCACGTTCGCGCTCCTACTCACTTTTTTTTCCTCCGTGCTCGTTTCTACGCGGTGTCCGAATTTTCTGCTGCGCCGTGGTTCGCCTCGCACGTCGAATTTGTTCCGACATGCTCCCCGGATTTGTAGTCGAGCCATCGTCGGCAAGTATAGTTCCATTTGCGCCGACAGTGGCGGTTTCGCGGCGTTTTCACGACTGTGCAGATAGAAAATCTTCGAAAGCTCCTTTTAATGCCGTAAGAAAGGTACATAATTCCTTTAGAAAAGATCGTATGTCATTGGCCGGCAGCTATAAACGTTAAAGATTACGTCAGAAAATTTCCAACTTTGTCCACTGTGACTTAACGGGTACCACTCCCCACTATATTTACTCGTTCTGTATGTACCTGGGGCAGCCTGTCTCAGCTACCTTGCCCTGTGTATGTGGGAAGAGTTTAACGAACACGTATAACTTGCCAGTTCGGAACTTGTAGTCGTCGATGACTGGGCGCTTATATGAAGTAACGACGTTCACACATAGTGTCATGATTGGCCCGTAATCGAATCTGTTTTATTATCCTCCAGAAAATTTCAGTGCGTACGTTCGAAGGACATTAGGTTGTAACATAGATATGGATAACTATTTCGAATGGAATCATGAGGTAATGGTAATTAGCCATGCCTTTGCAGATAAAGTATCCCTTCATTCATCCTATTTAACTAGAAAGGCCATGGAGAACCTGAAGCCGTATGATAGAACTAAGATTTGAAACCTGATGATCCCAAAAGCGAGTCCAGTGTCGGAAAACCTCCGCTATCTCGTTCGGTGTGGGCTAGATTGGGTCAATTAAGGCTGTGTGCTCATAGTATCCAAATGACCATTATACAGGGTGAAGACAAATTCACGCACTCTGACTTCGCTGCGCAATTCCTCACATGCTGGCAAAACAAAAATGTCTCTCGCAAAATTTCGTCCTGCGCACATTTCAAGCAGTAAATGGACGTTGAAGATTGGCAGTCTGGCAACATTGAAATCACATGTATAGTAAGTACATCTCTCAGGAAGCGCAGTAGTGCCGTACAGTTGTTGCACTGGATAGCGTTTTGGATTAGCATGCAAGGGATCAAGGGTTCGATTGGGGGTCAAGGCTTATTTGTTTTTATTTGCTAAAAGTAGCCCGTGTGGTATGGTATCTGACGTCTTAAGCATCATACAGAGATTACAATGGTCTTATACAGAACATCTGCAGTTATGTACTAAGCACACAGGAACGGAAATACACTCCTGGAAATTGAAATAAGAACACCGTGAATTCATTGTCCCAGGAAGGGGAAACTTTATTCACACATTCCTGGGGTCAGATGCATCACATGATCACACTGACAGAACCACAGGCACATAGACACAGGCAACAGAGCATGCACAATGTCGGCACTAGTACAGTGTATATCCACCTTTCGCAGCAATGCAGGCTGCTATTCTCCCATGGAGACGATCGTAGAGATGCTGGATGTAGTCCTGTGGAACGGCTTGCCATGCCATTTCCACCTGGCGCCTCAGTTGGACCAGCGTTCGTGCTGGACGTGCAGACCGCGTGAGACGACGCTTCATCCAGTCCCAAACATGCTCAATGGGGGACAGATCCGGAGATCTTGCTGGCCAGGGTAGTTGACTTACACCTTCTAGAGCACGTTGGGTGGCACGGGATACATGCGGACGTGCATTGTCCTGATGGAACAGCAAGTTCCCTTGCCGGTCTAGGAATGGTAGAACGATGGGTTCGATGACGGTTTGGATGTACCGTGCACTATTCAGTGTCCCCTCGACGATCACCAGTGGTGTACGGCCAGTGTAGGAGATCGCTCCCCACACCATGATGCCGGGTGTTGGCCGTGTGTGCCTCGGTCGTATGCAGTCCTGATTGTGGCGCTCACCTGCACGGCGCCAAACACGCATACGACCATCATTGGCACCAAGGCAGAAGCGACTCTCATCGCTGAAGACGACACGTCTCCATTCGTCCCTCCATTCACGCCTGTCGCGACACCACTGGAGGCGGGCTGCACGATGTTGGGGCGTGATCGGAAGACGGCCTAACGGTGTGCGGGACCGTAGCCCAGCTTCATGGAGACGGTTGCGAATGGTCCTCGCCGATACCCCAGGAGCAACAGTGTCCCTAATTTGCTGGGAAGTGGCGGTGCGGTCCCCTACGGCACTGCGTAGGATCCTACGGTCTTGGCGTGCATCCGTGCGTCGCTGCGGTCCGGTCCCAGGTCGACGGGCACGTGCACCTTCCGCCGACCACTGGCGACAACATCGATGTACTGTGGAGACTTCACGCCCCACGTGTTGAGCAATTCGGCGGTACGTCCACCCGGCCTCCCGCATGCCCACTATACGCCCTCGCTCAAAGTCCGTCAACTGCACATACGGTTCACGTCCACGCTGTCGCGGCATGCTACCAGTGTTAAAGACTGCGATGGAGCTCCGTATGCCACGGCAAACTGGCTGACACTGACGGCGGCGGTGCACAAATGCTGCGCAGCTAGCGCCATTCGACGGCCAACACCGCGGTTCCTGGCGTGTCCGCTGTGCCGTGCGTGTGATCATTGCTTGTACAGCCCTCTCGCAGTGTCCGGAGCAAGTATGGTGGGTCTAACACACCGGTGTCAATGTGTTCTTTTTTCCATTTCCAGGAGTGTACAAACGTTTTCATTGGTCATGTTTTAAAGAAGCTTTTTGCACGTCGTGAACTCGAATTATTTCGCACCACTGCATCTACTAGATTCCAAACTTGTTTGTGTATCCTCCCCCAATGGTCCCATCGAAATTATTTACAAGACACGTTGCTAGCCGTACTGGTGACGTAAGGCCCTAACAAAATGTAGTGGACCTGAACGTGACGAGAATAATATTTGGTATTAATAGATGCGAGCATTGGGGGAGGGTACACACAAAACAAGTTTGGAATCCATAGATGCAGTGGTGCGAAACAATTCGACTCCACGACGTCCAAAAGGTTTCTTGAAAAGCTGACTCACGAAAACGATTGTATTTCCGTTTCTATGACCGAGCGAGATGACGTAGTGCTTAGCACATTGGACTCGCATTCGGGAGGACGATGGCTCAAACTCGCGTCCTGCCATCCTGAGTTAGGTTTTCCATGATTTCCCTAAACCGCTTCAGGCAAACGCCAGGGAGGTTTCTTTGAAAGGACACGGCCGATTTCCTTCCCCATCCTTCCCTAATCCGATAAGACCGATGATCTCGCTGTTTGTTACCCTCCCACAAATCAACCAACCATTTCCATGTTCGTAGTAGGTAACTGTAAAAGTTTGGTAGAAGACGCACTGCAACCGCTGTATGACGATTAAGACGCCAGATACCGTAGCATGGAGACTACCTTTAGCAAATAAAAACAAATAAGCCTCGACTCAGTATCGAACCCTCGACTTTCTGCATGCTAACCCAAAACGATAGCCACTGCGCCAACTACACAGCACTGTTCTGTGTTCTATCATTGGTAGTTACCGTGTATGTAATTACAGTGTTGCCCGATTGCAATCTTTAACGTCCATTTACTGCCTGAAATGCGCCCAGGACGCAATTTCGTGAGAGTCGTTTTTGTATTGCCAATATGTGAGGAACCGCGCTGCTAAGTCCGAGTGCGTGAATTTTTCTTCACCCTGTGTACTTCACACTATGATACAGCTCTGTAAAACTTGATGAAAGATATTTCCTTTGGAAATCAGTTACGTACTGATGAACGTTTGTCGTCAGTGATCCTATTACTAAAAGCACACGCTTTAAATAGTTAATAACTAACCTAAGGACATCACACACATTCATGTCCGAGGCAGGATTCGAACCTGCGACTGTAGCGGTCGCGTGGTTCCATACAGAAGCGCCTAGAACCGCTCGGCCATACCGGCCGGCGATAAATAGCTGTTGCTCATCATTTCGAAATTAAGAAATTAATCATAGGAGCGTCTTGCCAGAAATTCAGATACACCAGGGTGATAACGATAGTGAGGTGCGTGCCTTCGCCCAAAACCGATACGTATATTGCAAAAATTATAGAAGCTGTATCAATTCCATTACATGAAAAGTAATAGCTAGTAAATGCATTGGGCGATAATTACAGTCAGTGTGATATACGACAGCTCAGGGAGTCAGGTATAGTAACCAACTGTTATACATCGTTAACTAATACACAGCATAAATTATGGAGTAATTAATTACAGATAATTATGCAAATGTTTCAGAACGACGATTTCTCCACACACACACACACACACACACACACACACACACTTGTGATGAATGGAGCTTATTGTACCACCACTGAAAAGGACACGAACACACATTCTTTATGAATAAGCCATGCTAATTTGTAGTCGTTACTTTCAATACTTTTTTCTTTTCAATTCGTGTTGAGCTCGAGTGTGCAGAACACGTATTTTTTGTTTATGAATGAGCTATTAGGCATAGACAATTCTGAGGTCGGAAAAGGGGCGGTTAAGAGAGAGGCCTCTCTTTACGCATATTTATTACGTATAAATTACTTATAAGTTGAATAGCGATCAATTTCCAGAATGAGATTTTCACTCTGCTGCGGAGTGTGCGCTGATATGAAACTTCCTGGCAGATTAAAACTGTGTGCCCGCCCGAGACTCGAACTCGGGACCTTTGCTTTTCGCGGGCAAGTGCTCTACCATCTGAGCTACAGAAGCACGACTCACGCCCGGTCCTCACAGCTGTACTTCTGCCAGTATCTCGTCTCCTACCTTCCAAACTGAGGAGAGCTTCTGTAAAGTTTGGAAGGTAGGAGACGAGATACTGGCAGACGTAAAGCTGTGAGGACCGGGCGTGAGTCGTGCTTCGGTATCTCAGATGGTAGAGCACTTGCCCGCGAAAGGCAAAGGTCCCGAGTTCGAGTCTCGGTCGGGCACACAGTTTTAATCCTCCAGGAAGTTTCATATCAGCGATCAATTTGTTGATTTTGCTGTAGTTTGGCGGGATCGCATGATCTTATAAGGGCGCACTCAGGTGTGTCTGAGGTCTTTCTCTTCCAAGACAGCGACAGAGTAACGTATGATTTTGTGTCTGTTCCATGTGATTTGCAATAATCAAGTGATAACGCCAACGTTATATTTATTGTATTTTTAATGGGTGAAAATATACTCAGTTCAAATAAACGTAAGTCAGTGACGTAGCCTACCACTGTTGAATTTAAAGCATTTGACAATTACTTATCAATAATCAATTTTATTTATGTCATTCTTCAGTTTCTCCCGGCCTATTTTTTGCTCGAACAGTCCACGGGTGTGCTGCCGGTTCATAGTGTCCAACGGGAACAATATTTCGGCGATCAGACATGTCGCCATCGTGAGGTGCGCTGACGAACTGAGCTCCTGACGGCGGGCGACCGTCTTAAATCCCCTCCCCTCGCAAAGGAAATTAACGGGCGACCAGGGCGGACGAGGCAGTTACACCGACGCCACCACAGACGCCGACGCCAGCGTCTCGGCGACCGCTGACATGCGGACGCGTACCGCAGAGAGAACGCCTCTCGAGGGGAGGGGATTTAAGACGGCCACCCGCCCTCAGCAGCTCAACGCGTCGCTCACTTCGTTACCGTCGCTCGCGCACGCCAACGCCACTAGCCCAACGCCATGTCGGGACGCGGAAAGGGAGGCAAAATTGCTGCTGTGGCCAAGCTTCTGCGCACGCTTGCAGGAGATGGCCGTGACAGCAACAAGAAGAAGCGCAGCCGACCGCAGCACAAGAGGCAGTGCTACCGCTGCCAGAAGATCGGACACGTCGCCAGGACGTGTAGGGACGCAGTCGCGTGTTCGAAATGTGCCAAGGCACATGATACACGTGATTGCGACAAGCCATCACACGTCGCGCCAACGTGCGTTAACTGCGGCGGCGCGCACGCTGCAAACGCACGCAGCGATACTTGGAGAAGAGCAGTGGTTCCGCCACCCCCTCCCAAAGTGGGAAACGGGGAGGCCGCAATCTCGCCCAGCGCCACCACCGACGACGCCGTGGCCGTCCTCAAAGCCACGATGGCGGCATAGAGGACGGCAGTGCAGGAGATCGCCGGTCTCCACCGGCAGCTACAAGAGTTCCGGGAAGAGCTCAGGACGCTGCAAAAGAAGACACCCGCCCCCGATGCCACCCCCACGGTGGTACGACAAGCCTGGGTGGATGTGTCAACACAAACGGACATCGCCCCGGAACCTGTAGCAATCCAAGAAACCGGGGAGACGCCCGTGGACGTGTTGCAGCCTGTACCGCCGCCACCGCCAGATGTAGAGAAGAAGACGCAGCAGGATAAGCAAGGTCAAGAGGGAGGAGGGATTCACTCTGAAGTCATACCTTTCCCGGACGTCACGAACCTGCCAGCGATAGTCAAGAAGATCGCAACCATGGTGCGAGATGGGCGGTACGACGTCCAAAGAAAACCCTACCTTTTCGCGCAAGTGGAAGGGAAACGGTAGCCACCACTTCCACAACGGCCGTTCGAGCTCCGTGGCGGATTTCAGGCAATTATGCTTGAATTCGTCACGAAGAAGGACCTCCACACCATCAACTCCAACCCAGTCTTCACGCCGCGCGACTGGGGCTTCATCTTGGAGGACGCGGTCGCGCGGCTGAAGAAAGAAGTCTGAGATGGAGAGAGGAAGCTCTCACCCGAGCTGGAGTCCGCGCTGAACAACATTGCGCGCGATGGGAAGACCAACTAGTACCACTTCAACAGCCAATGTCACTGCCAGCATGCCTGCCTGCTGGCAACCAGGATTTATCACCAACAACAAGCAAGGACCATCCACAACGAGAGGCAACACTATTCCAACCCGTGAGGATCTTGGAGGAACAGCTATATACAGCTTAGACACCAAACCTTGGGCCAAGGATTAGGCCCCTATGTATAGCGTCAGTGTCAGCGTCAGGAGCTCAGTTCGTCAGCGCACCTGACGATGGGGACATGTCTGATCGCCGTAATATTGTTCTCGTTGGACACTATGGACCGGCAGCACACCCGTGGACTGTTCGAGGAATTTTATTTATGTTTAATCGCAAATTTGCCACACTCAGAATTTCCGCTGCAGGATTGCTTATGAAACCCATTTATTTTCAGCTGGCTTAGCTGTAGCGTTAAGTGTGTCAGTGTGCGACCCACGCCTGGACAAATAACGAGCAGACCCTAGTCAGGGTCGTGCATTTTCCGAACCTCCGCAAGAAGCTGATCGGCCACGTCATCAGGAGAGATGCTCAGGTAGAACTTGTGTGGCGCCAGCTAGGACGTCACCTCCATCCCAGGGCCAGTATCCAAGACATCAAACCATATACGGTTGTGGACCAGCCTGTCACAGGAGAGGCTACAACCACTTTATGGCATTCTTCCCAACCCAATCAGTGCATAGGCCCAGAATAGAGGGGGTGCAAGGTCATACTAGTAAGTGGGCCCATACAACCAAGTTCTTTGTAAATTTAACTGTTTCTGTAACCACTGAAATAACTTTACATACCCTTTCATATAGCGAAGTTTAAGTTCGTCTTCTCCTCCTCTTCTGTGTGCATCACTTATTTTGTCAGATTGTGTATTTCCCCTTCAACTCTCGGACAATATTACCCAAGCAAAATATATGAAACTCTGGTGTACATGTAGGTGTATTTATTTATGTGTATGTTGTCGTTGTGGTCTTGAGTCTAGAGAATGATTTGATGCAGCTCTCCATGCTACTCTATCCTATGGAAGCTTCTTCATCTCCGAGTAACTACTGCAACCAACATCCTTCTGAAGTGGTTCCACCAAAGCTTTTACTCGCTAACTGATTGCTTCGACAACGTGTCACAAATTTGCAACGTACGCAAATCAGCTGACCAGATTATATTCAGCTGTTCTGTAGTGTTGTACAAGAACCGCAGCCTTGTAAATGTGGTAGTAATCGTATGTTTAGTGCCATTGTCCCATTGACAATGTACAACTGTTTCCAATACAAACATAACCTGTTGGTGCTTACCGTTCGTTTCCCGAGCATAACAACCGTGTCTGAGACCGAGGTACCTCTACTGTACGAGACGTGGTAAGTCGACTCACGGAGCAGCCAAATAGGTAAACGGCTAGGGATAGTATTTACCCTAATAGTAAGTTAATGTGCGTGCCCCATCAACAGAGGGAAACACAGTTCAACTTTTCTTGTAAAGGCTTCGAGACATTCTCGAGATTTTAGCTATTTTTCTGGAGACTCTACAATGAGGCTGTGTAAAAAATGGGACTTAACGGCTCTGGTCATCAGTCCCCAAGAACTTAGAACTACTTAAACCTAACTAACCTAAGGACATCACACACATCCATGCCCGAGGGAGGATCGAACCTGCGACCGTAGCGGTCACGCGGTTCCGGACTGCGCGCCTAGAACCGCGAGACCACCGCGGCCGAGAGGCTGTGTAGCCGGGTGCGATCGATAGGTCAAGAATCTGTCCAGTGTGATATCCAGGTAGGCTGGAGTAGCCACATTTTGCTGGATTTCCACTAAAATAGATTGCTTTGGCGGTTGGCCTGTCTGCTATTCAGATGGCCGCATGAGTATCCTGTTTTTACTTGAGCTACGTTTGAGTGAGCGACTTAATCATCTGCCAATATTTTTCAGTTTCCTCTATGGGCTTACCATGGATTTCAGTCGCTAGGTCATCTGCGTTAGTGAATTTCCGGCTATTAGTAAGGGCACAGTAATAGGTACATGGGAAGGGTAAAAAAATGTAAACGACATAAACATAACACATTACCGTGCCTAATACGGTGTATGAAAACCGTCGGCGTTCAAAACAGCTTCCTTTCACCTCGGAATGGACAAATAATGGTCTTGTATGGGTTTTAAGGGAATCTTATGGCATTGTACTTGCAAAGTGGTGGCAGGTTCAAATAGGATAATGGAGGTAGATAGTGATTACGCATCCTTCTCTCCAAAGTAGACCACAAAGGCTCAATAATATTAAGATACGGCGACTGTGGTAGGCAGGGGAGCTGCGACAATTCATCCTCGTGCTCACAAAACCAGTCCTGAACGATGCTAACGGTGTGAATAGAGGCCCGGTCGAGTTGGAAGACAGCGTCACCGTTGGGGAACTAACATAGTACCATGAAACAGACCTGGTCAGATAATCCTTAGCAGCTATGCGATATTGCAGAGCAACCATGGGGCCCATGTAATACCACAGTATGGCCGCCCAAATCACCACCGAGTCCCCGCCGTGTGTCATTCTTGGAGCTTAAACGCGGCCAGGACTTAGAAACAGTGTGAAACAAGACTCATCCGACCGAATGACGTTCTTCCATTGCTCCAAAGCCCATTTTTCCTGGTACGGGCGTTTGCATCACTGATGAGCACTTTTTGAATTGTAGCTCACCTGCAGTTCCCTACTTATAGAGCTCCCTTCCGTGTTACTTTGATGTGGACAGGATTCGCGAGTGCGCATTCAGTTTTATAATGACTTTTGCAGCTGTCCCCTCCTTACTTTTCGTCACAATCCTATTCAATGACCGTCTGGCACGATCATTCAGTACATACCTTCGTCCGCGTTTCCACGTTTTTCATTACAGATATCGGACGTCGTAGGCTGGGCAGACTGGTAAAACACAACAGGCGGCGAACTGTGGCGTAACTAACTAACACCATACTGTAATGCCGGGTAGAGTACAAGTGTGTCTGTACACACACTCCAAACGATGGACCTCCGCAGCCGTCTACCCGTGCATGTGCCAATATTAACACCACGACGTCGGCAACTACAACTGAAACGGGCACGTGACCACCGGCAGTGGACGCTGGCACAGTGGCAGAGCGTTGCATGGTCTGATGAATCCCGATACCTTCTACATCGTACCCATGGGAGGGCACTGGCGGTGGCTGCATCATGTTCTGTAGAACATTCACGTGGGCATCCATGGATCCAGTGGAGCCCGTGCAAAGCACCCTGACGGCCAAGGAGTATCGTACACTGACTACATCCCTTCATGACGATCATGTTTCCTGAAGGCACTGATATTTTTCAACAATGTACCATGCCTCAAGGCCAGGAGTGTGATGGAGTGGTTCGAAGAACACAATGTGTAACGTCGCGAGTCAATACGCAATAGCGTTTATTGCACTACTTTGCAGTAATGCTCATAGCTTTGGAGCCATTGGCCATAGGGCGGTGGTAAGAAACAGCCGCTTGTATATTAGCGTGACTCATTCGCACCTTTCGCTAGACTAGCCGTGGGAAGTCGCACCTTTCGCTAGCCTAGCCGTGGGAAGCGGTAACTGTGTCAATTCGAGCGACAGAATATTCAAGCCCCTAAGAATCTAAATAAACAGTATTAAATATTATTCAATTTTGTTAAAATAATGCCCTTTGTCATTAAAAAGAAGATTTGTAAAAATCTCAGGTTTCTAGCTGGCATACTTTCTGAGTTAGAGAAAATTACCTAAAACACCCCAAACCGACACTTGTAAGATTAAAGTCAGTTAGTATTCACAACAGTTTGTCTTTTAGTATGATTTGGAATCATTACTGAAGTTCACAAAATGTTAGAGCAATTTGTTTGAATTTTCATAATTAAGAACGTTAACTATTTTTCATTTTCTTAATATAAAATTCAGAAAAGATCAGTATTTATTTAATGTGTTGTGTGAGTAAATGAGAGTGAGTGAGAGTGCGTATGTGGGACATACGAAAAAATTCATTATTATCTCATGTTAAACGTTATGTAAATATGTCATGGGAAAGTGTTAAGCAAGCAAGTTGCAATGAAAAATGTAATTTCCCCATCGTGCTGATGACGTATGTCCAAGGGTACTTGCTTTTGTAAGCAGGCAGCCAGAACAGCCGTTTACAGAGTAATAGTTTTCTAAAGTTATTTCAAGATTAGTTTTCTTTTCGTTTGGTTTTGTTATACATCTTATTAATACAGTATTTGCATGATGAGGTGACGTAAATGCATCTGTGAATAATAATTGGCCTAGGACAATTTTAGCGCAAAATTGATCTCGAAGGATTGTTTTGATTGGCTTGTCATTTTGAACAACCAATCAGGGTTAAGGATTTCCCGCAGATTGCAGGTAGTTATAGGCTGTGAGAGGGGCAGCATTCGAGTTGCTGGCTAACTATCGGACGTGCATGTCATGTTGAACGCTTCCGTCTTTATTATGTGTAAAATGAAGAAATAATTGGCTTCTCGCGTCCAGATTGTGTGGTCGTAATAGCATTATAGCAGTTGCATTTAGATTGTGAAAATCTGAGCTTGGTGAAGTGATTTGTTGGAGAGATAAACGCGTGTGGACTTTCTGCGTTTGTAAAATTCCGCTTGGCATGTTTCATATTCATCTATGGAATAGCTGGCGAGCAGTTTCTTTATTCAAAATCCGTTGAAAAGGACCGAATGTGAAACTCGCATATTGTAGCAGAGTAATGACTGTAAATCGCGTAATAATTCGGGTCGGAATTAAGTACATTCCTGGCTGCCTTGTGTGTGTACTGGGTTGTATGAACTGTGAGCTCATTAATTAAATACGAGCTGATGGCAAGTGTTTATTTTGAGCCTAAAGAAATAAAAGAACTCGTTGCAGAATTTTGCCATTTTTCTAAAGAGATGAAGCACTCGCCCTCCACCCGAAAATTGTTAAAGATATTTATTACAGGATAGCTTGCTACCAGAGTTTACGCGGACTTTGCAAACGTAATTATTGACGGTGTTTCTCTTCACCGCTGCTTTTAACGGCGTTTGGACAGTATCTACGTATGCAGAGAAGCGGGCTGGTGATCAGACTCCCCCGGGTTCGATTCCCGGCGGGGTCAGGGATTTTCTCTGCCTCATGATGGCTGGGTGTTGTGTGCTGTCCTTAGGTAGGTTAGGTTTAAGTAGTTCTAAGTTCTAGGGGACTGATGACCATAGATGTTAAGTCCCATAGTGCTCAGAGACATTTGAACCATTTTTTTTTTATCAGACTCCGTACTGAGGTAGGTGGAACTTCTGTAGTGCACAGTATGATGAGAGACAGTGATCAAACATTACACGCAGCAAAATTCATACCCGCCCGCAAATGGTGATTTCCTGTTGATGTGCGGGCTCCCCAAGTCGCCAGATCGGAACCCAATCAAACACGTCTGGGATGCGATTGAACATGGCGTGGCCCCCCTCCCTGGAATTTAGGGGAATTTGGTGCCTTGTGTGTGCAGGTGTTGTGCCAACTCCCTCCTGTGACCTACCAAGGCCTCATTGCCTCTAAGCCACGATGCGTCGGCGCTGTTATCCGTACCAAGGGTGGACTTACCAGGTGTTAGGTAGATGGTCATAATGTCGTGGATGATCAGTGCGTGTACACAGATTGTCAAAAATCCTATTCATTGTGTATTTTCATGTGCATAACAAAAATCAGGTAAATTTCAGTAAATGTTGGTACATAAAAGTGTTATAAGAGCTATGCTGAAACATCAAATATGGTTTATGTCCTCCACATAGAGCTCCATATTATATAATATTACTGATTACTGTGAGATGTTACAACTTAATATTCAATGGTAATGCCCTTACATCTCTGACAGTGTTATTACTGACTCGTCATCAGACTGGCAGTTCCTTTACATTGTAATAATATTTTTGTTATTGTGAGACGTTAGAGCTTAATGTTCAACAATTAATGCCCTCACATCTCTGACAGTGTTATTATTGACTCGTCATTAGACTGGCAGTTCCTTTACATTGGAATAATATTATCGTTAATGTGAGATGTTACAGCTTAATGTTCAATAATTAATGCCTTTACATCTCTGACAGTGTTATTGTGATGGCTGTTCGGAAAGTAACGTCCGATCGGGTGCGAAATGGAAATCGCAGTGAAAATGTGATGAAGCTTAGCACAGATGTGTTCGGCACTGTCTCTATTATGCCCGTTGATCGCGACATGTCACTCTTTTCGGTTCTGAGCGAACAGTGAGCACTTGAAGGTGTCTAGAACAAGAGAGTCTCCCGCCAGGTATAAGGAAGAGCCTGGTGAGAGATTTCGCTTGTGTCATGCAGCCCACGTGACATTATTGTCATGCGTTTCCTTCTTCGTGACAACACTCGACCGCACTCTGCAGGGGCGACGAGGATGCTCCTGCAACGTTTTCCATGAAAAGTCTTTGATCACCCACAATACATGCCTTAAATGACTATCCCTGAGTTTCATTTCTGCTCATATGTACCGCTGGCTATGAATTCAGCTTTTGGCACAGACAACGAGTTGTAGACTAGCGTAGAGAAGTGGCGGAAAGCACAGGTGGCTGCGTTGTATGTCGAGGTTATTGGCAACTTAGCACAACGCTACGAAAGATGTCCACGCCGGAGTGGCGATTATGTAAAGAAGTAGCTGGAAGGTGTAGCTCACTGCTGTAAACAAAACATTTTTCATTTCTACAGCGGTTTCCATGTCGCGACCGATCGGACCTTACATTCCGAACAGCCCCCGTATTTATTCATCGTCAGACTGGCAGTTCCTTTATAATGGAATTGCAATATACTTATTGTTCCTTATTAAAGCCTACTGGCTAGTTTCTGTTAAACAATGTTAAAAGTTTATTAATCAGTCCCTCTAAGAAAAATTTAACAGATGAATTATCACAAGTTTGACGTCTTTTGGTTTGTTCCTCACAAGAAATAGGTGCTACCACTAGTCTGGCATAAGAAAAACGAAGTAAAGTTACAAGTTAAAGTTCTCTGTTATGACGCTATGCTCATTGGCAATGCAGAATTGTACGTCGAACTCACGAGGTTCATACCAGCAAGAAGTTTCTCCTGTCTTCTTTTCGTCATGCAACGCTGTACGTTCACTCAGCAACGTACTTATGTTATTTATGACCGCAACCTATATACAGGGTAGTCCATTGATAGTGACCGGGCCAAATATCTCACGAAATAAGCATCAAACGAAAATACTACAAAGAACGAAACTCGTCTAGCTTGAAGGGGGAAACCAGATGGCGCTATGGTTGGCCCGCCAGATGGCGCTGCCATAGGTCAAATGGATATCAACTGCGTTTTTTGAAAATAGGAAGCCCCCCATTTTTTATTACATATTTGTGTAGTACGTAAAGAAATATGAATGTTTCAGTTGGACCACTTGTTTCGCTTTGTGATAGATGGCGCTGTAATAGTCACAAACGTATAAGTACGTGGTATCACGTAACATTCCGCCAGGGCGAACGGTATTTGCTTCGTGATACATTACCCGTGTTAAAATGGACCGTTTACCAATTGCCGAAAAGGTCGATATCGTGTTGATGTATGGCTATTGTGATCAAAATGCCCAACGGGCGTGTGCTATGTATGCTGCTCGGTATCCTGGACGACATCATCCAAGTGTCCGAACCGTTCGCCGGATAGTTTCGTTATTTAAGGAAACAGGAAATGTTCAGCCACATGTGAAACGTCAACCACGGCCTGCAACAAATGATGATTCCCAAGTAGGTGTTTTAGCTGCTGTCGCGGCTAATCCGCACATCAGTAGCAGATTGCCCGAGAATAGGGAATCTCAAAAACGTCGGTGTTGAGAATGCTACATCAACATCGATTGCACCAGTACCATATTTCTATGCGCCAGGAATTGCATGGCGACGACTTTGAACGTCGTATACAGTTCTGCCACTGGGCACGAGAGAAATTACGGGACGATGACAGATTTTTTTGCCCGCGTTCTATTTAGCGACGAAGCGTCATTCAACAACAGCAGTAACGTAAATCGGCATGATATGCACTATTGGGCAACGGAAAATCCACGATGGCTGCGACAATTGGAACATCAGCGACCTTGGCGGGTTAATGTATGGTGCAGCATTATGGGAGGAAGGATAATTGGCCCACATTTTATCGATAGCAATCTAAATGGTGCAATGTATGCTGATTTCCTACGTAATGTTCTACCGATGTTACTACAAGATGTTTACTGCATGACAGAATGGCGATGTACTTCCAACATGATGGATGTCCGGCACATCGCTCGCGTGCGGTTGAAGCGGTATTGAATAGCATATTTCATGACAGGTGGATTGGTCGTCGAAGCACCATACCATGACCCACACGTTCACCGGATCTGATGTCCCCGGATTTCTTTCTGAGGGGAAAGTTGAAGGATATTTACTATCGTGATTAACCGACAACGCCTGACAACATGCGTCAGCGCATTGTCAATGCATGTGCGAACATTACGGAAAGCAAACTACTCGCCGTTGAGAGGAATGTCGTTACACGTATTGCCAAATGCATTGAGGTTGACGGAGATAACTTTGAGCATTTGTTGCATTAATATGGTATTTACAGGCAATTACACTGTAACAGCATGCTTTCTCAGAAATGATAAGTTCACAAAAGTACATGTATCACATTGGACCAGCCGAAATAAAATGTTCAATCGTACCTACGTTCTGTATTTTAATTTAAAAAACCTACCTGTTACCAACTGTTCATCTAAAATTGTGAGCCATATGTTTGTGACTATTACAGCGCTATTTATCACAAAGCAAAAAAAGTGGTCCAACTAAAACATTCATATTTCTTTACGTACTAGACGAATATGTATTAAACATGGGGGTTCCTATTTTAAAAAACGCAGTTGATATTCGCTTGACCTATGGCAGCGACATTTAGCGGGCCAACCATAGCGCCATCTGGTTTACCCCTTAAAGCTAGACAAATTTCGTTCTTTGTAGTTTTTTCGTTTGACGCTTATTTCGTGAGATATTTGGCCTGGTCTCGATCAATGGACCACCCTGTATAAATATTTTCTAAATCGTTAAAGTCTATGATTTGGGCACTACTGTTCTTTCTTTTTTAATATGTTCAGTTTTGTGTTACCAGCCTTTCAATAATTCTATGAATTTCGGGGAACCTTAAGCAGATAATAGTGTCCTTCCGTTTGCTGAAGAGATCGAGTATTACGTTTTGCTTATTATTAAGGAGCCTTATATTGTTCCTCCTCATTTAGCAAACAACACTGGTTGAACATAAAGTGTAGTGTTCATCCCAAGAGTTTCCCTGTGTCACGCGTAAATTGTCCATCAGAGACAGTACTTTGCGTTCATTGATCACAGTCGTCATAATTCAGTGTATGATACGAGTGAAGATGAGTTCATTGGGTGCATGGGCGTGCTGACCCCACGGAAACACGGTCATCCACCAGATCTGCTGAAGCATGTCTGGCTCGTTTGTTGTTGGTGTTGGGCAGTCAGCTCGTGACAGCTACGGCAGGACTCCAGGACGGCTCCCTGCAGAGTCAACTCACGGCAGTCAGCAAGTGGTTGGTCGGTGCGTAGGCCCAGGTATACAATCGCTCTGACGTGTCGCTCTTCTGCGTGTCGGATTTGAGTCAGCTGAGAGCAGTACGGTGTTACGGTGTTGCGTGCCATGCGACGTTATTGTTATGCCAAGCTCACCTTCCGGACTCCAGGCCGTCCGCGGTGGCCATGCTGTTCTAGGCGCTTCAGTCCGGAACCGTGCGACTGCTGCGGTCGAAGATTCAAATCCTGCCTCGGGCATGGATGTGTGTGATGTCCTTAGGTTAGTTAGGTTTAAGTAGTTCTAAGTTCTAGGGGACTGATGACCTCAGATGTTAAGTCCCATAGTGCTCAGAGCCATTTGAACCATTTGAACCGCACTCCAGGCATGGCCAAGGTCACCGTCACCCATTGTCTCTGGTGCGCCAGATACGTCCTGCCCTGATTCAAATGGTTCAAATGGCTATGAGCACTATGGGACTTAACATCTATGGTCATCAGTCCCCTAGAACTTAGAACTACTTAAACCTAACTAACCTAAGGACATCACACAACACCCAGCCATCACGAGACAGAGAAAATCCCTGACCCCGCCGGGAATCGAACCCGGGAACCCGGGCGCGGGAAGCGAGAACGCTATCGCACGACCACGAGCTGCAGGCCCTCCTGCCCTGAGATGGATATCTTGTCCCAGTTGTATCTCACGATCCATGAATCACGCGGCATCGAACAGTGTCAAAAAAATGCTTTACAAACAGATAATGAAGAACAATGTTACGTCCATTCACCGTAAGGTATTCCTCTGCCAGTTTTCGTTACCCCAGTCCTATGTAGGCTTTGCCCTGGTGGGGCATGCAGTGAAGGTTAAATACTGTACTTGATCACCATTCACCTGTATTAGAAACTGTAAACAGGATGCGAAGCTGAACTAGGAAGAATTCATGTATATTGTCTTGTTAGTTGTAGTTTCAGTTATTTGCTGGAACCATGAGTTCCATATATTCATCAGCATCATCCTGTATATCTAAGCCTAGTTAACAGCTATCTTTACAGAAGTGAAGCGTGTTTATTTCTAGCCCTTTCTGCATATTACTTTGCATATCGCTTGTCACATGCTAGCCCTATTTTCTGTTTAACATAGGGTGCCATGCTGGAGTATATGGTGTTTATGCCACATCCCTGCCCTTGTTTATTACATTTTTGGTGCTATGTTTTAATGCGCAATGTAGGGGGGATTTTGTTACGGAAGGTTAGTAAGTAGGTTCGATCATAAGGCAGACTCGTCGAACGCTGTACCAGATGGTCACGTAGCGTGAGAACGGTCGGGCGAGTAAGAGCCTCACTGTAGTGGCACAGAGACAGGCAGTGGGAGTTCTCCTGTAACGCTGGGTGCCACGAAGCCAATCTTTCTCTTATTCCAGAATGAGATTTTCTCTCTGCAGCGGAGTGTGCGCTGATATGAAACTTCCTGGCAGATTAAAACTGTGTGCCCGACCGAGCCTCGAACTCGGGACCTTTGCCTTTCGCGGGCAAGTGCTCTACCATCTGAGCTACCGAAGCACGACTCACGCCCGGTCCTCACAGCTTTACTTCTGCCAGTACCTGGTCTCCTACCTTCCAAACTTCACAGAAGCTCTCCTGCGAGCCGATCAGAACTAGCACTCCTGAAAGAAAGGATATTGCGGAGACATGGCTTAGCCACAGCCTGGGGGATGTTTCCAGAATGAGATTTTCACTCTGCTGAGGAGTGTGCGCTGATATGAAACTTCCTGGCAGATTAAAACTGTGTGCCGCACCGAGACTCGAACTCAGGACCTTTGCCTTTCGTGGGTAAGTGCTCTAACCAACTGAGCTACCCAAGCACGACTCGCAGTAGAGCTTCTGTTAAGTTTGGAAGGTAGGAGACGAGATACTGGCAGAAGCAAAGCTGTGAGGACCGGGCGTGGGTCGTGCTTCGGTAGCTCAGATGGTAGAGCACTTGCCCGCGAAAGGCAAAGGTCCCGAGTTCGAGTCTCTGTCGGCCCCACAGTTTTAGTCTGCCAGGAAGTTTCATTTTTCTTATTTACTGTCTGAATATTAATAAATGCGGCGCGGGGTAGCCCCGCGGCGTAAGGCGCTATGTCACGGTCCGTGCAACTCCCCACGTCGGAAGTTCGAGTCCTCCCTCGGGCATGGGTGTGTGTGTTTTCCACAGCGCATGTTAGTTTAAGTTCGATTAAGTAGTGTGTAGGCTTAGGGACAGATGACCTCGGCAGTTTGGTCCCAGAAGACCTTACCACAAATTTTATTAATAAACAGCTCAAACAGTACAGATGACGTTACTTGCACTGAGAACTTGTTAATAATAATTTCAGTATCACTCAATTCATCAGGAAACGATAACTGTAAATTTTAGTTACTCCCAGAGCTTATTGATGGGAAGGATGGACCAGTTACAAGTGCACCCTGAAAAGACAGGCAGCAGACTGCTAAGATAGCTCACTACTAGCCTACGATCGGCTTCCAAGAAGGTAAGTCATGAATGAGGGTATAAAATCCGATCTCATGTAAAGATGCAACAGTTTGCTGAAAAGTTGCCAAGGATGACGTACTTGCGCGATCGATGCTGGTGTGTTAATCCAAGGCTGTCTACGATCTGCTTTCGAAATGGCAACACGCGAACTAGTCAGTGAATTGCAACTCCGCATGAAGACGGTATTAATTATTAAAGGTGGCTCGGAAAACATATTTGTGTATTCTCATTTGGATTTTAAGATAGGGTGAAACATTTTCTGCCTTCTGCGTTGCTCGGGAACTAATGATTAACGACCGGGAATCTTGTTATGAGTATTAAAGACAGACTGACTCTAGAAATCGTTTTACTAATTTTGTGATTCGACAAATAAAACAAAATTAGTTGGCATCTTAACATTCTACCATTCTCATTATGCTTAACATTTAAATCTGCCCACTTACCACATTATTATGCACTGTTTACTCCACAAGCATTAGAGCTCGCTATCGAAGGAGAAGAAACGAACTGGGGCAACGTCTACGAGACGCGAGGTAAGCAAGTTGGCTTCAATTTAGTTACGAGAAGTGGGACGTAGATGCAAAAAAATGTTCAAATGTGTGTGAAATCTTATGGCACTTAACTGCTAAGGTCATCAGTCCCTAAGCTTACACACTACTTAACCTAAATTATCCTAAGGATAAACACACACACCCATGCCCGAGAGAGGACTCGAACCTCCGCCGGGACCAGCCGCACAGAGGTAGGCGCACTGGACTTTCATATGTAAATCACACGTAGCATCGCTTTGTGTTCCCGTCTACGTATTGTGGCAGACGATAATTTCGAATTTTCATTCCCCAGTCTGCTGTGATAGTTTTACAGTAACAACGATTGTGTGCCTCTGCATAAATCCAAGATTCTTGGTTTTGTAGTGTTTCTTGTGCGATGTGGCGTAATGAGAGGCGGCTTAATACTTCCTAAAAATTCTTTGTGAAGTTCGGTTCCCTGAAGTTTTTGCAGGCATTTAAATAACTAAACAGTTTCCAGTAATGTAAACTGCGTCTTATTGTAGACAAGTTACACACAGAATCCTCCCAGTGATATACAGTTCTATAGTTCTCCTTTCCTTCTAAAAGAGTTGCATAACCTCCCCATTTTAAATTGTACATAATGAACTGGAGACTGTTTTGTCCATATGTTTAAGTACTGGCTGTTATAATGCTATTATTATCTTTACAATCCATTCATTTTTCTGCACATGCATTTGAGTTTTTTTTCTCCCTTTGCAAACTAATTTTTGTAACTTTACAAGCAATGCATTTTGAAATTACAGATTTTTATAGCATAATGATGACAAATGATATTTTCAGCCGGCCTATATGATATTTCGTATCCATTATCTATTTCCCAAAGACTGTTTACGAGCACGTATGACTATCATCAAATTCCTGACTACAATAGAGTTACATTCTTGATAACACAAACAATAGGCCACCATTTGCCATCAGAAAGCACTGAGCAATGAATGCCCAGTGGCAAAACCCTTTTTGTTATAAAAGCTTATGTATGTTTCATAAAATAATTTGTTTCTCGCAACTGATCTGAATGATTCATAGAGCTGTCTAGTTTCTTCTTAAGCTCAGCAAATCACTACAAATTATATGCAAAGACTACTGTTGCGTAATTAGTGCTCCTTCTCGTTGCATGCACAAGTGAGAGTGGGAAGCCGGCCGGTGTGGCCGTGCCGTTAAAGGCGCTTCAGTCTGGAACCGCGTGACCGCTGAGGTCGCAGGCTCGAATCCTGCCTCGGGCATGGATGTGTGTGATGTCCTTAGGTTAGTTAGGTTTAATTAGTTCTAAGTTCTAGGCGACTGATGACCTCTGAAGTTAAGTCGCATAGTGCTCAGAGCCATTGAAACCATTTTTGAGAGTGGGAAGAACGGCTTCTTTTTTGTCGCTTTTATTTCTGATTTTATCTTTGCAGTCTGGAGTGGTTTCTAGGTAACTGAAATCACAACTGAAACGACGTAGATCACGACTCTTTCCTAGAATCTTCGATAGGCTGTAATCAGAAGTTTAGATCTCTTTCTCCGATTGTCTGTCCGTTCAGTTTTTTTAACATTTCTATTACTCTCTCTAACGAATCAAGCAAACTTATTTTTGTATACGCTCTACGTTACTTGCTAGATCAACCTTATGTAAAGTCCACACACGTGAACTGTGTTGTGGGTTGGCAGGAGACACCGGGTATGAGAGGAAGCCGAAAGGCACGCATTTTAGCTCACGCAGGCTGGTGTGAGGTCTGGAACAGGACAAGGAAATTAGACTTTAGACAAACGGATGTAGCTGGTGGAATACTTAACTTAAATCCATTAATGATGAGCGTCGCTCTTGACGGTACATAACTCACTATCAATAGTAACTGGTAATGGCGCCTTGCTAGGTCGTAGCAAATGACGTAGCTGAAGGCTATGCTAACTATCGTCTCGACAATTGAGAGCGTATTTTGTCAGTGAACCATGGCTAGCAAAGTCGGCTGTCCAACTGGGGCGAGTGCTAGGAAGTCTCTCTAGACCTGCCGTGTGGCGGCGCTCGGTCTGCAATCACTGATAGTGGCGACACGCGGGTCCGACGATACTAACGGACCGCGGCCGATTTAAAGGCTACCACCTAGCAAGTGTGGTGTCTGGCGGTGACACCACAAACTGTACATCAGTATATGTAGCGAAGCGTTTTGTAAATATTCTCATTACTAGAAATAATTGAATTTTCCAGTATCTTACCAGTTTTTTAGTACATTACCAATTAATGAAACCTTGTCATTCTCTCTACCGAGAATTAAAACTCGGTGGTCGCTCTACTTCATATCACCACGTATTGTTGTTTTCATGACATGATTGCATCCTGCTGCAACATAACAGCAGATAATCGAAGCGATTAGGGACATTTTTGCACCAAGCTTTCGTGACTTATTGTTTCTGTATATCGTACGAACGCACACGAGACAGAACAAAGTGTCCAGTTTCGGAAAACGTACTAGGCAAACAAGAGACAAACGCCAGTGTTAAAAGTACAAACAAATCATTTTCTTAATTTTAGAGAAAGATATGTCATCTCATTATCATTTATGTTCCGGAAGACAGTCATATTTCAGTGAGGTTAAAGAACCCTGAAACCGCTAAAATCAAACAAGGCTCCAGGTCTCTACAGAATGCTTGCCATAGTTTGTACACAATTTGCAGCCGAGTTAGCTTCAATTTTAACCATAATATACACTCCTGGAAATGGAAAAAAGAACACATTGACACCGGTGTGTCAGACCCACCATACTTGCTCCGGAAACTGCGAGAGGGCTGTGCAAGCAATGATCACACGCACGGCACAGCGGACACACCAGGAACCGCGGTGTTGGCCGTCGAATGGCGCTAGCTGCGCAGCATTTGTGCACCGCCGCCGTCAGTGTCAGCCAGTTTGCCGTGGCATACGGAGCTCCGTCGCAGTCTTTAACACTGATAGCATGCCGCGACAGCGTGGACGTGAACCGTATGTGCAGTTGACGGATTTTGAGCGAGGGCGTATAGTGGGCATGCGGGAGGCCGGGTGGACGTACCGCCAAATTGCTCAACACGTGGAGCGTGAGGTCTCCACAGTACATCGATGTTGTCGCCAGTGGTCGGCGGAAGGTGCACGTGCCCGTCGACCTGGGACCGGACCGCAGCGACGCACGGATGCACGCCAAGACCGTAGGATCCTACGCAGTGCCGTAGGGGACCGCACCGCCACTTCCCAGCAAATTAGGGACACTGTTGCTCCTGGGGTATCGGCGAGGACCATTCGCAACCGTCTCCATGAAGCTGGGCTACGGTCCCGCACACCGTTAGGCCGTCTTCCGCTCACGCCCCAACATCGTGCAGCCCGCCTCCAGTGGTGTCGCGACAGGCGTGAATGGAGGGACGAATGGAGACGTGTCGTCTTCAGCGATGAGAGTCGCTTCTGCCTTGGTGCCAATGATGGTCGTATGCGTGTTTGGCGCCGTGCAGGTGAGCGCCACAATCAGGACTGCATACGACCGAGGCACACAGGGCCAACACCCGGCATCATGGTGTGGGGAGCGATCTCCTACACTGGCCCTACACCACTGGTGATCGTCGAGGGGACACTGAATAGTGCACGGTACATCCAAACCGTCATCGAACCCATCGTTCTACCATTCCTAGACCGGCAAGGGAACCTGCTGTTCCAACAGGACAATGCACGTCCGCATGTATCCCGTACCACCCAACGTGCTCTAGAAGGTGTAAGTCAACTACCCTGGCCAGCAAGATCTCCGGATCTGTCCCCCATTGAGCATGTTTGGGACTGGATGAAGCGTCGTCTCACGCGGTCTGCACGTCCAGCACGAACGCTGGTCCAACTGAGGCGCCAGGTGGAAATGGCATGGCAAGCCGTTCCACAGGACTACATCCAGCATCTCTACGATCGTCTCCATGGGAGAATAGCAGCCTGCATTGCTGCGAAAGGTGGACATACACTGTACTAGTGCCGACATTGTGCATGCTCTGTTGCCTGTGTCTATGTGCCTGTGGTTCTGTCAGTGTGATCATGTGATGTATCTGA